>NW_027518695.1:41357500-41999583 GCF_043159265.1 Tasmannia lanceolata
TTTTCAACTACTCTTCGACATCTTCCAAATGACATTAATTTGAATAAATTCCGAGTCGAATTGAGTGGGTCAATGAATCGGAGGTAGGTCCGTAAACTGCTAGACCAAAGCGCGAGTCTAAATATGTCCATCATAACTCTTAAGATACTTGGAGTTTTTCATCTCTGTTTCTTTCATTTTCAACTACACTTCGACATCTTCACAATGGCATGAATTTGAATCAATTCCGAGTTAAATTGAGTTAGTTATGGTCAATCAAGTGGAGGTTGGTCTGTAAACTGCTAGACCAAAGTGCAAGTCTAACTATTTCCACCATAACTCTCAAAATACTTGACTTTTTTCATCTTCGTTCTTCCGTTTTAAACTTCACTTCGAGTCCTTCGAAATGGAACAAATTTCAATGAATTCCGAGTTGAATTGAGTGAGTTATGGTCATTCACTCGGAGGTAGATCTGTAAACTGCTAGGCGAAAGCACGAGTCTAACTATTTCTATCATAACTCTTAAAATAATTAGAGTTTTTCATCTCCGTTTCTTCCGTTTTCAACTACACTTCGATATCTTCAGAATGGTATGAATTTGAATAAATTCCGAGTCGAATTGAGTGACTTATGGTCAATGAATCGGAGGTAGGTGTGTAAACTGCTAGACCAAAGCACGAGTCTAACTATTTCCATCATTACTCTTAAGATACTTGAAGTTTTTCATCTCCGTTTCTTCTGTTTTCAACTACACTTCAACATCTTCGAAATGGCATGAATTTGAATCCATTTCAAATTTAATTGAGTGAGTTTTAGTCAATCAAACGGAGGTAGGTCTGTAAACTGCTAGACCAAAGTGCGAGTCTAACTATTACCACCATAACTCTCAAAAACTTCATTTTTTTCATCTCCGTTTCTTCCGTTTTAAACGACACGTCGAGTCCTTCGAAATGGAACAAATTTCAATGAATTCCGAGTTGAATTGATTGAGTTATGGTCATTCACTCGGAGGTAGATCTGTAAACTGCTAGGCGAAAGCGCGAGTATAACTATTTCTATCATAACTCTTAAAATAATTAGAGTTTTTCATCTCCGTTTCTTCCGTTTTCAACTACACTTCGATATCTTCAGAATGGTATGAATTTGAATAAATTCCGAGTCGAATTGAGTGACTTATTGTCAATGAATCGGAGGTAGGTGTGTAAACTGCTAGACCAAAGCACGAGTCTAACTATTTCCATCATTACTCTTAAGATACTTGAAGTTTTTCATCTCCGTTTCTTCTGTTTTCAACTACACTTCAACATCTTCGAAATGGCATGAATTTCAATCCATTTCAAATTTAATTGAGTGAGTTTTAGTCAATCAAACGGAGGTAGGTCTGTAAACTGCTAGACCAAAGCTCGAGTCTAACTACTTCCACAATAACTCTCAAAATACTTGGAGTTTTCTTCTCCGTTTCTTCCGTTTTAAACTACACTTCGACTCCTTCGAAATGAAACAAAGTTCAATGAATTCCGAGTTGAATTGAGTGAGTTATGGTCATTCAATCGGAGGTATGTCTGCAAACTGCTACACCAAAGCGCGAATCTAACTATTTCCATCTTAACTCTCAAAATACAAGTAGTTTTTCATCTCCTTTTCTTCCGTTTTAAGCTACACTTCGACTCCTTCGAAATGAAACAAGTTTCATTGAATTACGTGTTTAATTGAGTGAGTTATGGTCATTAAATCGGAGGTTAGTCTGTAAACTACTAGGCGAAAGCGCGAGTCTAACTATTTCTATCATAACTCTTAAAATACTTGTAGTTTTTCATCTCTGTTTCTTTCGTTTTCAACTACTCTTCGACATCTTCCAAATGGCATTAATTTGAATAAATTCCGAGTCGAATTGAGTGGGTCAATGAATCGGAGGTAGGTCCGTAAACTGCTAGACCAAAGCGCGAGTCTAAATATGTCAATCATAACTCTTAAGATACTTGGAGTTTTTCATCTCTGTTTCTTTCATTTTCAACTACACTTCGACATCTTCACAATGGCATGAATTTGAATCAATTCCGAGTTAAATTGAGTAAGTTATGGTCAATCAATTGGAGGTTGGTCTGTAAACTGCTAGACCAAAGTGCGAGTCTAACTATTACCACCATAACTCTCAAAAACTTCATTTTTTTCATCTCCGTTTCTTCCGTTTTAAACGACACGTCGAGTCCTTCGAAATGGAACAAATTTCAATGAATTCCGAGTTGAATTGATTGAGTTATGGTCATTCACTCGGAGGTAGATCTGTAAACTGCTAGGCGAAAGCGCGAGTCTAACTATTTCTATCATAACTCTTAAAATAATTAGAGTTTTTCATCTCCGTTTCTTCCGTTTTCAACTACACTTCGATATCTTCAGAATGGTATGAATTTGAATACATTCCGAGTCGAATTGAGTGACTTATGGTCAATGAATCGGAGGTAGGTGTGTAAACTGCTAGACCAAAGCACGAGTCTAACTATTTCCATCATTACTCTTAAGATACTTGAAGTTTTTCATCTCCGTTTCTTCTGTTTTCAACTACACTTCAACATCTTCGAAATGGCATGAATTTGAATCCATTTCAAATTTAATTGAGTGAGTTTTAGTCAATCAATCGGAGGTAGGTCTGTAAACTGCTAGACCAAAGCGCGAGTCTAACTACTTCCACAATAACTCTCAAAATACTTAGAGTTTTTCTTCTCTGTTTCTTCCGTTTTAAACTACACTTCGACTCTTTCGAAATGGAACAAATTTCATTGAATTACGTGTTGAATTGAGTGAGTTATGGTCATTAAATCGGAGGTAGGTCTGTAAACTGCTAGGCGAAAGCGCGAGTCTAACTATTTCTATCATAACTCTTAAAATACTTGGAGTTTTTCATCTCCGTTTCTTTCGTTTTCAACTACTCTTCGACATGTTACAAATGGCATGAATTTGAATAAATTCAGAGTCGAATTGAGTGACTTATGGTGAATGAATCGGAGGTAGGTCTGTAAACTGTTAGACCAAAGCGCGAATCTAACTATTTCCATCTTAACTCTCAAAATACAAGTAGTTTTTCATCTCGTTTGATTCTGTTTTAAACTACACTTCAACTCCTTTTAAATGGCATGCATTTGAATAAATTCCGAGTCGAATTGAGTGGGTCAATGAATCGGAGGTAGGTCTGTAAACTTCTACACTAAAGCGCGAGCCTAAATATGTCCATCATAACTCTTAAGATACTTGGAGTTTTTCATCTCTGTTTCTTTCATTTTCAACTACACTTCGACATCTTCACAATGGCATGAATTTGAATCAATTCCGAGTTAAATTGAGTAAGTTATGGTCAATCAATTGGAGGTTGGTCTGTAAACTGCTAGACCAAAGTGCGAGTCTAAATATTTCCACCATAACTCTCAAAATACTTCATTTTTTTCATCTCCGTTTCTTCCGTTTTAAACGACACGTCGAGTCCTTCGAAATGGAACAAATTTCAATGAATTCCGAGTTGAATTGATTGAGTTATGGTCATTCACTCGGAGGTAGATCTGTAAACTGCTAGGCGAAAGCGCGAGTCTAACTATTTCTATCATAACTCTTAAAATAATTAGAGTTTTTCATCTCCGTTTCTTCCGTTTTCAACTACACTTCGATATCTTCAGAATGGTATGAATTTGAATAAATTCCGAGTCGAATTGAGTGACTTATGGTCAATGAATCGGAGGTAGGTGTGTAAACTGCTAGACCAAAGCACGAGTCTAACTATTTCCATCATTACTCTTAAGATACTTGAAGTTTTTCATCTCCGTTTCTTCTGTTTTCAACTACACTTCAACATCTTCGAAATGGCATGAATTTGAATCCATTTCAAATTTAATTGAGTGAGTTTTAGTCAATCAATCGGAGGTAGGTCTGTAAACTGCTAGACCAAAGCGCGAGTCTAACTACTTCCACAATAACTCTCAAAATACTTAGAGTTTTTCTTCTCTGTTTCTTCCGTTTTAAACTACACTTCGACTCTTTCGAAATGGAACAAATTTCATTGAATTACGTGTTGAATTGAGTAAGTTATGGTCATTAAATCGGAGGTAGGTCTGTAAACTGCTAGGCGAAAGCGCGAGTCTAACTATTTCTATCATAACTCTTAAAATACTTGGAGTTTTTCATCTCCGTTTCTTTCGTTTTCAACTACTCTTCGACATGTTACAAATGGCATGAATTTGAATAAATTCCGAGTCGAATTGAGTGACTTATGGTGAATGAATCGGAGGTAGGTCTGTAAACTGTTAGACCAAAGCGCGAATCTAACTATTTCCATCTTAACTCTCAAAATACAAGTAGTTTTTTATCTCGTTTGATTCTGTTTTAAACTACACTTCGACTCCTTTTAAATGGCATGCATTTGAATAAATTGCGAGTCGAATTGAGTGGGTCAATGAATCGGAGGTAGGTCTGTAAACTTCTACACTAAAGCGCGAGCCTAAATATGTCCATCATAACTCTTAAGATACTTGGAGTTTTTCATCTCTGTTTCTTTCATTTTCAACTACACTTCGACATCTTCACAATGGCATGAATTTGAATCAATTCCGAGTTAAATTGAGTAAGTTATGGTCAATCAATTGGAGGTTGGTCTGTAAACTGCTAGACCAAAGTGCGAGTCTAAATATTTCCACCATAACTCTCAAAATACTTCATTTTTTTCATCTCCGTTTCTTCCGTTTTAAACGACACGTCGAGTCCTTCGAAATGGAACAAATTTCAATGAATTCCGAGTTGAATTGATTGAGTTATGGTCATTCACTCGGAGGTAGATCTGTAAACTGCTAGGCGAAAGCGCGAGTCTAACTATTTCTATCATAACTCTTAAAATAATTAGAGTTTTTCATCTCCGTTTCTTCCGTTTTCAACTACACTTCGATATCTTCAGAATGGTATGAATTTGAATAAATTCCGAGTCGAATTGAGTGACTTATGGTCAATGAATCGGAGGTAGGTGTGTAAACTGCTAGACCAAAGCACGAGTCTAACTATTTCCATCATTACTCTTAAGATACTTGAAGTTTTTGATCTCCGATTCTTCTGTTTTCAACTACACTTCAACATCTTCGAAATGGCATGAATTTGAATCCATTTCAAATTTAATTGAGTGAGTTTTAGTCAATCAATCGGAGGTAGGTCTGTAAACTGCTAGACCAAAGCGCGAGTCTAACTACTTCCACAATAACTCTCAAAATACTTAGAGTTTTTCTTCTCTGTTTCTTCCGTTTTAAACTACACTTCGACTCTTTCGAAATGGAACAAATTTCATTGAATTACGTGTTGAATTGAGTGAGTTATGGTCATTAAATCGGAGGTAGGTCTGTAAACTGCTAGGCGAAAGCGCGAGTCTAACTATTTCTATCATAACTCTTAAAATACTTGGAGTTTTTCATCTCCGTTTCTTTCGTTTTCAACTACTCTTCGACATGTTACAAATGGCATGAATTTGAATAAATTCCGAGTCGAATTGAGTGACTTATGGTGAATGAATCGGAGGTAGGTCTGTAAACTGTTAGACCAAAGCGCGAATCTAACTATTTCCATCTTAACTCTCAAAATACAAGTAGTTTTTGATCTCGTTTGATTCTGTTTTAAACTACACTTCGACTCCTTTTAAATGGCATGCATTTGAATAAATTCCGAGTCGAATTGAGTGGGTCAATGAATCGGAGGTAGGTCTGTAAACTTCTACACTAAAGCGCGAGCCTAAATATGTCCATCATAACTCTTAAGATACTAAGAGTTTTTCATCTCTGTTTCTTTCATTTTCAACTACACTTCGACATCTTCACAATGGCATGAATTTGAATCAATTCCGAGTTAAATTGAGTAAGTTATGGTCAATCAATTGGAGGTTGGTCTGTAAACTGCTAGACCAAAGTGCGAGTCTAAATATTTCCACCATAACTCTCAAAATACTTCATTTTTTTCATCTCCGTTTCTTCCGTTTTAAACGACACGTCGAGTCCTTCGAAATGGAACAAATTTCAATGAATTCCGAGTTGAATTGATTGAGTTATGGTCATTCACTCGGAGGTAGATCTGTAAACTGCTAGGCGAAAGCGCGAGTCTAACTATTTCTATCATAACTCTTAAAATAATTAGAGTTTTTCATCTCCGTTTCTTCCGTTTTCAACTACACTTCGATATCTTCAGAATGGTATGAATTTGAATAAATTCCGAGTCGAATTGAGTGACTTATGGTCAATGAATCGGAGGTAGGTGTGTAAACTGCTAGACCAAAGCACGAGTCTAACTATTTCCATCATTACTCTTAAGATACTTGAAGTTTTTCATCTCCGTTTCTTCTGTTTTCAACTACACTTCAACATCTTCGAAATGGCATGAATTTGAATCCATTTCAAATTTAATTGAGTGAGTTTTAGTCAATCAATCGGAGGTAGGTCTGTAAACTGCTAGACCAAAGCGCGAGTCTAACTACTTCCACAATAACTCTCAAAATACTTAGAGTTTTTCTTCTCTGTTTCTTCCGTTTTAAACTACACTTCGACTCTTTCGAAATGGAACAAATTTCATTGAATTACGTGTTGAATTGAGTGAGTTATGGTCATTAAATCGGAGGTAGGTCTGTAAACTGCTAGGCGAAAGCGCGAGTCTAACTATTTCTATCATAACTCTTAAAATACTTGGAGTTTTTCATCTCCGTTTCTTTCGTTTTCAACTACTCTTCGACATGTTACAAATGGCATGAATTTGAATAAATTCCGAGTCGAATTGAGTGACTTATGGTGAATGAATCGGAGGTAGGTCTGTAAACTGTTAGACCAAAGCGCGAATCTAACTATTTCCATCTTAACTCTCAAAATACAAGTAGTTTTTCATCTCGTTTGATTCTGTTTTAAACTACACTTCGACTCCTTTTAAATGGCATGCATTTGAATAAATTCCGAGTCGAATTGAGTGGGTCAATGAATCGGAGGTAGGTCTGTAAACTTCTACACTAAAGCGCGAGCCTAAATATGTCCATCATAACTCTTAAGATACTTGGAGTTTTTCATCTCTGTTTCTTTCATTTTCAACTACACTTCGACATCTTCACAATGGCATGAATTTGAATCAATTCCGAGTTAAATTGAGTAAGTTATGGTCAATCAATTGGAGGTTGGTCTGTAAACTGCTAGACCAAAGTGCGAGTCTAACTATTACCACCATAACTCTCAAAAACTTCATTTTTTTCATCTCCGTTTCTTCCGTTTTAAACGACACGTCGAGTCCTTCGAAATGGAACAAATTTCAATGAATTCCGAGTTGAATTGATTGAGTTATGGTCATTCACTCTGAGGTAGATCTGTAAACTGCTAGGCGAAAGCGCGAGTCTAACTATTTCTATCATAACTCTTAAAATAATTAGAGTTTTTCATCTCCGTTTCTTCCGTTTTCAACTACACTTCGATATCTTCAGAATGGTATGAATTTGAATACATTCCGAGTCGAATTGAGTGACTTATGGTCAATGAATCGGAGGTAGGTGTGTAAACTGCTAGACCAAAGCACGAGTCTAACTATTTCCATCATTACTCTTAAGATACTTGAAGTTTTTCATCTCCGTTTCTTCTGTTTTCAACTACACTTCAACATCTTCGAAATGGCATGAATTTGAATCCATTTCAAATTTAATTGAGTGAGTTTTAGTCAATCAATCGGAGGTAGGTCTGTAAACTGCTAGACCAAAGCGCGAGTCTAACTACTTCCACAATAACTCTCAAAATACTTAGAGTTTTTCTTCTCTGTTTCTTCCGTTTTAAACTATACTTCGACTCTTTCGAAATGGAACAAATTTCAGTGAATAACGTGTTGAATTGAGTGAGTTATGGTCATTAAATCGGAGGTAGGTCTGTAAACTGCTAGGCGAAAGCGCGAGTCTAACTATTTCTATCATAACTCTTAAAATACTTGGAGTTTTTCATCTCCGTTTCTTTCGTTTTCAACTACTCTTCGACATGTTACAAATGGCATGAATTTGAATAAATTCCGAGTCGAATTGAGTGACTTATGGTGAATGAATCGGAGGTAGGTCTGTAAACTGTTAGACCAAAGCGCGAATCTAACTATTTCCATCTTAACTCTCAAAATACAAGTAGTTTTTGATCTCGTTTGATTCTGTTTTAAACTACACTTCGACTCCTTTTAAATGGCATGCATTTGAATAAATTCCGAGTCGAATTGAGTGGGTCAATGAATCGGAGGTAGGTCTGTAAACTTCTACACTAAAGCGCGAGCCTAAATATGTCCATCATAACTCTTAAGATACTAAGAGTTTTTCATCTCTGTTTCTTTCATTTTCAACTACACTTCGACATCTTCACAATGGCATGAATTTGAATCAATTCCGAGTTAAATTGAGTAAGTTATGGTCAATCAATTGGAGGTTGGTCTGTAAACTGCTAGACCAAAGTGCGAGTCTAAATATTTCCACCATAACTCTCAAAATACTTCATTTTTTTCATCTCCGTTTCTTCCGTTTTAAACGACACGTCGAGTCCTTCGAAATGGAACAAATTTCAATGAATTCCGAGTTGAATTGATTGAGTTATGGTCATTCACTCGGAGGTAGATCTGTAAACTGCTAGGCGAAAGCGCGAGTCTAACTATTTCTATCATAACTCTTAAAATAATTAGAGTTTTTCATCTCCGTTTCTTCCGTTTTCAACTACACTTCGATATCTTCAGAATGGTATGAATTTGAATAAATTCCGAGTCGAATTGAGTGACTTATGGTCAATGAATCGGAGGTAGGTGTGTAAACTGCTAGACCAAAGCACGAGTCTAACTATTTCCATCATTACTCTTAAGATACTTGAAGTTTTTCATCTCCGTTTCTTCTGTTTTCAACTACACTTCAACATCTTCGAAATGGCATGAATTTGAATCCATTTCAAATTTAATTGAGTGAGTTTTAGTCAATCAATCGGAGGTAGGTCTGTAAACTGCTAGACCAAAGCGCGAGTCTAACTACTTCCACAATAACTCTCAAAATACTTAGAGTTTTTCTTCTCTGTTTCTTCCGTTTTAAACTACACTTCGACTCTTTCGAAATGGAACAAATTTCATTGAATTACGTGTTGAATTGAGTGAGTTATGGTCATTAAATCGGAGGTAGGTCTGTAAACTGCTAGGCGAAAGCGCGAGTCTAACTATTTCTATCATAACTCTTAAAATACTTGGAGTTTTTCATCTCCGTTTCTTTCGTTTTCAACTACTCTTCGACATGTTACAAATGGCATGAATTTGAATAAATTCCGAGTCGAATTGAGTGACTTATGGTGAATGAATCGGAGGTAGGTCTGTAAACTGTTAGACCAAAGCGCGAATCTAACTATTTCCATCTTAACTCTCAAAATACAAGTAGTTTTTCATCTCGTTTGATTCTGTTTTAAACTACACTTCGACTCCTTTTAAATGGCATGCATTTGAATAAATTCCGAGTCGAATTGAGTGGGTCAATGAATCGGAGGTAGGTCTGTAAACTTCTACACTAAAGCGCGAGCCTAAATATGTCCATCATAACTCTTAAGATACTTGGAGTTTTTCATCTCTGTTTCTTTCATTTTCAACTACACTTCGACATCTTCACAATGGCATGAATTTGAATCAATTCCGAGTTAAATTGAGTAAGTTATGGTCAATCAATTAGAGGTTGGTCTGTAAACTGCTAGACCAAAGTGCGAGTCTAACTATTACCACCATAACTCTCAAAAACTTCATTTTTTTCATCTCCGTTTCTTCCGTTTTAAACGACACGTCGAGTCCTTCGAAATGGAACAAATTTCAATGAATTCCGAGTTGAATTGATTGAGTTATGGTCATTCACTCTGAGGTAGATCTGTAAACTGCTAGGCGAAAGCGCGAGTCTAACTATTTCTATCATAACTCTTAAAATAATTAGAGTTTTTCATCTCCGTTTCTTCCGTTTTCAACTACACTTCGATATCTTCAGAATGGTATGAATTTGAATAAATTCCGAGTCGAATTGAGTGACTTATGGTCAATGAATCGGAGGTAGGTGTGTAAACTGCTAGACCAAAGCACGAGTCTAACTATTTCCATCATTACTCTTAAGATACTTGAAGTTTTTCATCTCCGTTTCTTCTGTTTTCAACTACACTTCAACATCTTCGAAATGGCATGAATTTGAATCCATTTCAAATTTAATTGAGTGAGTTTTAGTCAATCAATCGGAGGTAGGTCTGTAAACTGCTAGACCAAAGCGCGAGTCTAACTACTTCCACAATAACTCTCAAAATACTTAGAGTTTTTCTTCTCTGTTTCTTCCGTTTTAAACTACACTTTGACTCTTTCGAAATGGAACAAATTTCATTGAATTACGTGTTGAATTGAGTGAGTTATGGTCATTAAATCGGAGGTAGGTCTGTAAACTGCTAGGCGAAAGCGCGAGTCTAACTATTTCTATCATAACTCTTAAAATACTTGGAGTTTTTCATCTCCGTTTCTTTCGTTTTCAAATACTCTTCGACATGTTACAAATGGCATGAATTTGAATAAATTCCGAGTCGAATTGAGTGACTTATGGTGAATGAATCGGAGGTAGGTCTGTAAACTGTTAGACCAAAGCGCGAATCTAACTATTTCCATCTTAACTCTCAAAATACAAGTAGTTTTTCATCTCGTTTGATTCTGTTTTAAACTACACTT
Source organism: Tasmannia lanceolata (assembly GCF_043159265.1). Taxonomy (NCBI): domain Eukaryota; kingdom Viridiplantae; phylum Streptophyta; class Magnoliopsida; order Canellales; family Winteraceae; genus Tasmannia; species Tasmannia lanceolata. The sequence goes on from NW_027518695.1 coordinate 41,368,200, forward strand.
CGACTCCTTTTAAATGGCATGCATTTGAATAAATTCCGAGTCGAATTGAGTGGGTCAATGAATCGGAGGTAGGTCTGTAAACTTCTACACTAAAGCGCGAGCCTAAATATGTCCATCATAACTCTTAAGATACTTGGAGTTTTTCATCTCTGTTTCTTTCATTTTCAACTACACTTCGACATCTTCACAATGGCATGAATTTGAATCAATTCCGAGTTAAATTGAGTAAGTTATGGTCAATCAATTGGAGGTTGGTCTGTAAACTGCTAGACCAAAGTGCGAGTCTAACTATTTCCACCATAACTCTCAAAATACTTCATTTTTTTCATCTCCGTTTCTTCCGTTTTAAACGACACGTCGAGTCCTTCGAAATGGAACAAATTTCAATGAATTCCGAGTTGAATTGATTGAGTTATGGTCATTCACTCGGAGGTAGATCTGTAAACTGCTAGGCGAAAGCACGAGTCTAACTATTTCTATCATAACTCTTAAAATAATTAGAGTTTTTCATCTCCGTTTCTTCCGTTTTCAACTACACTTCGATATCTTCAGAATGGTATGAATTTGAATAAATTCCGAGTCGAATTGAGTGACTTATGGTCAATGAATCGGAGGTAGGTGTGTAAACTGCTAGACCAAAGCACGAGTCTAACTATTTCCATCATTACTCTTAAGATACTTGAAGTTTTTCATCTCCGTTTCTTCTGTTTTCAACTACACTTCAACATCTTCGAAATGGCATGAATTTGAATCCATTTCAAATTTAATTGAGTGAGTTTTAGTCAATTAAACGGAGGTAGGTCTGTAAACTGCTAGACCAAAGCGCGAGTCTAACTACTTCCACAATAACTCTCAAAATACTTGGAGTTTTTCTTCTCCGTTTCTTCCGTTTTAAACTACACTTCGACTCCTTCGAAATGAAACAAAGTTCAATGAATTCCGAGTTGAATTGAGTGAGTTATGGTCATTCAATCGGAGGTATGTCTGCAAACTGCTACACCAAAGCGCGAATCTAACTATTTCCATCTTAACTCTCAAAATACAAGTAGTTTTTCATCTCCTTTTCTTCCGTTTTAAGCTACACTTCGACTCCTTCGAAATGGAACAAGTTTCATTGAATTACGTGTTGAATTGAGTGAGTTATGGTCATTAAATTGGAGGTTTGTCTGTAAACTGCTAGGCGAAACCGCGAGTCTAACTATTTCTATCATAACTCTTAAAATACTTGTAGTTTTTCATCTCCGTTTCTTTCGTTTTCAACTACTCTTCGACATCTTCCAAATGGCATTAATTTGAATAAATTCCGAGTCGAATTGAGTGGGTCAATGAATCGGAGGTAGGTCCGTAAACTGCTAGACCAAAGCGCGAGTCTAAATATGTCCATCATAACTCTTAAGATACTTGGAGTTTTTCATCTCTGTTTCTTTCATTTTCAACTACACTTCGACATCTTCACAATGGCATGAATTTGAATCAATTCCGAGTTAAATTGAGTAAGTTATGGTCAATCAATTGGAGGTTGGTCTGTAAACTGCTAGACCAAAGTGCGAGTCTAACTATTTCCACCATAACTCTCAAAATACTTCATTTTTTTCATCTCCGTTTCTTCCGTTTTAAACGACACGTCGAGTCCTTCGAAATGGAACAAATTTCAATGAATTCCGAGTTGAATTGATTGAGTTATGGTCATTCACTCGGAGGTAGATCTGTAAACTGCTAGGCGAAAGCACGAGTCTAACTATTTCTATCATAACTCTTAAAATAATTAGAGTTTTTCATCTCCGTTTCTTCCGTTTTCAACTACACTTCGATATCTTCAGAATGGTATGAATTTGAATAAATTCCGAGTCGAATTGAGTGACTTATGGTCAATGAATCGGAGGTAGGTGTGTAAACTGCTAGACCAAAGCACGAGTCTAACTATTTCCATCATTACTCTTAAGATACTTGAAGTTTTTCATCTCCGTTTCTTCTGTTTTCAACTACACTTCAACATCTTCGAAATGGCATGAATTTGAATCCATTTCAAATTTAATTGAGTGAGTTTTAGTCAATCAATCGGAGGTAGGTCTGTAAACTGCTAGACCAAAGCGCGAGTCTAACTACTTCCACAATAACTCTCAAAATACTTAGAGTTTTTCTTCTCTGTTTCTTCCGTTTTAAACTACACTTCGACTCTTTCGAAATGGAACAAATTTCATTGAATTACGTGTTGAATTGAGTGAGTTATGGTCATTAAATCGGAGGTAGGTCTGTAAACTGCTAGGCGAAAGCGCGAGTCTAACTATTTCTATCATAACTCTTAAAATACTTGGAGTTTTTCATCTCCGTTTCTTTCGTTTTCAACTACTCTTCGACATGTTACAAATGGCATGAATTTGAATAAATTCCGAGTCGAATTGAGTGACTTATGGTGAATGAATCGGAGGTAGGTCTGTAAACTGTTAGACCAAAGCGCGAATCTAACTATTTCCATCTTAACTCTCAAAATACAAGTAGTTTTTCATCTCGTTTGATTCTGTTTTAAACTACACTTCAACTCCTTTTAAATGGCATGCATTTGAATAAATTCCGAGTCGAATTGAGTGGGTCAATGAATCGGAGGTAGGTCTGTAAACTTCTACACTAAAGCGCGAGCCTAAATATGTCCATCATAACTCTTAAGATACTTGGAGTTTTTCATCTCTGTTTCTTTCATTTTCAACTACACTTCGACATCTTCACAATGGCATGAATTTGAATCAATTCCGAGTTAAATTGAGTAAGTTATGGTCAATCAATTGGAGGTTGGTCTGTAAACTGCTAGACCAAAGTGCGAGTCTAACTATTTCCACCATAACTCTCAAAATACTTCATTTTTTTCATCTCCGTTTCTTCCGTTTTAAATGACACGTCGAGTCCTTCGAAATGGAACAAATTTCAATGAATTCCGAGTTGAATTGATTGAGTTATGGTCATTCACTCGGAGGTAGATCTGTAAACTGCTAGGCGAAAGCACGAGTCTAACTATTTCTATCATAACTCTTAAAATAATTAGAGTTTTTCATCTCCGTTTCTTCCGTTTTCAACTACACTTCGATATCTTCAGAATGGTATGAATTTGAATAAATTCCGAGTCGAATTGAGTGACTTATGGTCAATGAATCGGAGGTAGGTGTGTAAACTGCTAGACCAAAGCACGAGTCTAACTATTTCCATCATTACTCTTAAGATACTTGAAGTTTTTCATCTCCGTTTCTTCTGTTTTCAACTACACTTCAACATCTTCGAAATGGCATGAATTTGAATCCATTTCAAATTTAATTGAGTGAGTTTTAGTCAATCAAACGGAGGTAGGTCTGTAAACTGCTAGACCAAAGCGCGAGTCTAACTACTTCCACAATAACTCTCAAAATACTTGGAGTTTTTCTTCTCCGTTTCTTCCGTTTTAAACTACACTTCGACTCCTTCGAAATGAAACAAAGTTCAATGAATTCCGAGTTGAATTGAGTGAGTTATGGTCATTCAATCGGAGGTATGTCTGCAAACTGCTACACCAAAGCGCGAATCTAACTATTTCCATCTTAACTCTCAAAATACAAGTAGTTTTTCATCTCCTTTTCTTCCGTTTTAAGCTACACTTCGACGCCTTCGAAATGGAACAAGTTTCATTGAATTACGTGTTGAATTGAGTGAGTTATGGTCATTAAATTGGAGGTTTGTCTGTAAACTGCTAGGCGAAAGCGCGAGTCTAACTATTTCTATCATAACTCTTAAAATACTTGTAGTTTTTCATCTCCGTTTCTTTCGTTTTCAACTACTCTTCGACATCTTCCAAATGGCATTAATTTGAATAAATTCCGAGTCGAATTGAGTGGGTCAATGAATCGGAGGTAGGTCCGTAAACTGCTAGACCAAAGCGCGAGTCTAAATATGTCCATCATAACTCTTAAGATACTTGGAGTTTTTCATCTCTGTTTCTTTCATTTTCAACTACACTTCGACATCTTCACAATGGCATGAATTTGAATCAATTCCGAGTTAAATTGAGTAAGTTATGGTCAATCAATTGGAGGTTGGTCTGTAAACTGCTAGACCAAAGTGCGAGTCTAACTATTTCCACCATAACTCTCAAAATACTTCATTTTTTTCATCTCCGTTTCTTCCGTTTTAAACGACACGTCGAGTCCTTCGAAATGGAACAAATTTCAATGAATTCCGAGTTGAATTGATTGAGTTAAGGTCATTCACTCGGAGGTAGATCTGTAAACTGCTAGGCGAAAGCGCGAGTCTAACTATTTCTATCATAACTCTTAAAATAATTAGAGTTTTTCATCTCCGTTTCTTCCGTTTTCAACTACACTTCGATATCTTCAGAATGGTATGAATTTGAATAAATTCCGAGTCGAATTGAGTGACTTATGGTCAATGAATCGGAGGTAGGTGTGTAAACTGCTAGACCAAAGCACGAGTCTAACTATTTCCATCATTACTCTTAAGATACTTGAAGTTTTTCATCTCCGTTTCTTCTGTTTTCAACTACACTTCAACATCTTCGAAATGGCATGAATTTGAATCCATTTCAAATTTAATTGAGTGAGTTTTAGTCAATCAATCGGAGGTAGGTCTGTAAACGGCTAGACCAAAGCGCGAGTCTAACTACTTCCACAATAACTCTCAAAATACTTGGAGTTTTTCTTCTCTGTTTCTTCCGTTTTAAACTACACTTCGACTCCTTCGAAATGAAACAAAGTTCAATGAATTCCGAGTTGAATTGAGTGAGTTATGGTCATTCAATCGGAGGTATGTCTGCAAACTGCTAGACCAAAGCGCGAATCTAACTATTTCCATCTTAACTCTCAAAATACAAGTAGTTTTTTATCTCATTTTCTTCCGTTTTAAGCTACACTTCGACTCCTTCGAAATGGAACAAGTTTCATTGAATTACGTGTTGAATTGAGTGAGTTATGGTCATTAAATTGGAGGTTAGTCTGTAAACTGCTAGGCGAAAGCGCGAGTCTAACTATTTCTATCATAACTCTTAAAATACTTGTAGTTTTTCATCTCTGTTTCTTTCGTTTTCAACTACTCTTCGATATCTTCAGAATAGTATGAATTTGAATAGTTTCCGAGTCGAATTGAGTGACTTATGGTTAATGAATCGGAGGTAGGTGTGTAAACTGCTAGACCAAAGCACGAGTCTAACTATTTCCATCATAACTCTTAAGATACTTGGAGTTTTCCATCTCCGTTTCTTCCGTTTATAACTACACTTCGACATCTTCGAAATGGCTTGAATTTGAATCCATTTCAAATTTAATTAAGTGAGTTTTAGTCAATCAATCGGAGGTAGGTCTGTAAACTGCTAGACCAAAGCGCGAGTGTAACTATTTCCACAATAACTCTCAAAATACTTGGAGTTTTTCTTCTCTGTTTCTTCCGTTTTAAACTACACTTCGACTCCTTCGAAATGGAACAAATTTCAATGAATTCCGAGTTGAATTGAGTGAGTTATGGTCATTCAATCGGAGGTATGTCTGCAAACTGCTAGACCAAAGCACGAATCTAACTATTTCCATCTTAACTCTCAAAATACAAGTAGTTTTTCATCTCCTTTTCTTCCGTTTTAAGCTACACTTCGACTTCTTCGAAATGGAACAAGTTTCATTGAATTACGTGTTGAATTGAGTGAGTTATGATCATTAAATCGGAGGTAGGTCTGTAAACTGCTAGGCGAAAGCGCGAGTCTAACTATTTCTATCATAACTCTTAAAATAATTGGAGTTTTTCATCTCCGTTTCTTTCGTTTTCAACTACTCTTCGACATCTTCCAAATGGCATTAATTTGAATAAATTCCGAGTCGAATTGAGTGGGTCAATGAATCGGAGGTAGGTCTGTAAACTGCTAGACCAAAGCGCGAGTGTAACTATTTCCACAATAACTCTCAAAATGCTTGGAGTTTTTCTTCTCTGTTTCTTCCGTTTTAAACTACACTTCGACTCCTTCGAAATGGAACAAATTTCAATGAATTCCGAGTTGAATTGAGTGAGTTATGGTCATTCAATCGGAGGTATGTCTGCAAACTGCTAGACCAAAGCGCGAATCTAACTATTTCCATCTTAACTCTCAAAATACAAGTAGTTTTTCATCTCCTTTTCTTCCGGTTTAAGCTACACTTCGACTTCTTCGAAATGGAACAAGTTTCATTGAATTACGTGTTGAATTGAGTGAGTTCTGGTCATTAAATCGGAGGTAGGTCTGTAAACTGCTAGGCGAAAGCGCGAGTCTAACTATTTCTATCATAACTCTTAAAATACTTGGAGTTTTTCATCTCCGTTTCTTTCGTTTTCAACTACTTGTAGACACCCTCATTTTGCTACACTTTAACCAACAATAACCTAATATATTGATCCGTGGAATTTCATTGGTAAAATATGCATCCTCAAATTTTCTGAAAACCAAAATAATAAAGAGATGTACCTGGTGAAACGATTAGATCCGAAAAATTGGAAAAATGCCCTGATTAGTGACTTAGAGTGTTAAATCCATGCAAGAGTCCCTCTATCATGGATTTATATGTTTTAAGGCATTAATATCTCGATCTGACTTTACAGATCATCAATCGGGACAAAATAAGCTAGGGTCACCTCACAGCCCGGACCCTGATTCCATTATGAGATCCGATTTCCGTAAATCGTCAGATCGAGGGCTGATTTTCAACATGGGTGTCTTTCTTTACTAAGAATTTGTGATCATTTATTCAAATTAATATCAATCAAGGTCGATCTCAAATTTGGATTAAACATTGGGTCACTTTTATTAAGCAAAAATCTAGTGAAAAGTTACGGATCAAGGCAGGACGAATGAGATCCGTCGAAATTATCCCATTAAATCATCGATAACAAAATATTTTAATATCTTAATTGGCTTTGATATCTTGGTTTAAAGGGTTTAATCATTGATCCAAGATTGATCGAGTCGGTTGGTTCGTTTGGATCACCGATTTGCCCAATCTCTGGAAAAACGATTTGCCGATGGAGATCGATGGCTCTCATTGGTCGAAAATTTCAAAATCAGTATTTCTATGGAAATATTAGGCTTAAATGAAAGATAAAAAATCAGGGATTCCAAAGGCGAAAGAATTATCGGAATCGGATGCCAACATCTCCGGAAAACGACATTTTTTTCATTTTCAAGAGAGCTCTCCCTCCTCACCCTCTCTCTCCTCTCACCACACGTTTTCCCAAGCTTGGGAAAACGTGGCTTGTTTCCTTCTCCCCTTTTGTTTAAAATTTTTGAAATAAGTTTGGGTTAATTTTACAACTTTGGAAAAGATACATGTATAGCAAGATTTTTGGTTAAAAGATTCACTTGAGGTTGAAAAGGACACATGTCCCCATTTAATTGGAATGATTTGTTGCATTAGGCTAACTTAGACGTTTTATATTGTTGCCCAAATCATCCCCAATGTATAAAAGGTAGTGAGGGACACATGCCACCTTTTCTTTTCCACCTTTAAATCTTCCCAAATCAAAACTTGCTTGATTTTTCTCCAAGAATACACGTTTTGGATTATGCAAAAAGAATGTTGCCAAATTTCCCAAGATTCCTCCTACCCACTTGCTTTTCTCTTTCTCACCCTAAAATTGCTAATATTCTCATATCTCTCATATTTTGAGCAACATGTTAAGTGCCATCATCCCAACCATCCAAAACCTCCTAATTATTCCAAATCCAATCACAACCCTACACCTCTTCCCAAACACATTGGTAACTTTTGCCATCCCATTCTCCTATAAATACCCTCTCATCCCACCATCCCAAAGAAAGAACTCAAGAACCCCTCTCTTAGAAAATTCGTCCCTCTCCCTCATCTCTTCAAGGGTTCGGCCATCCTTGCCGGATCGGGTGATTTTATACGTTGGGTGGTAGATATATATCAAAAGCGGTCATTATCAAGCAAGGAATCATCTTCAAGGAATTAACATCAAAGAAAAATCAAACACAAAGTGGGTCTTCAAAGAGGTAGGCATTTATTTAAATTCTATGTAGGGTCTGTTTTCATGCATATCTTTTATTTTAAAAGAAAAACCATGTTAGGGAGCATCTACGATTAATCTTTAATCATATTCTTTTTTATGGTAGACTTTGAAGTTATGCATGTTTCCCTCTTCTCTTAACCCATCTTCTCTTCATTTTTATTTTTCCCTAATGGTCAACATCTATTCCCTCTCAATCCTAGCCCCAACAGACCCAATGCTTAGCCAACTAAACCCAACTCAACCCATTTCAACCGGACCTATTTTCCACCCTTACCCAACCCAACAGACCCCATGCTTAGCCAACTAAACCCAACTCAACCCATTTCAACCGGACCAATTTTCCACCCTTACCCAACCCAACAGCACCCATGCAGCCACCTACACCATGGAGTTTACTCTCACACATTTCACCCATAGCCATCACATTACCTATGGCCATCAGCCCTTTTATCCCATGACCCATGTCCCATAGTTCCAATCAGTCACAAATTTGTACCCCATCAGCCCACAACACCCATGTCATGACTTCATAACCATTGCCAACCTTTATAACCCACCTACCCTCATCCTCACATCCACCGACCATCCCATAACCCATCCCTATCAACAGACTTCAGCCCATTCATTTAACTTAAACCCTTAAACCGGTTCAACCCCAACTCGGACCCACAACCCGACCCCAACCCAGTTCAGCCCCGAATCGGTTCAACCCAGCCCAACCCGGTTCAGCCTTAAACCCAACCCGGTTCAGCCCCAACTCAGACCCACAACCCGACTCCAACCCGGACCTACACCGAAAGCCGCATCCCAAACCCAAGTCGCAGGCCCAACCCCAAGCCACACGCCCAACCTAGTTCGCCTCACCCAAGCCTCAAGCCGCACCCCAATCCGCACTCAACCCGAACTACCCGATTTAGCCTAATCCAAGCTTACCCAAACCCAACCCGGTTCAGCCTCAACTCGGACCCACAACCCGACCCCAACCCGGTTCAGCCCTGAATCGGTTCAACCCAGCCCAACCCAGTTCAGCCTTAAACCCTTAAACCGGTTCAGCCCCAACTCCTAACCCATATCCGAACCACAAACCTATTGCGCCTAAACCTGTTGATAATACAGTGCAACCAATTTGATATGTACACATGCTATAATCGGTCCAAATTTCTTGTGTGTACAGTACATATACATGCAACCAATTCACAATGTATCGATCCCATTATGCGTGCTGTTCACATGCATGCCACATATCCAATACAAGTGAATGTGTTACACTGTATGCATAATTTGGGCCCAAGTTTTAAATCCACATGGGTTCCACTTCAACCTGACACCAAAGCTAATATGGGTTCCGACCCAAAGTTCAAAGTCCCGATCCACGTGTGTCGTGCACATGTGTAGCCTATCTAAAATTGGTCCAAACCTGAGGTAATTCAGGTCGAACCCGCACCAAGCCTCGGTCTAACCCGCGTCTCAGCCCAACCCAAATCTGGACCCAAACACCTAGCCTTTTAATCCTTGCCCGTAGCATCAAAAGCCTACTCTGCCTAACCCAAATTCCCCTCACCTTACCAAGCCCCAATCCGAGCCCTACACAGACCATAATCCGAGCAAACCCCCAAGCCGCACCTAAACCCACCGTCAATTTGGCCTCGACCCAAACCCCTGGTCCATTCGGTCTTAACCTGCAACACGTACCTAAACCGCAATTAGAGCTCAACCTGGTCCAAATCGGACCTAACTCTACTTGACCCAACCCAAGCCTAACCCGAGTCCAACTCGAACTCGCATCGTAACCCGAGTCCAACTCAAACCCGAGTCAACCTGATCCAACTCAACCCGAGTTGAACCCAAATCTAACCCGAGTTGACCTGCCCAATCAACCCTTCCTAATTGAGTTACCTCTTCTTTAACCCAACCGAGTTGCATCCTTATGTCCAAATCCATTAGCCAAAACTTCATCCCTTTTTTTATTTACTCATTGATGATTCCTCTGCAATTAGCTCCTTCAAGGCTCGTTCCCAATTCAAAAATTCTTTTCAAAAATCTCATTCCCGAACCTGATTCCCAATTCCCAATTCCCAATCCCAATCATGATCCAAACTCCAGTGGAACTACGTATGGCTTGATCCCCACGACGGGGTACGTAGGCAACTTGGCAAAACCAAGTTCAGCCGCACCTTTCTCCATCCTTCCTGTTCTCTCACACCCTTCTCCGTCTCTACCACCCCTCTTTCTATCCCTTCTCCCATTCTCAAATCATTGATTGCATGTTTAGTTCTTTGGTCATTTTGCATGATTAGTTACTTTGCTTCCTATGTTTAGTTTCTTTACATGTTTCATCATTTAAAAAATGTCATGTTAATTGTCTTTGGTAGAAATTGCATGTTTAGTTATTTTGTTTGAATTTGGAACTCTTTGGAATTTGAAAGCCTTAAAGAACCTAAGAACTTTCACCCAATTGGAAAATCACAATTCAAGATCAATTGTAAAAATGTTTTAGGTTCTAAACTTAGAGGTTGCATTTTAGGTTCCCCAATAGAATCTTAGAGCCAAAACTTCTCAAATATACTGAAAATGCAACTTAGGTCCATTGCATTAGATCTAGGTTCATATAGCATAGGTCATTTTAAGTCAAACCAATTAATCAAATTCAACTTAAACTAAATCTCATCAAATCTCATAAAATGTCAAGTAACTCATATAGGCATCTAAGCATTCTAGCTAGGCATTTAGGATCATCACTCCTGGCCCGCATGAGTTTAAACTGTGAACGGCTAAAAAATTAGAATGCATCTAGGTTAATAAAGTTCACATTCACCCCCTTTGTTAAAACTAAATAATTAAAGCTTTCAAAAGTTAGGCAAGGTCGGTGCTGTACACTTCGTGCGGTACACCTTCCGACTTCGTAACCAGGTAACTTACCCAGAACTTAAAGCGTAGACCAAATTAACAGAGTTAATCATGGGTCCTAGATCCCTAATCTAGGTGGCGACTCTAGTCAGTTGCTTCTTTTCTTGAAGTTAGGACTTTTACCCTAAATTTATGAAAAAAAGCAACCATATTCAAATCCAATGGACAAAGGCGCTATCATCATAAAAGAAAACACACCTTCGTGGGACCACCCCCCTCCGGGACGGGATCCACAGATTGGCGACTCTGCTGGGGATAAATTACCTAACTTTATAACTTTTAAAAGCTTTAGTCATTTAAGTCGTAATTAAAGGGGATAAATGTGGAACAAAAAACAAAAAAATCAAAAATCCAAATAGTCAAAAAAAAAATCCAAAAAAACTAAAAAAACTCAAAAATTCAAAAAAGATTCAAAAAGAAAAGAAAAAAGAACCAGAAGATGTTGTGTGCTTACTTGTGTGTGAAAAGAAAAAAACTTGATGTTGCTTCATTAATGAACAAAAAGGAAAAAGTGAAAACAATAATGCATGTTCATAAAATGTAATCACCCAAAACCTTTAGAAGATTAATTAAAGGACTTCAGGGCATTAGATTCGAATCCCCAAATTGCACACACTTACATCACTATCATTTACACCCTTGCATATCACATTCACACACATCCTATTTTAGGAACCCGGAATGTTATTTAGCATGGTTGACTGGGAGGTCATGACCCGGTGCCTCTGTGTTAGAGAAGCATTCCACTCTTAGCCTAGTACCTTTATGGTGCGTAAACGGATCTGTTGGTTCACGTACTGCTACTCTGGACACCGGTAGAGTATATTGAACACGGATTCGCGCTAAGGGAGCTCTTAGCCTTACCCCTAGATTACCCCACACATTCATGAAGATCGGACATGTGTACTTCACGCATGTGAGCCTAGACTAGGAAATCCTTTCCCATCTTTAGAATATGTAGCCGATCTCTTGGGGCTACATCCGATGTCTTAGGAACACAAACAAAGTCATGAACCGATCACAATGGTTCCGCTAGATTAGGGGTTAGGAATTGTGCCCTCCAAGTAAAGCACAAACATAAAATGCCTTTGAGGTTGGGATAATAATCTCATTGTTCTTGGATCTAGGAAATCCCATCAATTCCTACCAATCATCTCCTCTTGATCAATAATTTTGCAAAATCATCACCCTCTATTCCTTTTTTGTGGATCATGGGGTAATGCCATATTGCTTAGGGTTCCCTTTTGAGGTCTCATCTCCTAACCACAACTTAGGATTTCAGCTTCCTTTAGACTAGGGGCATCCTCGTCGAGTTCATGTTTAAAACCCCTAAAATGTCATTCCATTCAAACTAGGGGCATCCCCTTTTGAAGGTCATTCCTTACTAATTCATTGATTACATTCTTTCAAAAAGGAATATCTTTTGAATGAAAGATCCGTCAATCTCAAATGTGTTTGCAAAATGAGTCATTCTAGCCAATGCATGTTTTCAACCAAGAACACCAGTGTATCTAAACTTTTAATCATTTCTTTGTTAGGAGTTCTTGTGTCAACCATTGATTACCTTCAAGCATCTTGGGTTCGAATAGACTCTCGTCTGGTCAGAAAGTCATCTCCATCTTCAGCAGCCATGACAGAACCTACTGAGAATCTGCAACCCACTAACCTTGATGCGGTATTAGCCAATATCCTTCAGCAGATGAAAGAACTCAAAGAGGACAATCAGTTTCTGAAAGCCCAATTTGTAGAAAAGTTTGGTCCATCCTCTTCCTCACCTTCAAAAGGAAAAGAACCTAAATATCCAGTTGCATCTGAGATTCAACCACAGCCTAAAATTACTCCTCTTCAGATTGAAGTTCCAGATTCAGAGCAGTACGCAGAGGAGAATTATAATCCAGTTACCACTCAAGGGGACAAGTCTCTGGCTGAAAAATTTGAACAATTGTCCAAGAAGGTCGACAATATCAAGATTCGTGAACCTGATAGCTTTAACCCTGATAATCTTACTCTCTTTCCAGAAGTCCATCTTCCGGCTAACTTCCAAATGCCGGACTTTGACAAATACAATGGTGTAGGTTGCCCCACTTCTCACCTTCAGATGTTTATCATAATGTGTCAACCTCAAGGCCTAACTCCTGAGCAGATGGCTCAGCTATTTCCAATCTCCTTGACGGGAATTGCAAGAAAATGGTTTCTGAGCCTAGACAAGACCCGATACAAAAGATGGAAAGATATTGGGGAGCAGTTCATTAAGCAATTTGGTTATGAGGATGGAACCGAGATTACCCGTCGTGACTTAGAAACTACAAAGCAGGATTCCAATGAGTCATTCATGACCTTTGTAAAGAGGTGGAGGAAGAAGGAAGCACAGATGATGGATCGCCCGTCTGAGAGAGAACAAGTACAGATAGTTTTGAAGAACCTCTCCTCTCACATGTTACAACATATGTCACTGCAGTTCTATCCAGATTTTGAACATTTTATTATAGCTGGCACCCAAATTGAAGATGCTATGGCATTGGGAATTTATAACAAGAATAGCTCGGGTTCAAAGGAAGTTAAGAGACAAACACCAGGCCAAATCAGTAATGTTTCTAGAACCACTCAGCCTCAGAAGGCTGTAGTGTTTGATTACAGTCAACAGGGTACCATGCCTCAGGAAAGGCCAAGAACAGAGTTTACTCCTATCCCAGTTCCACCATCAGCTGTGCTCAAACAATGTTTGGCCTCTGGCCACATTACCTTACCACCTATTAAGCCACCTCCCAACCCTCTTCCAAAGACATGGAGAGCGCAGGATCACTGCGACTATCATCAAGGACCAGGCCATATTACTGATCGATGCTTAAGCCTGAAGTTTGTAATCCAAAAGCTTATTGATAATGACCTACTCGTCTTTCCACCAAAGCCAAATGTAGTCAACAATCCCCTGCCAAACCATGCTGTTCCACCTCCAGCCGATGTCAATGCCATATTTTTGGACAATCCCGAGTTTGATCATTCTACCTTAATTCATACATTTGATTCCCAACATCAACCCCATATCCTTAACTGGGTAGGAGTAGAAGATGAGGAGAAGAAGCACAGAAAGGCAGCCCTACCAGAATTGCAGTCAAAAGTTTATTTTGTTAAAAAATCAGAAGTTTGTTCAGATACTGTTCTTGTTGTGGGTGATGCACCAGAAGCTGAAGTCACACTTATTGCAGCTATCCAAGACAAAGGAAGTTTCGCTGAATCTCAGATCCAGACAGTTCCAACCGAAGAAGGTCTTTCCAATTAAAGTTTATGTCTTTATCAATTCATGTTTAGTCCAGTCGTGATGCCGAGTCAAGTTCTTATATTCAGTTACAATAAGTGCCTAGTCCGGGCGAGTCATTATTTCCTGCATTTATTTTGAGTCCAGAATTGTGAATCCTGAGCCTGTTCAGGAAGAGTCAGCAAATGTAATTTCTTCTCATTCAATGAAATTTCTTTCTCAGTATCTTCGAGTGTATGCTTCTGACTTAAATTACAATAAAAAAATCCCTCCTCGGAAGAGGATAAAAAGGTTGACGAAACTCCACTTGAGTTACAGCAAATGCTTAAACAAGAAGAGGAGCGTCAGGTCCAGCTTTTCAGAGAAGAAATTAGAATTATAAACATTTGGACTTAAACTTTAATTCAGAAAATATGAATTGGAAACACATTACCCTCTAAGGAATGAAAGGAATCAGTAAACCTACTACAAGAATACGGGGAAGCCTTCGCTTGGTCTCACAAAGACATGTTTTGGTCTAAGAATGAAGACACGTACACAAGGGGCATCAGTTAAGGCCACCTCTTATGCTTCCAATGGTCAAATCTATCAGAACTAGTGCGGACACAAAATTCATTGCAAAAGAGTTCAAGATCTAATATCGCGATCCCTTTGGAGATGAAGAATCGATGTTCAAATTCAAACAGAAGGAGTCAAGAACCAGATAAAGCCTTCAACAAGATCCTTACCTGGAAATGCCGTCAAACTCCAAAAAAATAAAAATAAAAATTCTATCATTGAACACCGGAAGGCCTTCTTTGGCCGAGCAAATCCCAGAAAGTTAAAACCCTAAAAAGGAAAAAATCAAATCCCTTTTCAAACCCCTTTGAGCCTGAATAAAATTTTCTTTCAAAACCCATCACACTAGGGGCATCTGCCCTGAACTACGCGCGACCTGATCCCTACACTGGGGTACGTAGGCAGCCTGGCAAAACTAGGTTCGGTCGAAACAAAAAAAAAAATGAAAAAGAGAAAAAAGCAAAACCATCAATGAAAGCTTCTAAACTAGGAGCACCTACCCTGAACTACGCTCGACCTGATTCCTATGCCGGGATACGTAGGCAACCTGTATACACAGGTTCGGTCGAAATTTGCATAAATCTCAAGCTTTTTCTTCAATGAACCCTTATCCTACCCATAAAGTCCTTCCGGCGTACAATGCAATGGTTCCAGGCAAAATTTAAAAATAAAAAAAAAAAAAAAAAAAACGGAGTTTGAAGACCTGCTAGGCTGAAAACCCGCAAGGGCTGTCTAGGCAAAAGTTAAGGTCATTCACCTGCTAAGTTGAAAATCCAAAAGGACGGCTTAGGCAAAAATCAAGGTACAAGCCCGCTGAAATGAAAACCCAAAAAGGGTAGTTCAGGCAAAAGCTAGGGCAGACGGTCCGCCAAGTTGAAAACCCGAAAAGGGCAACTTGGTCATGGTAAGGGTTATCCACGAAGGCTACATTCGACATTTTCATAGAGTGGTCCATCAATTGAAAATAACTCGGAATTTCAAGAGAGTCAGGCAAGAATACATGTAATTCTTGGAACTAGGGGCATGAAAATCAAGCAATCCAAGGAGCGGTGATATTGTCCATGAAGTACTACTGTTTTAAAGAAAATGTTCAAATGTTTACCAATCGATAAATTATTCTCTGAAAGGCAAGACTTAGCAAAAACAAAAATATTAAAAAAGTCAGAAGCATCACTGTCTTTTATTCCGATCAGTCCATTCAAGTCTATTCTTTTTCAGAATCTCTCAGTTTCTCAAATAGTATCTTTTGCCAAAATTCTTCACTTTAATGCAAGTTGATTGTCGTCCTCGTGTCATAAGGTTGCAACTGTTTCGGTGAAGAGGTAAGGTATCACTTTTACTTGCGAATGCATCAGAGCCAGATTGATTCTGAAGACTTCAAGAGACAAGTGAGAGAAGCCAGTTTAAGCAAAGCTAGTTTAAAAGAGAATTCAGAAGTGAAGACTTTTGGAAGAATACCATGCAACCAAAACTCATTTCAGGCTTGGAAGAATCTCAGATGTAATGGTTAAAGAGAGCTACCCTCAGGAGTTGTGAGCATTACATTCAATTCAAACCTTCCTTTACTCATAAGTTCATCAGGTCCAGTTTGCTGATTGTCCTTTCTTGTCAAAGAAAATGAAATATCCGTATCCCTAGAGACAAAGCTCCTTTATAAGAAAAAGTTTTTCAACTCCTAGGTTTTCCAAACACCTAGTCTCAATTCCATCAAGCCCCATCAATATCCTTACATCCTAATCTTTCTTCCATCAGTTTCAATCCATCCTAATCTCAATCCATCTCAATTTTCATCTCCATCACAATCACATTTTTTCAAAAAGTTCAAAAATCCATTTTCCTATTTCATTAATAAATCATTCCAGCTACCCAGAGCTTTCAAGTTTACAATCCATACTCATTTCATTCAAATACTCTTCATGCATCCAGCTGAGAAAATCATGGTCAAGACTGTCTCACATTATGTGAGGCCTTGTTGGTCGCTTCCAGAAAAATCATATTCTAAATTAACCAGGCTATGGTGTTTAGATTAGGTCTACCAGCTTCCAAAAAAAATCCTATTCTAAATTATTAGGCTATGGTGTTTAGATTAGGTCTACCAGCTTCCAGAAAAATCATATTCTAAATTATCAGGCTATGGTGTTTAGATTAGGTCTACCAGCTTCCAGAAAAATTCTATTCTAAATTACCAGGCTATGGTGTTTAGATTAGGTCTTCCAGCTTCCAGAAAAATCCTATTCTAAATTACCTGGCTATGGTGTTTAGATTAGTTCTACCAGCTTCCAGAAAAATCCTATTCCAAATTACCAGGCTATGGTGTTTAGATTAGGTCTACCAGCTTCCAGAAAAATTCTATTCTAAATTATCAGGCTATGGTGTTTAGATTAGGTCTACCAGCTTCCAGAAAAATTCTATTCTAAATTATCAGGCTATGGTGTTTAGATTAGGTCTACCAGCTTCCAGAAAAATCCTATTCTAAATTATCAGGCTATGGTGTTTAGATTAGGTCTACCAGCTTCCAGAAAAATTCTATTCTAAATTATCAGGCTATGATGTTTAGATTAGGTCTACCAACTTCCAAAAAAAAAATCCTATTCTAAATTATCAGGCTATGGTGTTTAGATTAGGTCTACCAGCTTCCAGAAAAATTCTATTCTAAATTACCAGGCTATGGTGTTTAGATTAGGTCTTCCAGCTTCCAGAAAAATAATATTCTAAATTACCTGGCTATGGTGTTTAGATTAGGTCTACCAGCTTCCAGAAAAATCCTACTCTAGATTACCTGGCTATGGTGTCTAGATTAGGTCACCAGTTTTCAAAAATAAAAATAAAAAAAATCATATTCTAGATTACCTGACTATGGTGTCTAGATTAGGACTATCAGATTTCCAGAAAAATTCTATCCTAGATAACCAAGTTTTGGTCTCTAGATTAGGTCTCCTATCATCATCTTTTCAATCATCTGTAACCTTCACCCACATCATCTTGCATCATTAGGATAGAAAAGCATGCTGCATGAAAAAATATTAAAAATCATAAAAATACTGCATTAGTCTGCGTTTAGGATTGCATTGCATTCCGGGGTATCAGGTTGTTTTGTTTGGAATATTTCATTAAAATTGCCATAGAAATACAAATTGATACATCACATCGCCCATCTGAACTGGGCTATTGTCAGTTAAAGTTCTGCAAAATGAGAATGTCACTTTAGCTTTGGCATGCGGTTACTAAGTAACCTTTGCCAAAGAGGGGCATCTGTAGACACCCTCATTTTGCTACACTTTAACCAACAATAACCTAATATATTGATCCGTGGAATTTCATTGGTAAAATATGCATCCTCAAATTTTCTGAAAACCAAAATAATAAAGAGATGTACCTGGTGAAACGATTAGATCCGAAAAATTGGAAAAATGCCCTGATTAGTGACTTAGAGTGTTAAATCCATGCAAGAGTCCCTCTATCATGGATTTATATGTTTTAAGGCATTAATATCTCGATCTGACTTTACAGATCATCAATCGGGACAAAATAAGCTAGGGTCACCTCACAGCCCGGACCCTGATTCCATTATGAGATCCGATTTCCGTAAATCGTCAGATCGAGGGCTGATTTTCAACATGGGTGTCTTTCTTTACTAAGAATTTGTGATCATTTATTCAAATTAATATCAATCAAGGTCGATCTCAAATTTGGATTAAACATTGGGTCACTTTTATTAAGCAAAAATCTAGTGAAAAGTTACGGATCAAGGCAGGACGAATGAGATCCGTCGAAATTATCCCATTAAATCATCGATAACAAAATATTTTAATATCTTAATTGGCTTTGATATCTTGGTTTAAAGGGTTTAATCATTGATCCAAGATTGATCGAGTCGGTTGGTTCGTTTGGATCACCGATTTGCCCAATCTCTGGAAAAACGATTTGCCGATGGAGATCGATGGCTCTCATTGGTCGAAAATTTCAAAATCAGTATTTCTATGGAAATATTAGGCTTAAATGAAAGATAAAAAATCAGGGATTCCAAAGGCGAAAGAATTATCGGAATCGGATGCCAACATCTCCGGAAAACGACATTTTTTTCATTTTCAAGAGAGCTCTCCCTCCTCACCCTCTCTCTCCTCTCACCACACGTTTTCCCAAGCTTGGGAAAACGTGGCTTGTTTCCTTCTCCCCTTTTGTTTAAAATTTTTGAAATAAGTTTGGGTTAATTTTACAACTTTGGAAAAGATACATGTATAGCAAGATTTTTGGTTAAAAGATTCACTTGAGGTTGAAAAGGACACATGTCCCCATTTAATTGGAATGATTTGTTGCATTAGGCTAACTTAGACGTTTTATATTGTTGCCCAAATCATCCCCAATGTATAAAAGGTAGTGAGGGACACATGCCACCTTTTCTTTTCCACCTTTAAATCTTCCCAAATCAAAACTTGCTTGATTTTTCTCCAAGAATACACGTTTTGGATTATGCAAAAAGAATGTTGCCAAATTTCCCAAGATTCCTCCTACCCACTTGCTTTTCTCTTTCTCACCCTAAAATTGCTAATATTCTCATATCTCTCATATTTTGAGCAACATGTTAAGTGCCATCATCCCAACCATCCAAAACCTCCTAATTATTCCAAATCCAATCACAACCCTACACCT
Organism: Tasmannia lanceolata; assembly: GCF_043159265.1. Lineage (NCBI taxonomy): Eukaryota > Viridiplantae > Streptophyta > Magnoliopsida > Canellales > Winteraceae > Tasmannia > Tasmannia lanceolata. The sequence goes on from NW_027518695.1 coordinate 41,387,593, forward strand.
CTTCCCAAACACATTGGTAACTTTTGCCATCCCATTCTCCTATAAATACCCTCTCATCCCACCATCCCAAAGAAAGAACTCAAGAACCCCTCTCTTAGAAAATTCGTCCCTCTCCCTCATCTCTTCAAGGGTTCGGCCATCCTTGCCGGATCGGGTGATTTTATACGTTGGGTGGTAGATATATATCAAAAGCGGTCATTATCAAGCAAGGAATCATCTTCAAGGAATTAACATCAAAGAAAAATCAAACACAAAGTGGGTCTTCAAAGAGGTAGGCATTTATTTAAATTCTATGTAGGGTCTGTTTTCATACATATCTTTTATTTTAAAAGAAAAACCATGTTAGGGAGCATCTACGATTAATCTTTAATCATATTCTTTTTTATGGTAGACTTTGAAGTTATGCATGTTTCCCTCTTCTCTTAACCCATCTTCTCTTCATTTTTATTTTTCCCTAATGGTCAACATCTATTCCCTCTCAATCCTAGCCCCAACAGACCCAATGCTTAGCCAACTAAACCCAACTCAACCCATTTCAACCGGACCTATTTTCCACCCTTACCCAACCCAACAGACCCCATGCTTAGCCAACTAAACCCAACTCAACCCATTTCAACCGGACCAATTTTCCACCCTTACCCAACCCAACAGCACCCATGCAGCCACCTACACCATGGAGTTTACTCTCACACATTTCACCCATAGCCATCACATTACCTATGGCCATCAGCCCTTTTATCCCATGACCCATGTCCCATAGTTCCAATCAGTCACAAATTTGTACCCCATCAGCCCACAACACCCATGTCATGACTTCATAACCATTGCCAACCTTTATAACCCACCTACCCTCATCCTCACATCCACCGACCATCCCATAACCCATCCCTATCAACAGACTTCAGCCCATTCATTTAACTTAAACCCTTAAACCGGTTCAACCCCAACTCGGACCCACAACCCGACCCCAACCCAGTTCAGCCCCGAATCGGTTCAACCCAGCCCAACCCGGTTCAGCCTTAAACCCAACCCGGTTCAGCCCCAACTCAGACCCACAACCCGACTCCAACCCGGACCTACACCGAAAGCCGCATCCCAAACCCAAGTCGCAGGCCCAACCCCAAGCCACACGCCCAACCTAGTTCGCCTCACCCAAGCCTCAAGCCGCACCCCAATCCGCACTCAACCCGAACTACCCGATTTAGCCTAATCCAAGCTTACCCAAACCCAACCCGGTTCAGCCTCAACTCGGACCCACAACCCGACCCCAACCCGGTTCAGCCCTGAATCGGTTCAACCCAGCCCAACCCAGTTCAGCCTTAAACCCTTAAACCGGTTCAGCCCCAACTCCTAACCCATATCCGAACCACAAACCTATTGCGCCTAAACCTGTTGATAATACAGTGCAACCAATTTGATATGTACACATGCTATAATCGGTCCAAATTTCTTGTGTGTACAGTACATATACATGCAACCAATTCACAATGTATCGATCCCATTATGCGTGCTGTTCACATGCATGCCACATATCCAATACAAGTGAATGTGTTACACTGTATGCATAATTTGGGCCCAAGTTTTAAATCCACATGGGTTCCACTTCAACCTGACACTAAAGCTAATATGGGTTCCGACCCAAAGTTCAAAGTCCCGATCCACGTGTGTCGTGCACATGTGTAGCCTATCTAAAATTGGTCCAAACCTGAGGTAATTCAGGTCGAACCCGCACCAAGCCTCGGTCTAACCCGCGTCTCAGCCCAACCCAAATCTGGACCCAAACACCTAGCCTTTTAATCCTTGCCCGTAGCATCAAAAGCCTACTCTGCCTAACCCAAATTCCCCTCACCTTACCAAGCCCCAATCCGAGCCCTACACAGACCATAATCCGAGCAAACCCCCAAGCCGCACCTAAACCCACCGTCAATTTGGCCTCGACCCAAACCCCTGGTCCATTCGGTCTTAACCTGCAACACGTACCTAAACTGCAATTAGAGCTCAACCTGGTCCGAATCGGACCTAACTCTACTTGACCCAACCCAAGCCTAACCCGAGTCCAACTCGAACTCGCATCGTAACCCGAGTCCAACTCAAACCCGAGTCAACCTGATCCAACTCAACCCGAGTTGAACCCAAATCTAACCCGAGTTGACCTGCCCAATCAACCCTTCCTAATTGAGTTACCTCTTCTTTAACCCAACCGAGTTGCATCCTTATGTCCAAATCCATTAGCCAAAACTTCATCCCTTTTTTTATTTACTCATTGATGATTCCTCTGCAATTAGCTCCTTCAAGGCTCGTTCCCAATTCAAAAATTCTTTTCAAAAATCTCATTCCCGAACCTGATTCCCAATTCCCAATTCCCAATCCCAATCATGATCCAAACTCCAGTGGAACTACGTATGGCTTGATCCCCACGACGGGGTACGTAGGCAACTTGGCAAAACCAAGTTCAGCCGCACCTTTCTCCATCCTTCCTGTTCTCTCACACCCTTCTCCGTCTCTACCACCCCTCTTTCTATCCCTTCTCCCATTCTCAAATCATTGATTGCATGTTTAGTTCTTTGGTCATTTTGCATGATTAGTTACTTTGCTTCCTATGTTTAGTTTCTTTACATGTTTCATCATTTAAAAAATGTCATGTTAATTGTCTTTGGTAGAAATTGCATGTTTAGTTATTTTGTTTGAATTTGGAACTCTTTGGAATTTGAAAGCCTTAAAGAACCTAAGAACTTTCACCCAATTGGAAAATCACAATTCAAGATCAATTGTAAAAATGTTTTAGGTTCTAAACTTAGAGGTTGCATTTTAGGTTCCCCAATAGAATCTTAGAGCCAAAACTTCTCAAATATACTGAAAATGCAACTTAGGTCCATTGCATTAGATCTAGGTTCATATAGCATAGGTCATTTTAAGTCAAACCAATAAATTAAATTCAACTTAAACTAAATCTCATCAAATCTCATAAAATGTCAAGTAACTCATATAGGCATCTAAGCATTCTAGCTAGGCATTTAGGATCATCACTCCTGGCCCGCATGAGTTTAAACTGTGAACGGCTAAAAAATTAGAATGCATCTAGGTTAATAAAGTTCACATTCACCCCCTTTGTTAAAACTAAATAATTAAAGCTTTCAAAAGTTAGGCAAGGTCGGTGCTGTACACTTCGTGCGGTACACCTTCCGACTTCGTAACCAGGTAACTTACCCAGAACTTAAAGCGCAGACCAAATTAACAGAGTTAATCATGGGTCCTAGATCCCTAATCTAGGTGGCGACTCTAGTCAGTTGCTTCTTTTCTTGAAGTTAGGACTTTTACCCTAAATTTATGAAAAAAAGCAACCATATTCAAATCCAATGGACAAAGGCGCTATCATCATAAAAGAAAACACACCTTCGTGGGACCACCCCCCTCCGGGACGGGATCCACACTACTCTTCGACATCTTCCAAATGGCATTAATTTGAAAAAATTCCGAGTCGAATTGAGTGGGTCAATGAATCGGAGGTAGGGTAGGTCTGTAAACTTCTACACCAAAGCGCGAGCCTAAATATGTCCATCATAACTCTTAAGATACTTGGAGTTTTTCATCTCTGTTTCTTTCATTTTCAACTACACTTCGACATCTTCACAATGGTATGAATTTGAATCAATTCCAAGTTAAATTGAGTAAGTTATGGTCAATCAATTGTAGGTTGGTCTGTAAACTGCTAGACCAAAGTGCGAGTCTAACTATTACCACCATAACTCTCAAAATACTTGGCTTTTTTCATCTCCGTTTCTTCCGTTTTAAACTACACGTCGAGTCCTTCGAAATGGAACAAATTTCAATGAATTCCGAGTTGAATTGATTGAGTTATGGTCATTCACTCGGAGGTAGATCTGTAAACTGCTAGGCGAAAGCGCGAGTCTAACTATATCTATCATAACTCTTAAAATACTTAGAGTTTTTCATCTCCGTTTCTTTCGTTTTCAACTACTCTTCGAGATCTTCAAAATGGCATGAATTTGAATCAATTCCGAGTTAAATTGAGTAAGTTATGGTCAATCAATTGGAGGTTGGTCTATAAACTGCTAGACCAAAGTGCGAGTCTAACTATTTCCACCATAACTCTCAAAATACTTGGCTTTTTTCATCTCCGTTTCTTCCGTTATAAACTACACTTCGAGTCCCTTGAAATGGAACAAATTTCAATGAATTCCGAGTTGAATTGAGTGAGTTATGGTCATTCACTCGGAGGTAGATCTGTAAACTGCTAGGCGAAAGCGCGAGTCAAACTATTTCTATCATAACTCTTAAAATAATTAGAGTTTTTCATCTCCGTTTCTTCCGTTTTCAACTACACATCGATATCTTCAGAATGGTATGAATTTGAATAAATTCCGAGTCGAATTGAGTGACTTATGGTCAATGAATCGGAGGTAGGTGTGTAAACTGCTAGACCAAAGCACGAGTCTAACTATTTCCATCATTACTCTTAAGATACTTGAAGTTTTTCATCTCCGTTTCTTCTATTTTCAACTACACTTCAACATCTTCGAAATTGCATGAATTTGAATCCATTTCAAATTTAATTGAGTGAGTTTTAGTCAATCAATCGGAGGTAGGTCTGTAAACTGCTAGACCAAAGCGCGAGTCTAACTATTTCCACAATAACTCTCAAAATACTTGGAGATTTTCTTCTCTGTTTCTTCCGTTTTAAACTACACTTCGACTCCTTCGAAATGTAACAAATTTCAATGAATTCCGAGTTTAATTGAGTGAGTTATGGTCATTCAATCGGAGGTATGTCTGCAAACTGCTAGACCAAAGCGCGAATCTAACTATTTCCATCTTAACTCTCAAAATACAAGTAGTTTTTCATCTCCTTTTCTTCCGTTTTAAGCTACACTTCGACTCCTTCGAAATGGAACAAGTTTCATTGAATTACGTGTTGAATTGAGTGAGTTATGGTCATTAAATCGGAGGTTTGTCTGTAAACTGCTAGGCGAAAGCGCGAGTCTAACTATTTCTATCATAACTCTTAAAATACATGTTGTTTTTCATCTCCGTTTCTTTCGTTTTCAACTACTCTTCGACATCTTCCAAATGGCATTAATTTGAATAAATTCCGAGTCGAATTGAGTGGGTCAATGAATCGGAGGTAGGTCCGTAAACTGCTAGACCAAAGCGCGAGTCTAAATATGTCCATCATAACTCTTAAGATACTTGGAGTTTTTCATCTCTGTTTCTTTCATTTTCAACTACACTTCGACATCTTCACAATGGCATGAATTTGAATCAATTCCGAGTTAAATTGAGTTAGTTATGGTCAATCAATTGGAGGTTGGTCTGTAAACTGCTAGACCAAAGTGCGAGTCTAACTATTTCCACCATAACTCTCAAAATACTTGGCTTTTTTCATCTCCGTTCTTCCGTTTTAAACTTCACTTTGAGTCTTTCGAAATGGAACAAATTTCAATGAATTCCGAGTTGAATTGAGTGAGTTATGGTCATTCACTCGGAGGTAGATCTGTAAACTGCTAGGCGAAAGCACGAGTCTAACTATTTCTATCATAACTCTTAAAATAATTACAGTTTTTCATCTCCGTTTCTTCCGTTTTCAACTACACTTCGATATCTTCAGAATGGTATGAATTTGAATAGTTTCCGAGTCGAATTGAGTGACTTATGGTCAATGAATCGGAGGTAGGTGTGTAAACTGCTAGACCAAAGCACGAGTCTAACTATTTCCATCATAACTCTTAAGATACTTGGAGTTTTCCCTCTCCGTTTCTTCCGTTTATAACTACACTTCGACATCTTCGAAATGGCATGAATTTGAATCCATTTCAAATTTAATTGAGTGAGTTTAAGTCAATCAATCGGAGGTAGGTCTGTAAACTGCTAGACCAAAGCGCGAGTGTAACTATTTCCACAATAACTCTCAAAATACTTGGAGTTTTTCTTCTCTGTTTCTTCCCTTTTAAACTACACTTCGACTCCTTCGAAATGGAACAAATTTCAATGAATTCCGAGTTGAATTGAGTGAGTTATGGTCATTCAATCGGAGGTATGTCTGCAAACTGCTAGACCAAAGGACGAATCTAACTATTTCCATCTTAACTCTCAAAATACAAGTAGTTTTTCATCTCCTTTTCTTCCGTTTTAAGCTACACTTCGACTTCTTCGAAATGGAACAAGTTTCATTGAATTACGTGTTGAATTGAGTGAATTATGGTCATTAAATCGGAGGTAGGTCTGTAAACTGCTAGGCGAAAGCGCGAGTCTAACTATTTCTATCATAACTCTTAAACTACTTGCAGTTTTTCATCTCCGTTTCTTTTGTTTTCAACTACTCTTGGACATCTTCCAAATGGCATTAATTTGAATAAATTCCGAGTCGAATTTAGTGGGTCAATGAATCGGAGGTAGGTCTGTAAACTTCTACACCAAAGCGCGAGCCTAAATATGTCCATCATAACTCTTAAGATACTTGCAGTTTTTCATCTCTGTTTCTTTCATTTTCAACTACACTTCGACATCTTCACAATGGTATGAATTTGAATCAATTCCGAGTTAAATTGAGTAAGTTATGGTCAATCAATTGGAGGTTGGTCTGTAAACTGCTAGACCAAAAGTGCGAGTCTAACTATTACCACCATAACTATCAAAATACTTGGCTTTTTTCATCTCCGTTTCTTCCGTTTTAAACTACACGTCGAGTCCTTCGAAATGGAACAAATTTCAATGAATTCCGAGTTGAATTGATTGAGTTATGGTCATTCACTCGGAGGTAGATCTGTAAACTGCTACGCGAAAGCGCGAGTCTAACTATTTCTATCATAACTCTTAAAATACTTAGAGTTTTTCATCTCCGTTTCTTTCGTTTTCAACTACTCTTCGAGATCTTCAAAATGCCATGAATTTTATTCAATTCCGAGTTAAATTGAGTAAGTTATGGTCAATCAATTGGAGGTTGGTCTATAAACTGCTAGACCAAAGTGCGAGTCTAACTATTTCCACCATAACTCTCAAAATACTTGGCTTTTTTCATCTCCGTTTCTTCCGTTATAAACTACACTTCGAGTCCCTTGAAAATGGAACAAATTTCAATGAATTCCGAGTTGAATTGAGTGAGTTATGGTCATTCACTCGGAGGTAGATCTGTAAACTGCTAGGCGAAAGCGCGAGTCAAACTATTTCTATCATAACTCTTAAAATAATTAAAGTTTTTCATCTCCGTTTCTTCCGTTTTCAACTACACATCGATATCTTCAGAATGGTATGAATTTGAATAAATTCCGAGTCGAATTGAGTGACTTATGGTCAATGAATCGGAGGTAGGTGTGTAAACTGCTAGACCAAAGCACGAGTCTAACTATTTCCATCATTACTCTTAAGATACCTGAAATTTTTCATCTCCGTTTCTTCTGTTTTCAACTACACTTCAACATCTTCGAAATGGCATGAATTTGAATCCATTTCAAATTTAATTGAGTGAGTTTTAGTCAATCAATCGGAGGTAGGTCTGTAAACTGCTAGACCAAAGCGCGAGTGTAACTATTTCCACAATAACTCTCAAAATACTTGGAGATTTTCTTCTCTGTTTCTTCCGTTTTAAACTACACTTCGACTCCTTCGAAATGGAACAAATTTCAATGAATTCCGAGTTGAATTGAGTGAGTTATGGTCATTCAATCGGAGGTATGTCTGCAAACTGCTAGACCAAAACCCGCGAATCTAACTATTTCCATCTTAACTCTCAAAATACAAGTAGTTTTTCATCTCCTTTTCTTCCGTTTTAAGCTACACTTCGACTCCTTCGAAATGGAACAAGTTTCATTGAATTACGTGTTGAATTGAGTGAGTTATGGTCATTAAATCGGAGGTTTGTCTGTAAACTGCTAGGCGAAAGCGCGAGTCTAACTATTTCTATCATAACTCTTAAAATACTTGTAGTTTTTCATCTCCGTTTCTTTCGTTTTCAACTACTCTTCGACATCTTCCAAATGGCATTAATTTGAATAAATTCCGAGTCGAATTGAGTGGGTCAATGAATCGGAGGTAGGTCCGAAAACTGCTAGACCAAAGCGCGAGTCTAAATATGTCCATCATAATTCTTAAGATAGTTGGAGTTTTTCATCTCTGTTTCTTTCATTTTCAACTACACTTCGACATCTTCACAATGGCATGAATTTGAATCAATTCCGAGTTAAATTGAGTTAGTTATGGTCAATCAATTGGAGGTTGGTCTGTAAACTGCTAGACCAAAGTGCGAGTCTAATTATTTCCACCATAACTCTCAAAATACTTGGCTTTTTTCATCTCCGTTCTTCCGTTTTAAACTTCACTTCGAGTCATTCGAAATGGAACAAATTTCAATAAATTCCGAGTTGAATTGAGTGAGTTATGGTCATTCACTCGGAGGTAGATCTGTAAACTGCTAGGCGAAAGCACGAGTCTAACTATTTCTATCATAACTCTTAAAATACTTAGAGTTTTTCATCTCCGTTTCTTTCGTTTTCAACTACTCTTCGAGATCTTCAAAATGGCATGAATTTGAATCAATTCCGAGTTAAATTGAGTAAGTTATGGTCAATCAATTGGAGGTTGGTCTATAAACTGCTAGACCAAAGTGCAAGTCTAACTATTTCCACCATAACTCTCAAAATACTTGGCTTTTTTCATCTCCGTTTCTTCCGTTAAAAACTACACTTCGAGTCCCTTGAAATGGAACAAATTTCAATGAATTCCGAGTTGAATTGAGTGAGTTATGGTCATTCACTCGGAGGTAGATCTGTAAACTGCTAGGCGAAAGCGCGAGTCAAACTATTTCTATCATAACTCTTAAAATAATTAGAGTTTTTCATCTCCGTTTCTTCCGTTTTCAACTACACTTCGATATCTATAGAATGGTATGAATTTGAATAAATTCCGAGTCGAATTGAGTGACTTATGGTCAATGAATCGGAGGTAGGTGTGTAAACTGCTAGACCAAAGCACGAGTCTAACTATTTCCATCATTACTCTTAAGATACTTGAAGTTTTTCATCTCCGTTTCTTCTGTTTTCAACTACACTTCAACATCTTCGAAATGGCATGAATTTGAATCCATTTCAAATTTAATTGAGTGAGTTTTAGTCAATCAATCGGAGGTAGGTCTGTAAACTGCTAGACCAAAGCGCGAGTGTAACTATTTCCACAACAACTCTCAAAATACTTGGAGATTTTCTTCTCTGTTTCTTCCGTTTTAAACTACACTTCGACTCCTTCGAAATGTAACAAATTTCAATGAATTCCGAGTTGAATTGAGTGAGTTATGGTCATTCAATCGGAGGTAGGTCTGTAAACTGCTAGGCGAAAGCGCGAGTCTAACTATTTCTATCATAACTCTTAAAATAATTGGAGTTTTTCATCTCCGTTTCTTTCGTTTTCAACTACTCTTCGACATCTTCCAAATGGCATTAATTTGAATAAATTCCGAGTCGAATTGAGTGGGTCAATGAATCGGAGGTAGGTCTGTAAACTGCTAGACCAAAGCGCGAGTGTAACTATTTCCACAATAACTCTCAAAATACTTGGAGTTTTTCTTCTCTGTTTCTTCCGTTTTAAACTACACTTCGACTCCTTCGAAATGGAACAAATTTCAATGAATTCCGAGTTGAATTGAGTGAGTTATGGTCATTCAATCGGAGGTATGTCTGCAAACTGCTAGACCAAAGCGCGAATCTAACTATTTCCATCTTAACTCTCAAAATACAAGTAGTTTTTCATCTCCTTTTCTTCCGGTTTAAGCTACACTTCGACTTCTTCGAAATGGAACAAGTTTCATTGAATTACGTGTTGAATTGAGTGAGTTCTAGTCATTAAATCGGAGGTAGGTCTGTAAACTGCTAGGCGAAAGCGCGAGTCTAACTATTTCTATCATAACTCTTAAAATACTTGGAGTTTTTCATCTCCGTTTCTTTCGTTTTCAACTACTCTTCGACATCTTCCAAATGGCATTAATTTGAATAAATTCCGAGTCGAATTGAGTGGGTCAATGAATCGGAGGTAGGGTAGGTCTGTAAACTTCTACACCAAAGCGCGAGCCTAAATATGTCCATCATAACTCTTAAGATACTTGGAGTTTTTCATCTCTGTTTCTTTCATTTTCAACTACACTTCGACATCTTCACAATGGTATGAATTTGAATCAATTCCAAGTTAAATTGAGTAAGTTATGGTCAATCAATTGTAGGTTGGTCTGTAAACTGCTAGACAAAAGTGCGAGTCTAACTATTACCACCATAACTCTCAAAATACTTGGCTTTTTTCATCTCCGTTTCTTCCGTTTTAAACTACACGTCGAGTCCTTCGAAATGGAACAAATTTCAATGAATTCCGAGTTGAATTGATTGAGTTATGGTCATTCACTCGGAGGTAGATCTGTAAACTGCTAGGCGAAAGCGCGAGTCTAACTATTTCTATCATAACTCTTAAAATACTTAGAGTTTTTCATCTCCGTTTCTTTCGTTTTCAACTACTCTTCGAGATCTTCAAAATGGCATGAATTTGAATCAATTCCGAGTTAAATTGAGTAAGTTATGGTCAATCAATTGGAGGTTGGTCTATAAACTGCTAGACCAAAGTGCGAGTCTAACTATTTCCACCATAACTCTCAAAATACTTGGCTTTTTTCATCTCCGTTTCTTCCGTTATAAACTACACTTCGAGTCCCTTGAAATGGAACAAATTTCAACGAATTCCGAGTTGAATTGAGTGAGTTATGGTCATTCACTCGGAGGTAGATCTGTAAACTGCTAGGCGAAAGCGCGAGTCAAACTATTTCTATCATAACTCTTAAAATAATTAAAGTTTTTCATCTCCGTTTCTTCCGTTTTCAACTACACATCGATATCTTCAGAATGGTATGAATTTGAATAAATTCCGAGTCGAATTGAGTGACTTATGTTCAATGAATCGGAGGTAGGTGTGTAAACTGCTAGACCAAAGCACGAGTCTAACTATTTCCATCATTACTCTTAAGATACTTGAAGTTTTTCATCTCCGTTTCTTCTATTTTCAACTACACTTCAACATCTTCGAAATTGCATGAATTTGAATCCATTTCAAATTTAATTGAGTGAGTTTTAGTCAATCAATCGGAGGTAGGTCTGTAAACTGCTAGACCAAAGCGCGAGTCTAACTATTTCCACAATAACTCTCAAAATACTTGGAGATTTTCTTCTCTGTTTCTTCCGTTTTAAACTACACTTCGACTCCTTCGAAATGGAACAAATTTCAATGAATTCCGAGTTGAATTGAGTGAGTTATGGTCATTCAATCGGAGGTATGTCTGCAAACTGCTAGACCAAAGCGCGAATCTAACTATTTCCATCTTAACTCTCAAAATACAAGTAGTTTTTCATCTCCTTTTCTTCCGTTTTAAGCTACACTTCGACTCCTTCGAAATGGAACAAGTTTCATTGAATTACGTGTTGAATTGAGTGAGTTATGGTCATTAAATCGGAGGTTTGTCTGTAAACTGCTAGGCGAAAGCGCGAGTCTAACTATTTCTATCATAACTCTTAAAATACTTGTTGTTTTTCATCTCCGTTTCTTTCGTTTTCAACTACTCTTCGACATCTTCCAAATGGCATTAATTTGAATAAATTCCGAGTCGAATTGAGTGGGTCAATGAATCGGAGGTAGGTCCGTAAACTGCTAGACCAAAGCGCGAGTCTAAATATGTCCATCATAACTCTTAAGATACTTGGAGTTTTTCATCTCTGTTTCTTTCATTTTCAACTACACTTCGACATCTTCACAATGGCATGAATTTGAATCAATTCCGAGTTAAATTGAGTTAGTTATGGTCAATCAATTGGAGGTTGGTCTGTAAACTGTTAGACCAAAGTGCGAGTCTAACTATTTCCACCATAACTCTCAAAATACTTGGCTTTTTTCATCTCCGTTCTTCCGTTTTAAACTTCACTTCGAGTCTTTCGAAATGGAACAAATTTCAATGAATTCCGAGTTGAATTGAGTGAGTTATGGTCATTCACTCGGAGGTAGATCTGTAAACTGCTAGGCGAAAGCACGAGTCTAACTATTTCTATCATAACTCTTAAAATAATTACAGTTTTTCATCTCCGTTTCTTCCGTTTTCAACTACACTTCGATATCTTCAGAATGGTATGAATTTGAATAGTTTCCGAGTCGAATTGAGTGACTTATGGTCAATGAATCGGAGGTAGGTGTGTAAACTGCTAGACCAAAGCACGAGTCTAACTATTTCCATCATAACACTTAAGATACTTGGAGTTTTCCATCTCCGTTTCTTCCGTTTATAACTACACTTCGACATCTTCGAAATGGCATGAATTTGAATCCATTTCAAATTTAATTGAGTGAGTTTTAGTCAATCAATCGGAGGTAGGTCTGTAAACTGCTAGACCAAAGCGCGAGTGTAACTATTTCCACAATAACTCTCAAAATACTTGGAGTTTTTCTTCTCTGTTTCTTCCCTTTTAAACTACACTTCGACTCCTTCGAAATGGAACAAATTTCAATGAATTCCGAGTTGAATTGAGTGAGTTATGGTCATTCAATCGGAGGTATGTCTGCAAACTGCTAGACCAAAGCACGAATCTAACTATTTCCATCTTAACTCTCAAAATACAAGTAGTTTTTCATCTCCTTTTCTTCCGTTTTAAGCTACACTTCGACTTCTTCGAAATGGAACAAGTTTCATTGAATTACGTGTTGAATTGAGTGAGTTATGGTCATTAAATCGGAGGTAGGTCTGTAAACTGCTAGGCGAAAGCGCGAGTCTAACTATTTCTATCATAACTCTTAAAATACTTGGAGTTTTTCATCTCCGTTTCTTTTGTTTTCAACTACTCTTGGACATCTTCCAAATGGCATTAATTTGAATAAATTCCGAGTCGAATTGAGTGGGTCAATGAATCGGAGGTAGGTCTGTAAACTTCTACACCAAAGCGCGAGCCTAAATATGTCCATCATAACTCTTAAGATACTTGCAGTTTTTCATCTCTGTTTCTTTCATTTTCAATTACACTTCGACATCTTCACAATGGTATGAATTTGAATCAATTCCGAGTTAAATTGAGTAAGTTATGGTCAATCAATTGGAGGTTGGTCTGTAAACTGCTAGACCAAAGTGCGAGTCTAACTATTACCACCATAACTATCAAAATACTTTGCTTTTTTCATCTCCGTTTCTTCCGTTTTAAACTACACGTCGAGTCCTTCGAAATGGAACAAATTTCAATGAATTCCGAGTTGAATTGATTGAGTTATGGTCATTCACTCGGAGGTAGATCTGTAAACTCCTACGTGAAAGCGCGAGTCTAACTATTTCTATCATAACTCTTAAAATAATTACAGTTTTTCATCTCCGTTTCTTCCGTTTTCAACTACACTTCGATATCTTCAGAATGGTATGAATTTGAATAGTTTCCGAGTCGAATTGAGTGACTTATGGTCAATGAATCGGAGGTAGGTGTGTAAACTGCTAGACCAAAGCACTAGTCTAACTATTTCCATCATAACTCTTAAGATACTTGGAGTTTTCCATCTCCGTTTCTTCCGTTTATAACTACACTTCGACATCTTCGAAATTGCATGAATTTGAATCCATTTCAAATTTAATTGAGTGAGTTTTAGTCAATCAATCGGAGGTAGGTCTGTAAACTGCTAGACCAAAGCGCGAGTCTAACTACTTCCTCAATAACTCTCAAAATACTTGGAGTTTTTCTTCTCTGTTTCTTTCGTTTTAAACTACACTTCGACTCCTTCGAAATGCAACAAAGTTCAATGAATTCCGAGCTGAATTGAGTGAGTTATGGTCATTCAATCGGAGGTATGTCTGCAAACTGCTAGACCAAAGCGCGAATCTAACTATTTCCATCTTAACTCTCAAAATACAAGTAGTTTTTCATCTCCTTTTCTTCCGTTTTAAGCTACACTTCGACTCCTTCGAAATGGAACAAGTTTCATTGAATTACGTGTTGAATTGAGTGAGTTATGGTAATTAAATCGGAGGTAGGTCTGTAAACTGCTAGGCGAAAGCGCGAGTCTAACTATTTCTATCATAACTCTTAAAATACTTGGAGTTTTTCATCTCCGTTTCTTTCGTTTTCAACTACTCTTCGACATCTTCCAAATGGCATTAATTTGAATAAATTCCGAGTCGAATTGAGTGGGTCAATGAATCGGAGGTAGGTCTGTAAACTTCTACACCAAAGCGCGAGCCTAAATATGTCCATCATAACTCTTAAGATACTTGGAGTTTTTCATCTCTGTTTCTTTCATTTTCAACTACACTTCGACATCTTCACAATGGTATGAATTTGAATCAATTCCGAGTGAAATTGAGTAAGTTATGGTCAATCAATTGGAGGTTGGTCTGTAAACTGCTAGACCAAAGCGCGAATCTAACTATTTCCATCTTAACCCTCAAAATACAAGTAGTTTTTCATCTCGTTTGATTCCGTTTTAAACTACACTTCGACTCCTTCCAAATGGCATGCATTTGAATAAATTCCGAGTCGAATTGAGTGGGTCAATGAATCGGAGGTATGTCTGCAAACTGCTAGACCAAAGCGCGAATCTAACTATTTCCATCTTAACTCTCAAAATACAAGTAGTTTTTCATCTTCTTTTTTCCGTTTTAAGCTACACTTCGACTCCTTCGAAATGGAACAAGTTTCATTGAATTACGTGTTGAATTTAGTGAGTTATGGTCATTAAATCGGAGGTAGGTCTGTAAACTGGTAGGCGAAAGTGCGAGTCTAACTATTTCTATCATAACTCTTAAAATACTTGGAGTTTTTCATCTCCGTTTCTTTCGTTTTCAACTACTCTTCGACATGTTCCAAATGGCATGAATTTGAATAAGTTCCGAGTCGAATTGAGTGACTTATGGTCAATGAATCGGAGGTAGGTCTGTAAATTGCTAGACCAAAGCGCGAATCTAACTATTTCCATCTTAACTCTCAAAATACAAGTAGTTTTTCATCTCGTTTGATTCCGTTTTAAACTACACTTCGACTCCTTCCAAATGGCATGCATTTGAATAAATTCCGAGTCGAATTGAGTGGGTCAATGAATCGGAGGTAGGTCTGTAAACTTCTACACCAAAGCGCGAGCCTAAATATGTCCATCATAACTCTTAAGATACTTGGAGTTTTTCATCTCTGTTTCATTCATTTTCAACTAAACTTCGACATCTTCACAATGGCATGAATTTTAATCAATTCCGAGTTAAATTGAGTATGTTATGGTCAATCAATTAGAGGTTGGTCTGTAAACTGCTAGACCAAAGTGCGAGTCTAACTATTACCACCATAACTCTCAAAATACTTGGCTTTTTTCATCTCCGTTTCTTCCGTTTTAAACTACACGTCGAGTGCTTCGAAATGGAACAAATTTCAATGAATTCCGAGTTGAATTGATTGAGTTATTGTCATTCACTCGGAGGTAGATCTGTAAACTGCTAGGCGAAAGCGCGAGTCTAACTATTTCTATCATACCTCTTAAAATAATTAGAGTTTTTCATCTCCGTTTCTTCTGTTTTCAACTACACTTCGATATCTTCAGAATGGTATGAATTTGAATAAATTCCGAGTCGAATTGAGTGACTTATGGTCAATGAATCGGAGGTAGGTGTGTAAACTGCTAGACCAAAGCACGAGTCTAACTATTTCCATCATTACTCTTAAGATACTTGAAGTTTTTCATCACCGTTTCTTCTGTTTTCAACTACACTTCAACATCTTCGAAATGGCATGAATTTGAATCCATTTCAAATTTAATTGAGTGAGTTTTAGTCAATCAATCGGAGGTAGGTCTGTAAACTGCTAGACCAAAGCGCGAGTCTAACTACTTCCACAATAACTCTCAAAATACTTGGAGTTTTTCTTCTCTGTTTCTTCCGTTTTAAACTACACTTCGACTCCTTCGAAATGAAACAAAGTTCAATGAATTCCGAGTTAAATTGAGTGAGTTATGGTCATTCAATCGGAGGTATGTCTGCAAACTGCTAGACCAAAGCGCGAATCTAACTATTTCCATCTTAACTCTCAAAATACAAGTAGTTTTTCATCTCCTTTTCTTCCGTTTTAAGCTACACTTCGACTCCTTCGAAATGGAACAAGTTTCATTGAATTACGTATTGAATTGAGTGAGTTATGGTCGTTAAATCGGAGGTAGGTCTGTAAACTGCTAGGCGAAAGCGCGAGTCTAACTATTTCTATCATAACTCTTAAAATACTTGGAGTTTTTCATCTCCGTTTCTTTCGTTTTCAACTACTCTTCGACATCTTCCGAATGGCATTAATTTGAATAAATTCCGAGTCGAATTGAGTGGGTCAATGAATCGGAAGTAGGTCCGTAAACTGCTAGACCAAAGCGCGAGTCTAAATATGTCCATCATAACTCTTAAGATACTTGGAGTTTTTCATCTCTGTTTCTTTCATTTTCAACTACACTTCAACATCTTCAGAATGGCATGAATTTGACTCAATTCCGAGTTAAATTGAGTAAGTTATGGTCAATCAATTGGAGGTTGGTCTGTAAACTGCTAGTCCAAAGTTCGAGTCTAACTATTTCCACCATAACTCTCAAAATACTTGGCTTTTTTCATCTTCGTTTCTTCCGTTTTAAACTAGACTTCGAGTCTTTCGAAATGGAACAAATTTCAATGAATTCGGAGTTGAATTGAGTGAGTTATGGTCATTCACTCGGTGGTAGATCTGTAAACTGCTAGTCGAAAGCGCGAGTCTAAGTTTTTCTATCATAACTCTTAAAATAATTAGAGTTTTTCATCTCCGTTTCTTCCGTTTTCAACTACACTTCGATATCTTCAGAATGGTATGAATTTGAATAAATTTCAAGTCGAATTGAGTGACTTATGGTCAATGAATCGGAGGTAGGTGTGTAAACTGCTAGACCAAAGCACGAGTCTAACTATTTCCATCATTACTCTTAAGATACTTGAAGTTTTTCATCTCCGTTTCTTCTGTTTTCAACTACACTTCAACATCTTCGAAATGGCATGAATTTGAATCCATTTCAAATTTAATTGAGTGAGTTTTAGTCAATCAATCGGAGGTAGGTCTGTAAACTGCTAGACCAAAGCGCGAGTCTAACTACTTCCACAATAACTCTCAAAATTCTTGTAGTTTTTCTTCTCTGTTTCTTCCGTTTTAAACTACACTTCGACTCCTTCGAAATGAAACAAAGTTCAATGAATTCCGAGTTAAATTGAGTGAGTTATGGTCATTCAATCGGAGGTATGTCTGCAAACTGCTAGACCAAAGCGCGAATCTAACTATTTCCATCTTAACTCTCAAAATACAAGTAGTTTTTCATCTCCTTTTCTTCCGTTTTAAGCTACACTTCGACTCCTTCGAAATGGAACAAGTTTCATTGAATTACGTATTGAATTGAGTGAGTTATGGTCGTTAAATCGGAGGTAGGTCTGTAAACTGCTAGGCGAAAGCGCGAGTCTAACTATTTCTATCATAACTCTTAAAATACTTGGAGTTTTTCATCTCCGTTTCTTTCGTTTTCAACTACTCTTCGACATCTTCCGAATGGCATTAATTTGAATAAATTCCGAGTCGAATTGAGTGGGTCAATGAATCGGAAGTAGGTCCGTAAACTGCTAGACCAAAGCGCGAGTCTAAATATGTCCATCATACCTCTTAAGATACTTGGAGTTTTTCATCTCTGTTTCTTTCATTTTCAACTACACTTCAACATCTTCAGAATGGCATGAATTTGACTCAATTCCGAGTTAAATTGAGTAAGTTATGGTCAATCAATTGGAGGTTGGTCTGTAAACTGCTAGTCCAAAGTTCGAGTCTAACTATTTCCACCATAACTCTCAAAATACTTGGCTTTTTTCATCTTCGTTTCTTCCGTTTTAAACTAGACTTCGAGTCTTTCGAAATGGAACAAATTTCAATGAATTCGGAGTTGAATTGAGTGAGTTATGGTCATTCACTCGGTGGTAGATCTGTAAACTGCTAGTCGAAAGCGCGAGTCTAAGTTTTTCTATCATAACTCTTAAAATAATTAGAGTTTTTCATCTCCGTTTCTTCCGTTTTCAACTACACTTCGATATCTTCAGAATGGTATGAATTTGAATAAATTTCAAGTCGAATTGAGTGACTTATGGTCAATGAATCGGAGGTAGGTGTGTAAACTGCTAGACCAAAGCACGAGTCTAACTATTTCCATCATTACTCTTAAGATACTTGAAGTTTTTCATCTCCGTTTCTTCTGTTTTCAACTACACTTCAACATCTTCGAAATGGCATGAATTTGAATCCATTTCAAATTTAATTGAGTGAGTTTTAGTCAATCAATCGGAGGTAGGTCTATAAACTGCTAGACCAAAGCGCGAGTCTAACTACTTCCATAATAACTCTCAAAATTCTTGGAGTTTTTCTTCTCTGTTTCTTCCGTTTTAAACTACACTTCGACTCCTTCGAAATGAAACAAAGTTCAATGAATTCCGAGTTGAATTGAGTGAGTTATGGTCATTCAATCGGAGGTATGTCTGCAAACTGCTAGACCAAAGCGCGAGTCTAACTATTTCCATCTTAACTCTCAAAATACAAGTAGTTTTTCATCTCATTTTCTTCCGTTTAAAGCTACACTTCGACTCCTTCGAAATGCAACAAGATTCATTGAATTACGTGTTGAATTGAGTGAGTTATGGTCATTAAATCGGAGGTAGGTCAGTAAACTACTAGGCGAAAGCGCAAGTCTAACTATTTCTATCATAACTCTTAAATTACTTGGAGTTTTTCATCTTCGTTTCTTTCGTTTTCAACTACTCTTCGACATCTTCCAAATGGCATTAATTTGAATAAATTCTGAGTCGAATTGAGTGGGTCAATGAATCGGAGGTAGGTCTGTAAACTTCTACACCAAAGTGCGAGCCTAAATATGTCCATCATAACTCTTAAGATACTTGGAGTTTTTCATTTCCGTTTCTTCTGTTTTCAACTACTCCGACATCTTCGAAATGGCATGAATTTGAATCCATTTCAAATTTAATTGAGTGAGTTTTAGTCAATCAATCGGAGGTAGGTCTATAAACTGCTAGACTAAAGCGCGAGTCTAACTATTTCCAAAATAACTCTCAAAATACTTGGAGTTTTTCTTCTCTGTTTCTTCCGTTTTAAACTACACGTCGAGTCCTTCGAAATGGAACAAATTTCAATGAATTCCGAGTTGAATTGATTGAGTTATGGTCATTCACTCGGAGGTAGATCTATAAATTGCTAGGCGAAAGAGCGAGTCTAACTATTTTTATCATAACTCTTAAAATAATTAGAGTTTTTCATCTCCGTTTCTTCCGTTTTCAACTACACTTCGATATCTTCAGAATGGTATGAATTTGAATAAATTCCGAGTCGAATTGAGTGACTTATGGTCAATGAATCGGAGGTAGGTGTGTAAACTGCTAGACCAAAGCACGAGTCTAACTATTTCCATCATTACTGTTAAGATACTTGAAGTTTTTCATCTCCGTTTCTTCTGTTTTCAATTACACTTCAACATCTTCGAAATGGCATGAATTTGAATCCATTTCAAATTTAATTGAGTGAGTTTTAGTCAATCAATCGGAGGTAGGTCTGTAAACTGCTAGACCAAAGCGCGAGTCTAACTATTTCTATCATAACTCTTAAAATACTTGGAGTTTTTCATCTCCGTTTCTTTCGTTTTCAACTACTCTTCGACATGTTACAAATGGCATGAATTTGAATAAATTCCGAGTCGAATTTGGTGACTTATGGTCAATGAATCGGAGGTAGGTCTGTAAACTGTTAGACCAAAGCGCGAATCTAACTATTTCCATCTTAACTCTCAAAATACAAGTAGTTTTTCATCACGTTTGATTCCGTTTTAAACTACACTTCGACTCCTTCCAAATGGCATGCATTTGAATAAATTCCGAGTCGAATTGAGTGGGTCAATGAATCGGAGGTAGGTCTGTAAACTTCTAGACCAAAGCGCGAGCCTAAATATGTCCATCATAACTCTTAAGATACTTGGAGTTTTTCATCTCTGTTTCTTTCATTTTCAACTACACTTCGACATCTTCACAATGGCATGAATTTGAATCAATTCCGAGTTAAATTGAGTAAGTTATGGTCAATCAATTGGAGGTTGGTCTGAAAACTGCTAGACCAAAGTGCGAGTCTAACTATTACCACCATAACTCTCAAAATACTTGGCTTTTTTCATCTCCGTTTCTTCCGTTTTAAACTACACGTCGAGTCCTTCGAAATGGAACACATTTGAATGAATTCCGAGTTGAATTGATTGAGTTATGGTCATTCACTCGGAGGTAGATCTGTAAACTGCGAAGCGAAAGCGCGAGTCTAACTATTTCTATCATAACTCTTAAAATAATTAGAGTTTTTCATCTCCGTTTCTTCCGTTTTCAACTACACTTCGATATTTTTAGAATGATATGAATTTGAATAAATTCCGAGTCGAATTGAGTGACTTATGGTGAATGAATCGGAGGTAGGTATGTAAACTGCTAGACGAAAGCACGAGTCTAACTATTTCCATTATTACTGTTAAAATACTTGAAGTTTTTCATCACCGTTTCTTCTGTTTTCAACTACACTTCAACATCTTCGAAATGGCATGAATTTGAATCCATTTCAAATTTAATTGAGTGAGTTTTAGTCAATCAATCGGAGGTAGGTTTGTAAACTGCTAGACCAAAGCGCGAGTCTAACTACTTCCACAATAACTCTCAAAATACTTGGAGTTTTTCTTCTCTGTTTCTTCCGTTTTAAACTACACTTCGACTCCTTTGAAATGGAACAAATTTCATTGAATTACGTGTTGATATGGAGTGAGTTATGGTCATTAAATCGGAGGTAGGTCTGTAAACTGGTAGGCGAAAGTGCGAGTCTAACTATTTCTATCATAACTCTTAAAATACTTGGAGTTTTTCATCTCCGTTTCTTTCGTTTTCAACTACTCTTCGACATGTTCCAAATGGCATGAATTTGAATAAGTTCCGAGTCGAATTGAGTGACTTATGGTCAATGAATCGGAGGTAGGTCTGTAAATTGCTAGACCAAAGCGCGAATCTAACTATTTCCATCTTAACTCTCAAAATACTAGTTTTTCATCTCGTTTGATTCCGTTTTAAACTACACTTCGACACCTTCCAAATGGCATGCATTTGAATAAATTCCGAGTCGAATTGAGTGGGTCAATGAATCGGAGGTAGGTCTGTAAACTTCTACACCAAAGCGCGAGCCTAAATATGTCCATCATAACTCTTAAGATAC
This sequence comes from Tasmannia lanceolata, assembly GCF_043159265.1. Lineage (NCBI taxonomy): Eukaryota > Viridiplantae > Streptophyta > Magnoliopsida > Canellales > Winteraceae > Tasmannia > Tasmannia lanceolata. Next base: position 41,408,916 of record NW_027518695.1, read on the forward strand.
TTGGAGTTTTTCATCTCTGTTTCTTTCATTTTCAACTACACTTCGACATCTTCACAATGGCATGAATTTGAATCAATTCCGAGTTAAATTGAGTAAGTTATGGTCAATCAATTGGAGGTTGGTCTGTAAACTGCTAGACCAAAGTGCGAGTCTAACTATTACCACCATAACTCTCAAAATACTTGGCTTTTTTCATCTCCGTTTCTTCCGTTTTAAACTACACGTCGAGTCCTTCGAAATGGAACAAATTTCAATGAATTCCGAGTTGAATTGATTGAGTTATGGTCATTCACTCGGAGGTAGATCTGTAAACTGCTAGGCGAAAGCGCGAGTCTAACTATTTCTATCATAACTCTTAAAATAATTAGAGTTTTTCATCTCCGTTTCTTCCGTTTTCAACTACACTTCGATATCTTCATAATGGTATGAATTTGAATAAATTCCGAGTCGAATTGAGTGACTTATGGTCAATGAATCGGAGGTAGGTGTGTAAACTGCTAGACCAAAGCACGAGTCTAACTATTTCCATCATTACTCTTAAGATACTTGAAGTTTTTCATCACCGTTTCTTCTGTTTTCAACTACACTTCAACATCTTCAAAATGGCATGAATTTGAATCCATTTCAAATTTAATTGAGTGACTTTTAGTCAATCAATCGGAGGTAGGTCTGTAAACTGCTAGACCAAAGCGCGAGTCTAACTACTTCCACAATAACTCTCAAAATACTTGGAGTTTTTCTTCTCTGTTTCTTCCGTTTTAAACTACACTTCGACTCATTCGAAATGAAACAAAGTTCAATGAATTCCGAGTTGAATTGAGTGAGTTATGGTCATTCAATCGGAGGTAGGTCTGTAAACTGCTAGACCGAAGCGCGAAAATAACTATTTCCATCTTAACTCTCAAAATACAAGTAGTTTTTCATCTCCTTTTCTTCCGTTTTAAGCTACACTTCGACTCCTTCGAAATGGAACAAGTTTCATTGAATTACGTGTTGAATTGAGTGAGTTATGGTCATTAAATCGGAGGTAGGTCTGTAAACTGCTAGGCGAAAGCGCGAGGCTAACTATTTCTATCATAACTCTTAAAATACTTGTAGTTTTTCATCTCCGTTTCTTTCGTTTTCAACTACTCTTCGACATCTTCCAAATGGCATTAATTTGAATAAATTCCGAGTCGAATTGAGTGGGTCAATGAATCGGAGGTAGGTCTGTAAACTTCTACACCAAAGCGCGAGCCTAAATATGTCCATCATAACTCTTAAGATACTTGGAGTTTTTCATCTCTGTTTCTGTCATTTTCAACTACACTTCGATATCTTCACAATGGTATGAATTTGAATCAATTCCGAGTGAAATTGAGTAAGTTATGGTCAATCAATTGGAGGTTGGTCTGTAAATTGCAAGACCAAAGTGCGAGTCTAACTATTACCACCATAACTCTCAAAATACTTGGCTTTTTTCATCTCCGTTTCTTCCGTTTTAAACTACATGTCGAGTCCTTCGAAATGGAACAAATTTCAATGAATTCCGAGTTGAATTGATTGAGTTATGGTCAATCAATTGGAGGTAGATCTGTAAACTGCTAGGCGAAAGCGCGAGTCTAACTATTTCTATCATAACTCTTAAAATAATTAGAGTTTTTCATCTCCGTTTCTTCCGTTTTCAACTACACTTCGATATCTTCAGAATGGTATGAATTTGAATAAATTCCGAGTCGAATTGAGTGACTTATGGTCAATGAATCGGAGGTAGGTGTGTAAACTGCTAGACCAAAGCACGAGTCTAACTATTTCCATCATTACTCTTAAGATACTTGAAGTTTTCCATCTCCGTTTCTTCTGTTTTCAAGTACACTTCAACATCTTCGAAATGGCATGAATTTGAATCCATTTCAAATTTAATTTAGTGAGTTTTAGTCAATCAATCGGAGGTAGGTCTGTAAACTGCTAGACCAAAGCGCGAGTCTAACTACTTCCACAATAACTCTCAAAATACTTGGAGTTTTTCTTCTCTGTTTCTTCCGTTTTAAACTACACTTCGACTCCTTCGAAATGAAACAAAGTTCAATGAATTCCGAGTTGAATTGAGTGAGTTATGGTCATTCAATCGGAGGTATGTCTGCAAACTGCTAGACCAAAGAGCGAATCTAACTATTTCCATCTTAACTCTCAAAATACAAGTAGTTTTTCATCTCATTTTCTTCCGTTTTAAGCTACACTTTGACTCCTTCGAAATGGTACAAGTTTCATTGAATTACGTGTTGAATTGAGTGAGTTATGTCCATTAAATCGGAGGTTGGTCTGTAAACTGCTAGGCGAAAGCGCGAGTCTAACTATTTCTATCATAACTCTTAAAATACTTATAGTTTTTCATCTCCGTTTCTTTCGTTTTCAACTACTCTTCGACATCTTCCAAATGGCATTAATTTGAATAAATTCCGAGTCGAATTGAGTGGGTCAATGAATCGGAGGTAGGTCCGTAAACTGCTAGACCAAAGCGCGAGTCTAAATATGTCCATCATAAATCTTAAGATACTTGGAGTTTTTCATCTCTGTTTCTTTCATTTTCAACTACACTTCGACATCTTCACAATGGCATGAATTTGAATCAATTCCGAGTTAAATTGAGTTAGTTATGGTTAATCAATTGGAGGTTGGTCTGTAAACTGCTAGACCAAAGTGCGAGTCTAACTATTTCCACTATAACTCTCAAAATACTTGGCTTTTTTCATCTCCGTTTCTTCCGTTTTAAACTTCACTTCGAGTCCTTCGAAATGAAACAAATTTCAATGAATTCCGAGTTGAATTGAGTGAGTTATGGTCATTCACTCGGAGGTAGATCTGTAAACTGCTAGGCGAAAGCACGAGTCTAACTATTTCTATCATAACTCTTAAAATAATTACAGTTTTTCATCTCCGTTTCTTCCGTTTTCAACTACACTTCGATATCTTCAGAATGGTATGAATTTGAATAGTTTCCGAGTCGAATTGAGTGACTTATGGTCAATGAATCGGAGGTAGGTGTGTAAACTGCTAGACCAAAGCACGAGTCTAACTATTGCCATCATAACTCTTAAGATACTTGGAGTTTTCCATCTCCGTTTCTTCCGTTTATAACTACACTTCGACATCTTCGAAATAGCATGAATTTGAATCCATTTCAAATTTAATTGAGTGAGTTTTAGTCAATCAATCAGAGGTAGGTCTGTAAACTACTAGACCAAAGCGCGAGTGTAACTATTTCCATCATTACTCTTAAGATACTTGAAGTTTTTCATCTCCGTTTCTTCTGTTTTCAACTACACTTCAACATCTTCGAAATGGCATGAATTTGAATCCATTTCAAATTTAATTGAGTGAGTTTTAGTCAATCAATCGGAGGTAGGTCTGTAAACTGCTAGACCAAAGCGCGAGTGTAACTATTTCCACAATAACTCTCAAAATACTTGGAGTTTTTCTTCTCTGTTTCTTTCGTTTTAAACTACACTTCGACTCCTTCGAAATGGTACAAATTTCAATGAATTCCGAGTTTAATTGAGTGAGTTATGGTCATTCAATCGGAAGTATGTCTGCAAACTGCTAGACCAAAGCGCGAATCTAACTATTTCCATCTTAACTCTCAAAATACAAGTAGTTTTTCATCTCCTTTTCTTCCGTTTTAAGCTACACTTCAACTCCTTCGAAATGGACCAAGTTTCATTGAATTACGTGTTGAATTCAGTGAGTTATGGTCATTAAATCGGAGGTAGGTATGTAAACTGCTAGACGAAAGCACGAGTCTAACTATTTCCATTATTACTCTTAAGATACTTGAAGTTTTTCATCACCGTTTCTTCTGTTTTCAACTACACTTCAACATCTTCGAAATGGCATGAATTTGAATCCATTTCAAATTTAATTGAGTGAGTTTTAGTCAATCAATCGGAGGTAGGTCTGTAAACTGCTAGACCAAAGCGCGAGTTTAACTACTTCCACAATAACTCTCAAAATACTTGGAGTTTTTCTTCTCTGTTTCTTCCGTTTTAAACTACACTTCAACTCCTTCGAAATGGAACAAATTTCATTGAATTACGTGTTGAATGGAGTGAGTTATGGTCATTAAATCGGAGGTAGGTCTATAAACTGGTAGGCGAAAGTGCGAGTCTAACTATTTCTATCATAACTCTTAAAATACTTGGAGTTTTTCATCTCCGTTTCTTTCGTTTTCAACTACTCTTCGACATGTTCCAAATGGCATGAATTTGAATAAGTTCCGAGTCGAATTGAGTGACTTATGGTCAATGAATCGGAGGTAGGTCTGTAAATTGCTAGACCAAAGCGCGAATCTAACTATTTCCATCTTAACTCTCAAAATACAAGTAGTTTTTCATCTCGTTTGATTCCGTTTTAAACTACACTTCGACACCTTCCAAATGGCATGCATTTGAATAAATTCCGAGTCGAATTGAGTGGGTCAATGAATCGGAGGTAGGTCTGTAAACTTCTACACCAAAGCGCGAGCCTAAATATGTCCATCATAACTCTTAAGATACTTGGAGTTTTTCATCTCTGTTTCTTTCATTTTCAACTACACTTCGACATCTTCACAATGGCATGAATTTGAATCAATTCAGAGTTAAATTGAGTAAGTTATGGTCAATCAATTGGAGGTTGGTCTGTAAACTGCTAGACCATAGTGCGATCTAACTATTACCACCATAACTCTCAAAATACTTGGCTTTTTTCATCTCCGTTTCTTCCGTTTTAAACTACACGTCGAGTCCTTCGAAATGGAACAAATTTCAATGAATTCCGAGTTGAATTGATTGAGTTATGGTCATTCACTCGGAGGTAGATCTGTAAACTGCTAGGCGAAAGCGCGAGTCTAACTATTTCTATCATAACTCTTAAAATAATTAGAGTTTTTCATCTCCGTTTCTTCCGTTTTCAACTACACTTCGATATTTTTAGAATATTATGAATTTGAATAAATTCCGAGTTGAATTTAGTGACTTATGGTTAATGAATCGGAGGTAGGTGTGTAAACTGCTAGACCAAAGCACGAGTCTAACTATTTCCATCATTACTCTTAAGATACTTGAAGTTTTTCATCACCGTTTCTTCTGTTTTCAACTACACTTCAATATCTTCGAAATGGCATGAATTTGAATCCATTTCAAATTTAATTGAGTGAGTTTTAGTCAATCAATCGGAGGTAGGTCTGTAAACTGCTAAACCAAAGCGCGAGTCTAACTACTTCCACAATAACTCTCAAAATACTTGGAGTTTTTCTTCTCTGTTTCTTCCGTTTTAAACTACACTTCGACTCCTTCGAAATGAAACAAAGTTCAATGAATTCCGAGTTGAATTGAGTGAGTTATGGTCATTCAATCGGAGGTATGTCTGCAAACTGCTAGACCGAAGCGCGAATATAACTATTTCCATCTTAACTCTCAAAATACAAGTAGTTTTTCATCTCCTTTTCTTCCGTTTTAAGCTACACTTCGACTCCTTCGAAATGGAACAAGTTTCATTGAATTACGTGTTGAATTGAGTGAGTTATGGTCATTAAATCGGAGGTAGGTCTGTAAACTGCTAGGCGAAAGCGCGAGTCTAACTATTTCTATCATAACTCTTAAAATACTTGTAGTTTTTCATCTCCGTTTCTTTCGTTTTCAACTACTCTTCGACATCTTCCAAATGGCATTAATTTGAATAAATTCCGAGTCGAATTGAGTGGGTCAATGAATCGGAGGTAGGTCTGTAAACTTCTACACCAAAGCGCAAGCCTAAATATGTCCATCATAACTCTTAAGATACTTGGAGTTTTTCATCTCTGTTTCTATCATTTTCAACTACACTTCGATATCTTAACGATGGTATGAATTTGAATCAATTCCGAGTGAAATTGAGTAAGTTATGGTCAATCAATTGGAGGTTGGTCTGTAAATTGCTAGACCAAAGTGCGAGTCTAACTATTACCACCATAACTCTCAAAATACTTGGCTTTTTTCATCTCCGTTTCTTCCGTTTTAAACTACATGTCGAGTCCTTCGAAATGGAACAAATTTCAATGAATTCCGAGTTGAATTGATTGAGTTATGGTCATTCACACGGAGGTAGATCTGTAAACTGCTAGGCGAAAGCGCGAGTCTAACTATTTCTATCATAACTCTTAAAATAATTAGAGTTTTTCATCTCCGTTTCTTCCGTTTTCAACTACACTTCGATATCTTCAGAATGGTATGAATTTGAATAAATTCCGAGTCGAATTGAGTGACTTATGGTCAATGAATCGGAGGTAGGTGTGTAAACTGCTAGACCAAAGCACGAGTCTAACTATTTCCATCATTACTCTTAAGATACTTGAAGTTTTCCATCTCTGTTTCTTCTGTTTTCTACTACACTTCAACATCTTCGAAATGGCATGAATTTGAATCCATTTCAAATTTAATTGAGTGAGTTTTAATCAATCAATCGGAGGTAGGTCTGTAAACTGCTAGACCAAAGCGCGAGTCTAACTACTTCCACAATAACTCTCAAAATACTTGGAGTTTTTCTTCTCTGTTTCTTCCGTTTTAAACTACACTTCGACTCCTTCGAAATGAAACAAAGTTCAATGAATTCCGAGTTGAATTGAGTGAGTTATGGTCATTCAATCGGAGGTATGTCTGCAAACTGCTAGACCAAAGAGCGAATCTAAATATTTCCATCTTAACTCTCAAAATACAAGTAGTTTTTCATCTCATTTTCTTCCGTTTTAAGCTACACTTTGACTCCTTCGAAATTGTACAAGTTTCATTGAATTACGTGTTGAATTGAGTGAGTTATGTCCATTAAATCGGAGGTTGGTCTGTAAACTGCTAGGCGAAAGCGCGAGTCTAACTATTTCTATCATAACTCTTAAAATACTTATAGTTTTTCATCTCCGTTTCTTTCGTTTTCAACTACTCTTCGACATCTTCCAAATGGCATTAATTTGAATAAATTCCGAGTCGAATTGAGTGGGTCAATGAATCGGAGGTAGGTCCGTAAACTGCTAGACCAAAGCGCGAGTCTAAATATGTCCATCATAACTCTTAAGATACTTGGAGTTTTTCATCTCTGTTTCTTTTATTTACAACTACACTTCGACATCTTCACAATGGCATGAATTTGAATCAATTCCGAGTTAAATTGAGTTAGTTATGGTCAATCAATTGGAGGTTGGTCTGTAAACTGCTAGACCAAAGTGCGAGTCTAACTATTTCCACCATAACTCTCAAAATACTTGGCTTTTTTCATCTCCGTTTCTTCCGTTTTAAACTTCACTTCGAGTCCTTCGAAATGGAACAAATTTCAATGAATTCCGAGTTGAATTGAGTGAGTTATGGTCATTCACTCGGAGGTAGATCTGTAAACTGCTAGGCGAAAGCACGAGTCTAACTATTTCTATCATAACTCTTAAAATAATTACAGTTTTTCATCTCCGTTTCTTCCGTTTTCAACTACACTTCGATATCTTCAGAATGGTATGAATTTGAATAGTTTCCGAGTCGAATTGAGTGACTTATGGTCAATGAATCGGAGGTAGGTGTGTAAACTGCTAGACCAAAGCACGAGTCTAACTATTTCCATCATAACTCTTAAGATACTTGGAGTTTTCCATCTCCGTTTCTTCCGTTTATAACTACACTTCGACATCTTCGAAATGGCATGAATTTGAATCCATTTCAAATTTAATTGAGTGAGTTTTAGTCAATCAATCGGAGGTAGGTCTGTAAACTGCTAGACCAAAGCGCGAGTCTAACTACTTCCACAATAACTCTCAAAATACTTGGAGTTTTTCTTCTCTGTTTCTTCCGTTTTAAACTACACTTCGACTCCTTCGAAATGAAACAAAGTTCAATGAATTCCGAGTTGAATTGAGTGAGTTATGGTCATTCAATCGGAGGTATGTCTGCAAACTGCTAGACCAAAGAGCGAATCTAACTATTTCCATCTTAACTCTCAAAATACAAGTAGTTTTTCATCTCATTTTCTTCCGTTTTAAGCTACACTTTGACTCCTTCGAAATGGTACAAGTTTCATTGAATTACGTGTTGAATTGAGTGAGTTATGGTCATTAAATCGGAGGTAGGTCTGTAAACTGCTAGGCGAAAGCGCGAGTCTAACTATTTCTATCATAACTCTTAAAATACTTGGAGTTTTTCATCTTCGTTTCTTTCGTTTTCAACTACTCTTGGACATCTTCCAAATGGCATTAATTTGAATAAATTCCGAGTCGAATTGAGTGGGTCAATGAATCGGAGGTAGGTCTGTAAACTTCTACACTAAAGCGCGAGCCTAAATATGTCCATCATAACTCTTAAGATACTTGGAGTTTTTCATCTCTGTTTCTTTCATTTTCAACTGCACTTCGACATCTTCACAATGGCATGAATTTGAATCAATTCCGAGTTAAATTGAGTTAGTTATGGTCAATCAATTGGAGGTTGGTCTGTAAACTGCTAGACCAAAGTGCGAGTCTAACTATTTCCACCATAACTCTCAAAATACTTGGCTTTTTTCATCTCCGTTTCTTCCGTTTTAAACTTCACTTCGAGTCCTTCGAAATGGAACAAATTTCAATGAATTCCGAGTTGAATTGAGTGAGTTATGGTCATTCACTCAGAGGTAGATCTGTAAACTGCTAGGCGAAAGCACGAGTCTAACTATTTCTATCATAACTCTTAAAATAATTACAGTTTTTCATCTCCGTTTCTTCCGTTTTCAACTACACTTCGATATCTTCAGAATGGTATGAATTTGAATAGTTTCCGAGTCGAATTGAGTGACTTATGGTCAATGAATCGGAGGTAGGTGTGTAAACTGCTAGACCAAAGCACGAGTCTAACTATTTCCATCATAACTCTTAAGATACTTGGAGTTTTCCATCTCTGTTTCTTCCGTTTATAACTACACTTCGACATCTTCGAAATGGCATGAATTTGAATCTATTTCAAATTTAATTGAGTGAGTTTTAGTCAATCAATCGGAGGTAGGTCTGTAAACTGCTAGACCAAAGCGCGAGTCTAACTACTTCCACAATAACTCTCAAAATACTTGGAGTTTTTCTTCTCTGTTTCTTCCGTTTTAAACTACACTTCGACTCCTTCGAAATGAAACAAAGTTCAATGAATTCCGAGTTGAATTGAGTGAGTTATGGTCATTCAATCGGAGGTATGTCTGCAAACTGCTAGACCAAAGAGCGAATCTAACTATTTCCATCTTAACTCTCAAAATACAAGTAGTTTTTCATCTCATTTTCTTCCGTTTTAAGCTATACTTTGACTCCTTCGAAATGGTACAAGTTTCATTGAATTACGTGTTGAATTGAGTGAGTTATGGTCATTAAATCGGAGGTAGGTCTGTAAACTGCTAGGCGAAAGCGCGAGTCTAACTATTTCTATCATAACTCTTAAAATACTTGGAGTTTTTCATCTTCGTTTCTTTCGTTTTCAACTACTCTTGGACATCTTCCAAATGGCATTAATTTGAATAAATTCGGAGTCGAATTGAGTGGGTCAATGAATCGGAGGTAGGTCTGTAAACTTCTACACTAAAGCGCGAGCCTAAATATGTCCATCATAACTCTTAAGATACTTGGAGTTTTTCATCTCTGTTTCTTTCATTTTCAACTACACTTCGACATCTTCACAATGGCATGAATTTGAATCAATTCCGAGTTAAATTGAGTTAGTTATGCTCAATCAATTGGAGGTTGGTCTGTAAACTGCTAGGCGAAAGCGCGAGTCTAACTATTTCAATGAATCGGAGGTAGGTCCGTAAACTGCTAGACCAAAGCGCGAGTCTAAATATGTCCATCATAACTCTTAAGATACTTGGAGTTTTTCATCTCCGTTCTTTCGTTTTCAACGACTCTTCGAGATCTACAAAATGGCATGAATTTGAATCAATTCCGAGTTAAATTGAGTAAGTTATGGTCAATCAATTGGAGGTTGGTCTATAAACTGCTAGACCAATGTGCGAGTCTAACTATTTCCACCATAACTCTCAAAATACTTGGCTTTTTTCATCTCCGTTTCTTCCGTTTTAAACTACGCTTCGACTCCTTCGAAATGAAACAAAGTTCAATGAATTCCGAGTTGAATTGAGTGAGTTATGGTCATTCAATCGGAGGTATGTCTGCAAACTGCTAGGCGAAAGCGCGAATATAACTATTTCCATCTTAACTCTCAAAATACAAGTAGTTTTTCATCTCCTTTTCTTCCGTTTTAAGCTACACTTCGACTCCTTCGAAATGGAACAAGTTTCATTGAATTACTTGTTGAATTGAGTGAGTTATGGTCATTAAATCGGAGGTAGGTCTGTAAACTGCTAGGCGAAAGCGCGAGTCTAACTATTTCTATCATAACTCTTAAAATACTTGTAGTTTTTCATCTCCGTTTCTTTCGTTTTCAACTACTCTTCGACATCTTCCAAATGGCATTAATTTGAATAAATTCCGAGTCGAATTGAGTGGGTCAATGAATCGGAGGTAGCTCTGTAAACTTCTACACCAAAGCGCGAGCCTAAATATGTCCATCATAACTCTTAAGATACTTGGAGTTTTTCATCTCTGTTTCTGTCATTTTCAACTACACTTCGATATCTTCACAATGGTATGAATTTGAATCAATTCCGAGTGAAATTGAGTAAGTTATGGTTAATTAATTGGAGGTTGGTCTGTAAATTGCTAGACCAAAGTGCGAGTCTAACTATTACCACCATAACTCTCAAAATACTTGGCTTTTTTCATCTCCGTTTCTTCCGTTTTAAACTACATGTCGAGTCCTTCGAAATGGAACAAATTTCAATGAATTCCGAGTTGAATTGATTGAGTTATGGTCATTCACACGGAGGTAGATCTGTAAACTGCTAGGCGAGAGCGCGAGTCTAACTATTTCTATCATAACTCTTAAAATAATTAGAGTTTTTCATCTCCGTTTCTTCCGTTTTCAACTACACTTCGATATCTTCAGAATGGTATGAATTTGAATAAATTCCGAGTCGAATTGAGTGACTTATGGTCAATGAATCGGAGGTAGGTGTGTAAACTGCTAGACCAAAGCACGAGTCTAACTATTTCCATCATTACTCTTAAGATACTTGAAGTTTTCCATCTCCGTTTCTTCTGTTTTCAAGTACACTTCAACATCTTCGAAATGACATGAATTTGAATCCATTTCAAATTTAATTGAGTGAGTTTTAGTCAATCAATCGGAGGTAGGTCTGTAAACTGCTAGACCAAAGCGCGAGTCTAACTACTTCCACAATAACTCTCAAAATACTTGGAGTTTTTCTTCTCTGTTTCTTCCGTTTTAAACTACACTTCGACTCCTTCGAAATGAAACAAAGTTCAATGAATTCCGAGTTGAATTGAGTGAGTTATGGTCATTCAATCGGAGGTATGTCTGCAAACTACTAGACCAAAGAGCGAATCTAACTATTTCCATCTTAACTCTCAAAATACAAGTAGTTTTTCATCTCATTTTCTTCCGTTTTAAGCTACACTTTGACTCCTTCGAAATGGTACAAGTTTCATTGAATTACGTGTTGAATTGAGTGAGTTATGTCCATTAAATCGGAGGTTGGTCTGTAAACTGCTAGGCGAAAGCGCGAGTCTAACTATTTCTATCATAACTCTTAAAATACTTATAGTTTTTCATCTCCGTTTCTTTCGTTTTCAACTACTCTTCGACATCTTCCAAATGGCATTAATTTGAATAAATTCCGAGTCGAATTGAGTGGGTCAATGAATCGGAGGTAGGTCCGTAAACTGCTAGACCAAAGCGCGAGTCTAAATATGTCCATCATAACTCTTAAGATACTTGGAGTTTTTCATCTCTGTTTCTTTCATTTTCAACTACACTTCGACATCTTCACAATGGCATGAATTTGAATCAATTCCGAGTTAAATTGAGTTAGTTATGGTCAATCAATTGGAGGTTGGTCTGTAAACTGCTAGACCAAAGTGCGAGTCTAACTATTTCCACCATAACTCTCAAAATACTTGGCTTTTTTCATCTCCGTTTCTTCCGTTTTAAACTTCACTTCGAGTCCTTCGAAATGGAACAAATTTCAATGAATTTCGAGTTGAATTGAGTGAGTTATGGTCATTCACTCAGAGGTAGATCTGTAAACTGCTAGGCGAAAGCACGAGTCTAACTATTTCTATCATAACTCTTAAAATAATTACAGTTTTTCATCTCCGTTTCTTCCGTTTTCAACTACACTTCGATATCTTCAGAATGGTATGAATTTGAATAGTTTCCGAGTCGAATTGAGTGACTTATGGTCAATGAATCGGAGGTAGGTGTGTAAACTGCTAGACCAAAGCACGAGTCTAACTATTTCCATCATAACTCGTAAGATACTTGGAGTTTTCCATCTCCGTTTCTTCCGTTTATAACTACACTTCGACATCTTCGAAATGGCATGAATTTGAATCCATTTCAAATTTAATTGAGTGAGTTTTAGTCAATCAATCGGAGGTAGGTCTGTAAACTGCTAGACCAAAGCGCGAGTGTAACTATTTCCACAATAACTCTCAAAATACTTGGAGTTTTTCTTCTCTGTTTCTTTCGTTTTAAACTACACTTCGACTCCTTCGAAATGGTACAAATTTCAATGAATTCCGAGTTTAATTGAGTGAGTTATGGTCATTCAATCGGAAGTATGTCTGCAAACTGCTAGACCAAAGCGCGAATCTAACTATTTCCATCTTAACTCTCAAAGTACAAGTAGTTTTTCATCTCCTTTTCTTCCGTTTTAAGCTACACTTCGACTCCTTCGAAATGGACCAAGTTTCATTGAATTACGTGTTGAATTGAGTGAGTTATAGTCATTAAATCGGAGGTAGGTCTGTAAACTGCTAGGCGAAAGCGCGAGTCTAACTATTTCTATCATAACTCTTAAAATACTTGGAGTTTTTCATCTTCGTTTCTTTCGTTTTCAACTACTCTTGGACATCTTCCAAATGGCATTAATTTGAATAAATTCCGAGTCGAATTGAGTGGGTCAATGAATCGGAGGTAGGTCTGTAAACTTCTACACTAAAGCGCGAGCCTAAATATGTCCATCATAACTCTTAAGATACTTGGAGTTTTTCATCTCTGTTTCTTTCATTTTCAACTGCACTTCGACATCTTCACAATGGTATGAATTTGAATCAATTCCGAGTTAAATTGAGTAAGTTATGGTCAATCAATTGGAGGTTGGTCTGTAAACTGCTAGACCAAAGTGCGAGTCTAACTATTACCACCATAACTCTCAAAATACTTGGCTTTTTTCATCTCCGTTTCTTCCGTTTTAAACTACACGTCGAGTCCTTCGAAATGGAACAAATTTCAATGAATTCCGAGTTGAATTGATTGAGTTATGGTCATTCACTCGGAGGTAGATCTGTAAAGTGCTAGGCGAAAGCGCGAGTCTAACTATTTCTATCATAACTCTTAAAATACTTAGAGTTTTTCATCTCCGTTTCTTTCGTTTTCAACTACTCTTCGAGATCTACAAAATGGCATGAATTTGAATCAATTCCGAGTTAAATTGAGTAAGTTATGGTCAATCAATTGGAGGTTGGTCTATAAACTGCTAGACCAATGTGCGAGTCTAACTATTTCCACCATAACTCTCAAAATACTTGGCTTTTTTCATCGCCGTTTCTTCCGTTTTAAACTTCACTTCGAGTCCTTCGTAATGGAACAAATTTCAATGAATTCCGAGTTGAATTGAGTGAGTTATGGTCATTCACTCAGAGGTAGATCTGTAAACTGCTAGGCGAAAGCACGAGTCTAACTATTTCTATCATAACTCTTAAAATAATTACAGTTTTTCATCTCCGTTTCTTCCGTTTTCAACTACACATCGATATCTTCAGAATGGTATGAATTTGAATAGTTTCCGAGTCGAATTGAGTGACTTATGGTCAATGAATCGGTGGTAGGTGTGTAAACTGCTAGACCAAAGCACGAGTCTAACTATTTCCATCATAACTCTTAAGATACTTGGAGTTTTCCATCTCCGTTTCTTCCGTTTATAACTACACTTCGACATCTTCGAAATGGCATGAATTTGAATCCATTTCAAATTTAATTGAGTGAGTTTTAGTCAATCAATCGGAGGTAGGTCTGTAAACTGCTAGACCAAAGCGCGAGTCTAACTACTTCCACAATAACTCTCAAAAAACTTGGAGTTTTTCTTCTCTGTTTCTTCCGTTTTAAACTACACTTCGACTCCTTCGAAATGAAACAAAGTTCAATGAATTCCGAGTTGAATTGAGTGAGTTATGGTCATTCAATCGGAGGTATGTCTGCAAACTGCTAGACCAAAGAGCGAATCTAACTATTTCCATCTTAACTCTCAAAATACAAGTAGTTTTTCATCTCATTTTCTTCCGTTTTAAGCTACACTTTGACTCCTTCGAAATGGTACAAGTTTCATTGAATTACGTGTTGAATTGAGTGAGTTATGGTCATTAAATCGGAGGTAGGTCTGTAAACTGCTAGGCGAAAGCGCGAGTCTAACTATTTCTATCATAACTCTTAAAATACTTGGAGTTTTTCATCTTCGTTTCTTTCGTTTTCAACTACTCTTGGACATCTTCCAAATGGCATTAATTTGAATAAATTCCGAGTCGAATTGAGTGGGTCAATGAATCGGAGGTAGGTCTGTAAACTTCTACACTAAAGCGCGAGCCTAAATATGTCCATCATAACTCTTAAGATACTTTGAGTTTTTCATCTCTGTTTCTTTCATTTTCAACTACACTTCGACATCTTCACAATGGCATGAATTTGAATCAATTCCGAGTTAAATTGAGTTAGTTATGGTCAATCAATTGGAGGTTGGTCTGTAAACTGCTAGACCAAAGTGCGAGTCTAACTATTTCCACCATAACTCTCAAAATACTTGGCTTTTTTCATCTCCGTTTCTTCCGTTTTAAACTTCACTTCGAGTCCTTCGAAATGGAACAAATTTCAATGAATTCCGAGTTGAATTGAGTGAGTTATGGTCATTCACTCGGAGGTAGATCTGTAAACTGCTAGGCGAAAGCACGAGTCTAACTATTTCTATCATAACTCTTAAAATAATTACAGTTTTTCATCTCCGTTTCTTGCGTTTTCAACTACACTTCGATATCTTCAGAATGGTATGAATTTGAATAGTTTCCGAGTCGAATTGAGTGACTTATGGTCAATGAATCGGAGGTAGGTGTGTAAACTGCTAGACCAAAGCACGAGTCTAACTATTTCCATCATAACTCTTAAGATACTTGGAGTTTTCCATCTCCGTTTCTTCCGTTTATAACTACACTTCGACATCTTCGAAATGGCATGAATTTGAATCCATTTCAAATTTAATTGAGTGAGTTTTAGTCAATCAATCGGAGGTAGGTCTGTAAACTGCTAGACCAAAGCGCGAGTGTAACTATTTCCACAATAACTCTCAAAATACTTGGAGTTTTGCTTCTCTGTTTCTTTCGTTTTAAACTACACTTCGACTCCTTCGAAATGGTACAAATTTCAATGAATTCCGAGTTTAATTGAGTGAGTTATGGTCATTCAATCGGAAGTATGTCTGCAAACTGCTAGACCAAAGCGCGAATCTAACTATTTCCATCTTAACTCTCAAAATACAAGTAGTTTTTCATCTCATTTTCTTCCGTTTTAAGCTACACTTCGACTCCTTCGAAATGGACCAAGTTTCATTGAATTACGTGTTGAATTGAGTGAGTTATGGTCATTAAATCGGAGGTAGGTCTGTAAACTGCTAGGCGAAAGCGCGAGTCTAACTATTTCTATCATAACTCTTAAAATACTTGGAGTTTTTCATCTTCGTTTCTTTCGTTTTCAACTACTCTTGGACATCTTCCAAATGGCATTAATTTGAATAAATTCCGAGTCGAATTGAGTGGGTCAATGAATCGGAGGTAGGTCTGTAAACTTCTACACTAAAGCGCGAGCCTAAATATGTCCATCATAACTCTTAAGATACTTGGAGTTTTTCATCTCTGTTTCTTTCATTTTCAACTGCACTTCGACATCTTCACAATGGTATGAATTTGAATCAATTCCGAGTTAAATTGAGTAAGTTATGGTCAATCAATTGGAGGTTGGTCTGTAAACTGCTAGACCAAAGTGCGAGTCTAACTATTACCACCATAACTCTCAAAATACTTGGCTTTTTTCATCTCCGTTTCTTCCGTTTTAAACTACACGTCGAGTCCTTCGAAATGGAACAAATTTCAATGAATTCCGAGTTGAATTGATTGAGTTATGGTCATTCACTCGGAGGTAGATCTGTAAAGTGCTAGGCGAAAGCGCGAGTCTAACTATTTCTATCATAACTCTTAAAATACTTAGAGTTTTTCATCTCCGTTTCTTTCGTTTTCAACTACTCTTCGAGATCTACAAAATGGCATGAATTTGAATCAATTCCGAGTTAAATTGAGTAAGTTATGGTCAATCAATTGGAGGTTGGTCTCTAAACTGCTAGACCAATGTGCGAGTCTAACTATTTCCACCATAACTCTCAAAATACTTGGCTTTTTTCATCTCCGTTTCTTCCGTTTTAAACTTCACTTCGAGTCCTTCGAAATGGAACAAATTTCAATGAATTCCGAGTTGAATTGAGTGAGTTATGGTCATTCACTCAGAGGTAGATCTGTAAACTGCTAGGCGAAAGCACGAGTCTAACTATTTCTATCATAACTCTTAAAATAATTACAGTTTTTCATCTCCGTTTCTTCCGTTTTCAACTACACTTCGATATCTTCAGAATGGTATGAATTTGAATAGTTTCCGAGTCGAATTGAGTGACTTATGGTCAATGAATCGGAGGTAGGTGTGTAAACTGCTAGACCAAAGCACGAGCCTAACTATTTCCATCATAACTCTTAAGATACTTGGAGTTTTCCATCTCCGTTTCTTCCGTTTATAACTACACTTCGACATCTTCGAAATGGCATGAATTTGAATCCATTTCAAATTTAATTGAGTGAGTTTTAGTCAATCAATCGGAGGTAGGTCTGTAAACTGCTAGATCAAAGCGCGAGTCTAACTACTTCCACAATAACTCTCAAAATACTTGGAGTTTTTCTTCTCTGTTTCTTCCGTTTTAAACTACACTTCGACTCCTTCGAAATGAAACAAAGTTCAATGAATTCCGAGTTGAATTGAGTGAGTTATGGTCATTCAATCGGAGGTATGTCTGCAAACTGCTAGACCAAAGAGCGAATCTAACTATTTCCATCTTAACTCTCAAAATACAAGTAGTTTTTCATCTCATTTTCTTCCGTTTTAAGCTACACTTTGACTCCTTCGAAATGGTACAAGTTTCATTGAATTACGTGTTGAATTGAGTGAGTTATGGTCATTAAATCGGAGGTAGGTCTGTAAACTGCTAGGCGAAAGCACGAGTCTAACTATTTCTATCATAACTCTTAAAATACTTGGAGTTTTTCATCTTCGTTTCTTTCGTTTTCAACTACTCTTGGACATCTTCCAAATGGCATTAATTTGAATAAATTCCGAGTCGAATTGAGTGGGTCAATGAATCGGAGGTAGGTCTGTAAACTTCTACACTAAAGCGCGAGCCTAAATATGTCCATCATAACTCTTAAGATACTTGGAGTTTTTCATCTCTGTTTCTTTCATTTTCAACTACACTTCGACATCTTCACAATGGCATGAATTTGAATCAATTCCGAGTTAAATTGAGTTAGTTATGGTCAATCAATTGGAGGTTGGTCTGTAAACTGCTAGACCAAAGTGCGAGTCTAACTATTACCACCATAACTCTCAAAATACTTGGCTTTTTTCATCTCCGTTTCTTCCGTTTTAAACTACACGTCGAGTCCTTCGAAATGGAACAAATTTCAATGAATTCCGAGTTGAATTGATTGAGTTATGGTCATTCACTCGGAGGTAGATCTGTAAAGTGCTAGGCGAAAGCGCGAGTCTAACTATTTCTATCATAACTCTTAAAATACTTAGAGTTTTTCATCTCCGTTTCTTTCGTTTTCAACTACTCTTCGAGATCTACAAAATGGCATGAATTTGAATCAATTCCGAGTTAAATTGAGTAAGTTACGGTCAATCAATTGGAGGTTGGTCTATAAACTGCTAGACCAATGTGCGAGTCTAACTATTTCTACCATAACTCTCAAAATACTTGGCTTTTTTCATCTCCGTTTCTTCCGTTTTAAACTACACTTCGACTCCTTCGAAATGAAACAAAGTTCAATGAATTCCGAGTTGAATTGAGTGAGTTATGGTCATTCAATCGGAGGTATGTCTGCAAACTGCTAGACCAAAGCGCGAATATAACTATTTCCATCTTAACTCTCAAAATACAAGTAGTTTTTCATCTCATTTTCTTCCGTTTTAAGCTACACTTCGACTCCTTCGAAATGGAACAAGTTTCATTGAATTACTTGTTGAATTGAGTGAGTTATGGTCATTAAATCAGAGGTAGGTCTGTAAACTGCTAGACCAAAGTGCGAGTCTAACTATTACCACCATAACTCTCAAAATACTTGGCTTTTTTCATCTCCGTTTCTTCCGTTTTAAACTACATGTCGAGTCCTTCAAAATGGAACAAATTTCAATGAATTCCGAGTTGAATTGATTGAGTTATGGTCATTCACACGGAGGTAGATCTGTAAACTGCTAGGCGAAAGCGCGAGTCTAACTATTTCTATCATAACTCTTAAAATAATTAGAGTTTTTCATCTCCGTTTCTTCCGTTTTCAACTACACTTCGATATCTTCAGAATGGTATGAATTTGAATAAATTCCGAGTCGAATTGAGTGACTTATGGTCAATGAATCGGAGGTAGGTGTGTAAACTGCTAGACCAAAGCACGAGTCTAACTATTTCCATCACTACTCTTAAGATACTTGAAGTTTTCCATCTCCGTTTCTTCTGTTTTCAAGTACACTTCAACATCTTCGAAATGGCATGAATTTGAATCCATTTCAAATTTAATTGAGTGAGTTTTAGTCAATCAATCGGAGGTAGGTCTGTAAACTGCTAGACCAAAGCGCGAGTCTAACTACTTCCACAATAACTCTCAAAATACTTGGAGTTTTTCTTCTCTGTATCTTCCGTTTTAAACTACACTTCGACTCCTTCGAAATGAAACAAAGTTCAATGAATTCCGAGTTGAATTGAGTGAGTTATGGTCATTCAATCGGAGGTATGTCTGCAAACTGCTAGACCAAAGAGCGAATCTAACTATTTCCATCTTAACTCTCAAAATACAAGTAGTTTTTGATCTCATTTTCTTCCGTTTTAAGCTACACTTTGACTCCTTCGAAATGGTACAAGTTTCATTGAATTACGTGTTGAATTGAGTGAGTTATGTCCATTAAATCGGAGGTTGGTCTGTAAACTGCTAGGCGAAAGCGCGAGTCTAACTATTTCTATCATAACTCTTAAAATACTTATAGTTTTTCATCTCCGTTTCTTTCGTTTTCAACTACTCTTCGACATCTTCCAAATGGCATAAATTTGAATAAATTCCGAGTCGAATTGAGTGGGTCAATGAATCGGAGGTAGGTCTATAAACTTCTACACTAAAGCGCGAGCCTAAATATGTCCATCATAACTCTTAAGATACTTGGAGTTTTTCATCTCTGTTTCTTTCATTTTCAACTGCACTTCGACATCTTCACAATGGTATGAATTTGAATCAATTCCGAGTGAAATTGAGTAAGTTATGGTCAATCAATTGGAGGTTGGTCTGTAAATTGCTAGACCAAAGTGCGAGTCTAACTATTACCACCATAACTCTCAAAATACTTGGGTTTTTTCATCTCCGTTTCTTCCGTTTTAAACTACACGTCGAGTCCTTCGAAATGGAACAAATTTCAATGAATTCCGAGTTGAATTGATTGAGTTATGGTCATTCACTCGGAGGTAGATTTGTAAAGTGCTAGGCGAAAGCGCGAGTCTAACTATTTCTATCATAACTCTTAAAATACTTAGAGTTTTTCATCTCCGTTTCTTTCGTTTTCAACTACTCTTCGAGATCTACAAAATGGCATGAATTTGAATCAATTCCGAGTTAAATTGAGTAAGTTATGGTCAATCAATTGGAGGTTGGTCTATAAACTGCTAGACCAATGTGCGAGTCTAACTATTTCCACCATAACTCTCAAAATACTTGGCTTTTTTCATCTCCGTTTCTTCCGTTATAAACTACACTTCGAGTCCCTTGAAATGGAACAAATTTCAATGAATTCCGAGTTGAATTGAGTGAGTTATGGTCATTCACTCGGAGGTAGATCTGTAAACTGCTAGGCGAAAGCGCGAGTCAACCTATTTCTATCATAACTCTTAAAATAATTAGAGTGTTTCATCTCCGTTTCTTCCGTTTTCAACTACACATCGATACCTTCAAGATGGTATGAATTTGAATAAATTCCGAGTCGAATTGAGTGACTTATGGTCAATGAATTGGAGGTAGGTGTGTAAACTGCTAGACCAAAGCACGAGTCTAACTATTTCCATCATTACTCTTAAGATACTTGGAGTTTTTCATCTCTGTTTCTTCTGTTTTCAACTACACTTCAACATCTTCGAAATGGCATGAATTTGAATCCATTTCAAATTTAATTGAGTGAGTTTTAGTCAATCAATCGGAGGTAGGTCTGTAAACTGCTAGACCAAAGCGCGAGTCTAACTACTTCCACAATAACTCTCAAAATACTTAGAGATTTTCTTCTCTGTTTCTTCCGTTTAAAACTACACTTCGACTCTTTCGAAATGGAACAAATTTCATTGAATTACGTGTTGAATTGAGTGAGTTATGGTCATTAAATCGGAGGTAGGTCTGTAAACTGCTAGGCGAAAGCGCGAGTCTAACTATTTCTATCATAACTCTTAAAATACTTATAGTTTTTCATCTCCGTTTCTTTCGTTTTCAACTACTCTTCGACATGTTACAAATGGCATGAATTTGAACAAATTTCGAGTCGAATTGAGTGACTTATGGTCAATGAATCGGAGGTAGGTCTGTAAATTGTTAGACCAAAGCGCGAATCTAACTATTTCCATCTTAACTCTCAAAATACAAATAGTTTTTCATCTCGTTTGATTCCGTTTTAAACTACACTTCGACTCCTTCCAAATGGCATGCATTTGAATAAATTCCGAGTCGAATTGAGTGGGTCAATGAATCGGAGGTAGGTCTGTAAACTTCTACACCAAAGCGCGAGCCTAAATATGTCCATTATAACTCTTAAGATACTTGGAGTTTTTCATCTCTGTTTCTTTCATTTTCAACTACACGTCGACATCTTCACAATGGCATGAATTTGAATCAATTCCGAGTTAAATTGAGTAAGTTATGGTCAATCAATTGGAGGTTGGTCTGTAAACTGCTAGACCAAAGTGCGAGTCAAACTATTACCACCATAACTCTCAAAATACTTGGCTTTTTTCATCTTCGTTTCTTCCGTTTTAAACTACACGTCGAGTCCTTCGAAATGGAACAAATTTCAATGAATTCCGAGTTGAATTGATTGAGTTATGGTCATTCACTCGGAGGTAGATCTGTAAACTACTAGGCGAAAACGCGAGTCTAACTATTTCTATCATAACTCTTAAAATACTTAGAGTTTTTCATCTCCGTTTCTTTCGTTTTCAACTACTCTTCAAGATCTTTAAAATGGCATGAATTTGAATCAATTCCGAGTTAAATTGAGTAAGTTATGGTCAATCAATTGGAGGTTGGTCTATAAACTGCTAGACCAAAGTGCGAGTCTAACTATTTCCACCATAACTCTCAAAATAATTGGCTTTTTTCATCTCCCTTTCTTCCGTTATAAACTACACTTCGAGTCCCTTGAAATGGAACAAATTTTCAATGAATTCCGAGTTGAATTGAGTGAGTTATGGTCATTCACTCGGAGGTAGATCTGTAAACTGCTAGGCGAAAGCGCGAGTCAAACTATTTCTAGCATAACTCTTAAAATAATTAGAGTTTTTCATCTCCGTTTCTTCCGTTTTCAACTACACATTGATATCTTCAGAATGGTATGAATTTGAATAAATTCCGAGTCGAATTGAGTGACTTATGGTCAATGAATCGGAGGTAGGTGTGTAAACTGCTAGACCAAAGCACGAGTCTAACTATTTCCATCATAACTCTTAAGATAGTTGGAGTTTTTCATTTCCGTTTCTTCCGTTTTCAACTATACTTCGACATTTTCGAAATGGCATGAATTTGAATCCATTTCAAATTTAATTCAGTGAGTTTTAGTCAATCAATCGAAGGTAGGTCTGTAAGCTGCTAGACCAAAGCGCGAATCTAACTATTTTCATCTTAACTCCCTAAATATAAGTAGTTTTTCATCTCCTTTGCTTCCGTTTTAAACTACACTTCGACTCTTTCGAAATGGAACAAATTTCATTGAATTACGTGTTGAATTTAGTGAGTTATGGTCATTAAATCGGAGGTAGGTCTGTAAACTGCTTGGCGAAAGCGCGAGTCTAACTATTTCTATCATAACTCTTAAAATACTTGGAGTTTCTCATCTCCGTTTCTTTCGTTTTCAACTACTCTTCGACATCTTCCAAATTGCATGAATTTGAATAAACTCCGAGTCGAATTGAGTGACTTATGGTCAATGAATCGGAGGGAGGTCTGTAAACTGCTAGACCAAAGCGCGAATCTAACTATTTCCATCTTAACTCTCAAAATACAAGTAGTTTTTCATCTCCTTTGCTTTCGTTTTAAACTACACTTCGACTCATTCGAAATGGAACAAATTTCATTGAATTACGTGTTGAATTGAGTGAGTTATGGTCATTAAATCAGAGGTAGGTCTGTAAACTGCTAGGCGAAAGCGCGAGTCTAACTATTTGTATCATAACTCTTAAAATACTTGGAGTTTTTCATCTCCGTTTCTTTCGTTTTCAACAACACTTCGACATCATCCAAATGGCATTAATTTGAATAAATTCCGAGTCAAATTGAGTGGTCAATGAATCGGAGGTAAGTCCGTAAACTCCTAAACCAAAGCGCGAGCCTAAATATGTCCATCATAACTCTTAAGATACTTGGAGTTTTTCATCTCCGTTTCTTTCGTTTTCAACAACTTTTCGACATCTTCCAAATGGCATGCATTTGAATAAATTCCGAGTCGAATTGAGTGGGTCAATGAATTGGAGGTAGGTCCGTAAACTGCTAGACCAAAGCGCGAGCCTAAATATGTCCATCATAACTCTTAAGATACTTGGAGTTTTTCATCTCTTTTTCTTTCGTTTTCAACTACACTTCGACATCTTCACAATGGCATGAATTTGAATCAATTCCGAGTTAAATTGAGTAAGTTATGGTCAATTAATGGGAGGTTGGTCTGTAAACTGCTAGACCAAAATGCGAGTCTAACTATTTCCACCATAACTCTCAAATACTTGGCTTTTTTCATCTCCGTTTCTTCCGTTTTAAACTACACTTCGAGTCCTTCGAAATGGAACAAATTTCAATGAATTCCGAGTTGAATTGAGTGAGTTATGGTCATTCACTCGGAGGTAGATCTGTAAACTACTAGGCGAAAGCGCGAGTCTAACTATTTCTATCATAACTCTTAAAATAATTAGAGTTTTTCATCTCCGTTTCTTCCGTTTTCAACTACACTTCGATATCTTCAGAATGGTATGAATTTGAATAAATTCCGAGTCGAATTGAGTGACTTATAGTCAATGAATCGGAGGTAAGTGTGTAAACTGCTAGACCAAACCACGAGTCTAACTATTTCCATCATAACTCTTAAGATACTTGGAGTTTTTCATCTCCGTTTCTTCCGTTTTCAACTACACTTCGACATCTTCGAAATGGCATGAATTTGAATCCATTTCAAATTTAATTGAGTGAGTTTTAGTCAATCAATCGGAGGTAGGTCTGTAAACTGCTAGAACAAAGCGCGAGTCTAACTATTTCCACAATAACTCTCAAAATACCTGAAGTTTTTCTTCTCTGTTTCTTCCGTTTTAAACTACACTTCGACTCCTTCGAAATGAAACAAATTTCAATGAATTCCGAGTTGAATTGAGTGAGTTATGGTCATTTAATCGGAGGTATGTCTGCAAACTGTTAGACCAAAGCGCGAATCTAACTATTTCCATCTTAACTCTCAAAATACAAGTAGTTTTTCATCTCCTTTTCTTCCGTTTTAAACTACACTTCGACTCCTTCGAAATGGAACAAATTTCATTGAATTACGTGTTGAATTGAGTGAGTTATGGTCTTTAAATCGGAGGTAGGTCTGTAAACTGCTAGGCGAAAGCGCGAGTCTAACTATTTCTATCATAACTCTTAAAATACTTAGAGTTTTTCATCTCCGTTTCTTTCGTTTTCAACTACACTTCGACATCTTCACTACGGCAAGAATTTGAATCAATTCCGAGTTAAATTGAGTAAGTTATGGTCAATCAATTGGAGGTTGGTCTGTAAACTGCTAGACCAAAGTGCGAGTCTAACTATTTCCACCATAACTCTCAAAATACTTGGCTTTTTTCATCACCGTTTCTTCCGTTATAAACTACACTTCGAGTCCCTTGAAATGGAACAAATTTCAATGAATTCCGAGTTGAATTGAGTGAGTTATGGTCATTCACTCGGAGGTAGATCTGTAAACTGCTAGGCGAAAACGCGAGTCTAACTATTTCTATCATAACTCTTAAAATAATTAGAGTTTTTCATCTCCGTTTCTTCCGTTTTCAACTACACTTCGATATCTTCAGAATGGTATGAATCTGAATAAATTTCGAGTCGAATTGAGTGACTTATGGTAAATGAATCGGAGGTAGGTGTGTAAACTGCTAGACCAAAGCACGAGTCTAACTATTTCCATCATAACTGTTAAGATACTTGGAGTTTTTCATCTCCGTTTCTTCCGTTTTCAACTACACCGACATCTTCGAAATGGCATGAATTTGAATCCATTTCAAATTTAATTGAGTGAGTTTTAGTCAATCAATCGGAGGTAGGTCTGTAAACTGCTAGACCAAAGCGCGAGTGTAACTATATCCACAGTAAGTCCCAAAATACTTGGAGTTTTTCTTCTCTGTTTCTTCCGTTTTAAACTACACTTCGACTCCTTCGAAATGGAACAAATTTCAATGAATTCCGAGTTGAATTTAGTGAGTTATGGTCATTCACTCGGAGGTAGATCTGTAAAGTGCTAGGCGAAAGCACGAGGCTAACTATTTCTATCATAACTCTTAAAATAATTAGAGTTTTTCATCTCTGTTTCATCCATTTTCAACTACACTTCGATATCTTCATAATGGTATGAATTTGAATAAATTCCGAGTCGAATTAAGTGACTTATGGTCAATGAATCAGAGGTAGGTCTGTAAACTGCTAGACCAAAGCGCGAATCTAACTATTTCCATCTTAACTCTCAAAATACAAGTAGTTTTTCATCTCCTTTTCTTATGTTTTAAACTACACTTTGACTCCTTCAAAATGGAACAAATTTCATTGAATTACGTGTTGAATTGAGTGAGTTATGGTCTTTAAATCGGAGGTAGGTCTGTAAACTGCTAGGCGAAAGCGCGAGTCTAACTATTTCTATCATAACTCTTAAAATACTTAGAGTTTTTCATCTCCGTTTCTTTCGTTTTGAACTACTCTTCGAGATCTTCAAAATGGCATGAATTTGAATCAATTCCGAGTTAAATTGAGTAAGTTATGGTCAATCAATTGGAGGTTGGTCTGTAAACTGCTAGACCAAAGTGCGAGTCTAACTATTTCTACCATAACTCTCAAAATACTTGGCTTTTTTCATCTCCGTTTCTTCCGTTATAAAGTACACTTCGAGTCCCTTGAAATGGAACAAATTTCAATGAATTCCCAGTTGAATTGAGTGAGTTATGGTCATTCACTCGGAGGTAGATCTGTAAACTGCTAGGCCAAAAGCGCGAGTCTAACTATTTCTATCGTAACTCTTAAAATAATTAGAGTTTTTCATCTCCGTTTCTTCCGTTTTCAACTACACTTCGATATCTTCAGAATGGTATGAATTTGAATAAATTCCGAGTCGAATTGAGTGACTTATGGTCAATGAATCGGAGGTAGGTGTGTAAACTGCTAGACCAAAGCACGAGTCTAACTATTTCCACAATAACTCTCAAAATACTTGGAGTTTTTCTTCTCTGTTTCTTCCGTTTTAAACTACACTTCGACTCCTTCGAAATGAAACAAATTTCAATGAATTCCGAGTTGAATTGAGTGAGTTATGGTCATTAAATCGGAGGTAGGTCTGTAAACTGCTAGACCAAAGCGCGAATCTAACTATTTCCATCTTAACTCTCAAAATACAAGTAGTTTTTCATCTCCTTTTCTTCCGTTTTAAACTATACTTTGACTCCTTTGAAATGGAAAAAATTTCATTGAATTATGTGTTGAATTGAGTGAGTTATGGTCTTTAAATCGGAGGTAGGTCTATAAACTGCTAGGCGAAAGCGCGAGTCTAACTATTTCTATCATAACTCTTAAAATACTTAGAGTTTTTCATCTCCGTTTCTTTCATTTTCAACTACTCTTCGAGATCTTCAAAATGGCATGAATTTGAATCAATTCCGAGTTAAATTGAGTAAGTTATGGTCAATCAATTGGAGGTTGGTCTGTAAACTGCTAGACCAAAGTGCGAGTCTAACTATTCCCACCATAACTCTCAAAATACTTGGCTTTTTTCATCTCCGTTTCTTCCGTAATAAAGTACACTTCGAGTCCCTTGAAATGGAACAAATTTCAATGAATTCCGAGTTGAATTAAGTGAGTTATGGTCATTCACTCGGAGGTAGATCTGTAAACTGCTAGGCGAAAGCGCGAGTCTAACTATTTCTATCATAACTCTTAAAATAATTAGAGTTTTTCATCTCCGTTTCTTCCGTTTTCAACTACACTTCGATATCTTCAGAATGGTATGAATTTGAATAAATTCTGAGTCGAATTGAGTGACTTATGGTCAATGAATCGGAGGTAGGTGTGTAAACTGCTAGACCAAAGCACGAGTCTAACTATTTCCATCATAACTATTAAGATACTTGGAGTTTTTCATCTCCGTTTCTTCCGTTTTCAACTACACTTCAACATCTTCGAAATGGCATGAATTTGAATCCATTTCAAATTTAATTGAGTGAGTTTTAGTCAATCAATCGGAGGTAGGTCTGTAACTGCTAGATCAAAGCGCGAGTGTAACTATATCCACAATAAGTCCCAAAATACTTAGAGTTTTTCTTCTCTGTTTCTTCCGTTTTAAACTACACTTCGACTCCTTCGAAATTGAACAAATTTCAATGAATTCCGAGTTGAATTGAGTGAGTTATGGTCATTCACTCGGAGGTAGATCTGTAAAGTGCTAGGCGAAAGCGCGAGGCTAACTATTTCTATCATAACTCCTAAAATAATTAGAGTTTTTCATCTCCGTTTGATCCGTTTTCAACTACACTTCGATATCTTCAGAATGGTATGAATTTGAATAAATTCCGAGTCGAATTGAGTGACTTATGGTCAATGAATCAGAGGTAGGTCTGTAAACTGCTAGACCAAAGCGCGAGCCTAAATATGTCCATCATAACTCTTAAGATACTTAAAGTTTTTCATCTCTGTTTCTTTCATTTTCAACTACACTTTGACACCTTTAGAATGGCATGAATTTGAATCAATTCCAAGTTAAATTGAGTGACTTATGGTCAATGAATCGGAGGTAGGTCTGTAAACTACTAGACCAAAGCGCGAGTCTAACTATTTCCATCATAACTCTTAAGATACTTGGAGTTTTTTATCTCTGTTTCTTTCGTTTTCAACTACACTTAGACATCTTCAAAATGGCATGAATTTGAATCAATTCCGAGTTAAATTGAGTAAGTTATGGTCAATCAATTGGAGGTTGGTCTGTAAACTGCTAGACCAAAGTGCGAGTCTAACTATTTCCACCATAATTCTCAAAATACTTGGCTTTTTTCATCTCTGTTTCTTCCGTTTTAAACTACACTTCGAGTCCTTTGAAATGGAATAAATTTCAATGAATTCCGAGTTGAATTGAGTGAGTTATGGTCATTCACTCGGAGGTCGATCTGTAAACTGCTAGGCGAAAGCGCGAGTCTAACTATTTCTATCATAACTCTTAAAATAATTAGAGTTTTTCATCTCCGTTTCTTCCGTTTTCAACTACACTTTGATATCTTCAGAATGGTAGGAATTTGAATAAATTCTGAGTCGAATTGAGTGACTAATGGTCAATGAATAGGAGGTAGGTGTGTAAACTGCTAGACCAAAACACGAGTCTAATTATTTCCATCATAACTCTTAAGATACTTGGAGTTTTTCATCTACGTTTCTTCCGTTTTCAACTACACTTCGACATATTCCAAATGGCATTAATTTGAATAAATTCCGAGTCGAATTGAGTGACTTATGGTCAATGAATCGGAGGTAGGTCTGTAAACTGCTAGACCAAAGCGCGAATCTAACTATTTCCATCTTAACTCTCAAAATACAAGTAGTTTTTCATCTCGTTTGATTCCGTTTTAAACTACACTTCGACTCCTTCCAAATGGCATGCATTTGAATAAATTCCGAGTCAAATTGAGTGGGTCAATGAATCGGAGGTAGATCTGTAAACTGCTAGGCGAAAGCGCGAGTCTAACTATTTCTATCATAACTCTTAAAATAATTAGAGTTTTTCATCTCCGTTTCTTCCGTTTTCAACTACACTTCGATATCTTCAGAATGGTATGAATTTGAATAAATTCCGAGTCGAATTGAGTGACTTATGGTCAATGAATCGGAGGTAGGTGTGTAAACTGCTAGACCAAAGCACGAGTCTAACTATTCCCATCATTACTCTTAAGATACTTGAAGTTTTTCATCTCCGTTTCTTCTGTTTTCAACTACACTTCCACATCTTTGAAATGGCATGAATTTGAATCCGTTTCAAATTTAATTGAGTGAGTTTTAGTCAATCAATCGGAGGTAGGTCTATAAACTGCTAGACCAAAGCGCGACTCTAACTACTTCCACAATAACTCTCAAAATACTTGGAGTTTTTCTTCTCTGTTTCTTCTGTTTTAAACTACACTTCGACTCCTTCGAAATGAAACAAAGTTCAATGAATTCCGAGTTGAATTGAGTGAGTTATGGTCATTCAATCGGAGGTATGTCTGCAAACTGCTAGACCAAAGCGCGAATCTAACTATTTCCATCTTAACTCTCAAAATACAAGTAGTTTTTCTTCTCCTTTTCTTCCGTTTTAAACTACACTTTGACTCCTTCGAAATGGAACAAGTTTCATTGAATTACTTGTTGAATTGAGTGAGTTATGGTCATTAAATCGGAGGTAGGTCTGTAAACTGCTAGGCGAAAGCGCGAGTCTAATTATTTCTATCAGAACTCTTAAAATACTTGGAGTTTTTCATCTCCGTTTCTTTCGTTTTCAACTACACTTCGACATCTTCCAAATGGCATTAATTTGAATAAATTCCGAGTCGAATTGAGTGGGTCAATGAATCGGAGGTAGGTCCGTAAACTGCTAGACCAAAGCGCGAGTCTAAATATGTCCATCATAACTCTTAAGATACTTGGAGTTTTTCATCTCTGTTTCTTTCATTTTCAACTACACTTCGACATCTTCAGAATGGCATGAATTTGAATCAATTCCGAGTTAAATTGAGTTAGTTATGGTCAATCAATTGGAGGTTGGTCTGTAAACTGCTAGACCAAAGTGCAAGTCTAACTATTTCCACCGTAACTCTCAAAATACTTGCCTTTTTTCATCTCCGTTTCTTCCGTTTTAAACTACACTTCGAGTTCTTCAAAATGGAACAAATTTCAATGAATTCCGAGTTGAATTGAGTGAGTTATGGTCATTCACTCGGAGGTAGATCTGTAAACTGCTAGGCGAAAGCGCGAGTCAAACTATTTCTATAATAACTCTTAAAATAATTAGAGTTTTTCATCTCCGTTTCTTCCGTTTTCAACTACACTTCGATATCTTCAGAATGGAATGAATTTGAATAAATTCCGAGTCGAATTGAGTGACTTATGGTCAATGAATCGGAGGTAGGTGTGTAAACTGCTAGACCAAAGCACGAGTCTAACTATTTCCATCATAACTCTTAAGATATTTGAAGTTTTTCATTTCCGTTTCTTTCGTTTTCAACTACACTTCGACATTTTCGAAATGGCATGAATTTGAATTCCTTTCAAATTTAATTGAGTGAGTTTTAGTCAATCAATCGGAGGTAAGTCTGTAAGCTGCTAGACCAAAGCGCGAGCCTAAATATGTCCATCATAACTCTTAAGATACTTGGAGTTTTTCATCTCCGTTTCTTTCGTTTTCAACAACTCTTCGACATCTTCCAAATGGCATGCATTTGAATAAATTCCGAGTCGAATTGAGTGGGTCAATGAATCGGAGGTAGGTCCGTAAACAGCTAGACCAAAGCGCGAGCCTAAATATGTCCATCATAGCTCTTAAGATACTTGGAGTTTTTCATCTCTGTTTCTTTCACTTTCAACTACAATTCGACATCTTCACAATGGCATGAATTTGAATCAATTCCGAGTTAAATTGAGTAAGTTATGGTCAATCAATTGGAGGTTGGTCTGTAAACTGCTAGACCAAAGTGCGAGTCTAACTATTTCCACAATAACTCTCAAATACTTGGCTTTTTTCATCTCCGTTTCTTCCGTTTTAAACTACACTTCGAGTCCTTCGAAATGGAACAAATTGCAATGAATTCCGAGTTGAATTGAGTGAGTTATGGTCATTCACTCGGAGGTAGATCTGTAAACTGCTAGGCGAAAGCGCGAGTCTAACTATTTCTATCGTAACTCTTAAAATAATTAGAGTTTTTCATCTCCGTTTCTTCCGTTTTCAACTACACTTCGATATCTTCAGAATGGTATGAATTTGAATAAATTCCGAGTCGAATTGAGTGACTTATGGTCAATGAATCGGAGGTAGGTGTGTAAACTGCTAGACCAAAGCACGAGTCTAACTATTTCCATCATAACTCTTAAGATACTTGGAGTTTTTCATCTCCGTTTCTTCCGTTTTTAACTACACTTCGACATCTTCGAAATGGCATGAATTTGAATCCATTTCAAATTTAATTGAGTGAGTTTTAGTCAATCAATCGGAGGTAGGTCTGTAAACTGCTAGACCAAAGTGCGAGTCTAACTATTTCCATAATAACTCTCAAAATACTTGGAGTTTTTCTTCTCTGTTTCTTCCGTTTTAAACTACACTTCGACTCCTTCGAAATGAAATAAATTTCAATGAATTCCGAGTTGAATTGAGTGAGTTATGGTCATTTAATCGGAGGTATGTCTGTAAACTGCTAGACCAAAGCGCAAATCTAACTATTTCCATCTTAACTCTCAAAATACAAGTAGTTTTTCATCTCCTTTTCTTCCGTTTTAAACTACACTTTGACTCCTTCGAAATGGAATAAATTTCATTGAATTACGTGTTGAATTGAGTGAGTTATGGTCTTTAAATCGGAGGTAGGTCTGTAAACTGCTAGGCGAAAGCGCGAGTCTAACTATTTCTATCATAACTCTTAAAATACTTAGAGTTTTTAATCTCCGTTTCTTTCGTTTTCAACTACTCTTCGAGATCTTCAAAATGGCATAAATTTGAATCAATTCCGAGTTAAATTGAGTAAGTTATGGTCAATCAATTGGAGGTTGGTCTGTAAACTGCTAGACCAAAGTGCGAGTCTAACTATTTCCACCATAACTCTCAAAATACTTGGCTTTTTTCATCTCCGTTTCTTCCGTTATAAACCACACTTCGAGTCCCTTGAAATGGAACAAATTTCAATGAATTCCGAGTTGAATTGAGTGAGTTATGGTCATTCACTCGGAGGTAGATCTGTAAAGTGCTAGGCGAAAGCGCGAGTCTAACTATTTCTATCATAACTCTTTAAATAGTTAGAGTTTTTCATATCCGTTTCTTCCGTTTTCAACTACACTTCGATATTTTCAGAATGGTATGAATTTGAATAAATTCCGAGTCGAATTGAGTGACTTATGGTCAATGAATCGGAGGTAGGTGTGTAAACTGCTAGACCAAAGCGCGAGCCTAAATATGTCCATCATAACTCTTAAGAT
The DNA here is from genome assembly GCF_043159265.1 of Tasmannia lanceolata. NCBI lineage: Eukaryota > Viridiplantae > Streptophyta > Magnoliopsida > Canellales > Winteraceae > Tasmannia > Tasmannia lanceolata. The sequence goes on from NW_027518695.1 coordinate 41,441,059, forward strand.
ACTTGGAGTTTTTCATCTCTGTTTCTTTCATTTTCAACTACACTTCGACACCTTTAGAATGGCATGAATTTGAATCAATTCCGAGTTAAATTGAGTGACTTATGGTCAATGAATCAGAGCTAGGTCTGTAAACTGCTAGACAAAAGCGCGAGTCTAACTATTTCCATCATAACTCATAAGATACTTGGAGTTTTTTATCCCTGTTTCTTTCGTTTTCAACTACACTTAGACATCTTGAAAATGGCATGAATTTGAATCAATTCCGAGTTAAATTGAGTAAGTTATGGTCAATCAATTGGAGGTTGGTCTGTAAACTGCTAGACCAAATTGCGAGTCTAACTATTTCCACCATAAGTCTCAAATACTTGGCTTTTTTCATCTCCGTTTCTTCCGTTTTAAACTACACTTCGAGTTCTTCGAAATGGAACAAATTTCAATGAATTCCGAGTTGAATTGAGTGAGTTATGGTCATTCACTCGGAGGTAGATCTGTAAACTGCTAGGCGAAAGCGCGAGTCAAACTATTTCTATCATAACCCTTAAAATAATTAGAGTTTTTCATCTCCGTTTCTTCCGTTTTCAACTACACTTCGATATCTTCAGAATGGTATGAATTTGAATAAATTCCGAGTCGAATTGAGTGACTTATGGTCAATGAATCGGAGGTAGGTGTGTAAACTGCTAGACCAAAGCACGAGTCTAACTATTTCCATCATAACTCTTAAGATACTTGGAGTTTTTCATCTCCGTTTCTTCCGTTTTTAACTACACTTCGACATCTTCGAAATGGCATGAATTTGAATCCATTTCAAATTTAATTGAGTGAGTTTTAGTCAATCAATCGGAGGTAGGTCTGTAAACTGCTAGACCAAAGTGCGAGTCTAACTATTTCCACAATAACTCTCAAAATACTTGGAGTTTTTCTTCTCTATTTCTTCCGTTTTAAACTACACTTCGACTCCTTCGAAATGAAATAAATTTCAATGAATTCCGAGTTGAATTTATTGAGTTATAGTCATTTAATCGGAGGTATGTCTGCAAACTGCTAGACCAAAGCGCGAATCTAACTATTTCCATCTTAACTCTCAAAATACAAGTAGTTTTTCATCTCCTTTTCTTCCGTTTTAAACTACACTTTGACTCCTTCGAAATGGAACAAATTTCATTGAATTACGTGTTGAATTGAGTGAGTTATGGTCTTTAAATTGGACGTAGGTCTGTAAACTGCTAGGCGAAAGCGCGAGTCTAACTATTTCTATCATAACTCTTAAAATACTTAGAGTTTTTCATCTCCATTTCTTTCGTTTTCAACTACTTTTCGAGATCTTCAAAATGGCATGAATTTGAATCAATTCCGAGTTAAATTGAGTAAGTTATGGTCAATCAATTGGAGGTTGGTCTGTAAACTGCTAGACCAAAGTGCGAGTCTAACTATTTCCACCATAACTCTCAAAATACTTGGCTTTTTTCATCACCGTTTCTTCCGTTATAAACTACACTTCGAGTCCCTTGAAATGGAACAAATTTCAATGAATACCGAGTTGAATTGAGTGAGTTATGGTCATTCACTCGGAGGTAGATCTGTAAACTACTAGGCGAAACCGCGAGTCTAACTATTTCTATCATAACTCTTAAAATAATTAGAGTTTTTCATCTCCGTTTCTTCTGTTTTCAACTACACTTCGATATCTTCAGAATGGTATGAATTTGAATAAATTCCGAGTCGAATTTAGTGACTTATGGTCAATGAATCGGAGGTAGGTGTGTAAACTGCTAGACCAAATTACGAGTCTAACTATTTCCATCATAACTGTTAAGATACTTGGAGTTTTTCATCTCCGTTTCTTCCGTTTTCAACTACACTTCGACATCTTCGAAATGGCATGAATTTGAATCCATTTCAAATTTAATTGAGTTAGTTTTAGTCAATCAATCGGAGGTAGGTCTGTAAACTGCTAGACCAAAGCGCGAGTGTAACTATATCCACAATAAGTCCCAAAATACTTGGAGTTTTTCTTCTCTGTTTCTTCCGTTTTAAACTACACTTCGACTCCTTCGAAATGGAACAAATTTCAATGAATTCTGAGTTGAATTGAGTGAGTTATGGTCATTCACTCGGAGGTAGATCTGTAAAGTGCTAGGCGAAAGCGCGAGGCTAACTATTTCTATCATAACTCTTAAAATAATTAGAGTTTTTCATCACCATTTCATCCGTTTTCAACTACACTTCGATATCTTCAGAATGGTATGAATTTGAATAAATTCCGAGTCGAATTGAGTGACTTATGGTCAACGAATCAAAGGTAGGTCTGTAAACTGCTAGACCAAAGCGCGAGCCTAAATATGTCCATCATAACTCTTAAGATACTTGGAGTTTTTCATCTCTGTTTCTTTCATTTTCAACTACACTTCGACACCTTTAGAATGGCATGAATTTGAATCAATTCCGAGTTAAATTGAGTGACTTATGGTCAATGAATCGGAGGTAGGTCTGTAAACTGCTAGACCAAAGCGCGAGTCTAACTATTTCCATCATAACTCTTACGATACTTGGAGTTTTTATCTCTGTTTCTATCGTTTTCAACTACACTTAGACATCTTCAAAATGGCATGAATTTGAATCAATTCCGAGTTAAATTGAGTAAGTTATGGTCAATCAATTGGAGGTTGGTCTGTAAACTGCTAGACCAAAGTGCGAGTCTAACTACTTCCACCATAATTCTCAAAATACTTGGCTTTTTTCATCTCTGTTTTTTCCGTTTTAAACTACACTTCGAGTCCTTCGAAATGGAACAAATTTCAATGAATTCCGAGTTGAATTGAGTGAGTTATGGTTATTCACTCGGAGGTCGATTTGTAAACTGCTAGGCGAAAGCGCGAGTCTAACTATTTCTATCATAACTCTTAAAATAATTAGAGTTTTTCATATCCGTTTCTTCCGTTTTCAACCAAACTTCGATATCTTCAGAATGGTATGAATTTGAATAAATTCCGAGTCGAATTGAGTGACTTATGGTCAATGAATCGGAGGTAGGTGTGTAAACTGCTAGACCAAAGCACGAGTCTAACTATTTCCATCATAACTCTTAAGATACTTGGAGTTTTTCATCTCCGTTTCATCCGTTTTCAACTACAGTTCGACATCTTCCAAATGGCATTAATTTGAATAAATTCCGAGTCGAATTGAGTGGGTCAATGAATCGGAGGTAGGTCCGTAAACTGCTAGACCAAAGCACGAGTCTAAATATGTCCATCATAACTCTTAAGTTACTTAGAGTTTTTCATCTCTGTTTCTTTCATTTTCAACTACACTTCGACATCTTCAGAATGGCATGAATTTGAATCAATTCCGAGTTAAATTGAGTAAGTTATAGTCAATCAATTGGAGGTTGGTCTGTAAACTGTTAGACCAAAGTGCGAGTCTAAGTTCTTCCACAATAACTCTCAAAATCCTTGGAGATTTTCTTCTCTGTTTCTTGCGTTTTAAACTACACTTCGACTCCTTCGAAATGAAACAAAGTTCAATGAATTCAGAGTTTAATTGAGTGAGTTATGGTCATTCACTCGGAGGTAGATCTGTAAACTGCTAGGCGAAAGCGCGAGGCTAACTATTTCTATCATAACTCTTAAAATAATTAGAGTTTTTCATCTCCGTTTCATCCGTTTTCAACTACACTTCGATATCTTCAGAATGGTATGAATTTGAATAAATTCCGAGTAGAATTGAGTGACTTATGGTCAATGAATCAGAGGTAAGTCTGTAAACTGCTAGACCAAAGCGCGAGCCTAAATATGTCCATCATAACTCATAAGATACTTAGAGTTTTTCATCTCTGTTTCTTTCATTTTCAACTACACTTCGACACCTTTAGAATGGCATGAATTTGAATCAATTCCGAGTTAAATTGAGTGACTTATGGTCAATGAATCGGAGGTAGGTCTGTAAACTGCTAGACCAAAGCGCGAGTCTAACTATTTCCATCATAACTCATAAGATACTTGGAGTTTTTTATCTCTGTTTCTTTCGTTTTCAACTACACTTAGACATCTTCAAAATGGCATGAATTTGAATCAATTCCGAGTTAAATTGAGTAAGTTATGGTAAATCAATTGGAGGTTGGTCTGTAAACTGCTAGACCAAAGTGCGAGTCTAACTATTTCCACCATAACTCTCAAATACTTGGCTTTTTCATCTCCGTTTCTTCCGTTTTAAACTACACTTCGAGTTCTTCGAAATGGAACAAATTTCAATGAATTCCTAGTTGAATTGAGTGAGTTATGGTCATTCACTCGGAGGTAGATCTGTAAACTGCTAGGCGAAAGCGCGAGTCAAACTATTTCTATCATAACTCTTAAAATAATTAGAGTTTTTCATCTCCGTTTCTTCCGTTTTCAACTACACTTCGATATCTTCAGAATAGTATGAATTTGAATAAATTCCGAGTCGAATTGAGTGACTTATGGTCAATGAATCGGAGGTAGGTGTGTAAACTGCTAGACCAAAGCACGAGTCTAACTATTTCCATCATAACTCTTAAGATACTTGGAGTTTTTCATCTCCGTTTCTTCCGTTTTTAACTACACTTCGACATCTTCGAAATGGCATGAATTTCAATCCATTTCAAATTTAATTGAGTGAGTTTTAGTCAATCAATCGGAGGTAGGTCTGTAAACTGCTAGACCAAAGCGCGAGTCTAACTATTTCCACAATAACTCTCAAAATACTTGGAGTTTTTCTTCTCTATTTCTTCCGTTTTAAACTACACTTCGACTCCTTCGAAATGAAATATATTTCAATGAATTCCGAGTTGAATTGATTGAGTTATGATCATTTAATCGGAGTTATGGTCATTTAATCGGAGTTATGGTCATTGAATTGATACAAGTAGTTTTTCATCTCCGTTTCTTCTGTTTTAAACTACACTTTGACTCCTTCGAAATGGAACAAATTTCATTGAATTACGTGTTGAATTGAGTGAGTTATAGTCTTTAAATTGGAGGTAGGTCTGTAAACTGCTAGACCAAAGCGCGAGCCTAAATATGTCCATCATAACTCTTAAGATACTAGGAGTTTTTCATCTCCGTTTCTTTCGTTTTCAACTACTCTTCGACATCTTCCAAATGACATTAATTTGAATAAATTCCGAGTCGAATTGAGTGGGTCAATGAATCGGAGGTAGGTCCGTAAACTGCTAGACCAAAGCGCGAGTCTAAATATGTCCATCATAACTCTTAAGATACTTGGAGTTTTTCATCTCTGTTTCTTTCATTTTCAACTACACTTCGACACCTTTAGAATGGCATGAATTTGAATCAATTCCGAGTTAAATTGAGTGACTTATGGTCAATGAATCGGAGGTAGGTCTGTAAACTGCTAGACCAAAGCGCGAGTCTAACTATTTCCATCATAACTCTTAAGATACTTGGAGTTTTTATCTCTGTTTCTATCGTTTTCAACTACACTTAGACATCTTCAAAATGGCATGAATTTGAATCAATTCCGAGTTAAATTGAGTAAGTTATGGTCAATCAATTGGAGGTTGGTCTGTAAACTGGTAGACCAAAGTGCGAGTCTAACTACTTCCACCATATTCTCAAAATACTTGGCTTTTTTCATCTCTGTTTTTTCCGTTTTAAACTACACTTCGAGTCCTTCGAAATGGAACAAATTTCAATGAATTCCGAGTTGAATTGAGTGAGTTATGGTTATTCACTCAGAGGTCGATCTGTAAACTGCTAGGCGAAAGCGCGAGTCTAACTATTTCTATCATAACTCTTAAAATAATTAGAGTTTTTCATATCCGTTTCTTCCGTTTTCAACTAAACTTCGATATCTTCAGAATGGTATGAATTTGAATAAATTCCGAGTCGAATTGAGTGACTTATGGTCAATGAATCGGAGGTAGGTGTGTAAACTGCTAGACCAAAGCACGAGTCTAACTATTTCCATCATAACTCTTAAGATACTTGGAGTTTTTCATCTCCGTTTCATCCGTTTTCAACTACACTTCGACATCGTCCAAATGACATTAATTTGAATAAATTCCGAGTCGAATTGAGTGGGTCAATGAATCGGAGGTAGGTCCGTAAACTGCTAGACCAAAGCACGAGTCTAAATATGTCCATCATAACTCTTAAGTTACTTGGAGTTTTTCATCTCTGTTTCTTTCATTTTCAACTACACTTCGACATCTTCAGAATGGCATGAATTTGAATCAATTCCGAGTTAAATTGAGTAAGTTATAGTCAATCAATTGGAGGTTGGTCTGTAAACTGTTAGACCAAAGTGCGAGTCTAAGTTCTTCCACAATAACTCTCAAAATCCTTGGAGTTTTTCTTCTCTGTTTCTTGTGTTTTAAACTACACTTCGACTCCTTCGAAATGAAACAAAGTTCAATGAATTCCGAGTTTAATTGAGTGAGTTATGGTCATTCACTCGGAGGTAGATCTGTAAACTGCTAGGCGAAAGCGCGAGGCTAACTATTTCTATCATAACTCTTAAAATAATTAGAGTTTTTCATCTCCGTTTCATCCGTTTTCAACTACACTTCGATATCTTCAGAATGGTATGAATTTGAATAAATTCCGAGTCGAATTGAGTGACTTATGGTCAATGAATCAGAGGTAGGTCTGTAAACTGCTAGACCAAAGCGCGAGCTTAAATATGTCCATCATAACTCTTAAGATACTTGGAGTTTTTCATCTCTGTTTCTTTCATTTTCAACTACACTTCGACACCTTTAGAATGGCATGAATTTGAATCAATTCCGAGTTAAATTGAGTGACTTATGGTCAATGAATCGGAGGTAGGTCTGTAAACTGCTAGACCAAAGCGCGAGTCTAACTATTTCCATCATAACTCATAAGATACTTGGAGTTTTTTATCTCTGTTTCTTTCGTTTTCAACTACACTTAGACATCTTCAAAATGGCATGAATTTGAATCAATTCCGAGTTAAATTGAGTAAGTTATGGTCAATCAATTGGAGGTTGGTCTGTAAACTGCTAGACCAAAGTGCGAGTCTAACTATTTCCACCATAACTCTCAAATACTTGGCTTTTTCATCTCCATTTCTTCCGTTTTAAACTACACTTTAACTCATTCGAAATGGAACAAATTTCATTGAATTACGTGTTGAATTGAGTGAGTTATAGTCTTTAAATTGGAGGTAGGTCTGTAAACAGCTAGGCGAAAGCGCAGTCTAACTATTTCTATCATAACTCTTAAAATACTTAAAGTTTTTCATCTCCATTTCTTTCGTTTTCAACTACTTTTCGAGATCTTCAAAATGGCATGAATTTGTATCAATTCCGAGTTAAATTGAGTAAGTTATGGTCAATCAATTGGAGGTTGGTCTGTAAACTGCTAGACCAAAGTGCGAGTCTAACTATTTCCACCATAACTCTCAAAATACTTGGCTTTTTTCATCACCGTTTCTTCCGTTATAAACTACACTTCGAGTCCCTTGAAATGGAACAAATTTCAATGAATTCCGAGTTGAATTGAGTGAGTTATGGTCATTCACTCGGAGGTAGATCTGTAAACTGCTAGGCGAAAGCGCGAGTCTAACTATTTCTATCATAACTCTTAAAATAATTAGAGTTTTTCATCTCCGTTTCTTCTGTTTTCAACTACACTTCGATATCTTCAGAATGATATGAATTTGAATAAATTCCGAGTCGAATTGAGTGACTTACGGTCAATGAATCGGAGGTAGGTGTGTAAACTGCTAGACCAAAGCACGAGTCTAACTATTTCCATCATAACTGTTAAGATACTTGGAGTTTTTCATCTCCGTTTCTTCCGTTTTCAACTACACTTCGACATCTTCGAAATGGCATGAATTTGAATCAATTTCAAATTTAATTGAGTGAGTTTTAGTCAATCAATCGGAGGTAGGTCTGTAAACTGCTAGACCAAAGCGCGAGTGTAACTATATCCACAATAAGTCCCAAAATACTTGGAGTTTTTCTTCTCTGTTTCTTCCGTTTTAAACTACACTTCGACTCCTTCGAAATGGAACAAATTTCAATGAATTCCGAGTTGAATTGAGTGAGTTATGGTCATTCACTCGGAGGTAGATCTGTAAAGTGCTAGGCGAAAGCGCGAGGCTAACTATTTCTATCATAACTCTTAAAATAATTAGAGTTTTTCATCTCCGTTTCATCCGTTTTCAACTACACTTCGATATCTTCAGAATGGTATGAATTTGAATAAATTCCGAGTCGAATTGAGTGACTTATGGTCAATGAATCAGAGGTAGGTCTGTAAACTGCTAGACCAAAGCGCGAGCCTAAATATGTCCATCATAACTCTTAAGATACTTGGAGTTTTTCATCTCTGTTTCTTTCATTTTCAACTACACTTCGACACCTTTAGAATCACATGAATTTGAATCAATTCCGAGTTAAATTGAGTGACTTATGGTCAATGAATCGGAGGTAGGTCTGTAAACTGCTAGAGCAAAGCGCGAGTCTAACCATTTCCATCATAACTCATAAGATACTTGGAGTTTTTTATCTCTGTTTCTTTCGTTTTCAACTACACTTAGACATCTTCAAAATGGCATGAATTTGAATCAATTCCGAGTTAAATTGAGTAAGTTATGTTCAATCAATTGGAGGTTGGTCTGTAAACTGCTAGACCAAAGTGCGAGTCTAACTATTTCCACCATAACTCTCAAATACTTGGCTTTTTTCATCTCCGTTTCTTTCGTTTTAAACTACACTTCGAGTTCTTCAAAATGAAACAAATTTCAATGAATTCAGAGTTGAATTGAGTGAGTTATGGTCATTCACTCGGAGGTAGTGTGGGACCCGATCCCGCGAGAGGGGTGGGGCGCGAGCCGCCACGCACTCTCTTGGTCTCTCGTACCCACGCGATTGGCGTGTGCATTTTAATTATTAATTTTAATTCATCTTTTATGTGAACTTGGGATCACTAAGGCAATCCGAATTCCACACAAAAGAGACTGACAGAGTCGCCACCTAGATGTGGGATCTAGGACCCGAAATTAACCAGAAATCTAGACTCGCTACCTGGTTACAAGAATGGAAGGTATGGGGATTTATCCACCACATGCACCATTCCTGCCCGATAATCGGTCTTCGATTCCAAAAGCTAACTCTTTTAAATTTATTTTAAATGGCTCATTCAACTCTCTGTTAATGTGCTAACTACGGGACATACATCCTATGATCTAATTTCAATGTGAATCCTAAATGTGTATCTTGATTTCTTAATTTGTCTGGATTCATTCTAAGTGAAAGTTCTCCTAAAGTTCTAATTTCATGAAAAATCCTAAGTGATTTGATTAAGCATTTACAAGAAAATTAATATACAAAACACCACAATTTGTTGTGGTGCCGACTCGCGGTTGGTATGCCATCAGACATCCAAGCTGCCTACGTACCCAAGCCTCACTGGGATCAGAGTCGACGTAGTTCGGTGCACCTAAGCTAAGCTACTTATGCCTAACTCAACTAAGACACCGACCTAAACGGGATTGACTGTTTCAACAGTTTTAAGAGAAGTTATTTAATTCAAGTTGAGGGTTTTATTATCCTAGGATTTCATCTAAGATGCTATATGATTCTTATCTAAATGCAAGTTGTTCCTTAGACTAATGCAGGTTAGCCTACATCCTAGTTTACTAGGCTTGTCCTAGGGAAAGATTGGGTGACTAGTGTAACTAGACCTATGGCACGGTTGCTATCCATAGCAAGCGTCCGTGATGAGGCTGGACTCCTAACTCTAGGACTCCCTAAAACCTAAGACTCCCTAAAACTTAGGACACGACACGACACGACACCAGTGTTCCTAAATTGGGCTCTAATGGTTCTTATATCGGAAACCATAATCCAATGGTTCCGGAAGACTCGAGACAAATCTCTTTAAGCTCTTGAAGTTAGTTAATTTCAGATTTCAAGGATTTTCAGTTCTTGGACATTAAAGGATTACCAATGGCTCTAGGGTTTACCAATTTCGGCCTAGAATAGCATCCAAGGAAGGGAATCGTGCGCTCTTTCCTTGCGCAATTTAATACTTAGGTTATAGCACCTTATTGCCTGGCATATCTCAGGATTTCCGTGGACAGTAACCTCGGAGCCAACAACATGCTATAGCTTAAATATTCAAATTGTCCAAGATCGAGTGCAATAGGGATACGATTATGGATGCACTGGCCATTTTTCCAGGGAAATCTAAAGATCCTAAGATTGCTGTTTCAATGGATTAAGGAGTTAATATGTGACAGAGATTTAAGGTTCTTTAGAGATTTTCAGATGATTTTTAATTAATTTCGGATTTTCAATGAATTTTATCAATTTTAAACCATATGAGTGATTTTACAAGGGAAACCGTTGCAAATGAATTCGAAATGAGTTGAACCTTCTACAGCAGCAAGATATGATGAGATGTAGCTTATTGAGAGATTTTTACAGATTTTTACATTAAGCTCATATTTAATTTTGATTTAACAATTAATTGACCAGATTGCAAAAATAACACATAAACTACTAGAAATAGAAATCTAAATTTAGGGAAATTTCTACAGAAATAAGATATGAGTAAATATAGCACGCTGTGAGAGTTTCATGAATTTTGGAAACTATTTACTATCAGTTTCGGATTTTTCAATTTTCAACCCAGATTATGAATTAACACTACATCCCATATAAAATAAGATCTAAATCACTTGAAAATTTTACAGCAACTAGAAATATGGAATATAAGAATACGGTAAAACTTTTGAGAATTTTATCTGTGATCTGATGTCAGTAAAAATTCTCCCAAAATCTAATAAGTTTCAAAGAAAGTATAAAATGATATACCAAACCAATTCCAAAAATTCCCAAAAGTTCATGGTAGAATGTATCAGCATTATATTATTTTCCTACGAAATTTCATTAATTTTGGAATTCGTTTAGTATATATTTTATTTTTCTTCATCGAAAAGATATTTTTGAAGAGTTTTCTATTTTTAAAACACAATTTTCGAGAAAATTACGATTCCGGAAAATGTCCTCCAACCTTGTTCTGATGTGATGAACACAAGAAAATTTTAAAATTCCAAAAAATAGATCATCCTGAGATGGCTATTTTTTCGAATTTCGTAATTACTCGACCCACATTTTAAATAAAATTCTACTCTTCACTCAAATTCTAAAAAACCGTCGATTCAATGTCCGATCCGATCCGACAGTTATTTTACTCTATTCAAGTAGAACATCGTATTAAATTTTGGGACGAAACGGATTTGAAACCCTCATGCAGATCATGATTTTTAGTTCACACATTTAATATTGAATTAAATTTAATTAAATACTAAAAACCATGCAAAATTCATAAAAAATGCCGAATGATTCGGGAAAAATCCGAGAATGGGGTACAAACCTGTATTCGAGATCCCTGCCGAGTCCAAGAGCCGACGTGCGATCCGACCTCTTTTCTTTCTCTTTATTTCTTTGTTTTTTTTTTCTTATTTTTCCTTTGCTGCCGAGGGGGAGATTGATGAAGAATGAGAGAGGCCGAGAGGGAGAGTGAGAGGGAGGTGGTGAATAGAGAGAGAGAGTGAGGAACAGAACTAGAAGTTTAGGGAGAGAAAGGGAGGGAGAGAGATAGATAAGAGTGAATGAGAGAGAGAACGTGGGGAAGAAAAAAAGAACAGCACATCACACATGCTCTGTTTTTTTTTCTTCTCCACGTTTTTTTTTTTTTTTATTTCTTTAGAAATTGCTGTTGGGGAGTGGTGGATGAAGGAGAGTGAGGGAGAAGAGTTAGAAGGATGAAGAGAGGGTAAGAGAGTGGGGTAGGCTGCTGTTGGGATAAGGAAACAGAGGGAGAGAGAGAAGAGTCGTGGAGGGCTGCTGTTGGGGTGAGATATGGGTATGGGCTGCAGAGAGATGAGAGATAGCGACTAAGAGAGTGGGAGAGAGTGGTGTGAGATACAGAGATACACAGAGAGAGTGATGGAGGGGGACATGGGGGGAGAGAGAGGCACAGAGAGTGCGCTCTGTTTTTTTCGGTTTTTCTTTTTTTGTACTTTTTTTGGCTAAAAAGAGTGAGAGAGATGGAGAGGTGGGGAGGTTGAGGGGTGTGGGAGAGTGTATGAGATGCAGAGGGTTGATGGAGGTTGATGGAGGAGCAAAAACAGAAGGAGGGGGAGAGACAGAACCGTGCACCCTCCCCCTCTCGTTTTTTTCTTCTTCTCCTCTTAAAGCTCTCTTGAGGGATGGTTAGAGGAGGTCAAAGAGATCGGGAGATGGGAAAGCTGAGGGGGTGTCCGAAGGCAGAGAGCCGTTGAGGCCGACACAGAGTATGGTTTTTCACTTTCGAAAGCTTGCTCCCTTTCTCTCCGCCGAGACCACCACCGTCCTTTCTCTTCCCCCATCTTTCTTTTTTTTCTCTTTTTTTTTTAAGTTGCTGTCCTTTCTCCCTAATACACGATCTGTTGGCCTCCTAATTCTATCAATTTCCCCCTTATTTTGGGCAACTTGCCTCCTTTTCATCATGCACCACTCACCTTCCTTCCACCGAACTTCTATTTATATATATATTTTTTCTTTAGAAAGCTGCTTCGGGCATGTTTCCACGATCATAATTTTCTTTGTATAGTCTTTTTCCCATGTTGGTATCCTTCTCCTTTTCCTTTCTATAATAAAATAAAATTGCCAAATGAATTACACCACAATCTTTTCGTAGAGAAAGATAAGGATTTTAAGACACTACTATGTCGCCAACTATTCGCTATGTAGCTCGCCTTCTCCCCAGAAAAATGAAACCTTAAACACTTTCACATTAACAACCCATAATGATAAACCCATAAAGCCCTTGTCCTATTGATTCTTGGGCTGCGGACCAACTCCAAGTGGGGACCACTTTAGATGGACAAATTTTTGATCCGAAGCTGGGAACGTTCGCCCCACATGCGTTAACCGAATACTCTTGAAATTCATTTGGCGTTCTAAATAATAGCGGGCCCTACTTCGAGTGAATTCTTCTTGCGTTACATTACTTGCCTTCAAATCCCTTCCATTGGATAATCTCAGCCGTCCAATTTATGGGCTACGGCCCAAATAGATTGCGCGCCCCAAATCACTTCCATAGAATGGTTTGAACTGTCCATTTGATGCAACATAATGTAGATTGGCTGCGCCCCTCTAAATCATTTCTGTTGGCTTATCCGAACAACTCAATTTGATGATCGTAACAAAATTGGTTGTTAAAACGACTTCTTTGAGATCTTGACCGTTCTCTTGATGGTCATCTTTAGGTGTTAGATCGAAGTAGGTTCAAAACTCATTTTTCACTAAAATAATGCGCGGGCCCCCCTGTTTGATCCAAATCTAAACAAATGCTCGAGACGGGCCCACCAAACGGATCCAAATTCTCTCTTGCTCGAATTCTCATGAATAACCCTTCTCAACGCCTGGTGAAAAGAAAAATACGGAACATTGCGGAAATGATCGGAAAGATTGAGAAAGCATAAGGGACGGACACGGGAACGGAAAAATACTGACAAACTGACAGCGAAACACTACTTTCTTTGTTGATTAGAGCGGAGCAAAATGGGGTGTCTACAGGTAGATCTGTAAACTGCTAGGCGAAAGCGCGAGTCAAACTATTTCTATCAAAACTCTTAAAATAATTAGAATTTTTCATCTCCGTTTCTTCCGTTTTCAACTACACTTCGATATCTTCAGAATGGTATGAATTTGAATAAATTCCGAGTCGAATTGAGTGACTTATGGTCGATGAATCGGAGGTAGGTGTGTAAACTGCTAGACCAAAGCACGAGTCTAACTATTTCCATCATAACTCTTAAGATACTTGGAGTTTTTCATCTCCGTTTCTTCCGTTTTTAACTACACTTCGACATCTTCGAAATGGCATGAATTTTAATTCATTTCAAATTTAATTGAGTGAGTTTTAGTCAATCAATCGGAGGTAGGTCTGTAAACTGCTAGACCAAAGCGCGAGTCTAACTATTTCCACAATAACTCTCAAAATACTTGGAGTTTTTCTTCTCTATTTCTTCCGTTTTAAACTACACTTCGACTCCTTCGAAATGAAATATATATCAATGAATTCCGAGTTGAATTGATTGAGTTATGGTCATTTAGTCGTAGGTATGTCTGCAAACTGCTAGACCAAAGCGCGAATCTAACTATTTCCATCTTAACTCTCAAAATACAAGTAGTTTTTCATCTCCTTTTCTTCCGTTTTAAACTACACTTTGACTCCTTCGAAATGGAACAAATTTCATTGAATTACGTGTTGAATTGAGTGAGTTATAGTCTTTAAATTGGAGGTAGGTCTGTAAACTGCTAGGCGAAAGCGCGAGTCTAACTATTTCTATCATAACTCTTAAAATACTTAGAGTTTTTCATCTCCATTTCTTTTGTTTTCAACTACTTTTCGAGATCTTCAAAATGGCATCAATTTGAATCAATTCCGAGTTAAATTCAGTAAGTTATGGTCAATCAATTGGAGGTTGGTCTGTAAGCTGCTAGACCAAAGTGCGAGTCTAACTATTTCCACCATAACTCTCAAAATACTTGGCTTTTTTCATCACTGTTTCTTCCGTTATAAACTACACTTCGAGTCCCTTGAAATGGAACAAATTTCAATGAATTCCGAGTTAAATTGAGTGAGTTATGGTCATTCACTCGGAGGTAGATCTGTAAACTGCTAGGCGAAAGCGCGAGTCTAACTATTTCTATCATAACTCTTAAAATAATTAGAGTTTTTCATCTCCGTTTCTTCTGTTTTCAACTACACTTCGATATCTTCAGAATTGTATGAATTTGAATAAATTCCGAGTCGAATTTAGTGACTTATGGTCAATGAATCGGAGGTAGGTGTGTAAACTGCTAGACCAAAGCACGAGTCTAACTATTTCCATCATAACTGTTAAGATACTTGGAGTTTTTCATCTCCGTTTCTTCCGTTTTCAACTACACTTCGACATCTTCGAAATGACATGAATTTGAATCCATTTCAAATTTAATTGAGTGAGTTTTAGTCAATCAATCGGAGGTAGGTCTGTAAACTGCTAGACCAAAGCGCAAGTGTAACTATATCCACAATAAGTCCCAAAATACTTGGAGTTTTTCTTCTTTGTTTCTTCCGTTTTAAACTACACTTCGACTCCTTCGAAATGGAACAAATTTCAATGAATTCCGAGTTGAATTGAGTGAGTTATGGTCATTCACTCGGAGGTAGATCTGTAAAGTGCTAGGCGAAAGCGCGAAGCTAACTATTTCTATCATAACTCTTAAAATAATTAGAGTTTTTCATCTCCGTTTCATCCGTTTTCAACTACACTTCGATATCTTTAGAATGGTATGAATTTGAATAAATTCCGAGTCGAATTGAGTGACTTATGGTCAATGAATCAGAGGTAGGTCTGTAAACTGCTAGACCAAAGCGCGAGCCTAAATATGTCCATCATAACTCTTAAGATACTTGGAGTTTTTCATCTCTGTTTCTTTGAGTGACTTATGGTCAATGAATCAGAGGTAGGTCTGTAAACTGCTAGACTAAAGCGCGAGCCTAAATATGTCCATCATAACTCTTAAGATACTTGGAGTTTTTCATCTCTAGTTCTTTCATTTTCAACTACACTTCGACACCTTTAGAATGGCATGAATTTGAATCAATTCCGAGTTAAATTGAGTGACTTATGGTCAATGAATCGGAGGTAGGTCTGTAAACTGCTAGACCAAAGCACGAGTCTAACTATTTCCATCATAACTCTTAAGATACTTGGAGTTTTTTATCTCTGTTTCTTTCGTTTTCAACTACACTTAGACATCTTCAAAATGGCATGAATTTGAATCAATTCCGAGTTAAATTGAGTAAGTTATGGTCAATCAATTGGAGGTTGGTCTGTATACTGCTAGACCAAAGTGCGAGTCTAACTACTTCCACCATAATTCTCAAAATACTTGGCTTTTTCCATCTCTATTTCTTCCGTTTTAAACTACACTTCGAGTCCTTCGAAATGGAACAAATTTCAATGAATTCCGAGTTGAATTCAGTGAGTTATGGTCATTCACTCGGACGTAGATCTGTAAACTGCTAGGCGAAAGCGCGAGTCTAACTATTTCTATCATAACTCTTAAAATAATTAGAGTTTTTCATCTCCGTTTCTTCCGTTTTCAACTACACTTCGAAATCTTCAGAATGGTATGAATTTGAATAAATTCCGAGTCGAATTGAGTGACTTATGGTCAATGAATCGGAGGTAGGTGTGTAAACTGCTAGACCAAAGCACGAGTCTAACTATTTCCATCATAACTCTTAAGATACTTGGAGTTTTTCATCTCCGTTTCTTCCGTTTTCAACTACACTTCGACATCTTCGAAATGGCATGAATTTGAATCCATTACAAATTTAATTGAGTGAGTTTTAGTCAATCAATCGGAGGTAGGTCTGTAAACTGCTAGACCAAAGCGCGAGTCTAACTATTTCCACAATAACTCTCAAAATACTTGGTGTTTTTCTTCTCTGTTTCTTCTGTTTTAAACTACACTTCGACTCCTTCGAAATGAAACAAATTTCAATCAATTCCGAGTTGAATTGAGTGAGTTATGGTCATTTAATCGGAGGTATGTCTGCAAACTGCTAGACCAAAGCGCGAATCTAACTATTTCCATCTTAACTCTCAAAATACAAGTAGTTTTTCATCTCCTTTTCTTCCGTTTTAAACTACACTTTGACTCCTTCGAAATGGAAAAAATTTCATTGAATTACGTGTTGAATTGAGTGAGTTATGGTCTTTAAATCGGAGGTAGGTCTGTAAACTGCTAGGCGAAAGCGCGAGTCTAACTATTTCTATCATAACTCTTAAAATACTTGGAGTTTTTCATCTCTGTTTCTTTCATTTTCAACTACACTTCGACATCTTCAGAATGGCATGAATTTGAATCAATTCCGAGTTAAATTGAGTGAGTTATGGTCAATGAATTGGAGGTTGGTCTGTAAACTGCTAGACCAAAGTGCGAGTCTAACTATTTCCACCATAACTCTCAAAATACTTGGCTTTTTTCATCTCCGTTTCTTCCGTTATAAACTACACTTCGAGTCCCTTGAAATAGAACACATTTCAATGAATTCCGAGTTGAATTGAGTGAGTTATGGTCATTCACTCGGAGGTAGATCTGTAAACTGCTAGGCGAAAGCGCGAGTCTAACAATTTCTATCATAACTCTTAAAATAATTAGAGTTTTTCATCTCCGTTTCTTCCGTTTTCAACTACACTTCGATATCTTCAGAATGGTATGAATTTGAATAAATTCGGAGTCGAATTGAGTGACTTATGGTCAATGAATCGGAGGTAGGTGTGTAAACTGCTAGACCAACGCACGAGTCTAACTATTTCCATCATAACTGTTAAGATACTTGGAGTTTTTCATCTCCGTTTCTTCTGTTTTCAACTACACTTCGACATCTTCGAAATGGCATGAATTTGAATCCATTTCAAATTTCATTGAGTGAGTTTTAGTCAATCAATCGTAGGTAGGTCTGTAAACTGCTAGACCAAAGCGCGAGTGTAACTATATCCACAATAAGTCCCAAAATACTTGGAGTTTTTCTTCTCTGTTTCTTCCGTTTTAAACTACACTTGGACTCCTTCGAAATGGAACAAATTTCAATGAATTCCGAGTTGAATTGAGTGAGTTATGGTCATTCACTCGGAGGTAGATCTGTAAAGTGCTAGGCGAAAGCGCGAGGCTAACTATTTCTATCATAACTCTTAAAATAATTAGAGTTTTTCATCTCCGTTTCATCCGTTTTCAACTACACTTCGATATCTTCAGAATGGTATGAATTTGAATAAATTCCGAGTCGAATTGAGTGACTTATGGTCAATGAATCAGAGGTAGGTCTGTAAACTGCTAGACCAAAGCGCGAGCCTAAATATGTCCATCATAACTCTTAAGATACTTGGAGTTTTTCATCTCTGTTTCTTTCATTTTCAACTACACTTCGACACCTTTAGAATGGCATGAATTTGAATCAATTCCGAGTTAAATTGAGTAAGTTATGGTCAATCAATTGGAGGTTGGTCTGTAAACTGCTAGACCAAAGTGCGAGTCTAACTATTTCCACCTTAACTCTCAAAATACTTGGATTTTTTCATCTCCGTTTCTTCCGTTATAAACTACACTTCGAGTCCCTTGAAATGGAACAAATTTCAATGAATTCCGACTTGAATTTAGTGAGTTATGGTCATTCACTCGGAGGTAGATCTGTAAACTGCTAGGCGAAAGCGCGAGTCTAACTATTTCTATCATAACTCTTAAAATAATTAGAGTTTTCCATCTCCGTTTCTTCCGTTTTCAACTACACTTCGATATCTTCAGAATGTTATGAATTTAAATAAATTCCGAGTCGAATTGAGTGACTTATGGTCAATGAATCGGAGGTAGGTGTGTAAATTGCTAGACCAAAGCACGAGTCTAACTATTTCCATCATAACTGTTAAGATTCTTGGAGTTTTTCATCTCCGTTTCTTCTGTTTTCAACTACCCTTCGACATCTTCGAAATTTCATGAATTTGAATCCATTTCAAATTTAATTGAGTGAGTTTTAGTCAATCAATCGGAGGTAGGTCTGTAAACTGCTAGACTAAAGCGCGAGTGTAACTATATCCACAATAAGTCCCAAAATACTTGGAGTTTTTCTTCTCTGTTTCTTCCGTTTTAAACTACACTTGGACTCCTTCGAAATGGAACAAATTTCAATGAATTCCGAGTTGAATTGAGTGAGTTATGGTCATTCACTCCGAGGTAGATCTGTAAAGTGCTAGCCGAAAGCGCGAGGCTAACTATTTCTATCATAACTCTTAAAATAATTAGAGTTTTTCATCTCCGTTTCATCCGTTTTCAACTACACTTCGATATCTTCAGAATTGTATGAATTTGAATAAATTCAGAGTCGAATTGAGTGACTTATGGTCAATGAATCAGAGGTAGGTCTGTAAACTGCTAGACTAAAGCGCGAGCCTAAATATGTCCATCATAACTCTTAAGATACTTGGAGTTTTTCATCTCTAGTTCTTTCATTTTCAACTACACTTCGACACCTTTAGAATGGCATGAATTTGAATCAATTCCGAGTTAAATTGAGTGACTTATGGTCAATGAATCGGAGGTAGGTCTGTAAACTGCTAGACCAAAGCACGAGTCTAACTATTTCCATCATAACTCTTAAGATACTTGGAGTTTTTTATCTCTGTTTCTTTCGTTTTCAACTACACTTAGAAATCTTCAAAATGGCATGAATTTGAATCAATTCCGAGTTAAATTGAGTAAGTTATGGTCAATCAATTGGAGGTTGGTCTGTATACTGCTAGACCAAAGTGCGAGTCTAACTACTTCCACCATAATTCTCAAAATACTTGGCTTTTTCCATCTCTATTTCTTCCGTTTTAAACTACACTTCGAGTCCTTCGAAATGGAACAAATTTCAATGAATTCCGAGTTGAATTGAGTGAGTTATGGTCATTCACTCGGAGGTCGATCTGTAAACTGCTAGGCGAAAGCGCGAGTCTAACTATTTCTATCATAACACTTAAAATAATTAGAGTTTTTCATCTTCGTTTCTTCCGTTTTCAACTAAACTTCGATATCTTCAGAATGGTATGAATTTGAATAAATTCCGAGTCGAATTGAGTGACTTATGGTCAATGAATCGGAGGTAGGTGTGTAAACTGCTAGACCAAAGCACGAGTCTAACTATTTCCATCATAACTCTTAAGATACTTGGAGTTTTTCATCTCTGTTTCTTCTGTTTTCAACTACACTTCGACATCTTCCAAATGGCATTAATTTGAATAAATTCCGAGTCGAATTGAGTGGGTCAATGAATCGGAGGTAGGTCCGTAAACTGCTAGACCAAAGCACGAGTCTAAATATGTCCATCATAACTCTTAAGATACTTAGAGTTTTTCATCTCTGTTTCTTTCATTTTCAACTACACTTCGACATCTTCAGAATGGCATGAATTTGAATCAATTCCGAGTTAAATTGAGTAAGTTATGGTCAATCAATTGGAGGTTGGTCTGTAAACTGTTAGACCAAAGTGCGAGCTAAGTTCTTCCACAATAACTCTAAAAATACTTGGAGTTTTTCTTCTCTGTTTCTTCCGTTTTAAACTACAATTCGACTCCTTCGAAATGAAACAAAGTTCAATCAATTCCGAGTTTAATTGAGTGAGTTATGGTCATTCAATCGGAGGTATGTCTGCAAACTGCTAGACCAAAGCGCGAATCTAACTATTTCCATCTTAACTCTCAAAATACAAGTAGTTTTTCATCTCCTTTTCTTCCGTTTTAAACTACACTTCGACTCCTTCGAAATGGAACAAGTTTCATTGAATTACGTGTTGAATTGAGTGAGTTATGATCATTAAATCGAAGGTAGGTCTGTAAACTGCTTGGCGAAAGCGCGAGTCTAACTATTTCTATCATAACTCTTAAAATACTTGGAGTTTTTCATCTCTGTTTCTTTCATTTTTAACTACACTTCGACATCTTCAGAATGGCATGAATTTGAATTAATTCCGAGTTAAATTGAGTGAGTTATGGTCAATCAATTGGAGGTTGGTCTGTAAACTGCTAGACCAAAGTGCGACTCTAACTATTTCCACCATAACTCTCAAAATATTTGGCTTTTTTCATCTCCATTTCTTCCGTTTTAAACTACACTTCGAGTCCTTCGAAATGGAACAAATTTCAATGAATTCCGAGTTGAATTGAGTGAGTTATGGTCATTCACTCGGAGGTCGATCTGTAAACTGCTAGGCGAAAGCGCGAGTCTAACTATTTCTATCATAACTCTTAAAATAATTAGAGTTTTTCATCTTCGTTTCTTCCGTTTTCAACTAAACTTCGATATCTTCATAATGGTATGAATTTGAATAAATTCCGAGTCGAATTGCGTGACTTATGGTCAATGAATCGGAGGTAGATGTGTAAACTGCTAGACCAAAGCACGAGTCTAAATATTTCCATCATAACTCTTAAGATACTTGGATTTTTTCATCTCCGTTTCTTCCGTTTTCGACTACACTTCGACATCTTCGAAATGGCATGAATTTGAATCCATTTCAAATTTAATTGAGTGAGTTTTAGTCAATCAATCGGAGGTAGGTCTGTAAACTGCTAGACCAAAGCGCGAATCTAACTATTTCCATCTTAACTCTCAAAATACAAGTAGTTTTTCATCTCCTTTGCTTCCATTTTAAACTACGCTTCGACTCCTTCGAAATGGAACAAATTTGATTGAATTACGTGTTGAATTGAGTGAGTTATGGTCATTAAATCGGAGGTATGTCTGTAAACTGCTAGGCGAAAGCGCGAGTCTAACTATTTATATCATAACTCTTAAGATACTTGGAGTTTTTCATCTCTGTTTCTTTCATTTTCAACTACACTTCGACATCTTCAGAATGGCATGAATTTGAATCAATTCCGAGTTAAATTGAGTGAGTTATGGTCAATCAATTGGAGGTTGGTCTCTAAACTGCTAGACCAAAGTGCGAGTCTAACTATTTATACCATAACTCTCAAAATACTTGGCTTTTTTCATCTCCGTTTCTTCCGTTTTAAACTACACTTCGAGTCCTTCGAAATGGAATAAATTTCAATGAATTCTGAGTTGAATTGAGTGAGTTATGGTCATTCACTCGGAGGTAGATCTGTAAACTGCTAGGCGAAAGCGCGAGTGTAACTATTTCTATCATAACTCTTAAAATAATTAGAGTTTTTCATCTCCGTTTCTTCCGTTTTCAACTACACTTCGATATCTTCAGAATGGTATGAATTTGAATAAATTTCGAGTCGAATTGAGTGACTTATGGTCAATGAATCGGAGGTAGATGTGTAAACTGCTAGACCAAAGCACGAGTCTAACTATTTCCATCATAACTCTTAAGATATTTGGAGTTTTTCATCTCCGTTTCTTCCGTTTTCTACTACACTTCGACATCTTCGAAATGGCATGAATTTGAATCCATTTCAAATTTAATTGAGTGAGTTTTAGTCAATCAATCGGAGGTAGGTCTGTAAACTGCTAGACCAAAGCGCGAATCTAAATATTTTCATCTTAACTCTCAAAATACAAGTAGTTTTTCATCTCCTTTGCTTCCATTTTAAACTACACTTCGACTCCTTCGAAATGGAACAAATTTGATTGAATTACGTGTTGAATTGAGTGAGTTATGGTCATTAAATCGGAGGTAGGTCTGTAAACTGCTAGGCGAAAGCGCGAGTCTAACTATTTCTATCATAACTCTTAAAATACTTGGAGTTTTTCATCTCCGTTTCTTTCGTTTTCAACAGCTCTTCGACATTTTCCAAATGGCATGAATTGGAATAAATTCCGAGTCGAATTGAGTGGGTCAATAAATCGGAGGTAGGTCCGTAAACTGCCAGACTAAAGCGCGAGCCTAAATATGTTCATCATAACTCTTAAGATACTTGGAGTTTTTCATCTCCGTTTCTTTCGTTTTCAATAACTCTTCGACATCTTCCAAATGGCATGCGTTTGAATAAATTCCGAGTCGAATTGAGTGGGTCAATGAATCGGAGGTAGGTCCGTAAACTGCTAGACCAAAGCACGAGCCTAAATATTTCCATCATAACTCTTAAGATACTTGGAGTTTTTCATCTCTGTTTCTTTCGTTTTCAACTACACTTCGACATCTTCACAATTGCATGAATTTGAATCAATTCCGAGTTAAATTGAGTAAGTTATGGTCAATCAATTGGAGGTTGGTCTGTAAACTGCTAGACCAAAGTGCGAGTCTAACTATTTCCACCAAAACTCTCAGAATACTTGGCTTTTTTCATCTCCGTTTCTTCCGTTTTCAACTACACTTCGAGTCCTTCAAAATGGAACAAATTTCAATGAATTCCGAGTTGAATTTAGTGAGTTATGGTCATTCACTCGGAGGTAGATCTGTAAACTGCTAGGCCAAAGCGCGAGTCTAACTACTTCTATCATAACTCTTAAAATAATTAGAGTTTTTCATCTCCGTTTCTTCCGTTTTCAACTACACTTCGATATCTTCAGAATTGTATGAATTTGAATAAATTCCGAGTCGAATTGAGTGACTTATGGTCAATGAATCGGAGGTAGGTGCGTAAACTGCTAGACCAAAGCACGAGTCTAACTATTTCCATCATAACTGTTAAGATACTTGGAGTTTTTCATCTCCGTTTCTTCCGTTTTCAACTACACTTCGACATCTTCGAAATGGCATGAATTTGAATCCATTTCAAATTTAATTGAGTGAGTTTTAGTCAATCAATCGGCGGTAGGTCTGTAAACTGCTAGACAAAAGCGCGAGTGTATCTATATCCACAATAAGTCTAAAAATACTTGGAGTTTTTCTTCTCTGTTTCTTCCGTTTTAAACTACACTTCGACTCCTTCGAAATGGAACAAATTTCAATGAATTCCGAGTTGAATTGAGTGAGTTATGGTCATTCACTCGGAGGTAGATCTGTAAAGTGCTAGCCGAAAGCGCGAGGCTAACTATTTCTATCATAACTCTTAAAATAATTAGATTTTTTCATCTCCGTTTCATCCGTTTTCAACGACACTTCGATATCTTCAGAATGGTATGAATTTGAATAAATTCCGAGTCGAATTGAGTGACTTATGGTCAACGAATCGGAGGTAGGTGTGTAAACTGCTGGACCAAAGCACGAGTCTAACTATTTCCATCATAACTCTTAAGATATTTGGAGTTTTCCATTTCCGTTTCTTCCGTTTTCAACTACACTTCGACATTTTCGAAATGGCATGAATTTCAATCCCTTTCAAATTTAATTGAGTGAGTTTTAGTCAATCAATCGGAGGTAAGTCTGTAAGCTGCTAGACCAAAGCGCGAGCCTAAATATGTCCATCATAACTCTTAAGATACTTGGTGTTTTTCATCTCCGTTTCTTTCGTTTTCAACAACTCTTCGACATCTTCCAAATGGCATGCATTTGAATAAATTCCGAGTCGAATTGAGTGGGTCAATGAATCGGCGGTAGGTCCGTAAACAGCTAGACCAAAGCGCGAGCCTAAATATGTCCATCATAACTCTTAAGATACTTGGAGTTTTTCATCTCTGTTTCTTTCGTTTTCAACTACACTTCGACATCTTCACAATGGCATGAATTTGAATCAATTCCGAGTTAAATTGAGTAAGTTATGGTCAATCAATTGGAGGTTGGTCTGTAAACTGCTACACCAAAGTGCGAGTCTAACTATTTCCACCATAACTCTCAAATACTTGGCTTTTTTCATCTCCGTTTCTTCCGTTTTAAACTACACTTCGAGTCCTTCGAAATGGAACAAATTTAAATGAATTCCGAGTTGAATTGAGTGAGTTATGGTCATTCACTCGGAGGTAGATCTGTAAACTGCTAGGCGAAAGCGCGAGTCTAACTATTTCTATCATAACTCTTAAAATAATTAGAGTTTATCATCTCCGTTTCTTCCGTTTTGAACTACACTTCGATATCTTCAGAATGGTATGAATTTGAATAAATTCCGAGACGAATTGAGTGACTTATGGTCAATGAATCGGAGGTAGGTGTGTAAACTGCTAGACCAAAGCACGAGTCTAACTATTTCCATCATAACTCATAAGATACTTGGAGTTTTTCATCTCTGTTTCTTCCGTTTTTAACTACACTTCGACATCTTCGAAATGGCATGAATTTGAATCCATTTCAAATGTAATTGAGTGAGTTTTAGTCAATCAATCGGAGGTAGGTCTGTAAACTGCTAGACCAAAGCGCGAGTCTAACTATTTCCACAATAACTCTCAAAATACTTGGAGATTTTCTTCTCTGTTTCTTCCGTTTTAAACTACAGTTCGACTCCTTCGAAATGAAATAAATTTCAATGAATTCCGAGTTGAATTGAGTGAGTTATGGTCATTTAATCGGAGGTATGTCTGCAAACTGCTAGACCAAAGCGCGAATCTAACTATTTCCATCTTAACTCTCAAAATACAAGTAGTTTTTCATCTCCTTTTCTTCCGTTTTAAACTACACTTTGACTCCTTCGAAATGAAATAAATTTCATTGAATTACGTGTTGAATTGAGTGAGTTATGGTCTTTAAATCGGAGGTAGGTCTGTAAACTGCTAGGCGAAAGCGCGAGTCTAACTATTTCTATCATAACTCTTAAATACTTAGAGTTTTTCATTTCCGTTTCTTTCGTTTTCAACTACTCTTCGAGATCTTCAAAATGGCATGAATTTGAATCAATTCCGAGTTAAATTGAGTAAGTTATGGTCAATCAATTGGAGGTTGGTCTGTAAACTGCTAGACCAAAGTGCGAGTCTAACTATTTCCACCATAACTCTCAAAATACTTGGCTTTTTCCATCTCCGTTTCTTCCGTTATAAACTACACTTCGAGTCCCTTGAAATGGAACAAATTTCAATGAATTCCGAGTTGAATTGAGTGAGTTATGGTCATTCACTCGGAGGTATATCTGTAAACCGCTAGGCGAAAGCGCGAGTGTAACTATTTCTATCATAACTCTTAAAATAATTAGAGTTTTTCATCTCCGTTTCTTCCGTTTTCAACTACACTTCGATATCTTCAGAATGTTATGAATTTGAATAAATTCCGAGTCGAATTGAGTGACTTATGGTCAATGAATCGGAGGTAGATGTGTAAACTGCTAGACCAAAGCACGAGTCTAAATATTTCCATCATAACTCTTAAGATACTTGGATTTTTTCATCTCCGTTTCTTCCGTTTTCGACTACACTTCGACATCTTCGAAATGGCATGAATTTGAATCCATTTCAAATTTAATTGAGTGAGTTTTAGTCAATCAATCGGAGGTAGGTCTGTAAACTGCTAGACCAAAGCGCGAATCTAACTATTTCCATCTTAACTCTCAAAATACAAGTAGTTTTTCATCTCCTTTGCTTCCATTTTAAACTACACTTCGACTCCTTCGAAATGGAACAAATTTGATTGAATTACGTGTTGAATTGAGTGAGTTATGGTCATTAAATCGGAGGTAGGTCCGTAAACAGCTAGACCAAAGCGCGAGTCTAAATATGTCCATCATAACTCTTAAGATACTTGGAGTTTTTCATCTCTGTTTCTTTCGTTTTCAACTACACTTCGACATTTTCACAATGGCATGAATTTGAATCAATTCCGAGTTAAATTGAGTAAGTTATGGTCAATCAATTGGAGGTTGGTCTGTAAACTGCTACACCAAAGTGCGAGTCTAACTATTTCCACCATAACTCTCAAATACTTGGCTTTTTTCATCTCCGTTTCTTCCGTTTTAAACTACACTTCGAGTCCTTCGAAATGGAACAAATTTAAATGAATTCCGAGTTGAATTGAGTGAGTTATGGTCATTCACTCGGAGGTAGATCTGTAAACTGCTAGGCGAAAGCGCGAGTCTAACTATTTCTATCATAACTCTTAAAATAATTAGAGTTTTTCATCTCCGTTTCTTCCGTTTTGAACTACACTTCGATATCTTCAGAATGGTATGAATTTGAATAAATTCCGAGACGAATTGAGTGACTTATGGTCAATGAATCGGAGGTAGGTGTGTAAACTGCTAGACCAAAGCACGAGTCTAACTATTTCCATCATAACTCATAAGATACTTGGAGTTTTTCATCTCCGTTTCTTCCGTTTTTAACTACACTTCGACATCTTCGAAATGGCATGAATTTGAATCCATTTCAAATGTAATTGAGTGAGTTTTAGTCAATCAATCGGAGGTAGGTCTGTAAACTGCTAGACCAAAGCGCGAGTCTAACTATTTCCACAATAACTCTCAAAATACTTGGAGATTTTCTTCTCTGTTTCTTCCGTTTTAAACTACACTTCGACTCCTTCGAAATGAAATAAATTTCAATGAATTCCGAGTTGAATTGAGTGAGTTATGGTCATTTAATCGGAGGTATGTCTGCAAACTGCTAGACCAAAGCGCGAATCTAACTATTTCCATCTTAACTCTCAAAATACAAGTAGTTTTTCATCTCCTTTTCTTCCGTTTTAAACTACACTTTGACTCCTTCGAAATGAAATAAATTTCATTGAATTACGTGTTGAATTGAGTGAGTTATGGTCTTTAAATCGGAGGTAGGTCTGTAAACTGCTAGGCGAAAGCGCGAGTCTAACTATTTCTATCATAACTCTTAAATACTTAGAGTTTTTCATTTCCGTTTCTTTCGTTTTCAACTACTCTTCGAGATCTTCAAAATGGCATGAATTTGAATCAATTCCGAGTTAAATTGAGTAAGTTATGGTCAATCAATTGGAGGTTGGTCTGTAAACTGCTAGACCAAAGTGCGAGTCTAACTATGTCCACCATAACTCTCAAAATACTTGGCTTTTTTCATCTCCGTTTCTTCCGTTATAAACTACACTTCGAGTCCCTTGAAATGGAACAAATTTCAATGAATTCCGAGTTGAATTGAGTGAGTTATGGTCATTCACTCGGAGGTAAATCTGTAAACCGCTAGGCGAAAGCGCGAGTGTAACTATTTCTATCATAACTCTTAAAATAATTAGAGTTTTTCATCTCCGTTTCTTCCGTTTTCAACTATACTTCGATATCTTCAGAATGTTATGAATTTGAATAAATTCCGAGTCGAATTGAGTGACTTATGGTCAATGAATCGGAGGTAGATGTGTAAACTGTTAGACCAAAGCACGAGTCTAAATATTTCCATCATAACTCTTAAGATACTTGGATTTTTTCATCTCCGTTTCTTCCGTTTTCGACTACACTTCGACATCTTCGAAATGGCATGAATTTGAATCCATTTCAAATTTAATTGAGTGAGTTTTAGTCAATCAATCGGAGGTAGGTCTGTAAACTGCTAGACCAAAGCGCGAATCTAACTATTTCCATCTTAACTCTCAAAATACAAGTAGTTTTTCATCTCCTTTGCTTCCATTTTAAACTACGCTTCGACTCCTTCGAAATGGAACAAATTTGATTGAATTACTTGTTGAATTGAGTGAGTTATGGTCATTAAATCGGAGGTATGTCTGTAAACTGCTAGGCGAAAGCGCGAGTCTAACTATTTCTATCATAACTCTTAAGATACTTGGAGTTTTTCATCTCTGTTTCTTTCATTTTCAACTACACTTCGACATCTTCAGAATGGCATGAATTTAAATCAATTCCGAGTTAAATTGAGTGAGTTATGGTCAATCAATTGGAGGTTGGTCTCTAAACTGCTAGACCAAAGTGCGAGTCTAACTATTTATACCATAACTCTCAAAATACTTGGCTTTTTTCATCTTCGTTTCTTCCGTTTTAAACTACACTTCGAGTCCTTCGAAATGGAACAAATTTCAATGAATTCCGAGTTGAATTGAGTGAGTTATGGTCATTCACTCGGAGGTAGATCTGTAAACTGCTAGGCGAAAGCGCGAGTCTAACTATTTCTATCATAACTCTTAAAGTAATTAGAGTTTTTCATCTCCGTTTCTTCCGTTTTGAACTACACTTCGATATCTTCAGAATGGTATGAATTTGAATAAATTCCGAGACGAATTGAGTGACTTATGGTCAATGAATCGGAGGTAGGTGTGTAAACTGCTAGACCAAAGCACGAGTCTAACTATTTCCATCATAACTCTTAAGATACTTGGAGTTTTTCATCTCCGTTTCTTCCGTTTTTAACTACACTTCGACATCTTCGAAATGGCATGAATTTGAATCCATTTCAAATGTAATTGAGTGAGTTTTAGTCAATCAATCGGAGGTAGGTCTGTAAACTGCTAGACCAAAGCGCGAGTCTAACTATTTCCACAATAACTCTCAAAATACTTGGAGATTTTCTTCTCTGTTTCTTCCGTTTTAAACTACACTTCGACTCCTTCGAAATGAAATAAATTTCAATGAATTCCGAGTTGAATTGAGTGAGTTATGGTCATTTAATCGGAGGTATGTCTGCAAACTGCTAGACCAAAGCGCGAATCTAACTATTTCCATCTTAACTCTCAAAATACAAGTAGTTTTTCATCTCCTTTTCTTCCGTTTTAAACTACACTTTGACTCCTTCGAAATGAAATAAATTTCATTGAATTACGTGTTGAATTGAGTGAGTTATGGTCTTTAAATCGGAGGTAGGTCTGTAAACTGGTAGGCGAAAGCGCGAGTCTAACTATTTCTATCATAACTCTTAAATACTTAGAGTTTTTCATTTCCGTTTCTTTCGTTTTCAACTACTCTTCGAGATCTTCAAAATGGCATGAATTTGAATCAATTCCGAGTTAAATTGAGTAAGTTATGGTCAATCAATTGGAGGTTGGTCTGTAAACTGCTAGACCAAAGTGCGAGTCTAACTATTTCCACCATAACTCTCAAAATACTTGGCTTTTTTCATCTCCGTTTCTTCCGTTATAAACTACACTTCGAGTCCCTTGAAATGGAACAAATTTCAATGAATTCCGAGTTGAATTGAGTGAGTTATGGTCATTCACTCGGAGGTAAATCTGTAAACCGCTAGGCGAAAGCGCGAGTGTAACTATTTCTATCATAACTCTTAAAATAATTAGAGTTTTTCATCTCCGTTTCTTCCGTTTTCAACTACACTTCGATATCTTCAGAATGGTATGAATTTGAATAAATTTCGAGTCGAATTGAGTGACTTATGGTCAATGAATCGGAGGTAGATGTGTAAACTGCTAGACCAAAGCACGAGTCTAACTATTTCCATCATAACTCTTAAGATATTTGGAGTTTTTCATCTCCGTTTCTTCCGTTTTCTACTACACTTCGACATCTTCGAAATGGCATGAATTTGAATCCATTTCAAATTTAATTGAGTGAGTTTTAGTCAATCAATCGGAGGTAGGTCTGTAAACTGCTAGACCAAAGCGCGAATCTAAATATTTCCATCTTAACTCTCAAAATACAAGTAGTTTTTCATCTCCTTTGCTTCCATTTTAAACTACACTTCGACTCCTTCGAAATGGAACAAATTTGATTGAATTACGTGTTGAATTGAGTGAGTTATGGTCATTAAATCGGAGGTAGGTCTGTAAACTGCTAGGCGAAAGCGCGAGTCTAACTATTTCTATCATAACTCTTAAAATACTTGGAGTTTTTCATCTCCGTTTCTTTCGTTTTCAACAGCTCTTCGACATTTTCCAAATGGCATGAAATTGAATAAATTCCGAGTCGAATTGAGTGGGTCAATAAATCGGAGGTAGGTCCGTAAACTGCCAGACTAAAGCGCGAGCCTAAATATGTTCATCATAACTCTTAAGATACTTGGAGTTTTTCGTCTCCGTTTCTTTCGTTTTCAACAACTCTTCGACATCTTCCAAATGGCATGCGTTTGAATAAATTCCGAGTCGAATTGAGTGGGTCAATGA
This sequence comes from Tasmannia lanceolata, assembly GCF_043159265.1. Taxonomy (NCBI): domain Eukaryota; kingdom Viridiplantae; phylum Streptophyta; class Magnoliopsida; order Canellales; family Winteraceae; genus Tasmannia; species Tasmannia lanceolata. The sequence goes on from NW_027518695.1 coordinate 41,471,454, forward strand.
ATCGGAGGTAGGTCCGTAAACTGCTAGACCAAAGCACGAGCCTAAATATTTCCATCATAACTCTTAAGATACTTGGAGTTTTTCATCTCTGTTTCTTTCGTTTTCAACTACACTTCGACATCTTCACAATTGCATGAATTTGAATCAATTCCGAGTTAAATTGAGTAAGTTATGGTCAATCAATTGGAGGTTGGTCTGTAAACGGCTAGACCAAAGTGCGAGTCTAACTATTTCCACCAAAACTCTCAGAATACTTGGCTTTTTTCATCTCCGTTTCTTCCGTTTTAAACTACACTTCGAGTCCTTCAAAATGGAACAAATTTCAATGAATTCCGAGTTGAATTTAGTGAGTTATGGTCATTCACTCGGAGGTAGATCTGTAAACTGCTAGGCCAAAGCGCGAGTCTAACTATTTCTATCATAACTCTTAAAATAATTAGTGTTTTTCATCTCCGTTTCTTCCGTTTTCAACTACACTTCGATATCTTCAGAATTGTATGAATTTGAATAAATTCCGAGTCGAATTGAGTGACTTATGGTCAATGAATCGGAGGTAGGTGTGTAAACTGCTAGACCAAAGCACGAGTCTAACTATTTCCATCATAACTGTTAAGATACTTGGAGTTTTTCATCTCCGTTTCTTCCGTTTTCAACTACACTTCGACATCTTCGAAATGGCATGAATTTGAATCCATTTCAAATTTAATTGAGTGAGTTTTAGTCAATCAATCGGAGGTAGGTCTGTAAACTGCTAGACAAAAGCGCGAGTGTATCTATATCCACAATAAGTCTAAAAATACTTGGAGTTTTTCTTCTCTGTTTCTTCCGTTTTAAACTACACTTCGACTCCTTCGAAATGGAACAAATTTCAATGAATTCCGAGTTGAATTGAGTGAGTTATGGTCATTCACACGGAGGTAGATCTGTAAAGTGCTAGCCGAAAGCGCGAGGCTAACTATTTCTATCATAACTCTTAAAATAATTAGATTTTTTCATCTCCGTTTCATCCGTTTTCAACGACACTTCGATATCTTCAGAATGGTATGAATTTGAATAAATTCCGAGTCGAATTGAGTGACTTATGGTCAACGAATCGGAGGTAGGTGTGTAAACTGCTGGACCAAAGCACGAGTCTAACTATTTCCATCTTAACTCTTAAGATATTTGGAGTTTTCCATTTCCGTTTCTTCCGTTTTCAACTACACTTCGACATTTTCGAAATGGCATGAATTTCAATCCCTTTCAAATTTAATTGAGTGAGTTTTAGTCAATCAATCGGAGGTAAGTCTGTAAGCTGCTAGACCAAAGCGCAAGCCTAAATATGTCCATCATAACTCTTAAGATACTTGGAGTTTTTCATCTCCGTTTCTTTCGTTTTCAACAACTCTTCGACATCTTCCAAATGGCATGCATTTGAATAAATTCCGAGTCGAATTGAGTGGGTCAATGAATCGGAGGTAGGTCCGTAAACAGCTAGACCAAAGCGCGAGCCTAAATATGTCCATCATAACTCTTAAGATACTTGGAGTTTTTCATCTCTGTTTCTTTCGTTTTCAACTACACTTCGACATCTTCACAATGGCATGAATTTGAATCAATTCCGAGTTAAATTGAGTAAGTTATGGTCAATCAATTGGAGGTTAGTCTGTAAACTGCTACACCAAAGTGCGAGTCTAACTATTTCCACCATAACTCTCAAATACTTGGCTTTTTTCATCTCCGTTTCTTCCGTTTTAAACTACACTTCTAGTCCTTCGAAATGGAACAAATTTAAATGAATTCCGAGTTGAATTGAGTGAGTTATGGTCATTCACTCGGAGGTAGATCTGTAAACTGCTAGGCGAAAGCGCGAGTCTAACTATTTCTATCATAACTCTTAAAATAATTAGAGTTTTTCATCTCCGTTTCTTCCGTTTTGAACTACACTTCGATATCTTCAGAATGCTATGAATTTGAATAAATTCCGAGACGAATTGAGTGACTTATGGTCAATGAATCGGAGGTAGGTGTGTAAACTGCTAGACCAAAGCACGAGTCTAACTATTTCCATCATAACTCTTAAGATACTTGGAGTTTTTCATCTCCGTTTCTTCCGTTTTTAACTACACTTCGACATCTTCGAAATGGCATGAATTTGAATCCATTTCAAATGTAATTGAGTGAGTTTTAGTCAATCAATCGGAGGTAGGTCTGTAAACTGCTAGACCAAAGCGCGAGTCTAACTATTTCCACAATAACTCTCAAAATACTTGGCTTTTTTCATCTCCGTTTCTTCCGTTATAAACTACACTTCGAGTCCCTTGAAATGGAACAAATTTCAATGAATTCCGAGTTGAATTGAGTGAGTTATGGTCATTCACTCGGAGGTAAATCTGTAAACTGCTAGGCGAAAGCGCGAGTCTAACTATTTCTATCATAACTCTTAAAATAGTTACAGTTTTTCATCTCCGTTTCTTCCGTTTTCAACTACACTTCGATATCTTCAGAATGGTATGAATTTGAATAAATTCCGAGTTGAATTGAGTGACTTATGGTCAATGAATCGGAGGTAGGTGTGTAAACTGCTAGACCAAAGCACGAGTCTAACTATTTCCATCATAACTGTTAAGATACTTGGAGTTTTTCATCTCCGTTTCTTCCGTTTTCAACTACACTTCGACATCTTCGAAATGGCATGAATTTGAATCCATTTCAAATTTAATTGAGTGAGTTTTAGTCAATCAATCGGAGGTAGGTCTGTAAACTGCTAGACCAAAGCGCGAGTGTAACTATATCCACAATAAGTCCCAAAATACTTGGAGTTTTTCTTCTCTGTTTCTTCCGTTTTAAACTACACTTCGACTCCTTCGAAATGGAACAAATTTCAATGAATTCCGAGTTGAATTGAGTGAGTTATGGTCATTCACTCGGAGGTAGATCTGTAAAGTGCTAGGCGAAAGCGCGAGGCTAACTATTTCTATCATAACTCTTAAAATAATTAGAGTTTTTCATCTCCGTTTCATCCGTTTTCAACTACACTTCGATATCTTCAGAATGGTATGAATTTGAATAAATTCCGAGTCGAATTGAGTGACTTATGGTCAATGAATCAGAGGTAGGTCTGTAAACTGCTACACCAAAGCGCGAGCCTAAATATGTCCATCATAACTCTTAAGATACTTAGAGTTTTTCATCTCTGTTTCTTTCATTTTCAACTACACTTCGACACCTTTAGAATGGCATGAATTTGAATCAATTCCGAGTTAAATTGAGTGACTTATGGTCAATGAATCGGAGGTAGGTTTGTAAACTGCTAGACCAAAGCGCGAGTCTAACTATTTCCATCATAACTCATAAGATACTTGGAGTTTTTTATCTCTGTTTCTTTCGTTTTCAACTACACTTAGACATTTTCAAAATGGCATGAATTTGAATCAATTCCGAGTTAAATTGAGTAAGTTATGGTCAATTAATTGGAGGTTGGTCTGTAAACTTCTAGACCAAAGTACGAGTCTAACTATTTCCACCATAACTCTCAAATACTTGGCTTTTGTCATCTCCGTTTCTTCCGTTTTAAACTACACTTCGAGTTCTTCGAAATGGAACAAATTTCAATGAATTCCAAGTTGAATTGAGTAAGTTATGGTCATTCACTCGTAGGTAGATCTGTAAACTGCTAGGCGAAAGCGCGAGTCTAACTATTTCTATCATAACTCTTAAAATAATTAGAGTTTTTCATCTCCGTTTCTTCCGTTTTCAACTAAACTTCGATATCTTCAGAATGGTATGAATTTGAATAAATTCCGAGTCGAATTGAGTGACTTATGGTCAATGAATCGGAGGTAGGTGTGTAAACTGCTAGACCAAAGCACGAGTCTAACTATTTCCATCATAACTCTTAAGATCCTTGGACTTTTTCATCTCCGTTTCTTCCGTTTTTAACTACACTTCGACATCTTCGAAATGGCATGAATTTGAAACAATTCCGAGTTAAATTGAGTCAGTTATGGTCAATCAATTGGAGGTTGGTCTGTAAACTGCTATACCAAAGTGCGAGTCTAACTACTTCCACCATAATTCTCAAAATACTTGGCTTTTTTCATCTCTGTTTCTTCCGTTTTAAACTACACTTCGAGTCCTTCGAAATGGAACAAATTTCAATCAATTCCGAGTTGAATTGAGTGAGTTATGGTTATTCACTCGGAGGTCGATCTGTAAACTGCTAGGCGAAAGCGCGAGTCTAACTATTTCTATCATAACTCTTAAAATAATTAGAGTTTTTCATCTCCGTTTCTTCCGTTTTCAACTACACTTCGATATCTTCAGAATGGTATGAATTTGAATAAATTCCGAGTCGAATTGAGTGACTTATGGTCAATGAATCGGAGGTAGGTGTGTAAACTGCTAGACCAAAGCACGAGTCTAACTATTTCCATCATAACTCTTAAGATACTTGGAGTTTTTCATCTCCGTTTCTTCCGTTTTCAACTACACTTCGACATCTTCCAAATGGCATTAATTTGAATAAATTCCGAGTCGAATTGAGTGGGTTAATGAATCGGAGGTAGGTCCGTAAACTGCTAGACCAAAGCACAAGTCTAAATATGTCCATCATAACTCTTAAGATACTTGGAGTTTTTCATCTCTGTTTCTTTCATTTTGAACTACACTTTGACATCTTCAGAATGGCATGAATTTGAATCAATTCCGAGTTAAATTGAGTAAGTTATGGTAAATCAATTGGAGGTTGGTCTGTAAACTGTTAGACCAAAGTGCGAGTCTAAGTTCTTCCACAATAACTCTCAAAATCCTTGGAGTTTTTCTTCTCTGTTTCTTCCGTTTTAAACTACACTTCGACTCCTTCGAAATGAAACAAAGTTCAATGAATTCCGAGTTTAATTGAGTGAGTTATGGTCATTCAATCGGAGGTATGTCTGCAAACTGCTAGACCAAAGCGCGAATCTAACTATTTCCATCTTAACTCTCAAAATACAAGTAGTTTTTCATCTCCTTTTCTTCCGTTTTAAACTACACTTCGACTCCTTCGAAATGGAACAAGTTTCATTCAATTACGTGTTGAATTGAGTGAGTTATGGTCATTAAATTGGAGGTAGGTCTGTAAACTGCTAGGCGAAAGCGCGAGTCTAACTATTTCTTTCATAACTCTTAAAATACTTGGAGTTTTTCATCTCCGTTTCTTTCGTTTTCAACTACTCTTCGACATCTTCTAAATGGCATTAATTTGAATAAATTTCGAGTCGAATTGAGTGGTTCAATGAATCGGAGGTAGGTCCGTAAACTGCTAGACCAAAGCGCGAGTCTAAATATGTCCATCATAACTCTTAAGATACTTGGAGTTTTTCATCTCTGTTTCTTTCATTTTCAACTACACTTCGACATCTTCAGAATGGCATGAATTTGAATCAATTCCGAGTTAAATTGAGTGAGTTATGGTCAATCAATTGGAGGTTGGTCTGTAAACTGCTAGACCAAAGTGCGAGTCTAACTATTTCCACCATAACTCTCAAAATACTTGGCTTTTTTTATCTCCGTTTCTTCCGTTTTAAACTACACTTCGAGTCCTTCGAAATGTAACAAATTTTAATGAATTGCGAGTTGACTTTAGTGAGTTATGGTCATTCACTCGGAGGTAGATCTGTAAACTGCTAAGCGAAAGCGCGAGAGTAACTATTTCTATCATAATTCTTAAAAATATTAGAGTTTTTCATCTCCGTTTCTTCCGTTTTCAACTACACTTCGATATCTTCAGAATGTTATGAATTTGACTAAATTCCGAGTCGAATTGAGTGACTTATGGTCAATGAATCGGAGGTAGATGTGTAAACTGTTAGACCAAAGCACGAGTCTAACTATTTCCATCATAACTCTTAAGATACTTGGAGTTTTTCATCTCCGTTTCTTCCGTTTTCTACTACACTTCGACATCTTCGAAATGGCATGAATTTGAATCCATTTCAAATTTAATTGAGTGAGTTTTAGTCAATCAATCGGAGGTAGGTCTGTAAACTGCTAGACCAAAGCGCGAATCTAACTATTTCCATCTTAACTCTCAAAATACAAGTAGTTTTTCATCTCCTTTGCTTCCATTTTAAACTACACTTCGACTCCTTCGAAATGGAAGAAATTTGATTGAATTACGTGTTGAATTGAGTGAGTTATGGTCATTAAATCGGAGGTAGGTCTGTAAACTGCTAGGCGAAAGCGCGAGTCTAACTATTTCTATCATAACTCTTAAAATACTTGGAGTTTTTCATCTCCGTTTCTTTCTTTTTCAACTACTCTTCGACATCTTCCAAATGGCCTGAATTTGAATAAATTCCGAGTCGAATTGAGTGACTTATGGTCAATGAATCGGAGGGAGGTCTGTAAACTGCTAGACCTAAGCGCGAATCTAACTATTTCCATCTTAACTCTCAAAATACAAGTAGTTTTTCATCTCCTTTGCTTCCGTTTTAAACTACACTTCGACTCCTTCGAAATGGAACAAATTTAATTGAATTACGTGTGGAATTGAGTAAGTTATGGTCATTAAATCAGAGGTAGGTCTGTAAACAGCTAGGCGAAAGCGCGAGTCTAACTATTTGTATCATAACTCTTAAAATACTTGGAGTTTTTCATCTTCGTTTCTTTCGTTTTCAACAACTCTTCGATATCTTCCAAATGGCATGAATTTGAATAAATTCCGAGTCGAATTGAGTGGGTCAATGAATCGGAGGTAGGTCCGTAAACTGCTAGACCAAAGCGCGAACCTAAATATGTCCATCATAACTCTTAAGATACTTGGAGTTTTTCATCTCTGTTTCTTTCGTTTTCAACAACTCTTCGACATCTTCCAAATGGCATGCATTTGAATAAATTCCGAGTCGAATTGAGTGGGTCAATGAATCGGAGGTAGGTCCGTAAACTGCTAGACCAAAGCGCGAGCCTAAATATGTCCATCATAACTCTTAAGATACTTGGAGTTTTTCATCTCTGTTTCTTTCGTTTTCAACTACACTTCGACATCTTCACCATGGCATGAATTTGAATCAATTCCGAGTTAAATTGAGTAAGTTATGGTCAATCAATTGGAGGTTTGTCTGTAAACTGCTAGACCAAAATGCGAGTCTAACTATTTCCACCATAACTCTCAAATACTTGGCTTTTTTCATCTCCGTTTCTTCCGTTCTAAGCTACACTTCGAGTCCTTCGAAATGGAACAAATTTCAATGAATTCCGAGTTGAATTGAGTGAGTTATGGTCATTCACTCGGAGGTAGATCTGTAAACTGCTAGGCGAAAGCGCGAGTCTAACTATTTCTATCATAACTCTTAAAATAATTAGAGTTTTTCATCTCCGTTTCTTCTGTTTTCAACTACACTTCGATATCTTCAGAATGGTATGAATTTGAATAAATTCCGAGTCGAATTGAGTGACTTATTGTCAATGAATCGGAGGTAGGTGTGTAAACTGCTAGACCAAAGCACGAGTCTAACTATTTCCATCATTACTCTTAAGATACTTGCAGTTTTTCATCTCCGTTTCTTCTGTTTTCAACTACACTTCCACATCTTCGAAAGGGCATGAATTTGAATCCATTTCAAATTTAATTGAGTGAGTTCTAGTCAATCAATCGGACGTAGGTCTGTAAACTGCTAGACCAAAGCGCGACTCTAACTAGTTCCACAATAACTCTCAAAATAATTGGAGTTTTTCTTCTCTGTTTCCTCCGTTTTAAACTACACTTCGACTCCTTCGAAATGAAACAAACTTCAATGAATTCCGAGTTGAATTGAGTGAGTTATGGTCATTCAATCGGAGGTATGTCTACAAACTGCTAGACCAAAGCGCGAATCTAACTATTTCCATCTTAACTCTCAAAATACAAGTAGTTTTTCATCTCCTTTTCTTCCGTTTTAAACTACACTTCGACTCCTTCGAAATAGAACAAGTTTCATTGAATTACTTGTTGAATTGAGTGAGTTATGGTCATTAAATCGGAGGTAGGTCTGTAAACTGCTAGGCGAAAGCGCGAGTCTAACTATTTCTATCATAACTCTTAAAATACTTGGAGTTTTTCATCTCCGTTTCTTTCGTTTTCAACTACTCTTCGACATCTTCCAAATGGCATTAATTTGAATAAATTCCGAGTCGAATTGAGTGGGTCAATGAATCGGAGGTAGGTCCGTAAACTGCTAGACCAAAGCGCGAGTCTAAATATGTCCGTCATAACTCTTAAGATACTTGGAGTTTTTCATCTCTATTTCTTTCACTTTCAACTACACTTCGACATCTTCATAATGGCATGAATTTGAATCAATTCCGAGTTAAATTGAGTGAGTTATGGTCAATCAATTGGAGGTTGGTCTTTAAACTGCTAGACCAAAGTGCGAGTCTAACTATTTCCCCCATAACTCTCAAAATACTTGGCTTTTTTCATCTCCGTTTCTTCCGTTTTAAACTACACTTTGAGTTCTTCGAAATGTAACAAATTTCAATGAATTCCGAGTTGAAGTGAGTGAGTTATGGTCATTCACTCGGAGGTAGATCTGTAAACTGCTAGGCGAAAGCGCGAGTCAAACTATTTCTATCATAACTCTTAAAATAATTAGAGTTTTTCATCTCCGTTTCTTCCGTTTTCAACTACACTTCGATATCTTCATAATGGTATGAATTTGAATAAATTTCGAGTCGAATTGAGTGACTTATGGTCAATGAATCGGAGGTAGGTGTGTAAACTGCTTGACCAAAGCACAAGTCTAACTATTTCCATCATAACTCTTAAGATATTTGGAGTTTTTCATTTCCGTTTCTTCCGTTTTCAACTACACTTCAACATTTTCGAAATGGCATGAATTTGAATCCCTTTCAAATTTAATTGAGTGAGTTTTAGTCAATCAATCGGAGGTAAGTCTGTAAGCTGCTAGACCAAAGCGCGAATCTAACTATTTCCATCTTAACTCTCAAAATACAAGTAGTTTTTCATCTCCTTTGCTTCCGTTTTAAACTACACTTCGACTCTTTCGAAATGGAACAAATTTCGTTGAATTACGTGTTGAATTGAGTGAGTTATGGTCATTAAATCGGAGGTAGGTCTGTAAACTGCTAGGCGAAAGCGCGAGTCTAACTATTTCTATCATAACTCTTAAAATACTTAGAGTTTTTCATCTCCGTTTCTTTCTTTTTCAATTACTCTTCGACATCTTCCAAATGGCATGAATTTGAATAAATTCCGAGTCAAATTGAGTGACTTATGATCAATGAATCGGAGGGAGGTCTGTAAACTGCTAGACCAAAGCGCGAATCTAACTATTTCCATCTTAACTCTCAAAATACAAGTAGTTTTTCATCTCCTTTGCTTCCATTTTAAACTACACTTCGACTCCTTCGAAATGGAACAAATTTCATTGAATTACGTGTTGAATTGAGTGAGTTATGGTCATTAAATCAGAGGTAGGTCTGTAAACTGCTAGGCGAAAGCGCGAGTCTCACTATTTGTATCATAACTCTTAAAATACTTGAGTTTTTTATCTCCGTTTCTTTCGTTTTTAACAACTCTTCGACATCTTCCAAATGGCATGAATTTGAATAAATTCCGAGTCGAATTGAGTGGGTCAATGAATCGGAGGTAGGTCCGTAAACTGCTAGACCAAAGCGCGAGCCTAAATATTTCCATCATAACTCTTAAGATACTTGGAGTTTTTCATCTCCGTTTCTTTCATTTTCAACAACTCTTCGACATCTTCCAAATGGCATGCATTTGAATAAATTCCGAGTCGAATTGAGTGACTTATGGTCAATGAATCGGAGGTAGGTGTGTAAACTGCTAGACCAAAGCACGAGTCTAACTATTTCCATCATAATTGTTAAGATACTTGGAGTTTTTCATCTCCGTTTCTTCCGTTTTCAACTACACTTCGACCTCTTCGAAATGGCATGAATTTGAATCCATTTCAAATTTAATTGAGTGAGTTTTAGTCAATCAATCGGAGGTAGGTCTGTAAACTGCTAGACCAAAGCGCGAGTGTAACTATATCCACAATAAGTCCCAAAATACTTGGAGTTTTTCTTCTCTGTTTCTTCCGTTTTAAACTACACTTTGACTCCTTCGAAATGGAACAAATTTCAATGAATTCCGAGTTGAATTGAGTGAGTTATGGTTATTCACTCGGAGATAGATCTGTAAAGTGCTAGGCGAAAGCGCGAGGCTAACTATTTCTATCATAACTCTTAAAATAATTAGAGTTTTTCATCTCCGTTTCATCCGTTTTCAACTACACTTCGATATCTTCAGAATGGTATGAATTTGAATAAATTCCGAGTCGAATTGAGTGACTTATGGTCAATGAATCAGAGGTAGGTCTGTAAACTGCTAGACCAAAGCGCGAGCCTAAATATGTCCATCATAACTCTTAAGATACTTGGAGTTTTTCATCTCTGTTTCTTTCATTTTCAACTACACTTCGACACCTTTAGAATGGCATGAATTTGAATCAATTCCGAGTTAAATTGAGTGACTTATGGTCAATGAATCGGAGGTAGGTCTGTAAACTGCTAGACCAAAGCGCGAGTCTAACTATTTCCATCATTACTCTTAAGATACTTGGAGTTTTTTATCTCTGTTTCTTTCGTTTTTAACTACACTTAGACATCTTCAAAATGGCATGAATTTGAATCAATTCCGAGTTAAATTTAGTAAGTTATGGTCAATCAATTGGAGGTTGTTCTGTAAATTGCTAGACCAAAGTGCGAGTCTAACTACTTCCACCATAATTCTCAAAATACTTGGCTTTTTTCATCTCTGTTTCTTCCGTTTTAAACTACACTTCGAGTCCTTCGAAATGGAACAAATTTCAATGAATTCCGAGTTGAATTGAGTGAGTTATGGTCATTCACTCGGAGGTCGATCTGTAAACTGCTAGGCGAAAGCGCGAGTCTAACTATTTCTATCATAACTCTTAAAATAATTAGAGTTTTTCATCTCCGTTTCTTCCGTTTTCAACTAAACTTCGATATCTTCAGAATGGTATGAATTTGAATAAATTCCGAGTCGAATTGAGTGACTTATGGTCAATGAATCGGAGGTAGGTGTGTAAACTGCTAGACCAAAGCACGAGTCTAACTATTTCCATCACAACTCTTAAGATACTTGGAGTTTTTCATCTCCGTTTCTTCCGTTTTCAACTACACTTCGACATCTTCCAAATGGCATTAATTTGAATAAATTCCGAGTCGAATTGAGTGGGTCAATGAATCGGAGGTAGGTCCGTAAACTGCTAGACCAACGCACGAGTCTAAATATGTCCATCATAACTCTTAGGATACTTGGAGTTTTTCATCTCTGTTTCTTTCATTTTCAACTATACTTCGACATCTTCAGAATGACATGAATTTGAATCAATTCCGAGTTAAATTGAGTAAGTTATGGTCAATCAATCGGAGGTTGGTCTGTAAACTGTTAGACCAAAGTGCGAGTCTAAGTTCTTCCACAATAACTCTCAAAATCCTTGGAGTTTTTCTTCTCTGTTTCTTCCGTTTTAAACTACACTTCGACTCCTTCGAAATGAAACAAAGTTCAATGAATTCCGAGTTTAATTGAGTGAGTTATGGTCATTCAATCGGAGGTATGTCTGCAAACTGCTAGACCAAAGCGCGAATCTAACTATTTCCATCTTAACTCTCAAAATACAAGTAGTTTTTCATCTCCTTTTCTTCCGTTTTAAACTACACTTCGACTCCTTCGAAATGGAACAAGTTTCATTGAATTACGTGTTGAATTGAGTGAGTTATGGTCATTAAATCGGAGGTAGGTCTGTAAACTGCTAGGCGAAAGCGCGAGTTTAACTATTTCTATCATAACTCTTAAAATACTTGGAGTTTTTCATCTCCGTTTCTTTCGTTTTCAACTACTCTTCGACATCTTCCAAATGGCATTAATTTGAATAAATTCCGAGTTGAATTGAGTGGGTCAATGAATCAGAGGTAGGTCCGTAAACTGCTAGACCAAAGCGCGAGTCTAAATATGTCCATCATAACTCTTAAGATACTTGGAGTTTTTCATCTCTGTTTCTTTCATTTTCAACTACACTTCGACATCTTCAGAATGGCAAGAATTTGAATCAATTCCGAGTTAAATTGAGTGAGTTATGGTCAATCAATTGGAGGTTGGTCTGTAAACTGCTAGACCAAAGTGCGAGTCTAACTATTTCTACCATAACTCTCAAAATACTTGGCTTTTTTCATCTCCGTTTCTTCCGTTTTAAACTACACTTCGAGTCCTTCGAAATGTAACAAATTTCAATGAATTCCGAGTTGAATTTAGTGAGTTATGGTCATTCACTCGGAGGTAGATCTGTAAACTGCTAAGCAAAAGCGCGAGTGTAACTATTTCTATCATAACTCTTAAAATAATTAGAGTTTTTCATCTCCGTTTCTTCCGTTTTCAACTACACTTCGATATCTTCAGAATGTTATGAATTTGAATAAATTCCGAGTCGAATTGAGTGACTTATGGTCAATGAATCGGAGGTAGATGTGTAAACTGCTAGACCAAAGCACGAGTCTAACTATTTCCATCATAACTCTTAAGATACTTGGAGTTTTTCATCTCCGTTTCTTCCGTTTTCTACATTACACTTCGACATCTTCGAAATGGCATGAATTTGAATCCATTTCAAATTTAATTGAGTGAGTTTTAGTCAATCAATCGGAGGTAGGTCTGTAAACTGCTAGACCAAAGCGCGAATCTAACTATTTCCATCTTAACTCTCAAAATACAAGTAGTTTTTCATCTCCTTTGCTTCCATTTTAAACTACACTTCGACTCCTTCGAAATGGAAGAAATTTGATTGAATTACGTGTTGAATTGAGTGAGTTATGGTCATTAAATCGGAGGTAGGTCTGTAAACTGCTAGGCGAAAGCGCGAGTCTAACTATTTCTATCATAACTCTTAAAATACTTGGAGTTTTTCATCTCCGTTTCTTTCTTTTTCAACTACTCTTCGACATCTTCCAAATGGCATGAATTTGAATAAATTCCGAGTGGAATTGAGTGACTTATGGTCAATGAATCGGAGGGAGGTCTGTAAACTGCTAGACCAAAGCGCGAATCTAACTATTTCCATCTTAACACTCAAAATACAAGTAGTTTTTCATCTCCTTTGCTTCCGTTTTAAACTACACGTCGACTCCTTCGAAATGGAACAAATTTCATTGAATTACGTGTTGAATTGAGTGAGTTATGGTCATTAAATCATAGGTAGGTCTGTAAACTGCTAGGCGAAAGCGCGAGTCTAACTATTTGTATCATAACTCTTAAAATACTTGGAGTTTTTCATCTCCGTTTCTTTCGTTTCAACAACTCTTCGACATCTTCCAAATGGCATGAATTTGAATAAATTCCGAGTCGAATTGAGTGGGTCAATGAATCGGAGGTAGGTCCGTAAACTGCTAGACCAAAGCGCGAGCCTAAATATGTCAATCATAACTCTTAAGATACTTGGAGTTTTTCATCTCTGTTTCTTTCGTTTTCAACTACACTTCGACATCTTCACAATGGCATGAATTTGAATCAATTCCGAGTTAAATTGTGTAAGTTATGGTCAATCAATTGGAGGTTGGTCTGTAAACTGCTAGACCAAAATGCGAGTCTAACTATTTCCACCATAACTCTCAAATACTTGGCTTTTTTCATCTCCGTTTCTTCCGTTTTAAACTACACTTCGAGTCCTTCGAAATGGAACAAATTTCAATGAATTCCGAGTTGAATTGAGTGAGTTATGGTCATTCACTCGGAGGTAGATCTGTAAACTGCTAGGCGAAAGCGCGAGTCTAACTATTTCTATCATAACTCTTAAAATAATTAGAGTTTTTCGTCTCCGTTTCTTCCGTTTTCAACTACACTTCGAAATCTTCAGAATGGTATGAATTTGAATAAATTCCGAGTCGAATTGAGTGACTTATGGTCAATGAATCGGAGGTAGGTGTGTAAACTGCTAGACCAAAGCACGAGTCTAACTATTTCCATCATAACTCTTAAGATACTTGGAGTTTTTCATCTCCGTTTCTTCCGTTTTCAACTACACTTCGACATCTTCGAAATGGCATGAATTTGAATCCATTTCAAATTTAATTGAGTGAGTTTTAGCCAATCAATCGGAGGTAGGTCTGTAAACTGCTAGACCAAAGCGCGAATCTAACTATTTCCATCTTAACTCTCAAAATACAAGTAGTTTTTCATCTCCTTTTCTTCCGTTTTAAACTACACTTCGACTCCTTCGAAATGGAACAAGTTTCATTGAATTACGTGTTGAATTGAGTGAGTTATGGTCATTAAATCGGAGGTAGGTCTGTAAACTGCTAGGCGAAAGCGCGAGTCTAACTATTTCTATCATAACTCTTAAAATACTTGGAGTTTTTCATCTCCGTTTCTTTCGTTTTCAACTACTCTTCGACATCTTCCAAATGGCATTAATTTGAATAAATTCCGAGTTGAATTGAGTGGGTCAATGAATCAGAGGTAGGTCCGTAAACTGCTAGACCAAAGCGCAAGTCTAAATATGTCCATCATAACTCTTAAGATACTTGGAGATTTTCATCTCTGTTTCTTTCATTTTCAACTACACTTCGACATCTTCAGAATGGCAAGAATTTGAATCAATTCCGAGTTAAATTGAGTGAGTTATGGTCAATCAATTGGAGGTTGGTCTGTAAACTGCTAGACCAAAGTGCGAGTCTAACTATTTCTACCATAACTCTCAAAATACTTGGCTTTTTTCATCTCCGTTTCTTCCGTTTTAAACTACACTTCGAGTCCTTCGAAATGTAACAAATTTCAATGAATTCCGAGTTGAATTTAGTGAGTTATGGTCATTCACTCGGAGGTAGATCTGTAAACTGCTAAGCAAAAGCGCGAGTGTAACTATTTCTATCATAACTCTTAAAATAATTAGAGTTTTTCATCTCCGTTTCTTCCGTTTTCAACTACACTTCGATATCTTCAGAATGTTATGAATTTGAATAAATTCCGAGTCGAATTGAGTGACTTATGGTCAATGAATCGGAGGTAGGTGTGTAAACTGCTAGACCAAAGCACGAGTCTAACTATTTCCATCACAACTCTTAAGATACTTGGAGTTTTTCATCTCCGTTTCTTCCGTTTTCAACTACACTTCGACATCTTCCAAATGGCATTAATTTGAATAAATTCCGAGTCGAATTGAGTGGGTCAATGAATCGGAGGTAGGTCCGTAAACTGCTAGACCAACGCACGAGTCTAAATATGTCCATCATAACTCTTAGGATACTTGGAGTTTTTCATCTCTGTTTCTTTCATTTTCAACTATACTTCGACATCTTCAGAATGGCATGAATTTGAATCAATTCCGAGTTAAATTGAGTAAGTTATGGTCAATCAATCGGAGATTGGTCTGTAAACTGTTAGACCAAAGTGCGAGTCTAAGTTCTTCCACAATAACTCTCAAAATCCTTGGAGTTTTTCTTCTCTGTTTCTTCCGTTTTAAACTACACTTCGACTCCTTCGAAATGAAACAAAGTTCAATGAATTCCGAGTTTAATTGAGTGAGTTATGGTCATTCAATCGGAGGTATGTCTGCAAACTGCTAGACCAAAGCGTGTAACGACCCGGATTCTCAGGCTAAATTTTGAGGCAATTCTGAGCCTAGCTCTTTATAAAACGGAGCAAACGAGCCCCAAAATCCGGATTGCTACGCCTCTCAAAAAAAATTAAAAGAGGCACAAAACACATTCATTCTTTCATACAGCGGAAGTCTTAGTTAAAAACAAATCATTTATTTAATGAAATAGAGACAAAAATAAGGGAAGAGAATTTTATTCCAAAACTTTCAATAATAATTCCACAAATTTGCCAAATTAAATATCCATGCCCCAAAGGACTTTGGAAAGAAAACTAAAAGAAATAAATAACTGCCTAAACTATGCCATCTCTCCCCATCCCATTGCCTAGGTCATCTCATCAGCAAATGCTCCTTCGTTTTGATCGATTTGCTGGTTTTCTGGATTTTCGCCATTAAAGTCTGTTGAAAAGTTTTAAAGGTCAGGATGCAAGAATAACGGTTATGCAGAGTAATAAAACTTAACTTTAGGCAATTGAAGATGTAAAGATATAATCATCTCATATTAGAGGCATATCAAAGAAATTTAGCGTATCAAGAAAGACATGGTATTTGGTGCAACAATAAGCAATAATATAGAGGTTTTTCTGATAGCACCTTTGAATTTGCAAAATAGGACTCTTTGTTAAATATGATTGTTCATTAGAGACTATTGCTCTAGTCATTAGAATCTAAGGTTCTAAAATCGTTTAGAGACTATGCTCTTCCCTTTCCTTCCCCATTAATTTCTATACACAATGATACCCATGTAGAATTATAACCTTCGAACTGTTTTTGTACGAGGATACCTTTCGCACTGTTTTTGTACGAGGAGTTCACGTAGTTCTTTTGACCTTCTCGCCCCTTTTTGGGTACGAGGGAAATGGTATCAAGGGTATATGAAACTATGGCCTTTAAATCATCTCCATCATAGGGTTGTGGGTTTTCAATGAAAGCCATGAATTGGATTCAAGAATCAAGAAACAAAAACATAAGAGGTTTTATCTAAATTTTCAAGAACTCTAGTTATAGTGTAGATTACAAAACATAATCCGAAATCTTGCCTTTGCCTTTGAATGGATTGGTTTGATTGATGTGATTGATTACTTGAATTGAGAGGATTGAATGAAGCTTGATGGATCTTGGAGTTGAAAGCCCTTCCTTCTTCTCCCTTTCCTTGAATTCTCCTTTTCTTACTCTCCTTAGGTTTTAGGGTTTTGATTTATGAAGAACATTAGGTTAAGATAGTGTATATATATGGTCATGAATCCTTTTAGGGTTTGTTTGGGTGTTAACTTACCAAAAATGATGGAAATCGGCACTTCATAGAGAGTTTGGAAACTCTCGGATTCTCAATCCGCGACGTTCTCGGAGTTCCGAGGCATTTTCTCGGAGTTCCAAGAATTCTCGGAGTTCCGAGAAATGCTCTCGGAGTTCCGAGAACCGGATTCCAAAACTACTGTCCGATTTCTCGGAATTCCGAGGTTATTTTCTCGGAGTTCCGAGACCTCTCCAGTAGTTCTCGGAGTTCCGAGAATTATTCTCGGAATTCCGAGTTTTTTTTTTTTTTTTTTTTTTTTTTTTTTGGGTTGTTACAAAGCGCGAATCTAACTATTTCCATCTTAACTCTCAAAATACAAGTAGTTTTTCATCTCCTTTTCTTCCGTTTTAAACTACACTTCGACTCCTTCGAAATGGAACAAGTTTCATTGAATTACGGGTTGAATTGAGTGAGTTATGGTCATTAAATCGGAGGTAGGTCTGTAAACTGCTAGGCGAAAGCGCGAGTCTAACTATTTCTATCATAACTCTTAAAATAATTGGAGTTTTTCATCTCCGTTTCTTTCGTTTTCAACTACTCATCGACATCTTCCAAATGGCATTAATTTGAATAAATTCCGAGTTGAATTGAGTGGGTCAATGAATCAGAGGTAGGTCCGTAAACTGCTAGACCAAAGCGCGAGTCTAAATATGTCCATCATAACTCTTAAGATACTTGGAGTTTTTCATCTCTGTTTCTTTCATTTTCAACTACACTTCGACATCTTCAGAATGGCAAGAATTTGAATCAATTCCGAGTTAAATTGAGTGAGTTATGGTCAATCAATTGGAGGTTGGTCTGTAAACTGCTAGACCAAAGTGCGAGTCTAACTATTTCTACCATAACTCTCAAAATACTTGGCTTTTTTCATCTCCGTTTCTTCCGTTTTAAACTACACTTCGAGTCCTTCGAAATGTAACAAATTTCAATGAATTCCGAGTTGAATTTAGTGAGTTATGGTCATTCACTCGGAGGTAGATCTGTAAACTGCTAAGCAAAAGTGCGAGTGTAACTATTTCTATCATAACTCTTAAAATAATTAGAGTTTTTCATCTCCGTTTCTTCCGTTTTCAACTACACTTCGATATCTTCAGAATGTTATGAATTTGAATAAATTCCGAGTCGAATTGAGTGACTTATGGTCAATGAATCGGAGGTAGATGTGTAAACTGCTAGACCAAAGCACGAGTCTAACTATTTCCATCATAACTCTTAAGATACTTGGAGTTTTTCATCTCCGTTTCTTCCGTTTTCTACATTACACTTCGACATCTTCGAAATGGCATGAATTTGAATCCATTTCAAATTTAATTGAGTGAGTTTTAGTCAATCAATCGGAGGTAGGTCTGTAAACTGCTAGACCAAAGCAAGAATCTAACTATTTCCATCTTAACTCTCAAAATACAAGTAGTTTTTCATCTCCTTTGCTTCCATTTTAAACTACACTTCGACTCCTTCGAAATAGAAGAAATTTGATTGAATTACGTGTTGAATTGAGTGAGTTATGGTCATTAAATCGGAGGTAGGTCTGTAAACTGCTAGGCGAAAGCGCGAGTCTAACTATTTCTATCATAACTCTTAAAATACTTGGAGTTTTTCATCTCCGTTTCTTTCTTTTTCAACTACTCTTCGACATCTTCCAAATGGCATGAATTTGAATAAATTCCGAGTGGAATTGAGTGACTTATGGTCAATGAATCGGAGGGAGGTCTGTAAACTGCTAGACCAAAGCGCGAATCTAACTATTTCCATCTTAACACTCAAAATACAAGTAGTTTTTCATCTCCTTTGCTTCCGTTTTAAACTACACTTCGACTCCTTCGAAATGGAACAAATTTCATTGAATTACGTGTTGAATTGAGTGAGTTATGGTCATTAAATCATAGGTAGGTCTGTAAACTGCTAGGCGAAAGCGCGAGTCTAACTATTTGTATCATAACTGTTAAAATACTTGTAGTTTTTCATCTCCGTTTCTTTCGTTTCAACAACTCTTCGACATCTTCCAAATGGCATGAATTTGAATAAATTTCGAGTCGAATTGAGTGGGTCAATGAATTGGAGGTAGGTCCGTAAACTGCTAGACCAAAGCGCGAGCCTAAATATGTCAATCATAACTCTTAAGATACTTGGAGTTTTTCATCTCTGTTTCTTTCGTTTTCAACTACACTTCGACATCTTCACAATGGCATGAATTTGAATCAATTCCGAGTTAAATTGTGTAAGTTATGGTCAATCAATTGGAGGTTGGTCTGTAAACTGCTAGACCAAAATGCGAGTCTAACTATTTCCACCATAACTCTCAAATACTTGGCTTTTTTCATCTCCGTTTCTTCCGTTTTAAACTACACTTCGAGTCCTTCGAAATGGAACAAATTTCAATGAATTCCGAGTTGAATTGAGTGAGTTATGGTCATTTACTCGGAGGTAGATCTGTAAACTGCTAGGCGAAAGCGCGAGTCTAACTATTTCTATCATAACTCTTAAAATAATTAGAGTTTTTCGTCTCCGTTTCTTCCGTTTTCAACTACACTTCGAAATCTTCAGAATGGTATGAATTTGAATAAATTCCGAGTCGAATTGAGTGACTTATGGTCAATGAATCGGAGGTAGGTGTGTAAACTGCTAGACCAAAGCACGAGTCTAACTATTTCCATCATAACTCTTAAGATACTTGAAGTTTTTCATCTCCATTTCTTCCGTTTTCCACTACACTTCGACATCTTCGAAATGACATGAATTTGAATCCATTTCAAATTTAATTGAGTGAGTTTTAGTCAATCAATCGGATGTAAGTCTGTAAACTGCTAGACCAAAGCGCGAGTCTAACTATTTCCACCATAACTCTCAAATACTTGGCTTTTTTCATCTCCGTTTCTTCCGTTTTAAACTACGCTTCGAGTCCTTCAAAATGGAACAAATTTCAATGAATTCCGAGTTGAATTGAGTGAGTTATGGTCATTCACTCGGAGGTAGATCTGTAAACTGCTAGGCGAAAGCGCGAGTCTAACTGTTTCTATCATAACTCTTAAAATAATTAGAGTTTTTTGTCTCCGTTTCTTCCGTTTTCAACTACACTTCGAAATCTTCAGAATGGTATGAATTTGAATAAATTCCGAGTCGAATTGAGTGACTTATGGTCAATGAATCGGAGGTAGGTGTGTAAACTGCTAGACCAAAGCACGAGTCTAACTATTTCCATCATAACTCTTAAGATACTTGGAGTTTTTCATCTCCGTTTCTTCCGTTTTCAACTACACTTCGACATCTTCGAAATGGCATGAATTTGAATCCATTTCAAATTTAATTGAGTGAGTTTTAGCCAATCAATCGGAGGTAGGTCTGTAAACTGCTAGACCAAAGCGCGAGTCTAACTATTTCCACAATAACTCTCAAACTACTTGGAGTTTTTCTTCTCTGTTTCTTCCGTTTTAAACTACACTTCGACTCCTTCGAAATGAAACAAATTTCAATGAATTCCGAGTTGAATTGAGTGAGTTATGGTCATTTAATCGGAGGTATGTCTGCAAACTGCTAGACCAAAGCGCGAATCTAACTATTTCCATCTTAACTCTCAATATACAAGTAGTTTTTCATCTCCTTTTCTTCCGTTTTAAACTACACTTTGACTCCTTCGAAATGGAACAAATTTCATTGAATTACGTGTTGAATTGAGTGAGTTATGGTCTTTAAATCGGAGGTAGGTCTGTAAACTGCTAGGCGAAAGCGAGTCTAACTATTTCTATCATAACACTTAAAATACTTAGAGTTTTTCATCTCCGTTTCTTTCGTTTTCAACTACACTTCGAGATCTTCAAAATGGCATGAATTTGAATCAATTCCGAGTTAAATTGAGTAAGTTATGGTCAATCAATTGGAGGTTTTTCTGTAAACTGCTAGACCAAAGTACGAGTCTAACTATTTCCACCATAACTCTCAAAATACTTGGCTTTTTTCATCTCCGTTTCTTCCGTTATAAACTACACTTCGAGTCCCTTGAAATGGAACAAATTTCAATGAATTCCGAGTTGAATTTAGTGAGTTATGGTCATTCACTCGGAGGTAGATCTGTAAACTGCTAGGCGAAAGCGCGAGTCTAACAATTTCTATCATAACTCTTAAAATAATTAGAGTTTTCCATCTCCGTTTCTTCCGTTTTCAACTACACTTCGATATCTTCAGAATGGTATGAATTTGAATAAATTCCGAGTCGAATTGAGTGACTTATGGTCTATGAATCGGAGGTAGGTGTGTAAACTGCTAGACCAAAGCACGAGTCTAACTATTTCCATCATAACTGTTAAGATACTTGGAGTTTTTCATCTCCGTTTCTTCTGTTTTCAACTACACTTCGACATCTTCGAAATGGCATGAATTTGAATCCATTTCAAATTTAATTGAGTGAGTTTTAGTCAATCAATCGGAGGTAGGTCTGTAAACTGCTAGACCAAAGCGCGAGTGTAACTATATCCACAATAAGTCCCAAAATACTTGGAGTTTTTCTTCTCTGTTTCTTCCGTTTTAAACTACACTTGGACTCCTTCAAAATGGAACAAATTTCAATGAATTCCGAGTTGAATTGAGTGAGTTATGGTCATTCACTCGGAGGTAGATCTGTAAAGTGCTAGGCGAAAGCGCGAGGCTAACTATTTCTATCATAACTCTTAAAATAATTAGAGTTTTTCATCTCCGTTTCATCCGTTTTCAACTACACTTCGATATCTTCAGAATGGTATGAATTTGAATAAATTCCGAGTCGAATTGAGTGACTTATGGTCAATGAATCAGAGGTAGGTCTGTAAACTGCTAGACCAAAGCGCGAGCCTAAATATGTCCATCATAACTCTTAAGATACTTGGAGTTTTTCATCTCTGTTTCTTTCATTTTCAACTACACTTGGACACCTTTAGAATGGAATGAATTTGAATCAATTCCGAGTTAAATTTAGTAAGTTATGGTCAATCAATTGGAGGTTGGTCTGTAAACTGCTAGACCAAAGTGCGAGTCTAACTATTTCCACCATAACTCTCAAAATACTTGGATTTTTTCATCTCCGTTTCTTCCGTTATAAACTACACTTCGAGTCCCTTGAAATGGAACAAATTTCAATGAATTCCGAGTTGAATTTAGTGAGTTATGGTCATTCACTCGGAGGTAGATCTGTAAACTGCTAGGCGAAAGCGCGAGTCTAACTATTTCTATCATAACTCTTAAAATAATTAGAGTTTTCCATCTCCGTTTCTTCCGTTTTCAACTACACTTCGATATCTTCAGAATGGTATGAATTTAAATAAATTCCGAGTCGAATTGAGTGACTTATGGTTAATGAATCGGAGGTAGGTGTGTAAACTGCTAGATCAAAGCACGAGTCTAACTATTTCCATCATAACTGTTAAGATACTCGGAGTTTTTCATCTCTGTTTCTTCTGTTTTCAACTACACTTCGACATCTTCGAAATGGCATGAATTTGAATCCATTTCAAATTTAATTGAGTGAGTTTTAGTCAATCAATCGGAGGTAGGTCTGTAAACTGCTAGACCAAAGCGCGAGTGTAACTATATCCACAATAAGTCCCAAAATACTTGGAGTTTTTCTTCTCTGTTTCTTCCGTTTTAAACTACACTTGGACTCCTTCGAAATGGAACAAATTTCAATGAATTCCGAGTTGAATTGTGTGAGTTATGGTCATTCACTCGGAGGTAGATCTGTAAAGTGCTAGGCGAAAGCGCGAGGCTAACTATTTCTATCATAACTCTTAAAATAATTAGAGTTTTTCATCTCCGTTTCATCCGTTTTCAACTACACTTCGATATCTTCAGAATGGTATGAATTTGAATAAATTCCGAGTCGAATTGAGTGACTTATGGTCAATGAATCAGAGGTAGGTCTGTAAACTGCTAGACCAAAGCGCGAGCCTAAATATGTCCATCATAACTCTTAAGATACTTGGCGTTTTTCATCTCTGTTTCTTTCATTTTCAACTACACTTGGACACCTTTAGAATGGCATGAATTTGAATCAATTCCGAGTTAAATTCAGTAAGTTATGGTCAATCAATTGGAGGTTGGTCTGTAAACTGCTAGACCAAAGTGCGAGTCTAACTATTTCCACCATAACTCTCAAAATACTTGGATTTTTTCATCTCCGTTTCTTCCGTTATAAACTACACTTCGAGTCCCTTGAAATGGAACAAATTTCAATGAATTCCGAGTTGAATTTAGTGAGTTATGGTCATTCACTCGGAGGTAGATCTGTAAACTGCTAGGCGAAAGCGCGAGTCTAACTATTTCTATCATAACTCTTAAAATAATTAGACTTTTCCATCTCCGTTTCTTCCGTTTTCAACTACACTTCGATATCTTCAGAATGGTATGAATTTAAATAAATTCCGAGTCGAATTGAGTGACTTATGGTCAATGAATCGGAGGTAGGTGTGTAAACTGCTAGACCAAAGCACGAGTCTAACTATTTCCATCATAACTGTTAAGATACTCGGAGTTTTTCATCTCCGTTTCTTCTGTTTTCAACTACACTTCGACATCTTCGAAATGGCATGAATTTGAATCCATTTCAAATTTAATTGAGTGAGTTTTAGTCAATCAATCGGAGGTAGGTCTGTAAACTGCTAGACCAAAGCGCGAGTGTAACTATATCCACAATAAGTCCCAAATTACTTGGAGTTTTTCTTCTCTGTTTCTTCCGTTTTAAACTACACTTGGACTCCTTCGAAATGGAACAAATTTCAATGAATTCCGAGTTGAATTGAGTGAGTTATGGTCATTCACTCGGAGGTAGATCTGTAAAGTGCTAGCCGAAAGCGCGAGGCTAACTATTTCTATCATAACTCTTAAAATAATTAGAGTTTTTCATCTCCGTTTCATCCGTTTTCAACTACACTTCGATATCTTCAGAATTCTATGAATTTGAATAAATTCCGAGTCGAATTGAGTGACTTATGGTCAATGAATCAGAGGTAGGTCTGTAAACTGCTAGACCAAAGCGCGAGCCTAAATATGTCCATCATAACTCTTAAGATACTTGGAGTTTTTCATCTCTGTTTCTTTCATTTTCAACTACACTTCGACACCTTTAGAATGGCTTGAATTTGAATAAATTCCGAGTTAAATTGAGTGACTTATGGTCAATGAATCGGAGGTAGGTCTGTAAACTGCTAGACCAAAGCGCGAGTCTAACTATTTCCATCATAACTCTTAAGATACTTGGAGTTTTTTATCTGTGTTTCTTTCGTTTTCAACTACACTTAGACATCTTCAAAATAGCATGGATTTGAATAAATTCCGAGTTAAATTGAGTAAGTTATGGTCAATCAATTGGAGGTTGGTCTGTAAACTGCTAGACCAAAGTGCGAGTCTAACTACTTCCACCATAATTCTCAAAATACTTGGCTTTTTTCATCTCTGTTTCTTCCGTTTTAAACTACACTTCGAGTCCTTCGAAATGGAACAAATTTCAATGAATTCCGAGTTGAATTGAGTGAGTTATGGTCATTCACTCGGAGGTCGATCTGTAAACTGCTAGGTGAAAGCGCGAGTCTAACTATTTCTATCATAACTCTTAAAATAATTAGAGTTTTTCATCTTCGTTTCTTCCGTTTTCAACTAAACTTCGATATCTTCAGAATGGTATGAATTTGAATAAATTCCGAGTCGAATTGAGTGACTTATGGTAAATGAATCGGAGGTAGGTGTGTAAACTGCTAGACCAAAGCACGAGTCTAACTATTTCCATCATAACTCTTAAGATACTTGGAGTTTTTCATCTCTGCTTCTTCTGTTTTCAACTACACTTCGACATCTTCCAAATGGCATTAATTTGAATAAATTCCGAGTCGAATTGAGTGGGTCAATGAATCGGAGGTAGGTCCGTAAACTGCTAGACCAAAGCACGAGTCTAAATATGTCCATCATAACTCTTAAGATTATTGGAGTTTTTCATCTCTGTTTCTTTCATTTTCAACTACACTTCGACATCTTCAGAATGGCATGAATTTGAATCAATTCCGAGTTAAATTGAGTAAGTTATGGTCAATCAATTGGAGGTTGGTCTGTAAACTGTTAGACCAAAGTGCGAGTCTAAGTTCTTCCACAATAACTCTCAAAATACTTGGAGTTTTTCGTCTCTGTTTCATCCGTTTTAAACTACACTTCGACTCCTTCGAAATGAAACAAAGTTCAATGAATTCCGAGTTTAATTGAGTGAGTTATGGTCATTCAATCGGAGGTATGTCTGCAAACTGCTAGACCAAAGCGCGAATCTAACTATTTCCATCTTAACTCTCAAAATACAAGTAGTTTTTCATCTCCTTTTCTTCCGTTTTAAACTACACTTCGACTCCTTCGAAATGGAACAAGTTTCATTGAATTATGTGTTGAATTGAGTGAGTTATGGTCATTAAATCGGAGGTAGGTCTGTAAACTGCTAGGCGAAAGCGCGAGTCTAACTATTTCTATCATAACTCTTAAAATACTTGGAGTTTTTCATCTCCGTTTCTTTCGTTTTCAACTACTCTTCGACATATTTCAAATGGCATTAATTTGAATAAATTCCGAGTCGAATTGAGAGGGTCAATGAATCGGAGGTAGGTCCGTAAACTGCTAGACCAAAGCGCGAGTCTAAATATGTCCATCATAACTCTTAAGATACTTGGAGTTTTTCATCTCTGTTTCTTTCATTTTCAACTACACTTCGACATCTTCAGAATGGCATGAATTTGAATTAATTTCGAGTTAAATTGAGTGAGTTATGGTCAATCGATTGGAGGTTGGTCTGTAAACTGCTAGACCAAAGTGCGAGTCTAACTATTTCCACCATAACTCTCAAAATACTTGGCTTTTTTCATCTCCGTTTCTTCCGTTTTAAACTACACTTCGAGTCCTTCGAAATGGAACAAATTTCAATGAATTCCGAGTTGAATTGAGTGAGTTATGGTCATTCACTCAGAGGTAGATCTGTAAACCGCTAGGCGAAAGCGCGAGTGTAACAATTTCTATCATAACTCTTAAAATAATTAGAGTTTTTCATCTCCGTTTCTTCCGTTTTCAACTACACTTCGATATCTTCAGAATGTTATGAATATGAATAAATTCCGAGTCGAATTGAGTGACTTATGGTCAATGAATCGGAGGTAGATGTGTAAACTGCTAGACCAAAGCACGAGTCTAACTATTTCCATCATAACTCTTAAGATACTTGGAGTTTTTCATCTCCGTTTCTTCCGTTTTCGACTACACTTCGACATCTTCGAAATGGCATGAATTTCAATCCATTTCAAATTTAATTGAGTGAGTTTTAGTCAATCAATCGGAGGTAGGTCTGTAAACTGCTAGACCAAAGCGCGAATCTAACTATTTCCATCTTAACTCTCAAAATACAAGAAGTTTTTCATCTCCTTTGCTTCCATTTTAAACTACGCTTCGACTCCTTCGAAATGGAACAAATTTGATTGAATTAAGTGTTGAATTGAGTGAGTTATGGTCATTAAATCGGAGGTAGGTCTGTAAACTGCTAGGCGAAAGCGCGAGTTTAACTATTTCTATCATAACTCTTAAGATACTTGGAGTTTTTCATCTCTGTTTCTTTCATTTTCAACTACACTTCGACATCTTCAGAATGGCATGAATTTGAATCAATTCCGAGTTAAATTGAGTGAGTTATGGTCAATCAATTGGAGGTTGGTCTGTAAATTGCTAGACCAAAGTGCGAGTCTAACTATTTATACCATAACTCTCAAAATACTTGGCTTTTTTCGTCTCCGTTTCTTCCGTTTTAAACTACACTTCGAGTCCTTCGAAATGGAACAAATTTCAATGAATTCCGAGTTGAATTGAGTGAGTTATGGTCATTCACTCAGAGGTAGATCTGTAAACCGCTAGGCGAAAGCGCGAGTGTAACAATTTCTATCATAACTCTTAAAATAATTAGAGTTTTTCATCTCCGTTTCTTCCGTTTTCAACTACACTTCGATATCTTCAGAATGTTATGAATATGAATAAATTCCGAGTCGAATTGAGTGACTTATGGTCAATGAATCGGAGGTAGATGTGTAAACTGCTAGACCAAAGCACGAGTCTAACTATTTCCATCATAACTCTTAAGATACTTGGAGTTTTTCATCTCCGTTTCTTCCGTTTTCGACTACACTTCGACATCTTCGAAATGGCATGAATTTGAATCCATTTCAAATTTAATTGAGTGAGTTTTAGTCAATCAATCGGAGGTAGGTCTGTAAACTGCTAGACCAAAGCGCGAATCTAACTATTTCCATCTTAACTCTCAAAATACAAGTAGTTTTTCATCTCCTTTTCTTCCGTTTTAAACTACACTTCGACTCCTTCGAAATGGAACAAATTTGATTGAATTACGTGTTGAATTGAGTGAGTTATGGTCATTAAATCGGAGGTAGGTCTGTAAACTGCTAGGCGAAAGCGCGAGTTTAACTATTTCTATCATAACTCTTAAGATACTTGGAGTTTTTCATCTCTGTTTCTTTCATTTTCAACTACACTTCGACATCTTCAGAATGGCATGAATTTGAATCAATTCCGAGTTAAATTGA
Source organism: Tasmannia lanceolata (assembly GCF_043159265.1). Classification (NCBI taxonomy): domain Eukaryota; kingdom Viridiplantae; phylum Streptophyta; class Magnoliopsida; order Canellales; family Winteraceae; genus Tasmannia; species Tasmannia lanceolata. The sequence continues at coordinate 41,498,960 of NW_027518695.1, forward strand.
GTAAGTTATGGTTAATCAATTGGAGGTTGGTCTGTAAACTGTTAGACCAAAGTGCGAGTCTAAGTTCTTCCACAATAACTCTCAAAATACTTGGAGTTTTTCTTCTCTGTTTCATCCGTTTTAAACTACACTTCGACTCCTTCGAAATGAAACAAAGTTCAATGAATTCCGAGTTTAATTGAGTGAGTTATGGTCATTCAATCGGAGGTATGTCTGCAAACTGCTAGACCAAAGCGCGAATCTAACTATTTCCATCTTAACTCTCAAAATACAAGTAGTTTTTCATCTCCTTTTCTTCCGTTTTAAACTACACTTCGACTCCTTCGAAATGGAACAAATTTGATTGAATTACGTGTTGAATTGAGTGAGTTATGGTCATTAAATCGGAGGTAGGTCTGTAAACTGCTAGGCGAAAGCGCGAGTCTAACTATTTCTATCATAACTGTTAAAATACTTGGAGTTTTTCATCTCCGTTTCTTTCGTTTTCAACAACTCTTCGACATTTTCCAAATGGCATGAATTTGAATAAATTCCGAGTCGAATTGAGTGGGTCAATGAATCGGAGGTAGGTCCGTAAACTGCCAGACCAAAGCGCGAGCCTAAATATGTTCATCATAACTCTTAAGATACTTGGAGTTTTTCATCTCCGTTTCCTTCGTTTTCAACAACTCTTCGACATCTTCAAAATGGCATGCATTTGAATAAATTCCGAGTCGAATTGAGTGGGTCAATGAATCGGAGGTAGGTCCGTAAACTGCTAGACCAAAGCACGAGCCTAAATATGTCCATAATAACTCTTAAGATACTTGGAGTTTTTCATCTCTCTTTCTTTCGTTTTCAACTACACTTCGACATCTTCACAATTGCATAAATTTGAATCAATTCCGAGTTAAATTGAGTAAGTTATGGTCAATCAATTGGAGGTTGGCCTGTAAACTGCTAGACCAAAGTGCGAGTCTAACTATTTCCACCAAAACTCTCAGAATACTTGGCTTTTTTCATCTCCGTTTCTTCCGTTTTAAACTACACTTCGAGTCCTTCGAAATGGAACAAATTTCAATGAATTCCGAGTTGAATTGAGTGAGTTATGGTCATTCACTCGGAGGTAGATCTGTAAACTGCTAGGCCAAAGCGCGAGTCTAACTATTTCTATCATAACTCTTAAAATAATTAGAGTTTTGATCTCCGTTTCTTCCGTTTTCAACTACACTTCGATATCTTCAGAATGGTATGAATTGGAATAAATTCCGAGTCGAATTGAGTGACTTATGGTCAATGAATCGGAGGTAGGTGTGTAAACTGCTAGACCAAAGCACGAGTCTAACTATTTCCATCATAACTGTTAAGATACTTGGAGTTTTTCATCTCCGTTTCTTCCGTTTTCAACTACACTTCGACATCTTCGAAATGGCATGAATTTGAATCCATTTCAAATTTAATTGAGTGAGTTTTAGTCAATCAATCGGAGGTAGGTCTGTAAACTGCTAGACCAAAGCGCGAGTGTAACTATATCCACAATAAGTCCCAAAATACTTGGAGTTTTTCGTCTCTGTTTCTTCCGTTTTAAACTACACTTGGACTCCTTTGAAATGGAACAAATTTCAATGAATTCCGAGTTGAATTGAGTGAGTTATGGTCATTCACTCGGAGGTAGATCTGTAAAGTGCTAGCCGAAAGCGCGAGGCTAACTATTTCTATCATAACTCTTAAAATAATTAGAGTTTTTCATCTCCGTTTCATCCGTTTTCACCTACACTTCGATATCTTCAGAATGGTATGAATTTGAATAAATTCCGAGTCGAATTGAGTGACTTATGGTCAATGAATCAGAAGTAGGTCTGTAAACTGCTAGACCAAAGCGCGAGCCTAAATATGTCCATCATAACTCTTAAGATACTTGGAGTTTTTCATCTCTAGTTCTTTCATTTTCAACTACACTTCGACACCTTTAGAATGGCATGAATTTGAATCAATTCCGAGTTAAATTGAGTGACTTATGGTCAATGAATCGGAGGTAGGACTGTAAACTGCTAGACCAAAGCGCGAGTATAACTATTTCCATCATAACTCTTAAGATACTTGGAGTTTTTTATCTCTGTTTCTTTCGTTTTCAACTACACTTAGACATCTTCAAAATGGCATGAATTTGAATCAATTCCGAGTTAAATTGAGTAAGTTATGGTCAATCAATTAGAGGTTGGTCTGTAAACTGCTAGACCAAAGTGCGAGTCTAACTACTTCCACCATAATTATCAAAATACTTGGCTTTTTTCATCTCTGTTTCTTCCGTTTTAAACTACAGTTCGAGTCCTTCGAAATGGAACAAATTTCAATGAATTCCGAGTTGAATTGAGTGAGTTATGGTCATTCACTCGGAGGTAAATCTGTAAACTGCTAGGCGAAAGTGCGAGTCCAACTATTTCTATCATAACTCTTAAAATAATTAGAGTTTTTCATCTCCGTTTCTTCCGTTTTCAACTACACTTTGATATCTTCAGAATGGTATGAATTTGAATAAATTTCGAGTCGAATTGAGTGACTTATGGTCAATGAATCGGAGGTAGGTGTGTAAACTGCTAGACCAAAGCACGAGTCTAACTATTTCCATCATAACTGTTAAGATACTTGGAGTTTTCATCTCCGTTTCTTCCGTTTTCAACTACACTTCGACATCTTCGAAATGGCATGAATTTGAATCCATTTCAAATTTAATTGAGTGAGTTTTAGTCAATCAATCGGAGGTAGGTCTGTAAACTGCTAGACCAAAGCGCGAGTCTAACTATTTCCACTATAACTCTCAAAATACTTGGAGTTTTTCTTCTCTGTTTCTTCCGTTTTAAACTACACTTCGACTCCTTCGAAATGAAACAAAGTTCAATGAATTCCGAGTTTAATTGAGTGAGTTACGGTCATTCAATCGGAGGTATGTCTGCAAATGCTAGACCAAAGCGCGAATCGAACTATTTCCATCTTAACTCTTAAGATACTTGGAGTTTTTCATCTCTGTTTCTTTCATTTTCAACTACACTTCGACATCTTCAGAATGGCATGAATTTGAATCAATTCCGAGTTAAATTGAGTGAGTTATGGTCAATCAATTGGAGGTTGGTCTGTAAATTGCTAGACCAAAGTGCGAGTCTAACTATTTATACCATAACTCTCAAAATACTTGGCTTTTTTCGTCTCCGTTTCTTCCGTTTTAAACTACACTTCGAGTCCTTCGAAATGGAACAAATTTCAATGAATTCCGAGTTGAATTGAGTGAGTTATGGTCATTCACTCAGAGGTAGATCTGTAAACCGCTAGGCGAAAGCGCGAGTGTAACAATTTCTATCATAACTCTTAAAATAATTAGAGTTTTTCATCTCCGTTTCTTCCGTTTTCAACTACACTTCGATATCTTCAGAATGTTATGAATATGAATAAATTCCGAGTCGAATTGAGTGACTTATGGTCAATGAATCGGAGGTAGATGTGTAAACTGCTAGACCAAAGCACGAGTCTAACTATTTCCATCATAACTCTTAAGATACTTGGAGTTTTTCATCTCCGTTTCTTCCGTTTTCGACTACACTTCGACATCTTCGAAATGGCATGAATTTGAATCCATTTCAAATTTAATTGAGTGAGTTTTAGTCAATCAATCGGAGGTAGGTCTGTAAACTGCTAGACCAAAGCGCGAGTCTAACTATTTCCACTATAACTCTCAAAATACTTGGAGTTTTTCTTCTCTGTTTCTTCCGTTTTAAACTACACTTCGACTCCTTCGAAATGAAACAAAGTTCAATGAATTCCGAGTTTAATTGAGTGAGTTATGGTCATTCAATCGGAGGTATGTCTGCAAACTGCTAGACCAAAGCGCAAATCTAACTATTTCCATCTTAACTCTCAAAATACAAGTAGTTTTTCATCTCCTTTTCTTCCGTTTTAAACTACACTTCGACTCCTTCGAAATTGAACAAATTTCATTGAATTACGTGTTGAATTGAGTGACTTATAGTCATTAAATCGGAGGTAGGTCAGTAAACTGGTAGGCGAAAGCGCGAGTCTAACTATTTCTATCATAACTCTTAAAATACTTGGAGTTTTTCATCTCCGTTTCTTTCTTTTTCAACAACTCTTCGACATCTTTAATGGCATGCATTTGAATAAATTCCGAGTCGAATTGAGTGGGTCAATGAATCGGAGGTAAGTCCGTAAACTGCTAGACCAAAGCGCGAGCCTAAATATGTCCATCATAACTCTTAAGATACTTAGAGTTTTTCATCTCTGTTTCTTTCGTTTTTAACTACACTTCGACATCTTCAAAATGGCATGAATTTGAATCAATTCAGAGTTAAATTGAGTAAGTTATGGTCAATCAATCGGAGGTAGGTCTCTAAAGTGCTAGACCAATGCGCAAGTCTAACTATTTCCACAATAACTCTCAAAATACTTGGAGTTTTTCTTCTCGGTTTCTTCCGTTTTAAACTACACTTCGACTCCTTCGAAATGGAACAAATTTCAATGAATTCCGAGTTGAATTGAGTGAGTTATGGTCATTCACTCGGAGGTAGATCTGTAAACAGCTAGGCGAAAGCGCGAGTCTAACTATTTCTATCATAACTCTTAAAATAAGTAGTGTTTTTGATCTCTGTTTCTTCCGTTTTCAACTACACTTCGATATCTTCAGAATGGTAAGAATTTGAATAAATTCCGAGTCGAATTGAGTGACTTATGCTCAATGAATCGGAGGTAGGTCTGTAAACTGCTAGACCAAAGCGCGAGCCTAAATATGTCAATCATAACTCTTAAGATACTTGGAATTTTTCATCTCTGTTTCTTTCATTTTCAACTACACTTCGACACCTTTAGAATGGCATGAATTTGAATCAATTCCGAGTTAAATTGAGTGACTTATGGTCAATGAATCGGAGGTAAGTCTGTAAACTGCTAGACCAAAGCGCGAGTCTAACTATTTTCATCATAACTCTTAGGGTACTTGGAGTTTTTAATCTCTGTTTCTTTTGTTTTCAACTACACTTAGACATCTTCAAAATGGCATGAATTTGAATCAATTCCGAGTTAAATTTAGTAAGTTATGGTCAATCAATTGGAGGTTGGTCAGTAAACTGCTAGACCAAAGTGCGAGTCTAACTATTTCCACCATAATTCTCAAAATACTAGGCTTTTTTCATCTCTGTTTCTTCCGTTTTAAACTACACTTCGAGTCCTTCGAAATGGAACAAATTTCAATGAATTCCGAGTTGAATTGAGTGAGTTATGGTCATTAAATCGGAGGTAGGTCTGTAAACTGCTAGGCGAAAGCGCGAGTCTAACTATTTCTATCATAACTGTTAAAATACTTGGAGTTTTTCATCTCCGTTTCTTTCATTTTCAACTACTCTGCGACATCTTACAAATGGCATGAATTTGAATAAATTTCGAGTCGAATTGAGTGACTTATGGTCAATGAATCGGAGGTTGGTCTGTAAACTGCTAGATCAAAGCGCGAATCTAACTATTTCCATCTTAACTCTCAAAATACAAGTAGTTTTGCATCTCCGTTGCTTCCGTTTTAAACTACACTTCGACTCCTTCGAAATCGATCAAATTTCATTGAATTACGTATTGAATTGAGTGAGTTATGGTCATTAAATCGGAGGTAGGTCTGTAAACTGCTAGGCGAAAGCGCGAGTCTAACTATTTCTATCATAACTCTTAAAATACTTGGAGTTTTTTTATCTCCGTTTTTTTCGTTTTCAACTACTCTTCGACATCTTCCAAATGGCATGAATTTGAACAAATTCCGAGTCGAATTGAGTGACTTATGGTCAATGAAACAGAGGGAGGTCTGTAAACTGCTAGACCAAAGCGTGAATCTAACTATTTCCATCTTAACTCTCAAAATACAAGTAGTTTTTCATCTCCGTTGCTTCCGTTTTAAACTACACTTCGACTCCTTCAAAATCGAACAAATTTCATTGAATTACGTATTGAATTGAGTGAGTTATGGTCATTAAATCGGAGTTAGGTCTGTAAACTGCTAGGCGAAAGCGCGAGTCTAACTATTTCTAACATTACTCTTAAAATACTTGGAGTTTTTCATCTCCGTTTCTTTCGTTTTCAACTACTCTTCGACATCTTCCAAATGGCATTAATTTGAATAAATTCCGAGTCGAATTGAGTGGGTCAATGAATCGGAGGTAGGTCCGTAAACTGCTAGACCAAAGCGCGAGCCTAAATATGTCCACTATAACTCTTAAGATACTTGGAGTTTTTCATCTCTATTTCTTTCGTTTTCAACTACACTTCGACATCTTCAAAATGGCTTGAATTTTAATCAATTCAGAGTTAAATTGAGTAAGTTATGGTCAATCAATTGGAGGTTGGTGTGTAAACTGCTAGACCAAAGTGCGAGTCTAACTATTTCCACCATAACTCTCAAAATACTTGGCTTTTTTCATCTCCGTTTCTTTCGTTTTAAACTACACTTCGAGTCCTTCGAAATGGAACAAATTTCAATGAATTCCGAGTTGAATTGAGTGAGTTATGGTCATTCACTTGGAGGTAGATCTGTAAACTGCTAGGCGAAAGCGCGAGTCTAACTATTTCTATAATAACTCTTAAAATAATGAGAGTTTTTCAAATCCGTTTCTTCCGTTTTCAACTACACTTCGATATCTTCAGAAAGGTAAGAATTTGAATAAATTCCGAGTCGAATTGAGTGACTTATGGTCATTGAATCGGAGGTAGGTGTGTAAACTGCCAGACCAAAGCACGAGTCTAACTATTTCCATCATAACTCTTAAGATACTTGGAGTTTTTCATCTCCGATTCTTCCGTTTTCCACTACACTTCGACATCTTCGAAATTGCATGAATTTGAATCTATTTCAAATTTAATTGAGTGAGTTTTAGTCAATCAATCGGAGGTAGGTCTGTAAACTGCTAGACCAAAGCGCGAGTGTAACTATTTCCACAATAAGTCTCAAAATACTTGGAGTTTTTCTTCTCTGTTTCTTCCGTTTTAAACTACACTTCGACTCATTCGAAATGGAACAAATTTCAATGAATTCCGAGTTGAATTGAGTGAGTTATGGTCATTCACTCGGAGGTAGATCTGTAAAGTGCTTGGCGAAAGCGCGAGGCTAACTATTTCTATCATAACTCTTAAAATAATTAGAGTTTTTCATCTCCGTTTCATCCGTTTTCAACTACACTTCGATATCTTCAGAATGGTATGAATTTGAATAAATTCTGAGTCGAATTGAGTGACTTACGGTCAATGAATCAGAGGTAGGTCTGTAAACTGCTAGACCAAAGCACGAGTCTAACTATTTCCATCATTACTCTTAAGATACTTGGAGTTTTTCATCTCCGTTTCTTCCGTTTTCAACTACACTTCGACATCTTCGAAATGGCATGAATTTGAAATCATTTCAAATTTAATTGAGTGTGTTTTAGTCAATCAATCGGAGGTAGGTCTGTAAACTGCTAGACCAAAGCGCAAGTCTAACTATTTCCACAATAACTCTCAAAATACTTGGAGTTTTTCTTCTCGGTTTCTTCCGTTTTAAACTACACTTCGACTCCTTCGAAATGGAACAAAGTTTAATGAATTCCGATTTGAATTGAGTGAGTTATGGTCATTCAATCGGAGGTATGTCTGCAAACTGCTAGACCAAAGCGCGAATCTAACTATTTCCATCTTAACTCTCAAAATATAAGTAGTTTTTCATCTCCTTTTCTTCCGTTTTAAACTACACTTCGACTCCTTCGAAATGGAACAAATTTCCTTGAATTACGTGTTGAATTGAGTGAGTTATGGTCATTAAATCGGATATAGGTCTGTAAACTGCTAGGCGAAAGTGCGAGTCTAACTATTTCTATCATAACTCTTAAAATAATTAGAGTTTTTCATCTCCGTTTCTTCCGTTTTCAACTAAACTTCGATATCTTCAGAATGGTATGAATTTGAATAAATGCCGAGTCGAATTGAGTGACTTTTGGTCAATGAATCGGAGGTAGGTGTGTAAACTGCTAGATCAAAGCACGAGTCTAACTATTTCCATCATAACTCTTAAGATACTTGGAGTTTTTCATCTCTGTTTCTTTCGTTTTCAACTACACTTCGACATCTTCAAAATGGCATGAATTTTAATCAATTCAGAGTTAAATTGAGTTAGTTATGGTCAATCAATTGGAGGTTGGTGTGTAAACTGCTAGACCAAAGTGCGAGTCTAACTATTTCCACCATAACTCTCAAAATACTTGGCTTTTTTCATCTCCGTTTCTTCCGTTTAAAACTACACTTCGAGTCCTTCGAAATGGAACAAATTTCAATGAATTCCGAGTTTAATTGAGTGAGTTATGGTCATTCACTCGGAGGTAGATCTGTAAACTGCTAGGCGAAAGCGCGAGTCTAACTATTTCTATAATAACTCTTAAAATAATTAGAGTTTTTCATCTCCGTTTCTACCGTTTTCAATTACACTTCGATATCTTCAGAAAGGTAAGAATTTGAATAAATTCCGAGTCGAATTGAGTGACTTATGGTCATTGAATCGGAGGTAGGTGTGTAAACTGCTAGACCAAAGCACGAGTCTAACTATTTCCATCATAACTCTTAAGATACTTGGAGTTTTTCATCTCCGATTCTTCCGTTTTCAACTACACTTCGACATCTTCGAAATGGCATGAATTTGAATATATTTCAAATTTAATTGAGTGAGTTTTAGTCAATCAATCGGAGGTAGGTCTGTAAACTGCTAGGCGAAAGCGCGAGTCTAACTATTTCTATCATAACTGTTAAAATACTTGGAGTTTTTCATCTCCGTTTCTTTCGTTTTCAACTACTCTTCGACATCTTCCAAATGGCATGAATTTGAATAAATTTTGAGTCGAATTGAGTGACTTATGGTCAATGAATCGGAGGTTGGTCTGTAAACTGCTAGACCAAAGCGCGAATCTAACTATTTCCATCTTAACTCTCAAAATACAAGTAGTTTTTCATCTCCATTGCTTCCGTTTTAAACTAAACTTCGACTCCTTCGAAATCGAACAAATGTCATTGAATTACGTATTGAATTGAGTGAGTTATGGTCATTAAATCGGAGGTAGGTCTGTAAACTGCTAAGCGAAAGCGCGAGTCTAACTATTTCTATCATAACTCTTAAAATACTTGGAGTTTTTTATCTCCGTTTCTTTCGTTTTCAACTACTCTTCGACATCTTCCAAATGGCATGAATTTGAGCAAATTCCGAGTCGAATTGAGTGACTTATGGTCAATGAAACGGAGGGAGGTCTGTACACTGCTAGACCAAAGCGTGAATCTAACTATTTCCATCTTAAGTCTCAAAATACAAGTAGTTTTTCATCTCCTTTGCTTCCGTTTTAAACTACACTTCGACTCCTTCGAAATAAAACAAATTTCATTGAATTACGTTTTGAATTGAGTGAGTTATGGTCATTCACTCGGAGGTAAATCTATAAACTGCTAGGCGAAAGCGCGAGTCTAACTATTTCTATCATAACTCTTAAAATAATTAGAGTTTTTCATCTCCGTTTCTTCCGTTTTCAACTACACTTCGATATCTTCAGAATGGTATGAATTTGAATAAATCCGAGTCGAATTGAGTGACTTATGGTCAATGAATCGGAGGTAGGTGTGTAAACTGCTAGACCAAAGCACGAGTCTAACTATTTCCATCATAACTGTTAAGATACTTCGAGTTTTTCATCTCCGTTTCTTCCGTTTTCAACTACACTTCGACATCTTCCAAATGGCATTAATTTGAATAAATTTTGAGTCGAATTGAGTGGTTTAATGAATCGGAGGTAGGTCCGTAAACGGCGATACCAAAGCCCGAGTCTAAATATGTCCATCATAACTCTTAAGATACTTGGAGTTTTTCATCTCTGTTTCTTTTATTTTCAACTACACTTCGACATCTTCAGAATGACATGAATTTGAATCAATTCCGAGTTAAATTGAGTAAGTTATGGTCAATCAATTGGAGGTTAGTCTGTAAACTGCTAGACCAAAGTGCGAGTCTAACTATTTCCACCATAACTCTCAAAATACTTAGCTTTTTTCAACTCCGTTTCTTCCGTTTTAAACTACACTCCGAGTCCTTCGAAATGGAACAAATTTCAATGAATTTCGAGTTGAATTGAGTGAGTATTGGTCATTCACTCGGAGGTAGATCTGTAAACTGCTAGGCGAAAGCGTGAGTTTAACTATTTCTATTATAACTCTTAAAATAATTAGAGTTTTTCATCTCCGTTTCTTCCGTTTTCAACTACACTTCGATATCTTCAGAAAGGTAAGAATTTAAATAAATTCTGAGTCGAATTGAGTGACTTATGGTCATTGAATCGGAGGTAGGTGTGTAAACTGCTAGACCAAAGCACGAGTCTAACTATTTCCATCATAACTCTTAAGATACTTGGAGTTTTTCATCTCCGATTCTTCCGTTTTCCACTACACTTCGACATCTTCGAAATGGCACGAATTTGAATCTATTTCAAATTTAATTGAGTGAGTTTTAGTCAATCAATCGGAGGTAGGTCTGTAAACTGCTAGACCAAAGCGCGAGTGTAACTATTTCCACAATAAGTCTCAAAATACTTGGAGTTTTTCTTCTCTGTTTCTTCCGTTTTAATCTACACTTCGACTCCTTCGAAATGGAACAAATTTCAATGAATTCCGAGTTGAATTGAGTGAGTTATGGTCATTCACTCGGAGGTAGATCTGTAAAGTGCTAGGCGAAAGAGCGAGGCTAACTATTTCTATCATAACTCTTAAAATAATTAGAGTTTTTCAACTCCGTTTCATCCGTTTTCAACTACACTTCGATATCTTCAGAATGGTATGAATTTGAATAAATTCTGAGTCGAATTGAGTGACTTATGGTCAATGAATCAGAGGTAGGTCTGTAAACTGCTAGACCAAAGCACGAGTCTAACTATTTCCATCATAACTCTTAAGATACTTGGAGTTTTTCATCTCCGTTTCTTCCGTTTTCAACTACACTTCGACATCTTCGAAATGACATGAATTTGAAATCATTTCAAATTTAATTGAGTGTGTTTTAGTCAATCAATCGGAGGTAGGTCTGTAAACTGCTAGACCAAAGCGCGAGTCTAACTATTTCCACAATAACTCTCAAAATACTTGGAGTTTTTCTTCTCTGTTTCTTCCGTTTTAAACTACACTTCGACTCTTTCGAAATGGAACAAATTTCAATGAATTCCGAGTTGAATTGAGTGAGTTATGGTCATTCATTCGGAGGTATGTCTGCAAAGTGCTCGACCAAAGCGCGAATCTAACTATTTCCATCTTAACTCTCAAAATATAAGTAGTTTTTCATCTCATTTTCTTCCGTTTTAAACTACACTTCGACTCCTTCGAAATTGAACAAATTTCATTGAATTACGTGTTGAATTGAGTGAGTTATGGTCATTAAATCGGAGGTAGGTCTGTAAACTGCTAGGCGAAAGCGCGAGTCTAACTATTTCTATCATAACTGTTAAAATACTTGTGGTCAATGAATCGGAGGTTGGTCTGTAAACTGCTAGACCAAAGCGCGAATCTAACTATTTCCATCTTAACTCTCAAAATACAAGTAGTTTTTCATCTCCATTGCTTCTGTTTTAAACTAAACTTCGACTCCTTCGAAATCGAACAAATGTCATTGAATTACGTCCATCATAACTCTTAAGATACTTGGAGTTTTTCATCTCTGTTTCTTTTATTTTCAACTACACTTCGACATCTTCAGAATGGCAAGAATTTGAATCAATTCCGAGTTAAATTGAGTAAGTTATGGTCAATCAATTGGAGGTTAGTCTGTAAACTGCTAGACCAAAGTGCGAGTCTAACTATTTCCACCATAACTCTCAAAATACTTAGCTTTTTTCAACTCCGTTTCTTCCGTTTTAAACTACACTTCGAGTCCTTCGAAATGGAACAAATTTCAATGAATTTCGAGTTGAATTGAGTGAGTATTGGTCATTCACTCGGAGGTAGATCTGTAAACTGCTAGGCGAAAGCGTGAGTTTAACTATTTCTATCATAACTCTTAAAATAATTAAAGTTTTTCATCTCCGTTTCTTCCGTTTTCAACTACACTTCGATATCTTCAGAATGGTATGAATTTGAATAAATTCTGAGTCGAATTGAGTGACTTATGGTCAATGAATCGGAGGTAGGTGTGTAAACTGCTAGACTAAAGCACGAGTCTAACTATTTCCATCATAACTGTTAAGATACTTGGAGTTTTTCATCTCTGTTTCTTCCGTTTTCAACTACACTTCGACATCTTTGAAATGGCATGAATTTGAATCCATTTCAAATTTAATTGAGTGAGTTTTAGTCAATCAATCGGAGGTAGGTCTGTAAACTGCTAGACCAAAGCGCGAGTCTAACTATTTCCACAATAACTCTCAAAATACTTGGAGTTTTTCTTCTCTGTTTCTTCCGTTTTAAACTACACTTCGACTCCTTCGAAATGGACCAAAGTTCAATGAATTCCGAGTTGAATTGAGTGAGTTATGGTCATTCAATCGGAGGTATGTCTGCAAACTGCTAGACCAAAGCGCGAATCTAACTATTTCCATCTTAACTCTCAAAAAATAAGTAGTTTTTCATCTCCTTTTCTTCCGTTTTAAACTACACTTCGACTCCTTCGAAATGGAACAAATTTCATTGAATTACGTGTTGAATTGAGTGAGTTATGGTCATTAAATCGTTGGTAGGTCTGTAAACTGCTAGGCGAAAGTGCTAGTCTAACTATTTCTATCATAACTCTTAAAATAATTAGAGTTTTTCATCTCCGTTTCTTCCGTTTTCAACTACACTTCGATATCTTCAGAATGGTATGAATTTGAATAAATTCGGAGTCGAATTGAGTGACTTATGGTCAATGAATCGGAGGTAGGTGTGTAAACTGCTAGACTAAAGCACGAGTCTAACTATTTCCATCATAACTGTTAAGATACTTGGAGTTTTTCATCTCCGTTTCTTCCGTTTTCAACTACACTTCGACATCTTTGAAATGGCATGAATTTGAATCCATTTCAAATTTAATTGAGTGAGTTTTAGTCAATCAATCGGAGGTAGGTCTGTAAACTGCTAGACCAAAGCGCGAGTCTAACTATTTCCACAATAACTCTCAAAATACTTGGAGTTTTTCTTCTCTGTTTCTTCCGTTTTAAACTACACTTCGACTCCTTCGAAATGGAACAAAGTTCAATGAATTCCGAGTTGAATTTAGTGAGTTATGGTCATTCAATCGGAGGTATGTCTGCAAACTGCTAGACCAAAGCGCGAATCTAACTATTTCCATCTTAACTCTCAAAATATAAGTAGTTTTTCATCTCCTTTTCTTCTGTTTTAAACTACACTTCGACTCCTTCGAAAAGGAACAAATTTCATTGAATTACGTGTTGAATTGAGTGAGTTATGGTCATTAAATCGGAGGTAGGTCTGTAAACTGTTAGGCGAATGTGCGAGTCTAACTATTTCTATCATAACTCTTAAAATAATTAGAGTTTTTCATCTCCGTTTCTTCCGTTTTCAACTACGCTTCGATATCTTCAGAATGGTATGAATTTGAATAAATTCCGAGTCAAATTGAGTGACTTTTGGTCAATGAATCGGAGGTAGGTGTGTAAACTGCTAGACAAAAGCACGAGTCTAACTATTTCCATCATAACTCTTAAGATACTTGAAGTTTTTCATCTCCATTTCTTCCGTTTTCAACTACACTTCGACATCTTCGAAATTGCATGAATTTGAATCCATTTCAAATTTAATTGAGTGAGTTTTAGTCAATCAATCGGAGGTAGGTCTGTAAACTGCTAGACCAAAGCGCGAGTCTAACTATTTCCACAATAACTCTCAAAATACTTGGAGTTTTTCTTCTCTGTTTCTTCCGTTTTAAACTACACTTCGACTCCTTCGAAATGGAACAAAGTTCAATGAATTCCGAGTTGAATTGAGTGAGTTATGGTCATTCAATCGGACGTATGTCTGCAAACTGCTAGACCAAAGCGCGAATCTAACTATTTCCATCTTAACTCTCAAAATATAAGTAGTTTTTCATCTCCTTTTCTTCCGTTTTAAACTACACTTCGACTCCTTCGAAATGAAATAAATTTCATTGAATTACGTGTTGAATTGAGTGAGTTATGGTCATTAAATCGGATATAGGTCTGTAAACTGCTAGGCGAAAGTGCGAGTCTAACTATTTCTATCATAACTCTTAAAATAATTAGAGTTTTTCATCTCCGTTTCTTCCGTTTTCAACTACACTTCGATATCTTCAGAATGGTATGAATTTGAATAAATGCCGAGTCGAATTGAGTGACTTTTGGTCAATGAATCAGAGGTAAGTGTGTAAACTGCTAGATCAAAGCACGAGTCTAACTATTTCCATCATAACTCTTAAGATACTTGGAGTTTTTCATCTCTGTTTCTTTCGTTTTCAACTACACTTCGACATCTTCAAAATGGCATGAATTTTAATCAATTCAGAGTTAAATTGAGTAAGTTATGGTCAATCAATTGGAGGTTGGTGTGTAAACTGCTAGACCAAAGTGCGAGTCTAACTATTTCCACCATAACTCTCAAAATACTTGGCTTTTTTCATCTCCGTTTCTTCCGTTTAAAACTACACTTCGAGTCCTTCGAAATGGAACAAATTTCAATGAATTCCGAGTTTAATTGAGTGAGTTATGGTCATTCACTCGGAGGTAGATCTGTAAACTGCTAGGCGAAAGTGCGAGTCTAACTATTTCTATAATAACTCTTAAAATAATTAGAGTTTTTCATCTCCGTTTCTTCCGTTTTCAACTACACTTCGATATCTTCAGAAAGGTAAGAATTTGAATAAATTCCGAGTCGAATTGAGTGACTTATGGTCATTGAATCGGAGGTAGGTGTGTAAACTGCTAGACCAAAGCACGAGTCTAACTATTTCCATCATAACTCTTAAGATACTTGAAGTTTTTCATCTCCATTTCTTCCGTTTTCAACTACACTTCGACATCTTCGAAATTGCATGAATTTGAATCCATTTCAAATTTAATTGAGTGAGTTTTAGTCAATCAATCGGAGGTAGGTCTGTAAACTGCTAGACCAAAGCGCGAGTCTAACTATTTCCACAATAAGTCTCAAAATACTTGGAGTTTTTCTTCTCTGTTTCTTCCGTTTTAAACTACACTTCGACTCCTTCGAAATGGAACAAATTTCAATGAATTCCGAGTTGAATTGAGTGAGTTATGGTCATTCTCTCGGAGGTAGATCTGTAAAGTGCTAGGCGAAAGCGCGAGGCTAACTATTTCTATCATAACTCTTAAAATAATTAGAGTTTTTCATCTCCGTTTCTTCCGTTTTCAACTACACTTTGATATCTTCAGAATGGTATGAATTTGAATAAATGCCGAGTCGAATTGAGTGACTTTTGGTCAATGAATCGGAGGTAGGTGTGTAAACTGCTAGACCAAAGCACGAGTCTAACTATTTCCATCATAACTCTTAAGATACTTGGAGTGTTTCATCTCCGTTTCTTCCGTTTTCAACTACACTTCGACATCTTCGAAATGGCATGAATTTGAATTCATTTCAAATTTAATTTAGTGAGTTTTAGTCAATCAATCGGAGGTAGGTCTGTAAACTGCTAAACCAAAGCGCGAGTCTAACTATTTCCACAATAACTCTCAAAATACTTGGAGTTTTTCTTATCTGTTTCTTCCGTTTTAAACTACACTTCGACTCTTTCGAAATGGAACAAATTTCAATGAATTCCGAGTTGAATTGAGTGAGTTACGGTCATTCATTCGGAGGTATGTCTGCAAAGTGCTCGACCAAAGCGCGAATCTAACTATTTCCATCTTAACTCTCAAAATATAAGTAGTTTTTCATCTCATTTTCTTCCGTTTTAAACTACACTTCGACTCCTTCGAAATGGAACAAATTTCATTGAATTACGTGTTGAATTGAGTGAGTTATGGTCATTAAATCGGAGGTAGGTCTGTAAACTGCTAGGCGAAAGCGCGAGTCTAACTATTTCTATCATAACTGTTAAAATACTTGGAGTTTTTCATCTCCGTTTCTTTCGTTTTCAACTACTCTTCGACATCTTCCAAATGGCATGAATTTGAATAAATTTCGAGTCGAATTGAGTGACTTATGGTCAATGAATCGGAGGTTGGTCTGTAAACTGCTAGACCAAAGCGCGAATCTAACTATTTCCATCTTAACTCTCAAAATACAAGTAGTTTTTCATCTCCATTGCTTCCGTTTTAAACTAAACTTCGACTCCTTCGAAATCGAACAAATGTCATTGAATTACGTATTGAATTGAGTGAGTTATGGTCATTAAATCGGAGGTAGGTCTGTAAACTGCTAAGCGAAAGCGCGAGTCTAACTATTTCTATCATAACTCTTAAAATACTTGGAGTTTTTTATCTCCGTTTCTTTCGTTTTCAACTACTCTTCGACATCTTCCAAATGGCATGAATTTGAGCAAATTCCGAGTCGAATTGAGTGACTTATGGTCAATGAAACGGAGGGAGGTCTGTACACTGCTAGACCAAAGCGTGAATCTAACTATTTCCATCTTAAGTCTGAAAATACAAGTAGTTTTTCATCTCCTTTGCTTCCGTTTTAAACTACACTTCGACTCCTTCGAAATAAAACAAATTTTATTGAATTACGTTTTGAATTGAGTGAGTTATGGTCATTCACTCGGAGGTAAATCTATAAACTGCTAGGCGAAAGCGCGAGTCTAACTATTTCTATCATAACTCTTAAAATAATTAGAGTTTTTCATCTCCGTTTCTTCCGTTTTCAACTACACTTCGATATCTTCAGAATGGTATGAATTTGAATAAATTCCGAGTCGAATTGAGTGACTTATGGTCAATGAATCGGAGGTAGGTGTGTAAACTGCTAGACCAAAGCACGAGTCTAACTATTTCCATCATAACTGTTAAGATACTTCGAGTTTTTCATCTCCGTTTCTTCCGTTTTCAACTACACTTCGACATCTTCCAAATGGCATTAATTTGAATAAATTTTGAGTCGAATTGAGTGGTTTAATGAATCGGAGGTAGGTCCGTAAACGGCGATACCAAAGCCCGAGTCTAAATATGTCCATCATAACTCTTAAGATACTTGGAGTTTTTCATCTCTGTTTCTTTTATTTTCAACTACACTTCGACATCTTCAGAATGGCATGAATTTGAATCAATTCCGAGTTAAATTGAGTAAGTTATGGTCAATCAATTGGAGGTTAGTCTGTAAACTGCTAGACCAAAGTGCGAGTCTAACTATTTCCACCATAACTCTCAAAATACTTAGCTTTTTTCAACTCCGTTTCTTCCGTTTTAAACTACACTTCGAGTCCTTCGAAATGGAACAAATTTCAATGAATTTCGAGTTGAATTGAGTGAGTATTGGTCATTCACTCGGAGGTAGATCTGTAAACTGCTAGGCGAAAGCGTGAGTTTAACTATTTCTATCATAACTCTTAAAATAATTAGAGTTTTTCATCTCCGTTTCTTCCGTTTTCAATTACACTTCGATATCTTCAGAATGGTATGAATTTGAATAAATTCTGAGTCGAATTGAGTGACTTATGGTCAATGAATCGGAGGTAGGTGTGTAAACTGCTAGACTAAAGCACGAGTCTAACTATTTCCATCATAACTGTTAAGATACTTGGAGTTTTTCATCTCCGTTTCTTCCGTTTTCAACTACACTTCGACATCTTTGAAATGGCATGAATTTGAATCCATTTCAAATTTAATTGAGTGAGTTTTAGTCAATCAATCGGAGGTAGGTCTGTAAACTGCTAGACCAAAGCGCGAGTCTAACTATTTCCACAATAACTCTCAAAATACTTGGAGTTTTTCTTCTCTGTTTCTTCCGTTTTAAACTACACTTCGACTCCTTCAAAATGGAACAAAGTTAAATGAATTCCGAGTTGAATTGAGTGAGTTATGGTCATTCAATCGGAGGTATGTCTGCAAACTGCTAGGCGAAAGCGCGAATCTAACTATTTCCATCTTAACTCTAAAAAAATAAGTAGTTTTTCATCTCCTTTTCTTCCGTTTTAAACTACACTTTGACTCCTTCGAAATGGAACAAATTTCATTGAATTACGTGTTGAATTGAGTGAGTTATGGTCATTAAATCGTTGGTAGGTCTGTAAACTGCTAGGCGAAAGTGCTAGTCTAACTATTTCTATCATAACTCTTAAAATAATTAGAGTTTTTCATCTCCGTTTCTTCCGTTTTCAACTACACTTCGATATCTTCAGAATGGTATGAATTTGAATAAATTCGGAGTCGAATTGAGTGACTTATGGTCAATGAATCGGAGGTAGGTGTGTAAACTGCTAGCCTAAAGCACGAGTCTAACTATTTCCATCATAACTGTTAAGATACTTGGAGTTTTTCATCTCCGTTTCTTCCGTTTTCAACTACACTTCGACATCTTTGAAATGGCATGAATTTGAATCCATTTCAAATTTAATTGAGTGAGTTTTAGTCAATCAATCGGAGGTAGGTCTGTAAACTGCTAGACCAAAGCGCGAGTCTAACTATTTCCACAATAACTCTCAAAATACTTGGAGTTTTTCTTCTCTGTTTCTTCCGTTTTAAACTACACTTCGACTCCTTCGAAATGGAACAAAGTTCAATGAATTCCGAGTTGAATTTAGTGAGTTATGGTCATTCAATCGGAGGTATGTCTGCAAACTGCTAGACCAAAGCGCGAATCTAACTATTTCCATCTTAACTCTCAAAATATAAGTAGTTTTTCATCTCATTTTCTTCTGTTTTAAACTACACTTCGACTCCTTCGAAATGGAACAAATTTCATTGAATTACGTGTTGAATTGAGTGAGTTATGGTCATTAAATCGGAGGTAGGTCTGTAAACTGTTAGGCGAAAGTGCGAGTCTAACTATTTCTATCATAACTCTTAAAATAATTAGAGTTTTTCATCTCCGTTTCTTCCGTTTTCAACTACACTTCGATATCTTCAGAATGGTATGAATTTGAATAAATTCCGAGTCAAATTGGGTGACTTTTGGTCAATGAATCGGAAGTAGGTGTGTAAACTGCTAGACAAAAGCACGAGTCTAACTATTTCCATCATAACTCTTAAGATACTTGAAGTTTTTCATCTCCATTTCTTCCGTTTTCAACTACACTTCGACATCTTCGAAATTGCATGAATTTGAATCCATTTCAAATTTAATTGAGTGAGTTTTAGTCAATCAATCGGAGGTATGTCTGTAAACTGCTAGACCAAAGCGCGAGTCTAACTATTTCCACAATAACTCTCAAAATACTTGGAGTTTTTCTTCTCTGTTTCTTCCGTTTTAAACTACACTTCGACTCCTTCGAAATGGAACAAAGTTCAATGAATTCCGAGTTGAATTGAGTGAGTTATGGTCATTCAATCGGACGTATGTCTGCAAACTGCTAGACCAAAGCGCGAATCTAACTATTTCCATCTTAACTCTCAAAATATAAGTAGTTTTTCATCTCCTTTTCTTCCGTTTTAAACTACACTTCTACTCCTTCGAAATGGAAAAAATTTCATTAAATTACGTGTTGAATTTAGTGAGTTATGGTCATTAAATCGGAGGTAGGTCTGTAAACTGCTAGGCGAAAGTGCGAGTCTAACTATTTCTATCATAACTCTTAAAATAATTAGAGTTTTTCATCTCCGTTTCTTCCGTTTTCAACTACACTTCGATATCTTCAGAATGGTATGAATTTGAATAAATTCCGAGTCGAATTGAGTGACTTATGGTCAATGAATCGGAGGTAGGTGTGTAAACTGCTAGACCAAAGCACGAGTCTAACTATTTCAATCATAACTGTTAAGATACTTCGAGTTTTTCATCTCCGTTTCTTCCGTTTTCAACTACACTTCGACATCTTCCAAATGGCATTAATTTGAATAAATTTTGAGTCGAATTGAGTGGTTTAATGAATCGGAGGTAGGTCCGTAAACGGCGATACCAAAGCCTGAGTCTAAATATGTCCATCATAACTCTTAAGATACTTGGAGTTTTTCATCTCTGTTTCTTTTATTTTCAACTACACTTCGACATCTTCAGAATGGCATGAATTTGAATCAATTCCGAGTTAAATTGAGTAAGTTATGGTCAATCAATTGGAGGTTAGTCTGAAAACTGCTAGACCAAAGTGCGAGTCTAACTATTTCCACCATAACTCTCAAAATACTTAGCTTTTTTCATATCCGTTTCTTCCGTTTTAAACTACACTTCGAGTCCTTCGAAATGGAACAAATTTCAATGAATTTCGAGTTGAATTGAGTGAGTATTGGTCATTCACTCGGAGGTAGATCTGTAAACTGCTAGGCGAAAGCGTGAGTTTAACTATTTCTATCATAACTCTTAAATAATTAGAGTTTTTCATCTCCGTTTCTTCCGTTTTCAACTACACTTCGATATCTTCAGAATGGTATGAATTTGATTAAATTCTGAGTCGAATTGAGTGACTTATGGTCAATGAATCGGAGGTAGGTGTGTAAACTGCTAGACTAAAGCACAAGTCTAACTATTTCCATCATAACTGTTAAGATACTTGGAGTTTTTCATCTCCGTTTCTTCCGTTTTCAACTACACTTCGACATCTTTGAAATGGCATGAATTTGAATCCATTTCAAATTTAATTGAGTGAGTTTTAGTCAATCAATCGGAGGTAGGTCTGTAAACTACTAGACCAAAGCGCGAGTCTAACTATTTCCACAATAACTCTCAAAATACTTGGAGTTTTTCTTCTCTATTTCTTCCGTTTTAAACTACACTTCGACTCCTTCGAAATGGAACAAAGTTCAATGAATTCCGAGTTGAATTTAGTGAGTTATGGTCATTCAATCGGAGGTATGTCTGCAAACTGCTAGACCAAAGCGCGAATCTAACTATTTCCATCTTAACTCTCAAAATATAAGTAGTTTTTCATCTCCTTTTCTTCCGTTTTAAACTACACTTCGACTCCTTCGAAATGGAACAAATTTCATTGAATTACGTGTTGAATTGAGTGAGTTATGGTCATTAAATCGGAGGTAGGTCTGTAAACTGCTAGGCGAAAGTGCGAGTCTAACTATTTCTATCATAACTCTTAAAATAATTAGAGTTTTTCATCTTCGTTTCTTCCGTTTTCAACTACACTTCGATATCTTCAGAATCGTATGAATTTGAATAAATTCCGAGTCGAATTGAGTGACTTTTGGTCAATTAATCGGAATTAGGTGTGTAAACTGCTAGACCAAAGCACGAGTCTAACTATTTCCATCATAACTCTTAAGATACTTGAAGTTTTTCATCTCCATTTCTTCCGTTTTCAACTAAACTTCGACATCTTCGAAATGGCATGAATTTGAATCCATTTCAAATTTAATTGAGTGAGTTTTAGTCAATCAATCGGAGGTAGGTCTGTAAACTGCTAGACGAAAGCGCGAGTCTAACTATTTCCACAATAACTCTCAAAATACTTGGAGTTTTTCTTCTCTGTTTCTTCCATTTTAAACTACACTTCGACTCCTTCGAAATGGAACAAAGTTCAATGAATTCCGAGTTGAATTGAGTGAGTTATGGTCATTCAATCGGAGGTATGTCTGCAAACTGCTAGACCAAAGCGCGAATCTAACTATTTCCATCTTAACTCTCAAAATATAAGTAGTTTTTCATCTCCTTTTCTTCCGTTTTAAACTACACTTCGACTCCTTCGAAATGGAACAAATTTCATTGAATTACGTGTTGAATTGAGTGAGTTATGGTCATTAAATCGTTGGTAGGTCTGTAAACTGCTAGGCGAAAGTGCTAGTCTAACTATTTCTATCATAACTCTTAAAATAATTAGAGTTTTTCCTCTCCGTTTCTTCCGTTTTCAACTACACTTCGATATCTTCAGAATGGTATGAATTTGAATAAATTCGGAGTCGAATTGAGTGACTTATGGTCAATGAATCGGAGGTAGGTGTGTAAACTGCTAGACTAAAGCACGAGTCTAACTATTTCCATCATAACTGTTAAGATACTTGGAGTTTTTCATCTCCGTTTCTTCCGTTTTCAACTACACTTCGACATCTTTGAAATGGCATGAATTTGAATCCATTTCAAATTTAATTGAGTGAGTTTTACTCAATCAATCGGAGGTAGGTCTGTAAACTGCTAGACCAAAGCGCGAGTCTAACTATTTCCACAATAACTCTCAAAATACTTGGAGTTTTTCTTCTCTGTTTCTTCCGTTTTAAACTACACTTCGACTCCTTCGAAATGGAACAAAGTTCAATGAATTCCGAGTTGAATTTAGTGAGTTATGGTCATTCAATCGGAGGTATGTCTGCAAACTGCTAGACCAAAGCGCGAATCTAACTATTTCCATCTTAACTCTCAAAATATAAGTAGTTTTTCATCTCCTTTTCTTCCGTTTTAAACTACACTTCGATTCCTTCGAAATGGAACAAATTTCATTGAATTACGTGTTGAATTGAGTGAGTTATGGTCATTAAATCGGAGGTAGGTCTGTAAACTGTTAGGCGAAAGTGCGAGTCTAACTATTTCTATCATAACTCTTAAAATAATTAGAGTTTTTCATCTCCGTTTCTTCCGTTTTCAACTACACTTCGATATCTTCAGAATGGTATGAATTTGAATAAATTCCGAGTCAAATTGAGTGACTTTTGGTCAATGAATCGGAGGTAGGTGTGTAAACTGCTAGACCAAAGCACGAGTCTAACTATTTCCATCATAACTCTTAAGATACTTGAAGTTTTTCATCTCCATTTCTTCCGTTTTCAACTACACTTCGACATCTTCGAAATTGCATGAATTTGAATCCATTTCAAATTTAATTGAGTGAGTTTTAGTCAATCAATCGGAGGTAGGTCTGTAAACTGCTAGACCAAAGCGCGAGTCTAACTATTTCCACAATAACTCTCAAAATACTTGGAGTTTTTCTTCTCTGTTTCTTCCGTTTTAAACTACACTTCGACTCCTTCGAAATGGAACAAAGTTCAATGAATTCCGAGTAGAATTGAGTGAGTTATGGTCATTCAATCGGACGTATGTCTGCAAACTGCTACACCAAAGCGCGAATCTAACTATTTCCATCTTAACTCTCAAAATATAAGTAGTTTTTCATCTCCTTTTCTTCAGTTTTAAACTACACTTCTACTCCTTCGAAATGGAACAAATTTCATTAAATTACGTGTTGAATTTAGTGAGTTATGGTCATTAAATCGGAGGTAGGTCTGTAAACTGCTAGGCGAAAGTGCGAGTCTAACTATTTCTATCATAACTCTTAAAATAATTATAGTTTTTCATCTCCGTTTCTTCCGTTTTCAACTACACTTCGATATCTTCAGAATGGTATGAATTTGAATAAATTCCGAGTCAAATTGAGTGACTTTTGGTCAATGAATCGGAGGTAGGTGTGTAAACTGCTAGACCAAAGCACGAGTCTAACTATTTCCATCATAACTCTTAAGATACTTGAAGTTTTTCATCTCCATTTCTTCCGTTTTCAACTACACTTCGACATCTTCGAAATTGCATGAATTTGAATCCATTTCAAATTTAATTGAGTGAGTTTTAGTCAATCAATCGGAGGTAGGTCTGTAAACTGCTAGACCAAAGCGCGAGTCTAACTATTTTCACAATAACTCTCAAAATACTTGGAGTTTTTCTTCTCTGTTTCTTCCGTTTTAAACTACACTTCGACTCCTTCGAAATCGAACAAAGTTCAATGAATTCCGAGTTGAATTGAGTGAGTTATGGTCATTCAATCGGAGGTATGTCTGCAAACTGCTAGACCAAAGCGCGAATCTAACTATTTCCATCTTAACTCTCAAAATATAAGTAGTTTTTCATCTCCTTTTCTTCCGTTTTAAACTACACTTCGACTCCTTCGAAATGGAACAAATTTCATTTAATTACGTGTTGAATTGAGTGAGTTATGGTCGTTAAATCGTTCGTAGGTCTGTAAACTGCTAGGCGAAAGTGCTAGTCTAACTATTTCTATCATAACTCTTAAAATAATTAGAGTTTTTCATCTCCGTTTCTTCCGTTTTCAACTACACTTCGATATCTTCAGAATGGTATGAATTTGAATAAATTCTGAGTCGAATTGAGTGACTTATGGTCAATGAATCAGAGGTAGGTGTGTAAACTGCTAGACTAAAGCACGAGTCTAACTATTTCCATCATAACTGTTAAGATACTTGGAGTTTTTCATCTCCGTTTCTTCCGTTTTCAACTACACGTCGACATCTTTGAAATGGCATGAATTTGAATCCATTTCAAATTTAATTGAGTGAGTTTTAGTCAATCATTCGGAGGTAGGTCTGTAAACTGCTAGACCAAAGCGCGAGTCTAACTATTTCCATCATAACTCTTAAGGTACTTGGAGTTTTTAATCTCTGTTTCTTTCGTTTTCAACTACACTTAGACATCTTCAAAATGGCATGAATTTGAATCAATTCCGAGTTAAATTTAATAAGTTATGGTCAATCAATTGGAGGTTGGTCAGCAAACTGCTAGACCAAAGTGCGAGTCTAACTATTTCCACCATAATTCTCAAAATACTAGGCTTTTTTCATCTCTGTTTCTTCCGTTTTAAACTACACTTCGAGTCCTTCGAAATGGAACAAATTTCAATGAATTCCGAGTTGAATTGAGTGAGTTATGGTCATTAAATCGGAGGTAGGTCTGTAAACTGCTAGGCGAAAGCGCGAGTCTAACTATTTTTATCCTAACTGTTAAAATACTTAGAGTTTTTCATCTCCGTTTCTTTCGTTTTCAACTACTCTTCGACATCTTACAAATGGCATGAATTTGAATAAATTTCGAGTCGAATTGAGTGACTTATGGTCAATGAATCGGAGGTTGGTCTGTAAACTGCTAGATCAAAGCGCGAATCTAACTATTTCCATCTTAACTCTCAAAATACAAGTAGTTTTTCATCTCCGTTGCTTCCGTTTTAAACTACACTTCGACTCCTTCGAAATCGAACAAATTTCATTGAATTACGTATTGAATTGAGTGAGTTATGGTCATTAAATCGGAGGTAGGTCTGTAAACTGCTAGGCGAAAGCGCGAGTCTTACTATTTCTATCATAACTCTTAAAATACTTGGAGTTTTTCATCTCCGTTTCTTTCGTTTTCAACTACTCTTCGACATCTTCCAAATGGCATTAATTTGAATAAATTCCGAGTCGAATTGAGTGGGTCAATGAATCGGAGGTAGGTCCGTAAACTGCTAGACCAAAGCGCGAGCCTAAATATGTCTATCATAACTCTTAAGATACTTGGAGTTTTTCATCTCGGTTTCTTTCGTTTTCAACTACACTTCGACATCTTCAAAATGGCATGAATTTGAATCAATTCAGAGTTAAATTGAGTGAGTTATGGTCATTCAATCGGAGGTATGTCTGCAAACTGCTAGACCAAAGCGCGAATCTAACTATTTCCATCTTAACTCTCAAAATATAAGTAGTTTTTCATCTCATTTTCTTCCGTTTTAAACTACACTTCGACTCCTTCGAAATGGAACAAATTTCATTGAATTACGTGTTGAATTGAGTGAGTTATGGTCATTAAATCGGAGGTAGGTCTGTAAACTGCTAGGCGAAAGCGCGAGTCTAACTATTTCTATCATAACTGTTAAAATACTTGGAGTTTTTCATCTCCGTTTCTTTCGTTTTCAACTAATCTTCGACATCTTCCAAATGGCATGAATTTGAATAAATTTCGAGTCGAATTGAGTGACTTATGGTCAATGAATCGGAGGTTGGTCTGTAAACTGCTAGACCAAAGCGCGAATCTAACTATTTCCATCTTAACTCTCAAAATACAAGTAGTTTTTCATCTCCGTTGCTTCCGTTTTAAACTAAACTTCGACTCCTTCGAAATCGAACAAATGTCATTGAATTACGTATTGAATTGAGTGAGTTATGGTCATTAAATCGGAGGTAGGTCTGTAAACTGCTAAGCGAAAGCGCGAGACTAACTATTTCTATCATAACTCTTAAAATACTTGGAGTTTTTCATCTCCGTTTCTTTTGTTTTCAACTACTCTTCGACTTCTTCCAAATGGCATTAATTTGAATAAATTCCGAGTCGAATTGAGTGGGTCAATGAATCGGAGGTAGGTCCGTAAACTGCTAGACCAAAGCGCGAGCCTAAATATGTCCATCATAACTCTTAAGATACTTGGAGTTTTTCATCTCGGTTTCTTTTGTTTTCAACTACACTTCGACATCTTCAAAATGGCATGAATTTGAATCAATTTAGAGTTAAATTGAGTGAGTTATGGTCATTCAATCGGAGGTATGTCTGCAAACTGCTAGACCAAAGCGCGAATCTAACTATTTCCATCTTAACTCTCAAAATATAAGTAGTTTTTCATCTCCTTTTCTTCCGTTTTAAACTACACTTCGACTAATTCGAAATGGAACAAATTTCATTTAATTACGTGTTGAATTGAGTGAGTTATGGTCATTAAATCGTTGGTAGGTCTGTAAACTGCTAGGCGAAAGTGCTAGTCTAACTATTTCTATCATAACTCTTAAAATAATTAGAGTTTTTCATCTCCGTTTCTTCCGTTTTCAACTACACTTCGATATCTTCAGAATGGTATGAATTTGAATAAATTCGGAGTCGAATTGAGTGACTTATGGTCAATGAATCGGAGGTAGGTGTGTAAACTGCTAGACTAAAGCACGAGTCTAACTATTTCCATCATAACTGTTAAGATACTAGGAGTTTTTCATCTCCGTTTCTTCCGTTTTCAACTACACTTCGACATCTTTGAAATGGCATGAATTTGAATCAATTTCAAATTTAATTGAGTGAGTTTTAGTCAATCAATCGGAGGTAGGTCTGTAAACTGCTAGACTAAAGCGCGAGTCTAACTATTTCCACAATAACTCTCAAAATACTTGGAGTTTTTCTTCTCTGTTTCTTCCGTTTTAAACTACACTTCGACTCCTTCGAAATGGAACAAAGTTCAATGAATTCCGAGTTGAATTGAGTGAGTTATGGTCATTCAATCGGACGTATGTCTGCAAACTGCTAGACCAAAGCGCGAATCTAACTATTTCCATCTTAACTCTCAAAATATAAGTAGTTTTTCATCTCCTTTTCTTCCCTTTTAAACCACATTTCGACTCCTTCGAAATGGAACAAATTTCATTAAATTACGTGTTGAATTAAGTGAGTTATGGTCATTAAATCGGAGGTAGGTCTGTAAACTGCTAGGCGAAAGTGCGAGTCTAACTATTTCTATCATAACTCTTAAAATAATTAGAGTTTTTCATCTCCGTTTCTTCCGTTTTCAACTACACTTCGATATCTTCAGAATGGTATGAATTTGAATAAATTCCGAGTCGAATTGAGTGACTTTTGGTCAATGAATCGGAGGTAGGTGTGTAAACTGCTAGACCAAAGCACGAGTCTAACTATTTCCATCCTAACTCTTAAGATACTTGGAGTTTTTCAACTCCGTTTCTTCCGTTTTCAACTACACTTCGACATCTTCGAAATGGCATGAATTTGAATCCATTTCAAATTTAATTGAATGAGTTTTAGTCAATCAATCAGAGGTAGGTCTGTAAACTGCTAGACCAAAGCGCGAGTCTAACTATTTCCAATTTAAATCTCAAAATACTTGGAGTTTTTCTTCTCTGTTTCTTCCGTTTTAAACTACACTTCGACTCCTTCGAAATGGAACAAATTTCAATGAATTCCGAGTTGAATTGAGTGAGTTATGGTCATTCACTCGGATGTAGATCTGTAAACAGCTAGGCGAAAGCACGAGTCTAACTATTTCTATCATAACTCTTAAAATAATTAGAGTTTTTCATCTCCGTTTCTTCCGTTTTCAACTACACTTCGATATCTTCAGAATGGTAAGAATTTGAATAAATTCCGAGTCGAATTGAGTGACTTATGCTCAATGAATCGGAGGTAGGTCTGTAAACTGCTAGACCAAAGCGCGAGCCTAAATATGTCCATCATAACTCTTAAGATACTTGGAATTTTTCATCTCTGTTTCTTTCATTTTCAACTACACTTCGACACCTTTAGAATGGCATGAATTTGGTTCAATTCCGAGTTAAATTGAGTGACTTATTGTCAATGAATCGGAGGTAGGTCTGTAAACAGCTAGACCAAAGCGCGAGTCTAACTATTTCCATCATAACTCTTAAGGTACTTGGAGTTTTTAATCTCTGTTTCTTTCGTTTTCAACTACACTTAGACATCTTCAAAATGGCATGAATTTGAATCAATTCCGAGTTAAATTTAATAAGTTATGGTCAATCAATTGGAGGTTGGTCAGTAAACTGCTAGACCAAAGTGCGAGTCTAACTATTTCCACCATAATTCTCAAAATACTAGGCTTTTTTCATCTCTGTTTCTTCCGTTTTAAACTACACTTCGAGTCCTTCGAAATGGAACAAATTTCAATGAATTCCGAGTTGAATTGAGTGAGTTATGGTCATTAAATCGGAGGTAGGTCTGTAAACTGCTAGGCGAAAGCGCGAGTCTAACTATTTTTATCATAACTGTTAAAATACTTAGAGTTTTTCATCTCCGTTTCTTTCGTTTTCAACTACTCTTCGACATCTTACAAATGGCATGAATTTGAATAAATTTCGAGTCGAATTGAGTGACTTATGGTTAATGAATCGGAGGTTGGTCTGTAAACTGCTAGATCAAAGCGCGAATCTAACTATTTCCATCTTAACTCTCAACATCTCCGTTCCTTCCGTTTTAAACTACACTTCGACTCCTTCGAAATCGAACAAATTTCATTGAATTACGTATTGAATTGAGTGAGTTATGGTCATTAAATCGCAGGTAGGTCTGTAAACTGCTAGGCGAAAGCGCGAGTCTACCTATTTCTATCATAACTCTTAAAATACTTGGAGTTTTTCATCTCTGTTTCTTTCGTTTTCAACTACTCTTTGACATCTTCCAAATGGCATGAATTTGAATAAATTTCGAGTCGAATTGAGTGACTTATGGTTAATGAATCGGAGGTTGGTCTGTAAACTGCTAGATCAAAGCGCGAATCTAACTATTTCCATCTTAACTCTCAACATCTCCGTTGCTTCCGTTTTAAACTACACTTCGACTCCTTCGAAATCGAACAAATTTCATTGAATTACGTATTGAATTGAGTGAGTTATGGTCATTAAATCGCAGGTAGGTCTGTAAACTGCTAGGCGAAAGCGCGAGTCTACCTATTTCTATCATAACTCTTAAAATACTTGGAGTTTTTCATCTCCGTTTCTTTCGTTTTCAACCACTCTTCGACATCTTCCAAATGGCATTAATTTGAATAAATTCCGAGTCAAATTGAGTGGGTCAATGAATCGGAGGTAGGTCCGTAAACTGCTAGACCAAAGCGCCAGCCTAAATATGTCCATCATAACTCTTAAGATACTTGGAGTTTTTCATCTCGGTATCTTTCGTTTTCAACTACACTTCGACATCTTCAAAATGGCATGAATTTGAATCAATTCAGAGTTAAATTGAGTGAGTTATGGTCATTCAATCGGAGGTATGTCTGGAAACTGCTAGACCAAAGCGCGAATCTAACTATTTCCATCTTAACTCTCAAAATATAAGTAGTTTTTCATCTCCTTTTCTTCCGTTTTAAACTACACTTCGACTCCTTCGAAATGGAACAAATTTCATTGAATTACGTGTTGAATTGAGTGAGTTATGGTCATTAAATCGGATGTAGGTCTGTAAACTGCTAGGCGAAAGTGCGAGTGTAACTATTTCTATCATAACTCTTAAAATAATTAGAGTTTTTCATCTCCGTTTCTTCCGTTTTCAACTACACTTCGATATCTTCAGAATGGTATGAATTTGAATAAATTCCGAGTCGAATTGAGTGACTTATGCTCAATGAATCGGAGGTAGGTCTGTAAACTGCTAGACCAAAGCACGAGTCTAACTATTTCCATCATAACTCTTAAGATACTTGAAGTTTTTCATCTCCATTTCTTCCGTTTTCAACTACACTTCGACATCTTCGAAATGACATGAATTTGAATCCATTTCAAATTTAATTGAGTGAGTTTTAGTCAATCAATCGGAGGTAGGTCTGTAAACTGCTAGACCAAAGCGCGAGTCTAACTATTTCCACAATAACTCTCAAAATACTTGGAGTTTTTCTTCTCTGTTTCTTCCGTTTTAAACTACACTTCGACTGCTTCGAAATGGAACAAAGTTCAATGAATTCCGAGTTGAATTGAGTGAGTTATGGTCATTCAATCGGACGTATGTCTGCAAACTGCTAGACCAAAGCGCGAATCTAACTATTTCCATCTTAACTCTCAAAATATAAGTAGTTTTTCATCTCCTTTTCTTCCGTTTTAAACTACACTTCGACTCCTTCGAAATGGAACAAATTTCATTAAATTACGTGTTGAATTTAGTGAGTTATGGTCATTAAATCGGAGGTAGGTCTGTAAACTGCTAGGCGAAAGTGCGAGTCTAACTATTTCTATCATAACTCTTAAAATAATTAGAGTTTTTCATCTCCGTTTCTTCCGTTTTCAACTACACTTCGATATCTTCAGAATGGTATGAATTTGAATAAATTCCGAGTCGAATGGAGTGACTTTTGGTCAATGAATCGGAGGTAGGTGTGTAAACTGCTAGACCAAAGCACGAGTCTAACTATTTCCATCATAACTCTTAAGATACTTGGAGTTTTTCAACTCCGTTTCTTCCGTTTTCAACTACACTTCGACATCTTCGAAATGGCATGAATTTGAATCCATTTCAAATTTAATTGAGTGAGTTTTAGTCAATCAATCGGAGGTAGGTCTCTAAACTGCTATACCAAAGCGCGAGTCTAACTATTTCCACAATAACTCTCAAAATACTTGGAGTTTTTCTTCTCTGTTTCTTCCGTTTTAAACTACACTTCGACTCCTTCGAAATGGAACAAATTTCAATGAATTCCGAGTTGAATTGAGTGAGTTATGGTCATTCACTCGGAGGTAGATCTGTAAACAGCTAGGCGAAAGCACGAGTCAAACTATTTCTATCATAACTCTTAAAATAATTAGAGTTTTTCATCTCCGTTTCTTCCGTTTTCAACTACACTTCGATATCTTCAGAATTGTAAGAATTTGAATAAATTCCGAGTCGAATTGAGTGACTTATGCTCAATGAATCGGAGGTAGGTCTGTAAACTGCTAGACCAAAGCGCGAGCCTAAATATGTCCATCATAACTCTTAAGATACTTGGAATTTTTCATCTCTGTTTCTTTCATTTTCAACTACACTTCGACACCTTTAGAATGACATGAATTTGGTTCAATTCCGAGTTAAATTGAGTGACTTATTGTCAATGAATCGGAGGTAGGTCTGTAAACTCCTAAACCAAAGCGCGAGTCTAACTATTTCCATCATAACTCTTAAGGTACTTGGAGTTTTTAATCTCTGTTTCTTTCGTTTTCAACTACACTTATACATCTTCAAAATGGCATGAATTTGAATCAATTCCGAGTTAAATTTAATAAGTTATGGTCAATCAATTGGAGGTTGGTCAGTAAACGGCTAGACCAAAGTGCGAGTCTAACTATTTCCACCATAATTCTCAAAATACTAGGCTTTTTTCATCTCTGTTTCTTCCGTTTTAAACTACACTTCGAGTCCTTCGAAATGGAACAAATTTCAATGAATTCCGAGTTGAATTGAGTGAGTTATGGTCATTAAATCGGAGGTAGGTCTGTAAACTGCTAGGCGAAAGCGCGAGTCTAACTATTTCTATCATAACTGTTAAAATACTTAGAGTTTTTCATCTCCGTTTCTTTCGTTTTGAACTACTCTTCGACATCTTACAAATGGCATGAATTTGAATAAATTTCGAGTCGAATTGAGTGACTTATGGTCAATGAATCGGAGGTTGGTCTGTAAACTGCTAGATCAAAGCGCGAATCTAACTATTTCCATCTTAACTCTCAAAATACAAGTAGTTTTTCATCTCCGTTGCTTCCGTTTTAAACTACACTTCGACTCCTTCGAAATCGAACAAATTTCATTGAATTACGTATTGAATTGAGTGAGTTATGGTCATTAAATCGGAGGTAGGTCTGTAAACTGCTAGGCGAAAGCGCGAGTCTAACTATTTCTGTCATAACTGTTAAAATACTTAGAGATTTTCATCTCCGTTTCTTTCGTTTTCAACTACTCTTCGACATCTTCCAAATGGCATGAATTTGAATAAATTTCGAGTCGAATTGAGTGACTTATGGTCAATGAATCGGAGGTTGGTCTGTAAACTGCTAGACCAAAGCGCGAATCTAACTGTTTCCATCTTAACTCTAAAAATACAAGTAGTTTTTCATCTCCGTTGCTTCCATTTTAAACTAAACTTCGACTCCTTCGAAATCGAACAAATGTCATTGAATTACGTATTGAATTGAGTGAGTTATGGTTATTAAATCGGAGGTAGGTCTGTAAACTGCTACGCGAAAGCGCGAGTCTAACTATTTCTATCATAACTCTTAAAATACTTGGAGTTTTTCATCTCTGTTTCTTTCGTTTTCAACTACTCTTCGACATCTTCCAAATGGCATGAATTTGAATAAATTTCGAGTCGAATTGAGTGACTTATGGTTAATGAATCGGAGGTTGGTCTGTAAACTGCTAGATCAAAGCGCGAATCTAACTATTTCCATCTTAACTCTCAACATCTCCGTTGCTTCCGTTTTAAACTACACTTCGACTCCTTCGAAATCGAACAAATTTCATTGAATTACGTATTGAATTGAGTGAGTTATGGTCATTAAATCGGAGGTAGGTCTGTAAACTGCTAGGCGAAAGCGCGAGTCTAACTATTTCTATCATAACTCTTAAAACACTTGGAGTTTTTCATCTCCGTTTCTTTCGTTTTCAACCACTCTTCGACATCTTCCAAATGGCATTAATTTGAATAAATTCCGAGTCGAATTGAGTGGGTCAATGAATCGGAGGTAGGTCCGTAAACTGCTAGACCAAAGCGCGAGCCTAAATATGTCCATCATAACTCTTAAGATACTTGGAGTTTTTCATCTCGGTTTCTTTCGTTTTCAACTACACTTCGACATCTTCAAAATGGCATGAATTTGAATCAATTCAGAGTTAAATTGAGTGAGTTATGGTCATTCAATCGGAGGTATGTCTGGAAACTGCTAGACCAAAGCGCGAATCTAACTATTTCCATCTTAACTCTCAAAATATAAGTAGTTTTTCATCTCCTTTTCTTCCGTTTTAAACTACACTTCGACTCCTTCGAAATGGAACAAATTTCATTGATTTACGTGTTGAATTGAGTGAGTTATGGTCATTAAATCGGATGTAGGTCTGTAAACTGCTAGGCGAAAGTGCGAGTCTAACTATTTCTATCATAACTCTTAAAATAATTAGAGTTTTTCATCTCCGTTTCTTCCGTTTTCAACTACACTTCGATATCTTCAGAATGGTATGAATTTGAATAAATTCCGAGTCGAATTGAGTGACTTATGGTCAATGAATCGGAGGTAGGTGTGTAAACTGCTAGACCAAAGCACGAGTCTAACTATTTCCATCATAACTCTTAAGATACTTGAAGTTTTTCATCTCCATTTCTTCCGTTTTCAACTACACTTCGACATCTTCGAAATGACATGAATTTGAATCCATTTCAAATTTAATTGAGTGAGTTTTAGTCAATCAATCGGAGGTAGGTCTGTAAACTGCTAGACCAAAGCGCGAGTCTAACTATTTCCACAATAACTCTCAAAATACTTGGAGTTTTTCTTCTCTGTTTCTTCCGTTTTAAACTACACTTCGACTCCTTCGAAATGGAACAAAGTTCAATGAATTCCGAGTTGAATTGAGTGAGTTATGGTCATTCAATCGGACGTATGTCTGCAAACTGCTACACCAAAGCGCGAATCTAACTATTTCCATCTTAACTCTCAAAATATAAGTAGTTTTTCATCTCCTTTTCTTCCGTTTTAAACTACACTTCGACTCCTTCGAAATGGAACAAATTTCATTAAATTACGTGTTGAATTTAGTGAGTTATGGTCATTAAATCGGAGGTAGGTCTGTAAACTGCTAGGCGAAAGTGCGAGTCTAACTATTTCTATCATAACTCTTTAAATAATTAGAGTTTTTCATCTCCGTTTCTTCCGTTTTCAACTACACTTCGATATCTTCAGAATGGTAAGAATTTGAATAAATTCCGAGTCGAATTGAGTGACTTATGCTCAATGAATCGGAGGTAGGTCTGTAAACTGCTAGACCAAAGCGCGAGCCTAAATATGTCCATCATAACTCTTAAGATACTTGGAATTTTTCATCTCTGTTTCTTTCATTTTCAACTACACTTCGACACCTTTAGAATGGCATGAATTTGGTTCAATTCCGAGTTAAATTGAGTGACTTATTGTCAATGAATCGGAGGTAGGTCTGTAAACTGCTAGAACAAAGCGCGAGTCTAACTATTTCCATCATAACTCTTAAGGTACTTGGAGATTTTAATCTCTGTTTCTTTCGTTTTCAACTACACTTAGACATCTTCAAAATGGCATGAATTTGAATCAATTCCGAGTTAAATTTAATAAGTTATGGTCAATCAATTGGAGGTTGGTCAGTAAACTGCTAGACCAAAGTGCGAGTCTAACTATTTCCACCATAATTCTCAAAATACCAGGCTTTTTTCATCTCTGTTTCTTCCGTTTTAAACTACACTTCGAGTCTTTCGAAATGGAACAAATTTCAATGAATTCCGAGTTGAATTGGGTGAGTTATGGTCATTAAATCGGAGGTAGGTCTGTAAACTGCTAGGCGAAAGTGCGAGACTAACTATTTCTATCATAACTGTTAAAATACTTAGAGTTTTTCATCTCCGTTTCTTTCGTTTTCAACTACTCTTCGACATCTTACAAATGGCATGAATTTGAATAAATTTCGAGTCGAATTGAGTGACTTATGGTCAATGAATCGGAGGTTGGTCTGTAAACTGCTAGATCAAAGCGCGAATCTAACTATTTCCATCTTAACTCTCAAAATACAAGTAGTTTTTCATCTCCGTTGCTTCCGTTTTAAACTACACTTCGACTCCTTCGAAATCGAACAAATTTCATTGAATTACGTATTGAATTGAGTGAGTTATGGTCATTAAATCGGAGGTAGGTCTGTAAACTGCTAGGCGAAAGCGCGAGTCTAACTATTTCTCTCATAACTGTTAAAATACTTAGAGATTTTCATCTCCGTTTCTTTCGTTTTCAACTACTCTTCGACATCTTCCAAATGGCATGAATTTGAATAAATTTCGAGTCGAATTGAGTGACTTATGGTCAATGAATCGGAGGTTGGTCTGTAAACTGCTAGACCAAAGCGCGAATCTAACTGTTTCCATCTTAACTCTAAAAATACAAGTAGTTTTTCATCTCCGTTGCTTCCATTTTAAACTAAACTTCGACTCCTTCGAAATCGAACAAATGTCATTGAATTACGTATTGAATTGAGTGAGTTATGGTTATTAAATCGGAGGTAGGTCTGTAAACTGCTACGCGAAAGCGCGAGTCTAACTATTTCTATCATAACTCTTAAAATACTTGGAGTTTTTCATCTCTGTTTCTTTCGTTTTCAACTACTCTTCGACATCTTCCAAATGGCATGAATTTGAATAAATTTCGAGTCGAATTGAGGGACTTATGGTTAATGAATCGGAGGTTGGTCTGTAAACTGCTAGATCAAAGCGCGAATCTAACTATTTCCATCTTAACTCTCAACATCTCCGTTGCTTCCGTTTTAAACTACACTTCGACTCCTTCGAAATCGAACAAATTTCATTGAATTACGTATTGAATTGAGTGAGTTATGGTCATTAAATCGCAGGTAGGTCTGTAAACTGCTAGGCGAAAGCGCGAGTCTACCTATTTCTATCATAACTCTTAAAATACTTGGAGTTTTTCATCTCCGTTTCTTTCGTTTTCAACTACTCTTCGACATCTTCCAAATGGCATTAATTTGAATAAATTCCGAGTCGAATTGAGTGGGTCAATGAATCGGAGGTAGGTCCGTAAACTGCTAGACCAAAGCGCGAGCCTAAATATGTCCATCATAACTCTTAAGATACTTGGAGTTTTTCATCTCGGTTTCTTTCGTTTTCAACTACACTTCGACATCTTCAAAATGGCATGAATTTGAATCAATTCAGAGTTAAATTGAGTGAGTTATGATCATTCAATCGGAGGTATGTCTGCAAACTGCTAGACCAAAGCGCGAATCTAACTATTTCCATCTTAACTCTCAAAATATAAGTAGTTTTTCATCTCCTTTTCTTCCGTTTTAAACTACACTTCGACTCCTTCGAAATGGAACAAATTTCATTGAATTACGTGTTGAATTGAGTGAGTTATGGTCATTAAATCGGATGTAGGTCTGTAAACTGCTAGGGCGAAAGTGCGAGTCTAACTATTTCTATCATAACTCTTAAAATAATTAGAGTTTTTCATCTCCGTTTCTTCCGTTTTCAACTACACTTCGATATCTTCAGAATGGTATGAATTTGAATAAATTCCGAGTCGAATTGAGTGACTTATGGTCAATGAATCGGAGGTAGGTGTGTAAACTGCTAGACCAAAGCACAAGTCTAACTATTTCCATCATAACTCTTAAGATACTTGAAGTTTTTCATCTCCATTTCTTCCGTTTTCAACTACACTTCGACATTTTCTAAATGACATGAATTTGAATCCATTTCAAATTTAATTGAGTGAGTTTTAGTCAATCAATCGGAGGTATGTCTGTAAACTGCTAGACCAAAGCGCGAGTCTAACTATTTCCACAATAACTCTCAAAATACTTGGAGTTTTTCTTCTCTGTTTCTTCCGTTTTAAACTACACTTCGACTCCTTCGAAATGGAACAAAGTTCAATGAATTCGAGTTGAATTGAGTGAGTTATGGTCATTCAATCGGACGTATGTCTGCAAACTGCTAGACCAAAGCGCGAATCTAACTATTTCCATCTTAACTCTCAAAATATAAGTAGTTTTTCATCTCCTTTTCTTCCGTTTTAAACTACACTTCGACTCCTTCGAAATGGAACAAATTTCATTTAATTACGTGTTGAATTTAGTGAGTTATGGTCATTAAATCGGAGGTAGGTCTGTAAACTGCTAGGCGAAAGTGCGAGTCTAACTATTTCTATCATAACTCTTAAAATAATTAGAGTTTTTCATCTCCGTTTCTTCCGTTTTCAACTACACTTCGATATCTTCAGAATGGTATGAATTTGAATAAATTCCGAGTCGAATGGAGTGACTTTTGGTCAATGAATCGGAGGTAGGTGTGTAAACTGCTAGACCAAAGCACGAGTCTAACTATTTCCATCATAACTCTTAAGATACTTGGAGTTTTTCAACTCCGTTTCTTCCGTTTTCAACTACACTTCGACATCTTCGAAATGGCATGAATTTGAATCCATTTCAAATTTAATTGAGTGAGTTTTAGTCAATCAATCGGAGGTAGGTCTGTAAACTGTTATACCAAAGCGCGAGTCTAACTATTTCCACAATAACTCTCAAAATACTTGGAGTTTTTCTTCTCTGTTTCTTCCGTTTTAAACTACACTTCGACTCCTTCGAAATGGAACAAATTTCAATGAATTCCGAGTTGAATTGAGTGAGTTATGGTCATTCACTCGGAGGTAGATCTGTAAACAACTAGGCGAAAGCACGAGTCTAACTATTTCTATCATAACTCTTAAAATAATTAGAGTTTTTCATCTCCGTTTCTTCCGTTTTCAACTACACTTCGATATCTTCAGAATGGTAAGAATTTGAATAAATTCCGAGTCGAATTGAGTGACTTATGCTCAATGAATCGGAGGTAGGTCTGTAAACTGCTAGACCAAAGCGCGAGCCTAAATATGTCCATCATAACTCTTAAGATACTTGGAATTTTTCATCTCTGTTTCTTTCATTTTCAACTACACTTCGACACCTTTAGAATGGCATGAATTTGGTTCAATTCCGAGTTAAATTGAGTGACTTATTGTCAATGAATCGGAGGTAGGTCTATAAACTGCTAGACCAAAGCGCGAGTCTAACTATTTCCATCATAACTCTTAAGGTACTTGGAGTTTTTAATCTCTGTTTCTTTCGTTTTCAACTACACTTAGACATCTTCAAAATGGCATGAATTTGAATCAATTCCGAGTTAAATTTAATAAGTTATGGTCAATCAATTGTAGGTTGGTCAGTAAACTGCTAGACCAAAGTGCGAGTCTAACTATTTCCACCATAATTCTCAAAATACCAGGCTTTTTTCATCTCTGTTTCTTCCGTTTTAAACTACACTTCGAGTCCTTCGAAATGGAACAAATTTCAATGAATTCCGAGTTGAATTGAGTGAGTTATGGTCATTAAATCGGAGGTAGGTCTGTAAACTGCTAGGCGAATGTGCGAGTCTAACTATTTCTATCATAACTGTTAAAATACTTAGAGTTTTTCATCTCCGTTTCTTTCGTTTTCAACTACTCTTCGACATCTTACAAATGGCATGAATTTGAATAAATTTCGAGTCGAATTGAGTGACTTATGGTCAATGAATCGGAGGTTGGTCTGTAAACTGCTAGATCAAAGCGCGAATCTAACTATTTCCATCTTAACTCTCAAAATACAAGTAGTTTTTCATCTCCGTTGCTTCCGTTTTAAACTACACTTCGACTCCTTCGAAATCGAACAAATTTCATTGAATTACGTATTGAATTGAGTGAATTATGGTCATTAAATCGGAGGTAGGTCTGTAAACTGCTAGGCGAAAGCGCTAGTCTAACTATTTCTATCATAACTCTTAAAATACTTGGAGTTTTTCATCTCTGTTTCTTTCGTTTTCAACTACTCTTCGACATCTTCCAAATGGCATAAATTTGAATAAATTCCGAGTCGAATTGAGTTGGTCAATGAATCGGAGGTAGGTCCGTAAACTGCTAGACCAAAGCGCGAGCCTAAATATGTCCATCATAACTCTTAAGATACTTGGAGTTTTTCATCTCGGTTTCTTTCATTTTCAACTACACTTCGACATCTTCAAAATGGCATGAATTTGAATCAATTCAGAGTTAAATTGAGTGAGTTATGGTCATTCAATCGGAGGTATGTCTGCAAACTGCTAGACCAAAGCGCGAATCTAACTATTTCCATCTTAACTCTCAAAATATAAGTAGTTTTTCATCTCCTTTTCTTCCGTTTTAAACTACACTTCGACTCCTTCGAAATGGAACAAATTTCATTGAATTACGTGTTGAATTGAGTGAGTTATGGTCATTAAATCGGATGTAGGTCTGTAAACGGCTAGGCGAAAGTGCGAGTCTAACTATTTCTATCATAACTCTTAAAATAATTAGAGTTTTTCATCTCCGTTTCTTCCGTTTTCAACTACACTTCGATATCTTCAGAATGGTATGAATTTGAATAAATTCCGAGTCGAATTGAGTGACTTATGGTCAATGAATCGGAGGTAGGTGTGTAAACTGCTAGACCAAAGCACGAGTCTAACTATTTCCACCATAACTCTTATGATACTTGAAGTTTTTCATCTCCATTTCTTCCGTTTTCAACTACACTTCGACATCTTCGAAATGGCATGAATTTGAATTCATTTCAAATTTAATTGAGTGAGTTTTAGTCAATCAATCGGAGGTAGGTCTGTAAACTGCTAGACCAAAGCGCGAGTCTAACTATTTCCACAATAACTCTCAAAATACTTGGAGTTTTTCTTCTCTGTTTCTTCCGTTTTAAACTACACTTCGACTCCTTCGAAATG
The DNA here is from genome assembly GCF_043159265.1 of Tasmannia lanceolata. Taxonomy (NCBI): domain Eukaryota; kingdom Viridiplantae; phylum Streptophyta; class Magnoliopsida; order Canellales; family Winteraceae; genus Tasmannia; species Tasmannia lanceolata. The sequence continues at coordinate 41,538,825 of NW_027518695.1, forward strand.
GAACAAAGTTCAATGAATTCCGAGTTGAATTGAGTGAGTTATGGTCATTCAATCGGACGTATGTCTGCAAACTGCTACACCAAAGCGCGAATCTAACTATTTCCATCTTAACTCTCAAAATATAAGTAGTTTTTCATCTCCTTTTCTTCCGTTTTTAACTACACTTCGACTCCTTCGAAATGGAACAAATTTCATTAAATTACGTGTTGAATTTAGTGAGTTATGGTCATTAAATCGGAGGTAGGTCTGTAAACTGCTAGGCGAAAGTGCGAGTCTAACTATTTCTATCATAACTCTTAAAATAATTAGAGTTTTTCATCTCCGTTTCTTCTGTTTTCAACTACACTTCGATATCTTCAGAATGGTATGAATTTGAATAAATTCCGAGTCGAATTGAGTGACTTTTGGTCAATGAATCGGAGATAGGTGTGTAAACTGCTAGACCAAAGCACGAGTCTAACTATTTCCATCATAACTCTTAAGATACTTGGAGTTTTTCAACTCCGTTTCTTCCGTTTTCAACTACACTTCGACATCTTCGAAATGTCATGAATTTGAATCCATTTCAAATTTAATTGAGTGAGTTTTAGTCAATCAATCGGAGGTAGGTCTGTAAACTGCTAGACCAAAGCGCGAGTCTAACTATTTCCACAATAACTCTCAAAATACTTGGAGTTTTTCTTCTCTGTTTCTTCCGTTTTAAACTACACTTCGACTCCTTCGAAATGGAACAAATTTCAATGAATTCCGAGTTGAATTGAGTGAGTTATGGTCATTCACTCGGAGGTAGATCTGTAAACAGCTAGGCGAAAGCACGAGTCTAACTATTTCTATCATAACTCTTAAAATAATTAGAGTTTTTCATCTCCGTTTCTTCCGTTTTCAACTACACTTCGATATCTTCAGAATTGTAAGAATTTGAATAAATTCCGAGTCGAATTGAGTGACTTATGCTCAATGAATCGGAGGTAGGTCTGTAAACTGCTAGACCAAAGCGCGAGCCTAAATATGTCCATCATAACTCTTAAGATACTTGGAATTTTTCATCTCTGTTTCTTTCATTTTCAACTACACTTCGACACCTTTAGAATGGCATGAATTTGGTTCAATTCCGAGTTAAATTGAGTGACTTATTGTCAATGAATCGGAGGTAGGTCTGTAAACTCCTAAACCAAAGCGCGAGTCTAACTATTTCCATCATAACTCTTAAGGTACTTGGAGTTTTTAATCTCTGTTTCTTTCGTTTTCAACTACACTTATACATCTTCAAAATGGCATGAATTTGAATCAATTCCGAGTTAAATTTAATAAGTTATGGTCAATCAATTGGAGGTTGGTCAGTAAACTGCTAGACCAAAGTGCGAGTCTAACTATTTCCACCATAATTCTCAAAATACTAGGCTTTTTTCATCTCTGTTTCTTCCGTTTTAAACTACACTTCGAGTCCTTCGAAATGGAACAAATTTCAATGAATTCCGAGTTGAATTGAGTGAGTTATGGTCATTAAATCGGAGGTAGGTCTGTAAACTGCTAGGCGAAAGCGCGAGTCTAACTATTTCTATCATAACTGTTAAAATACTTAGAGTTTTTCATCTCCGTTTCTTTCGTTTTCAACTACTCTTCGACATCTTACAAATGGCATGAATTTGAATAAATTTCGAGTCGAATTGAGTGACTTATGGTCAATGAATCGGAGGTTGGTCTGTAAACTGCTAGATCAAAGCGCGAATCTAACTATTTCCATCTTAACTCTCAAAATACAAGTAGTTTTTCATCTCCGTTGCTTCTGTTTTAAACTACACTTCGACTCCTTCAAAATCGAACAAATTTCATTGAATTACGTATTGAATTGAGTGAGTTATGGTCATTAAATCGCAGGTAGGTCTGTAAACTGCTAGACCAAAGCGCGAGCCTAAATATGTCCATCATAACTCTTAAGATACTTGGAGTTTTTCATCTCGGTTTCTTTCGTTTTCAACTACACTTCGACATCTTCAAAATGGCATGAATTTGAATCAATTCAGAGTTAAATTGAGTGAGTTATGATCATTCAATCGGAGGTATGTCTGCAAACTGCTAGACCAAAGCGCGAATCTAACTATTTCCATCTTAACTCTCAAAATATAAGTAGTTTTTCATCTCCTTTTCTTCCGTTTTAAACTACACTTCGACTCCTTCGAAATGGAACAAATTTCATTGAATTACGTGTTGAATTGAGTGAGTTATGGTCATTAAATCGGATGTAGGTCTGTAAACTGCTAGGGCGAAAGTGCGAGTCTAACTATTTCTATCATAACTCTTAAAATAATTAGAGTTTTTCATCTCCGTTTCTTCCGTTTTCAACTACACTTCGATATCTTCAGAATGGTATGAATTTGAATAAATTCCGAGTCGAATTGAGTGACTTATGGTCAATGAATCGGAGGTAGGTGTGTAAACTGCTAGACCAAAGCACAAGTCTAACTATTTCCATCATAACTCTTAAGATACTTGAAGTTTTTCATCTCCATTTCTTCCGTTTTCAACTACACTTCGACATCTTCTAAATGACATGAATTTGAATCCATTTCAAATTTAATTGAGTGAGTTTTAGTCAATCAATCGGAGGTAGGTCTGTAAACTGCTAGACCAAAGCGCGAGTCTAACTATTTCCACAATAACTCTCAAAATACTTGGAGTTTTTCTTCTCTGTTTCTTCCGTTTTAAACTACACTTCGACTCCTTCGAAATGGAACAAAGTTCAATGAATTCGAGTTGAATTGAGTGAGTTATGGTCATTCAATCGGACGTATGTCTGCAAACTGCTAGACCAAAGCGCGAATCTAACTATTTCCATCTTAACTCTCAAAATATAAGTAGTTTTTCATCTCCTTTTCTTCCGTTTTAAACTACACTTCGACTCCTTCGAAATGGAACAAATTTCATTTAATTACGTGTTGAATTTAGTGAGTTATGGTCATTAAATCGGAGGTAGGTCTGTAAACTGCTAGGCGAAAGTGCGAGTCTAACTATTTCCACAATAACTCTCAAAATACTTGGAGTTTTTCTTCTCTGTTTCTTCCGTTTTAAACTACACTTCGACTCCTTCGAAATGGAACAAATTTCAATGAATTCCGAGTTGAATTGAGTGAGTTATGGTCATTCACTCGGAGGTAGATCTGTAAACAACTAGGCGAAAGCACGAGTCTAACTATTTCTATCATAACTCTTAAAATAATTAGAGTTTTTCATCTCCGTTTCTTCCGTTTTCAACTACACTTCGATATCTTCAGAATGGTAAGAATTTGAATAAATTCCGAGTCGAATTGAGTGACTTATGCTCAATGAATCGGAGGTAGGTCTGTAAACTGCTAGACCAAAGCGCGAGCCTAAATATGTCCATCATAACTCTTAAGATACTTGGAATTTTTCATCTCTGTTTCTTTCATTTTCAACTACACTTCGACACCTTTAGAATGGCATGAATTTGGTTCAATTCCGAGTTAAATTGAGTGACTTATTGTCAATGAATCGGAGGTAGGTCTATAAACTGCTAGACCAAAGCGCGAGTCTAACTATTTCCATCATAACTCTTAAGGTACTTGGAGTTTTTAATCTCTGTTTCTTTCGTTTTCAACTACACTTAGACATCTTCAAAATGGCATGAATTTGAATCAATTCCGAGTTAAATTTAATAAGTTATGGTCAATCAATTGTAGGTTGGTCAGTAAACTGCTAGACCAAAGTGCGAGTCTAACTATTTCCACCATAATTCTCAAAATACCAGGCTTTTTTCATCTCTGTTTCTTCCGTTTTAAACTACACTTCGAGTCCTTCGAAATGGAACAAATTTCAATGAATTCCGAGTTGAATTGAGTGAGTTATGGTCATTAAATCGGAGGTAGGTCTGTAAACTGCTAGGCGAATGTGCGAGTCTAACTATTTCTATCATAACTGTTAAAATACTTAGAGTTTTTCATCTCCGTTTCTTTCGTTTTCAACTACTCTTCGACATCTTACAAATGGCATGAATTTGAATAAATTTCGAGTCGAATTGAGTGACTTATGGTCAATGAATCGGAGGTTGGTCTGTAAACTGCTAGATCAAAGCGCGAATCTAACTATTTCCATCTTAACTCTCAAAATACAAGTAGTTTTTCATCTCCGTTGCTTCCGTTTTAAACTACACTTCGACTCCTTCGAAATCGAACAAATTTCATTGAATTACGTATTGAATTGAGTGAATTATGGTCATTAAATCGGAGGTAGGTCTGTAAACTGCTAGGCGAAAGCGCTAGTCTAACTATTTCTATCATAACTCTTAAAATACTTGGAGTTTTTCATCTCTGTTTCTTTCGTTTTCAACTACTCTTCGACATCTTCCAAATGGCATAAATTTGAATAAATTCCGAGTCGAATTGAGTTGGTCAATGAATCGGAGGTAGGTCCGTAAACTGCTAGACCAAAGCGCGAGCCTAAATATGTCCATCATAACTCTTAAGATACTTGGAGTTTTTCATCTCGGTTTCTTTCATTTTCAACTACACTTCGACATCTTCAAAATGGCATGAATTTGAATCAATTCAGAGTTAAATTGAGTGAGTTATGGTCATTCAATCGGAGGTATGTCTGCAAACTGCTAGACCAAAGCGCGAATCTAACTATTTCCATCTTAACTCTCAAAATATAAGTAGTTTTTCATCTCCTTTTCTTCCGTTTTAAACTACACTTCGACTCCTTCGAAATGGAACAAATTTCATTGAATTACGTGTTGAATTGAGTGAGTTATGGTCATTAAATCGGATGTAGGTCTGTAAACGGCTAGGCGAAAGTGCGAGTCTAACTATTTCTATCATAACTCTTAAAATAATTAGAGTTTTTCATCTCCGTTTCTTCCGTTTTCAACTACACTTCGATATCTTCAGAATGGTATGAATTTGAATAAATTCCGAGTCGAATTGAGTGACTTATGGTCAATGAATCGGAGGTAGGTGTGTAAACTGCTAGACCAAAGCACGAGTCTAACTATTTCCACCATAACTCTTATGATACTTGAAGTTTTTCATCTCCATTTCTTCCGTTTTCAACTACACTTCGACATCTTCGAAATGGCATGAATTTGAATTCATTTCAAATTTAATTGAGTGAGTTTTAGTCAATCAATCGGAGGTAGGTCTGTAAACTGCTAGACCAAAGCGCGAGTCTAACTATTTCCACAATAACTCTCAAAATACTTGGAGTTTTTCTTCTCTGTTTCTTCCGTTTTAAACTACACTTCGACTCCTTCGAAATGGAACAAAGTTCAATGAATTCCGAGTTGAATTGAGTGAGTTATGGTCATTCAATCGGACGTATGTCTGCAAACTGCTACACCAAAGCGCGAATCTAACTATTTCCATCTTAACTCTCAAAATATAAGTAGTTTTTCATCTCCTTTTCTTCCGTTTTTAACTACACTTCGACTCCTTCGAAATGGAACAAATTTCATTAAATTACGTGTTGAATTTAGTGAGTTATGGTCATTAAATCGGAGGTAGGTCTGTAAACTGCTAGGCGAAAGTGCGAGTCTAACTATTTCTATCATAACTCTTAAAATAATTAGAGTTTTTCATCTCCGTTTCTTCTGTTTTCAACTACACTTCGATATCTTCAGAATGGTATGAATTTGAATAAATTCCGAGTCGAATTGAGTGACTTTTGGTCAATGAATCGGAGATAGGTGTGTAAACTGCTAGACCAAAGCACGAGTCTAACTATTTCCATCATAACTCTTAAGATACTTGGAGTTTTTCAACTCCGTTTCTTCCGTTTTCAACTACACTTCGACATCTTCGAAATGTCATGAATTTGAATCCATTTCAAATTTAATTGAGTGAGTTTTAGTCAATCAATCGGAGGTAGGTCTGTAAACTGCTAGACCAAAGCGCGAGTCTAACTATTTCCACAATAACTCTCAAAATACTTGGAGTTTTTCTTCTCTGTTTCTTCCGTTTTAAACTACACTTCGACTCCTTCGAAATGGAACAAATTTCAATGAATTCCGAGTTGAATTGAGTGAGTTATGGTCATTCACTCGGAGGTAGATCTGTAAACAGCTAGGCGAAAGCACGAGTCTAACTATTTCTATCATAACTCTTAAAATAATTAGAGTTTTTCATCTCCGTTTCTTCCGTTTTCAACTACACTTCGATATCTTCAGAATTGTAAGAATTTGAATAAATTCCGAGTCGAATTGAGTGACTTATGCTCAATGAATCGGAGGTAGGTCTGTAAACTGCTAGACCAAAGCGCGAGCCTAAATATGTCCATCATAACTCTTAAGATACTTGGAATTTTTCATCTCTGTTTCTTTCATTTTCAACTACACTTTGACACCTTTAGAATGGCATGAATTTGGTTCAATTCCGAGTTAAATTGAGTGACTTATTGTCAATGAATCGGAGGTAGGTCTGTAAACTCCTAAACCAAAGCGCGAGTCTAACTATTTCTATCATAACTCTTAAGGTACTTGGAGTTTTTAATCTCTGTTTCTTTCGTTTTCAACTACACTTATACATCTTCAAAATGGCATGAATTTGAATCAATTCCGAGTTAAATTTAATAAGTTATGGTCAATCAATTGGAGGTTGGTCAGTAAACTGCTAGACCAAAGTGCGAGTCTAACTATTTCCACCATAATTCTCAAAATACTAGGCTTTTTTCATCTCTGTTTCTTCCGTTTTAAACTACACTTCGAGTCCTTCGAAATGGAACAAATTTCAATGAATTCCGAGTTGAATTGAGTGAGTTATGGTCATTAAATCGGAGGTAGGTCTGTAAACTGCTAGGCGAAAGCGCGAGTCTAACTATTTCTATCATAACTGTTAAAATACTTAGAGTTTTTCATCTCCGTTTCTTTCGTTTTCAACTACTCTTCGACATCTTACAAATGGCATGAATTTGAATAAATTTCGAGTCGAATTGAGTGACTTATGGTCAATGAATCGGAGGTTGGTCTGTAAACTGCTAGATCAAAGCGCGAATCTAACTATTTCCATCTTAACTCTCAAAATACAAGTAGTTTTTCATCTCCGTTGCTTCTGTTTTAAACTACACTTCGACTCCTTCGAAATCGAACAAATTTCATTGAATTACGTATTGAATTGAGTGAGTTATGGTCATTAAATCGCAGGTAGGTCTGTAAACTGCTAGACCAAAGCGCGAGCCTAAATATGTCCATCATAACTCTTAAGATACTTGGAGTTTTTCATCTCGGTTTCTTTCGTTTTCAACTACACTTCGACATCTTCAAAATGGCATGAATTTGAATCAATTCAGAGTTAAATTGAGTGAGTTATGATCATTCAATCGGAGGTATGTCTGCAAACTGCTAGACCAAAGCGCGAATCTAACTATTTCCATCTTAACTCTCAAAATATAAGTAGTTTTTCATCTCCTTTTCTTCCGTTTTAAACTACACTTCGACTCCTTCGAAATGGAATAAATTTCATTGAATTACGTGTTGAATTGAGTGAGTTATGGTCATTAAATCGGATGTAGGTCTGTAAACTGCTAGGGCGAAAGTGCGAGTCTAACTATTTCTATCATAACTCTTAAAATAATTAGAGTTTTTCATCTCCGTTTCTTCCGTTTTCAACTACACTTCGATATCTTCAGAATGGTATGAATTTGAATAAATTCCGAGTCGAATTGAGTGACTTATGGTCAATGAATCGGAGGTAGGTGTGTAAACTGCTAGACCAAAGCACAAGTCTAACTATTTCCATCATAACTCTTAAGATACTTGAAGTTTTTCATCTCCATTTCTTCCGTTTTCAACTACACTTCGACATCTTCTAAATGACATGAATTTGAATCCATTTCAAATTTAATTGAGTGAGTTTTAGTCAATCAATCGGAGGTAGGTCTGTAAACTGCTAGACCAAAGCGCGAGTCTAACTATTTCCACAATAACTCTCAAAATACTTGGAGTTTTTCTTCTCTGTTTCTTCCGTTTTAAACTACACTTCGACTCCTTCGAAATGGAACAAAGTTCAATGAATTCGAGTTGAATTGAGTGAGTTATGGTCATTCAATCGGACGTATGTCTGCAAACTGCTAGACCAAAGCGCGAATCTAACTATTTCCATCTTAACTCTCAAAATATAAGTAGTTTTTCATCTCCTTTTCTTCCGTTTTAAACTACACTTCGACTCCTTCGAAATGGAACAAATTTCATTTAATTACGTGTTGAATTTAGTGAGTTATGGTCATTAAATCGGAGGTAGGTCTGTAAACTGCTAGGCGAAAGTGCGAGTCTAACTATTTCTATCATAACTCTTAAAATAATTAGAGTTTTTCATCTCCGTTTCTTCCGTTTTCAACTACACTTCGATATCTTCAGAATGGTATGAATTTGAATAAATTCCGAGTCGAATGGAGTGACTTTTGGTCAATGAATCGGAGGTAGGTGTGTAAACTGCTAGACCAAAGCACGAGTCTAACTATTTCCATCATAACTCTTAAGATACTTGGAGTTTTTCAACTCCGTTTCTTCCGTTTTCAACTACACTTCGACATCTTCGAAATGGCATGAATTTGAATCCATTTCAAATTTAATTGAGTGAGTTTTAGTCAATCAATCGGAGGTAGGTCTGTAAACTGTTATACCAAAGCGCGAGTCTAACTATTTCCACAATAACTCTCAAAATACTTGGAGTTTTTCTTCTCTGTTTCTTCCGTTTTAAACTACACTTCGACTCCTTCGAAATGGAACAAATTTCAATGAATTCCGAGTTGAATTGAGTGAGTTATGGTCATTCACTCGGAGGTAGATCTGTAAACAACTAGGCGAAAGCACGAGTCTAACTATTTCTATCATAACTCTTAAAATAATTAGAGTTTTTCATCTCCGTTTCTTCCGTTTTCAACTACACTTCGATATCTTCAGAATGGTAAGAATTTGAATAAATTCCGAGTCGAATTGAGTGACTTATGCTCAATGAATCGGAGGTAGGTCTGTAAACTGCTAGACCAAAGCGCGAGCCTAAATATGTCCATCATAACTCTTAAGATACTTGGAATTTTTCATCTCTGTTTCTTTCATTTTCAACTACACTTCGACACCTTTAGAATGGCATGAATTTGGTTCAATTCCGAGTTAAATTGAGTGACTTATTGTCAATGAATCGGAGGTAGGTCTATAAACTGCTAGACCAAAGCGCGAGTCTAACTATTTCCATCATAACTCTTAAGGTACTTGGAGTTTTTAATCTCTGTTTCTTTCGTTTTCAACTACACTTAGACATCTTCAAAATGGCATGAATTTGAATCAATTCCGAGTTAAATTTAATAAGTTATGGTCAATCAATTGTAGGTTGGTCAGTAAACTGCTAGACCAAAGTGCGAGTCTAACTATTTCCACCATAATTCTCAAAATACCAGGCTTTTTTCATCTCTGTTTCTTCCGTTTTAAACTACACTTCGAGTCCTTCGAAATGGAACAAATTTCAATGAATTCCGAGTTGAATTGAGTGAGTTATGGTCATTAAATCGGAGGTAGGTCTGTAAACTGCTAGGCGAATGTGCGAGTCTAACTATTTCTATCATAACTGTTAAAATACTTAGAGTTTTTCATCTCCGTTTCTTTCGTTTTCAACTACTCTTCGACATCTTACAAATGGCATGAATTTGAATAAATTTCGAGTCGAATTGAGTGACTTATGGTCAATGAATCGGAGGTTGGTCTGTAAACTGCTAGATCAAAGCGCGAATCTAACTATTTCCATCTTAACTCTCAAAATACAAGTAGTTTTTCATCTCCGTTGCTTCCGTTTTAAACTACACTTCGACTCCTTCGAAATCGAACAAATTTCATTGAATTACGTATTGAATTGAGTGAATTATGGTCATTAAATCGGAGGTAGGTCTGTAAACTGCTAGGCGAAAGCGCTAGTCTAACTATTTCTATCATAACTCTTAAAATACTTGGAGTTTTTCATCTCTGTTTCTTTCGTTTTCAACTACTCTTCGACATCTTCCAAATGGCATAAATTTGAATAAATTCCGAGTCGAATTGAGTTGGTCAATGAATCGGAGGTAGGTCCGTAAACTGCTAGACCAAAGCGCGAGCCTAAATATGTCCATCATAACTCTTAAGATACTTGGAGTTTTTCATCTCGGTTTCTTTCATTTTCAACTACACTTCGACATCTTCAAAATGGCATGAATTTGAATCAATTCAGAGTTAAATTGAGTGAGTTATGGTCATTCAATCGGAGGTATGTCTGCAAACTGCTAGACCAAAGCGCGAATCTAACTATTTCCATCTTAACTCTCAAAATATAAGTAGTTTTTCATCTCCTTTTCTTCCGTTTTAAACTACACTTCGACTCCTTCGAAATGGAACAAATTTCATTGAATTACGTGTTGAATTGAGTGAGTTATGGTCATTAAATCGGATGTAGGTCTGTAAACGGCTAGGCGAAAGTGCGAGTCTAACTATTTCTATCATAACTCTTAAAATAATTAGAGTTTTTCATCTCCGTTACTTCCGTTTTCAACTACACTTCGATATCTTCAGAATGGTATGAATTTGAATAAATTCCGAGTCGAATTGAGTGACTTATGGTCAATGAATCGGAGGTAGGTGTGTAAACTGCTAGACCAAAGCACGAGTCTAACTATTTCCACCATAACTCTTATGATACTTGAAGTTTTTCATCTCCATTTCTTCCGTTTTCAACTACACTTCGACATCTTCGAAATGGCATGAATTTGAATTCATTTCAAATTTAATTGAGTGAGTTTTAGTCAATCAATCGGAGGTAGGTCTGTAAACTGCTAGACCAAAGCGCGAGTCTAACTATTTCCACAATAACTCTCAAAATACTTGGAGTTTTTCTTCTCTGTTTCTTCCGTTTTAAACTACACTTCGACTCCTTCGAAATGGAACAAAGTTCAATGAATTCCGAGTTGAATTGAGTGAGTTATGGTCATTCAATCGGACGTATGTCTGCAAACTGCTACACCAAAGCGCGAATCTAACTATTTCCATCTTAACTCTCAAAATATAAGTAGTTTTTCATCTCCTTTTCTTCCGTTTTTAACTACACTTCGACTCCTTCGAAATGGAACAAATTTCATTAAATTACGTGTTGAATTTAGTGAGTTATGGTCATTAAATCGGAGGTAGGTCTGTAAACTGCTAGGCGAAAGTGCGAGTCTAACTATTTCTATCATAACTCTTAAAATAATTAGAGTTTTTCATCTCCGTTTCTTCTGTTTTCAACTACACTTCGATATCTTCAGAATGGTATGAATTTGAATAAATTCCGAGTCGAATTGAGTGACTTTTGGTCAATGAATCGGAGATAGGTGTGTAAACTGCTAGACCAAAGCACGAGTCTAACTATTTCCATCATAACTCTTAAGATACTTGGAGTTTTTCAACTCCGTTTCTTCCGTTTTCAACTACACTTCGACATCTTCGAAATGTCATGAATTTGAATCCATTTCAAATTTAATTGAGTGAGTTTTAGTCAATCAATCGGAGGTAGGTCTGTAAACTGCTAGACCAAAGCGCGAGTCTAACTATTTCCACAATAACTCTCAAAATACTTGGAGTTTTTCTTCTCTGTTTCTTCCGTTTTAAACTACACTTCGACTCCTTCGAAATGGAACAAATTTCAATGAATTCCGAGTTGAATTGAGTGAGTTATGGTCATTCACTCGGAGGTAGATCTGTAAACAGCTAGGCGAAAGCACGAGTCTAACTATTTCTATCATAACTCTTAAAATAATTAGAGTTTTTCATCTCCGTTTCTTCCGTTTTCAACTACACTTCGATATCTTCAGAATTGTAAGAATTTGAATAAATTCCGAGTCGAATTGAGTGACTTATGCTCAATGAATCGGAGGTAGGTCTGTAAACTGCTAGACCAAAGCGCGAGCCTAAATATGTCCATCATAACTCTTAAGATACTTGGAATTTTTCATCTCTGTTTCTTTCATTTTCAACTACACTTCGACACCTTTAGAATGGCATGAATTTGGTTCAATTCCGAGTTAAATTGAGTGACTTATTGTCAATGAATCGGAGGTAGGTCTGTAAACTCCTAAACCAAAGCGCGAGTCTAACTATTTCCATCATAACTCTTAAGGTACTTGGAGTTTTTAATCTCTGTTTCTTTCGTTTTCAACTACACTTATACATCTTCAAAATGGCATGAATTTGAATCAATTCCGAGTTAAATTTAATAAGTTATGGTCAATCAATTGGAGGTTGGTCAGTAAACTGCTAGACCAAAGTGCGAGTCTAACTATTTCCACCATAATTCTCAAAATACTAGGCTTTTTTCATCTCTGTTTCTTCCGTTTTAAACTACACTTCGAGTCCTTCGAAATGGAACAAATTTCAATGAATTCCGAGTTGAATTGAGTGAGTTATGGTCATTAAATCGGAGGTAGGTCTGTAAACTGCTAGGCGAAAGCGCGAGTCTAACTATTTCTATCATAACTGTTAAAATACTTAGAGTTTTTCATCTCCGTTTCTTTCGTTTTCAACTACTCTTCGACATCTTACAAATGGCATGAATTTGAATAAATTTCGAGTCGAATTGAGTGACTTATGGTCAATGAATCGGAGGTTGGTCTGTAAACTGCTAGATCAAAGCGCGAATCTAACTATTTCCATCTTAACTCTCAAAATACAAGTAGTTTTTCATCTCCGTTGCTTCTGTTTTAAACTACACTTCGACTCCTTCGAAATCGAACAAATTTCATTGAATTACGTATTGAATTGAGTGAGTTATGGTCATTAAATCGCAGGTAGGTCTGTAAACTGCTAGGCAAAAGCGCGAGTCTAACTATTTCTATCATAACTCTTAAAATACTTGGAGTTTTTCATCTCCGTTTCTTTCGTTTTCAACTACTCTTCGACATCTTCCAAATGGCATTAATTTGAATAAATTCCGAGTCGAATTGAGTGGGTCAATGAATCGGAGGTAGGTCCGTAAACTGCTAGACCAAAGCGCGAGCCTAAATATGTCCATCATAACTCTTAAGATACTTGGAGTTTCTCATCTCGGTTTCTTTCGTTTTCAACTAAACTTCGACATCTTCAAAATGGCATGAATTTGAATCAATTCAGAGTTAAATTGAGTGAGTTATGGTCATTCAATCGGAGGTATGTCTGCAAACTGATAGACCAAAGCGCGAATCTAACTATTTCCATCTTAACTCTCAAAATATAAGTAGTTTTTCATCTCCTTTTCTTCCGTTTTAAACTACACTTCGACTCCTTCGAAATGGAACAAATTTCATTGAATTACGTGTTGAATTGAGTGAGTTATGGTCATTAAATCGGATGTAAGTCTGTAAACGGCTAGGCGAAAGTGCGAGTCTAACTATTTCTATCATAACTCTTAAAATAATTAGAGTTTTTCATCTCCGTTTCTTCCGTTTTCAACTACACTTCGATATCTTCAGAATGGTATGAATTTGAATAAATTCCGAGTCGAATTGAGTGACTTATGGTCAATGAATCGGACGTAGGTGTGTAAACTGCTAGACCAAAGCACGAGTCTAACTATTTCCACCATAACTCTTATGATACTTGAAGTTTTTCATCTCCATTTCTTCCGTTTTCAACTACACTTCGACATCTTCGAAATGGCATGAATTTGAATCCATTTCAAATTTAATTGAGTGAGTTTTAGTCAATCAATCGGAGGTAGGTCTGTAAACTGCTAGACCAAAGCGCGAGTCTAACTATTTCCACAATAACTCTCAAAATACTTGGAGTTTTTCTCCTCTGTTACTTACGTTTTAAACTACACTTCGACTCCTTCGAAATGGAACAAAGTTCAATGAATTCCGAGTTGAATTGAGTGAGTTATGGTCATTCAATCGGACGTATGTCTGCAAACTGCTACACCAAAGCGTGAATCTAACTATTTCCATCTTAACTCTCAAAATATAAATAGTTTTTCATCTCCTTTTCTTCCGTTTTAAACTACACTTCGACTCCTTTGAAATGGAACAAATTTCATTAAATTACGTGTTGAATTTAGTGAGTTATGGTCATTAAATCGGAGGTAGGTCTGTAAACTGCTAGGCGAAAGTGCGAGTCTAACTATTTCTATCATAACTCTTAAAATAATTAGAGTTTTTCATCTCCGTTTCTTCCGTTTTCAACTACACTTCGATATCTTCAGAATGGTATGAATTTGAATAAATTCCGAGTCGAATTGAGTGACTTTTGGTCAATGAATCGGAGATAGGTGTGTAAACTGCTAGACCAAAGTACGAGTCTAACTATTTCCATCATAACTCTTAAGATACTTGGAGTTTTTCAACTCCGTTTCTTCCGTTTTCAACTACACTTCGACATCTTCGAAATGGCATGAATTTGAATCCATTTCAAATTTAATTGAGTGAGTTTTAGTCAATCAATCGGAGGTAGGTCTGTAAACTGCTAGACCAAAGCGCGAGTCTAACTATTTCCACAATAACTCTCAAAATACTTGGAGTTTTTCTTCTCTGTTTCTTCCGTTTTAAACTACACTTCGACTCCTTCGAAATGGAACAAATTTCAATGAATTCCGAGTTGAATTGAGTGAGTTATGGTCATTCACTCGGAGGTAGATCTGTAAACAGCTAGGCGAAAGCACGAGTCTAACTATTTCTATCATAACTCTTTAAATAATTAGAGTTTTTCATCTCCGTTTCTTCCGTTTTCAACTACACTTCGATATCTTCAGAATTGTAAGAATTTGAATAAATTCCGAGTCGAATTGAGTGACTTATGCTCAATGAATCGGAGGTAGGTCTGTAAACTGCTAGACCAAAGCGCGAGCCTAAATATGTCCATCATAACTCTTAAGATACTTGGAATTTTTCATCTCTGTTTCTTTCATTTTCAACTACACTTCGACACCTTTAGAATGGCATGAATTTGGTTCAATTCCGAGTTAAATTGAGTGACTTATTGTCAATGAATCGGAGGTAGGTCTGTAAACTGCTAGACCAAAGCGCGAGTCTAACTATTTCCATCATAACTCTTAAGGTACTTGGAGTTTTTAATCTCTGTTTCTTTCGTTTTCAACTACACTTAGACATCTTCAAAATGGCATGAATTTGAATCAATTTCGAGTTAAATTTAATAAGTTATGGTCAATCAATTGGAGGTTGGTCAGTAAACTGCTAGACCAAAGTGCGAGTCTAACTATTTCCACCATAATTCTCAAAATACTAGGCTTTTTTCATCTCTGTTTCTTCCGTTTTAAACTACACTTCGAGTCCTTCGAAATGGAACAAATTTCAATGAATTCCGAGTTGAATTGAGTGAGTTATGGTCATTAAATCGGAGGTAGGTCTGTAAACTGCTAGGCGAAAGCGCGAGTCTAACTATTTCTATCATAACTGTTAAAATACTTAGAGTTTTTCATCTCCGTTTCTTTCGTTTTCAACTACTCTTCGACTTCTTACAAATGGCATGAATTTGAATAAATTTCGAGTCGAATTGAGTGACTTATGGTCAATGAATCGGAGGTTGGTCTGTAAACTGCTAGATCAAAGCGCGAATCTAACTATTTCCATCTTAACTATCAAAATACAAGTAGTTTTTCATCTCCGTTGCTTCCGTTTTAAACTACACTTCGACTCCTTCGAAATCGAACAAATTTCATTGAATTACGTATTGAATTGAGTGAGTTATGGTCATTAAATCGCAGGTAGGTCTGTAAACTGCTAGGCGAAAGCGCGAGTCTAACTATTTCTATCATAACTCTTAAAATACTTGGAGTTTTTCATCTCCGTTTCTTTCGTTTTCAACTACTCTTCGGCATCTTCCAAATGGCATTAATTTGAATAAATTCCGAGTCGAATTGAGTGGGTCAATGAATCGGAGGTAGGTCCGTAAACTGCTAGACCAAAGCGCGAGCCTAAATATGTCCATCATAACTCTTAAGATACTTGGAGTTTTTCATCTCGGTTTCTTTCGTTTTCAACTACACTTCGACATCTTCAAAATGGCATGAATTTGAATCAATTCAGAGTTAAATTGAGTGAGTTATGGTCATTCAATCGGAGGTATGTCCGCAAACTGATAGACCAAAGCGCGAATCTAACTATTTCCATCTTAACTCTCAAAATATAAGTAGTTTTTCATCTCCTTTTCTTCCGTTTTAAACTACACTTCGACTCCTTCGAAATGGAACAAATTTCATTGAATTACGTGTTGAATTGAGTGAGTTATGGTCATTAAATCGGATGTAAGTCTGTAAACTGCTAGGCGAAAGTGCGAGTCTAACTATTTCTATCATAACTCTTAAAATAATTAGAGTTTTTCATCTCCGTTTCTTCCGTTTTCAACTACACTTCGATATCTTCAGAATGGTATGAATTTGAATAAATGCCGAGTCGAATTGAGTGACTTATGGCCATTGAATCGGAGGTAGGTGTGTAAACTGCTAGACCAAAGCACGAGTCTAACTATTTCCATCATAACTCTTAAGATACTTGGAGTTTTTCATCTCCGATTCTTCCATTTTCCACTACACTTCGACATCTTCGAAATGGCATGAATTTGATTCTATTTCAAATTTAATTGAGTGAGTTTTAGTCAATCAATCGGAGGTAGGTCTGTAAACTGCTAGACCAAAGCGCGAGTGTAATTATTTCCACAATAAGTCTCAAAATACTTGGAGTTTTTCTTCTCTGTTTCTTCCGTTTTAAACTACACTTCGACTCCTTCGAAATGGAACAAATTTCAATGAATTCCGAGTTGAATTGAGTGAGTTATGGTCATTCACTCGGAGGTAGATCTGTAAAGTGCTAGGCGAAAGCGCGAGGCTAACTATTTCTATCATAACTCTTAAAATAATGAGAGTTTTTCAAATCCGTTTCTTCCGTTTTCAACTACACTTCGATATCTTCAGAAAGGTAAGAATTTGAATAAATTCCGAGTCGAATTGAGTGACTTATGGTCATTGAATCGGAGGTAGGTGTGTAAACTGCTAGACCAAAGCACGAGTCTAACTATTTCCATCATAACTCTTAAGATACTTTGAATTTTTCATCTCCGATTCTTCCGTTTTCCACTACACTTCGACGTCTTCGAAATGGCATGAATTTGAATCTATTTCAAATTTAATTGAGTGAGTTTTAGTCAATCAATCGGAGGTAGGTCTGTAAACTGCTAGACCAAAGCGCGAGTGTAACTATTTCCACAATAAGTCTCAAAATACTTGGAGTTTTTGTTCTCTGTTTCTTCCGTTTTAAACTACACTTCGACTCCTTCGAAATGGAACAAATTTCAATGAATTCCGAGTTGAATTGAGTGAGTTATGGTCATTCACTCGGAGGTAGATCTGTAAAGTGCTAGGCGAAAGCGCGAGGCTAACTATTTCTATCATAACTCTTAAAATAATGAGAGTTTTTCAAATCCGTTTCTTCCGTTTTCAACTACACTTCGATATCTTCAGAAAGGTAAGAATTTGAATAAATTCTGAGTCGAATTGAGTGACTTATGGTCAATGAATCAGAGGTAGGTCTGTAAACTGCTAGACCAAAGCACGAGTCTAACTATTTCCATCATAACTCTTAAGATACTTGGAGTTTTTCATCTCCGTTTCTTCCGTTTTCAACTACACTTCGACATCTTCGAAATGGCATGAATTTCAAATCATTTCAAATTTAATTGAGTGTGTTTTAGTCAATCAATCGGAGGTAGGTCTGTAAACTGCTAGACCAAAGCGCGAGTCTAACTATTTCCACAATAACTCTCAAAATACTTGGAGTTTTTCTTCTCTGTTTCTTCCGTTTTAAACTACACTTCGACTCCTTCGAAATGGAACAAAGTTCAATGAATTCCGAGTTGAATTGAGTGAGTTATGGTCATTCAATCGGAGGTATGTCTGCAAACTGCTAGACCAAAGCGCGAATCTAACTATTTCCATCTTAACTCTCAAAATATAAGTAGTTTTTCATCTCCTTTTCTTCCGTTTTAAACTACACTTCGACTCCTTCGAAATGGAACAAATTTCATTGAATTACGTGTTGAATTGAGTGAGTTATGGTCATTAAATCGGATGTAGGTCTGTAAACTGCTAGGCGAAAGTGCGAGTCTAACTACTTTTATCATAACTCTTAAAATAATTAGAGTTTTTCATCTCCGTTTCTTCGGTTTTCAACTACACTTCGATATCTTCAGAATGGTATGAATTTGAATAAATGCCGAGTCGAATTGAGTGACTTTTGGTCAATGAATCGGAGGTAGGTGTGTAAACTGCTAGATCAAAGCACGAGTCTAACTATTTCCATCATAACTCTTAAGATACTTGGAGTTTTTCATCTCTGTTTCTTTCGTTTTCAACTACACTTCGACATCTTCAAAATGGCATGAATTTTAATCAATTCAGAGTTAAATTGAGTAAGTTATGGTCAATCAATTGGAGGTTGGTGTGTAAACTGCTAGACCAAAGTGCGAGTCTAACTATTTCCACCATAACTCTCAAAATACTTGGCTTTTTTCATCTCCGTTTCTTCCGTTTAAAACTACACTTCGAGTCCTTCGAAATGGAACAAATTTCAATGAATTCCGAGTTTAATTGAGTGAGTTATGGTCATTCACTCGGAGGTAGATGTGTAAACTGCTAGGCGAAAGCGCGAGTCTAACTATTTCTATAATAACTCTTAAAATAATTAGAGTTTTTCATCACCGTTTCTTCCGTTTTCAACTACACTTCGATATCTTCAGAAAGGTAAGAATTTGAATAAATTCCGAGTCGAATTGAGTGACTTACGGTCATTGAATCGGAGGTAGGTGTGTAAACTGCTAGACCAAAGCACGAGTCTAACTATTTCCATCATAACTCTTAAGATACTTGGAGTTTTTCATCTCCGATTCTTCCGTTTTCAACTACACTTCGACATCTTCGAAATGGCATGAATTTGAATATATTTCAAATTTAATTGAGTGAGTTTTAGTCAATCAATCGGAGGTAGGTCTGTAAACTGCTAGACCAAAGCGCGAGTGTAACTATTTCTACAATAAGCCTCAAAATACTTGGAGTTTTTCTTCTCTGTTTCTTCCGTTTTAAACTACACTTCGACTCCTTCGAAATGGAACAAATATCAATGAATTCCGAGTTGAATTGAGTGAGTTATGGTCATTCACTCGGAGGTAGATCTGTAAAGTGCTAGGCGAAAGCGCGAGGCTAACTATTTCTATCATAACTCTTAAAATAATTAGAGTTTTTCATCTCCGTTTCATCCGTTTTCAACTACACTTCGATATCTTCAGAATGGTATGAATTTGAATAAATTCTGAGTTGAATTGAGTGACTTATGGTCAATGAATCAGAGGTAGGTCTGTAAACTGCTAGACCAAAGCACGAGTCTAACTATTTCCATCATAACTGTTAAGATACTTCGAGTTTTTCATCTCCGTTTCTTCCGTTTTCAACTACACTTCGACATCTTCGAAATGGCATGAATTTGAAATCATTTCAAATTTAATTGAGTGTGTTTTAGTCAATCAATCGGAGGTAGGTCTGTAAACTGCTAGACCAAAGCGCGAGTCTAACTATTT
Organism: Tasmannia lanceolata; assembly: GCF_043159265.1. Classification (NCBI taxonomy): domain Eukaryota; kingdom Viridiplantae; phylum Streptophyta; class Magnoliopsida; order Canellales; family Winteraceae; genus Tasmannia; species Tasmannia lanceolata. Next base: position 41,558,377 of record NW_027518695.1, read on the forward strand.
CCACAATAACTCTCAAAATACTTGGAGTTTTTCTTCTCTGTTTCTTCCGTTTTAAACTACACTTCGACTCTTTCGAAATGGAACAAATTTCAATGAATTCCGAGTTGAATTGAGTGAGTTATGGTCATTCATTCGGAGGTATGTCTGCAAAGTGCTCGATCAAAGCGCGAATCTAACTATTTCCATCTTAACTCTCAAAATATAAGTAGTTTTTCATCTCATTTTCTTCCGTTTTAAACTACACTTCGACTCCTTCGAAATGGAACAAATTTCATTGAATTACGTGTTGAATTGAGTGAGTTATGGTCATTAAATCGGAGGTAGGTCTGTAAACTGCTAGGCGAAAGCGCGAGTCTAACTATTTCTATCATAACTGTTAAAATACTTGGAGTTTTTCATCTCCGTTTCTTTCATTTTCAACTACTCTTCGACATCTTCCAAATGGCATGAATTTGAATAAATTTCGAGTCGAATTGAGTGACTTATGGTCAATGAATCGGAGGTTGGTCTGTAAACTGCTAGACCAAAGCGCGAATCTAACTATTTCCATCTTAACTCTCAAAATACAAGTAGTTTTTCATCTCCATTGCTTCCGTTTTAAACTAAACTTCGACTCCTTCGAAATCGAACAAATGTCATTGAATTACGTATTGAATTGAGTGAGTTATGGTCATTAAATCGGAGGTAGGTCTGTAAACTGCTAAGCGAAAGCGCGAGTCTAACTATTTCTATCATAACTCTTAAAATACTTGGAGTTTTTTATCTCCGTTTCTTTCGTTTTCAACTACTCTTCGACATCTTCCAAATGGCATGAATTTGAACAAATTCCGAGTCGAATTAAGTGACTTATGGTCAATGAAACGGAGGGAGGTCTGTACACTGCTAGACCAAAGCGTGAATCTAACTATTTCCATCTTAACTCTCAAAATACAAGTAGTTTTTCATCTCCTTTGCTTCCGTTTTAAACTACACTTCGACTCCTTCGAAATAAAACAAATTTCATTGAATTACGTTTTGAATTGAGTGAGTTATGGTCATTCACTCGGAGGTAAATCTATAAACTGCTAGGCGAAAGCGCGAGTCTAACTATTTCTATCATAACTCTTAAAATAATTAGAGTTTTTCATCTCCGTTTCTTCCGTTTTCAACTACACTTCGATATCTTCAGAATGGTATGAATTTGAATAAATCCGAGTCGAATTTAGTGACTTATGGTCAATGAATCGGAGGTAGGTGTGTAAACTGCTAGACCAAAGCACGAGTCTAACTATTTCCATCATAACTGTTAAGATACTTCGAGTTTTTCATCTCCGTTTCTTCCGTTTTCAACTACACTTCGACATCTTCCAAATGGCATTAATTTGAATAAATTTTGAGTCGAATTGAGTGGTTTAATGAATCGGAGGTAGGTCCGTAAACGGCGATACCAAAGCCCGAGTCTAAATATGTCCATCATAACTCTTAAGATACTTGGAGTTTTTCATCTCTGTTTCTTTTATTTTCAACTACACTTCGACATCTTCAGAATGACATGAATTTGAATCAATTCCGAGTTAAATTGAGTAAGTTATGGTCAATCAATTGGAGGTTAGTCTGTAAACTGCTAGACCAAAGTGCGAGTCTAACTATTTCCACCATAACTCTCAAAATACCTAGCTTTTTTCAACTCCGTTTCTTCCGTTTTAAACTACACTTCGAGTCCTTCGAAATGGAACAAATTTCAATGAATTTCGAGTTGAATTGAGTGAGTATTGGTCATTCACTCGGAGGTAGATCTGTAAACTGCTAGGCGAAAGCGTGAGTTTAACTATTTCTATTATAACTCTTAAAATAATTAGAGTTTTTCATCTCCGTTTCTTCCGTTTTCAACTACACTTCGATATCTTCAGAAAGGTAAGAATTTAAATAAATTCTGAGTCGAATTGAGTGACTTATGGTCATTGAATCGGAGGTAGGTGTGTAAACTGCTAGACCAAAGCACGAGTCTAACTATTTCCATCATAACTCTTAAGATACTTGGAGTTTTTCATCTCCGATTCTTCCGTTTTCCACTACACTTCGACATCTTCGAAATGGCATGAATTTGAATCTATTTCAAATTTAATTGAGTGAGTTTTAGTCAATCAATCGGAGGTAGGTCTGTAAACTGCTAGACCAAAGCGCGAGTGTAACTATTTCCACAATAAGTCTCAAAATACTTGGAGTTTTTCTTCTCTGTTTCTTCCGTTTTAATCTACACTTCGACTCCTTCGAAATGGAACAAATTTCAATGAATTCCGAGTTGAATTGAGTGAGTTATGGTCATTCACTCGGAGGTAGATCTGTAAAGTGCTAGGCGAAAGCGCGAGGCTAACTATTTCTATCATAACTCTTAAAATAATTAGAGTTTTTCAACTCCGTTTCATCCGTTTTCAACTACACTTCGATATCTTCAGAATGGTATGAATTTGAATAAATTCTGAGTCGAATTGAGTGACTTATGGTCAATGAATCAGAGGTAGGTCTGTAAACTGCTAGACCAAAGCACGAGTCTAACTATTTCCATCATAACTCTTAAGATACTTGGAGTTTTTCATCTCCGTTTCTTCCGTTTTCAACTACACTTCGACATCTTCGAAATGGCATGAATTTGAAATCATTTCAAATTTAATTGAGTGTGTTTTAGTCAATCAATCGGAGGTAGGTCTGTAAACTGCTAGACCAAAGCGCGAGTCTAACTATTTCCACAATAACTCTCAAAATACTTGGAGTTTTTCTTCTCTGTTTCTTCCGTTTTAAACTACACTTCGACTCTTTCGAAATGGAACAAATTTCAATGAATTCCGAGTTGAATTGAGTGAGTTATGGTCATTCATTCGGAGGTATGTCTGCAAAGTGCTCGACCAAAGCGCGAATCTAACTATTTCCATCTTAACTCTCAAAATATAAGTAGTTTTTCATCTCATTTTCTTCCGTTTTAAACTACACTTCGACTCCTTCGAAATGGAACAAATTTCATTGAATTACGTGTTGAATTGAGTGAGTTATGGTCATTAAATCGGAGGTAGGTCTGTAAACTGCTAGGCGAAAGCGCGAGTCTAACTATTTCTATCATAACTGTTAAAATACTTGGAGTTTTTCATCTCCGTTTCTTTCATTTTCAACTACTCTTCGACATCTTCCAAATGGCATGAATTTGAATAAATTTCGAGTCGAATTGAGTGACTTATGGTCAATGAATCGGAGGTTGGTCTGTAAACTGCTAGACCAAAGCGCGAATCTAACTATTTCCATCTTAACTCTCAAAATACAAGTAGTTTTTCATCTCCATTGCTTCCGTTTTAAACTAAACTTCGACTCCTTCGAAATCGAACAAATGTCATTGAATTACGTATTGAATTGAGTGAGTTATGGTCATTAAATCGGAGGTAGGTCTGTAAACTGCTAAGCGAAAGCGCGAGTCTAACTATTTCTATCATAACTCTTAAAATACTTGGAGTTTTTTATCTCCGTTTCTTTCGTTTTCAACTACTCTTCGACATCTTCCAAATGGCATGAATTTGAACAAATTCCGAGTCGAATTAAGTGACTTATGGTCAATGAAACGGAGGGAGGTCTGTACACTGCTAGACCAAAGCGTGAATCTAACTATTTCCATCTTAACTCTCAAAATACAAGTAGTTTTTCATCTCCTTTGCTTCCGTTTTAAACTACACTTCGACTCCTTCGAAATAAAACAAATTTCATTGAATTACGTTTTGAATTGAGTGAGTTATGGTCATTCACTCGGAGGTAAATCTATAAACTGCTAGGCGAAAGCGCGAGTCTAACTATTTCTATCATAACTCTTAAAATAATTAGAGTTTTTCATCTCCGTTTCTTCCGTTTTCAACTACACTTCGATATCTTCAGAATGGTATGAATTTGAATAAATCCGAGTCGAATTGAGTGACTTATGGTCAATGAATCGGAGGTAGGTGTGTAAACTGCTAGACCAAAGCACGAGTCTAACTATTTCCATCATAACTGTTAAGATACTTCGAGTTTTTCATCTCCGTTTCTTCCGTTTTCCACTACACTTCGACATCTTCGAAATGGCATGAATTTGATTCTATTTCAAATTTAATTGAGTGAGTTTTAGTCAATCAATCGGAGGTAGGTCTGTAAACTGCTAGACCAAAGCGCGAGTGTAATTATTTCCACAATAAGTCTCAAAATACTTGGAGTTTTTCTTCTCTGTTTCTTCCGTTTTAAACTACACTTCGACTCCTTCGAAATGGAACAAATTTCAATGAATTCCGAGTTGAATTGAGTGAGTTATGGTCATTCACTCGGAGGTAGATCTGTAAAGTGCTAGGCGAAAGCGCGAGGCTAACTATTTCTATCATAACTCTTAAAATAATGAGAGTTTTTCAAATCCGTTTCTTCCGTTTTCAACTACACTTCGATATCTTCAGAAAGGTAAGAATTTGAATAAATTCCGAGTCGAATTGAGTGACTTATGGTCATTGAATCGGAGGTAGGTGTGTAAACTGCTAGACCAAAGCACGAGTCTAACTATTTCCATCATAACTCTTAAGAAACTTTGAATTTTTCATCTCCGATTCTTCCGTTTTCCACTACACTTCGACGTCTTCGAAATGACATGAATTTGAATCTATTTCAAATTTAATTGAGTGAGTTTTAGTCAATCAATCGGAGGTAGGTCTATAAACTGCTAGACCAAAGCGCGAGTGTAACTATTTCCACAATAAGTCTCAAAATACTTGGAGTTTTTGTTCTCTGTTTCTTCCGTTTTAAACTACACTTCGACTCCTTCGAAATGGAACAAATTTCAATGAATTCCGAGTTGAATTGAGTGAGTTATGGTCATTCACTCGGAGGTAGATCTGTAAAGTGCTAGGCGAAAGCGCGAGGCTAACTATTTCTATCATAACTCTTAAAATAATGAGAGTTTTTCAAATCCGTTTCTTCCGTTTTCAACTACACTTCGATATCTTCAGAAAGGTAAGAATTTGAATAAATTCTGAGTCGAATTGAGTGACTTATGGTCAATGAATCAGAGGTAGGTCTGTAAACTGCTAGACCAAAGCACGAGTCTAACTATTTCCATCATAACTCTTAAGATACTTGGAGTTTTTCATCTCCGTTTCTTCCGTTTTCAACTACACTTCGACATCTTCGAAATGGCATGAATTTCAAATCATTTCAAATTTAATTGAGTGTGTTTTAGTCAATCAATCGGAGGTAGGTCTGTAAACTGCTAGACCAAAGCGCGAGTCTAACTATTTCCACAATAACTCTCAAAATACTTGGAGTTTTTCTTCTCTGTTTCTTCCGTTTTAAACTACACTTCGACTCCTTCGAAATGGAACAAAGTTCAATGAATTCCGAGTTGAATTGAGTGAGTTATGGTCATTCAATCGGAGGTATGTCTGCAAACTGCTAGACCAAAGCGCGAATCTAACTATTTCCATCTTAACTCTCAAAATATAAGTAGTTTTTCATCTCCTTTTCTTCCGTTTTAAACTACACTTCGACTCCTTCGAAATGGAACAAATTTCATTGAATTACGTGTTGAATTGAGTGAGTTATGGTCATTAAATCGGATGTAGGTCTGTAAACTGCTAGGCGAAAGTGCGAGTCTAACTACTTTTATCATAACTCTTAAAATAATTAGAGTTTTTCATCTCCGTTTCTTCGGTTTTCAACTACACTTCGATATCTTCAGAATGGTATGAATTTGAATAAATGCCGAGTCGAATTGAGTGACTTTTGGTCAATGAATCGGAGGTAGGTGTGTAAACTGCTAGATCAAAGCACGAGTCTAACTATTTCCATCATAACTCTTAAGATACTTGGAGTTTTTCATCTCTGTTTCTTTCGTTTTCAACTACACTTCGACATCTTCAAAATGGCATGAATTTTAATCAATTCAGAGTTAAATTGAGTAAGTTATGGTCAATCAATTGGAGGTTGGTGTGTAAACTGCTAGACCAAAGTGCGAGTCTAACTATTTCCACCATAACTCTCAAAATACTTGGCTTTTTTCATCTCCGTTTCTTCCGTTTAAAACTACACTTCGAGTCCTTCGAAATGGAACAAATTTCAATGAATTCCGAGTTTAATTGAGTGAGTTATGGTCATTCACTCGGAGGTAGATGTGTAAACTGCTAGGCGAAAGCGCGAGTCTAACTATTTCTATAATAACTCTTAAAATAATTAGAGTTTTTCATCACCGTTTCTTCCGTTTTCAACTACACTTCGATATCTTCAGAAAGGTAAGAATTTGAATAAATTCCGAGTCGAATTGAGTGACTTACGGTCATTGAATCGGAGGTAGGTGTGTAAACTGCTAGACCAAAGCACGAGTCTAACTATTTCCATCATAACTCTTAAGATACTTGGAGTTTTTCATCTCCGATTCTTCCGTTTTCAACTACACTTCGACATCTTCGAAATGGCATGAATTTGAATATATTTCAAATTTAATTGAGTGAGTTTTAGTCAATCAATCGGAGGTAGGTCTGTAAACTGCTAGACCAAAGCGCGAGTGTAACTATTTCTACAATAAGCCTCAAAATACTTGGAGTTTTTCTTCTCTGTTTCTTCCGTTTTAAACTACACTTCGACTCCTTCGAAATGGAACAAATATCAATGAATTCCGAGTTGAATTGAGTGAGTTATGGTCATTCACTCGGAGGTAGATCTGTAAAGTGCTAGGCGAAAGCGCGAGGCTAACTATTTCTATCATAACTCTTAAAATAATTAGAGTTTTTCATCTCCGTTTCATCCGTTTTCAACTACACTTCGATATCTTCAGAATGGTATGAATTTGAATAAATTCTGAGTTGAATTGAGTGACTTATGGTCAATGAATCAGAGGTAGGTCTGTAAACTGCTAGACCAAAGCACGAGTCTAACTATTTCCATCATAACTGTTAAGATACTTCGAGTTTTTCATCTCCGTTTCTTCCGTTTTCAACTACACTTCGACATCTTCGAAATGGCATGAATTTGAAATCATTTCAAATTTAATTGAGTGTGTTTTAGTCAATCAATCGGAGGTAGGTCTGTAAACTGCTAGACCAAAGCGCGAGTCTAACTATTTCCACAATAACTCTCAAAATACTTGGAGTTTTTCTTCTCTGTTTCTTCCGTTTTAAACTACACTTCGACTCTTTCGAAATGGAACAAATTTCAATGAATTCCGAGTTGAATTGAGTGAGTTATGGTCATTCATTCGGAGGTATGTCTGCAAAGTGCTCGATCAAAGCGCGAATCTAACTATTTCCATCTTAACTCTCAAAATATAAGTAGTTTTTCATCTCATTTTCTTCCGTTTTAAACTACACTTCGACTCCTTCGAAATGGAACAAATTTCATTGAATTACGTGTTGAATTGAGTGAGTTATGGTCATTAAATCGGAGGTAGGTCTGTAAACTGCTAGGCGAAAGCGCGAGTCTAACTATTTCTATCATAACTGTTAAAATACTTGGAGTTTTTCATCTCCGTTTCTTTCATTTTCAACTACTCTTCGACATCTTCCAAATGGCATGAATTTGAATAAATTTCGAGTCGAATTGAGTGACTTATGGTCAATGAATCGGAGGTTGGTCTGTAAACTGCTAGACCAAAGCGCGAATCTAACTATTTCCATCTTAACTCTCAAAATACAAGTAGTTTTTCATCTCCATTGCTTCCGTTTTAAACTAAACTTCGACTCCTTCGAAATCGAACAAATGTCATTGAATTACGTATTGAATTGAGTGAGTTATGGTCATTAAATCGGAGGTAGGTCTGTAAACTGCTAAGCGAAAGCGCGAGTCTAACTATTTCTATCATAACTCTTAAAATACTTGGAGTTTTTTATCTCCGTTTCTTTCGTTTTCAACTACTCTTCGACATCTTCCAAATGGCATGAATTTGAACAAATTCCGAGTCGAATTAAGTGACTTATGGTCAATGAAACGGAGGGAGGTCTGTACACTGCTAGACCAAAGCGTGAATCTAACTATTTCCATCTTAACTCTCAAAATACAAGTAGTTTTTCATCTCCTTTGCTTCCGTTTTAAACTACACTTCGACTCCTTCGAAATAAAACAAATTTCATTGAATTACGTTTTGAATTGAGTGAGTTATGGTCATTCACTCGGAGGTAAATCTATAAACTGCTAGGCGAAAGCGCGAGTCTAACTATTTCTATCATAACTCTTAAAATAATTAGAGTTTTTCATCTCCGTTTCTTCCGTTTTCAACTAAACTTCGATATCTTCAGAATGGTATGAATTTGAATAAATCCGAGTCGAATTTAGTGACTTATGGTCAATGAATCGGAGGTAGGTGTGTAAACTGCTAGACCAAAGCACGAGTCTAACTATTTCCATCATAACTGTTAAGATACTTCGAGTTTTTCATCTCCGTTTCTTCCGTTTTCAACTACACTTCGACATCTTCCAAATGGCATTAATTTGAATAAATTTTGAGTCGAATTGAGTGGTTTAATGAATCGGAGGTAGGTCCGTAAACGGCGATACCAAAGCCCGAGTCTAAATATGTCCATCATAACTCTTAAGATACTTGGAGTTTTTCATCTCTGTTTCTTTTATTTTCAACTACACTTCGACATCTTCAGAATGACATGAATTTGAATCAATTCCGAGTTAAATTGAGTAAGTTATGGTCAATCAATTGGAGGTTAGTCTGTAAACTGCTAGACCAAAGTGCGAGTCTAACTATTTCCACCATAACTCTCAAAATACTTAGCTTTTTTCAACTCCGTTTCTTCCGTTTTAAACTACACTTCGAGTCCTTCGAAATGGAACAAATTTCAATGAATTTCGAGTTGAATTGAGTGAGTATTGGTCATTCACTCGGAGGTAGATCTGTAAACTGCTAGGCGAAAGCGTGAGTTTAACTATTTCTATTATAACTCTTAAAATAATTAGAGTTTTTCATCTCCGTTTCTTCCGTTTTCAACTACACTTCGATATCTTCAGAAAGGTAAGAATTTAAATAAATTCTGAGTCGAATTGAGTGACTTATGGTCATTGAATCGGAGGTAGGTGTGTAAACTGCTAGACCAAAGCACGAGTCTAACTATTTCCATCATAACTCTTAAGATACTTGGAGTTTTTCATCTCCGATTCTTCCGTTTTCCACTACACTTCGACATCTTCGAAATGGCATGAATTTGAATCTATTTCAAATTTAATTGAGTGAGTTTTAGTCAATCAATCGGAGGTAGGTCTGTAAACTGCTAGACCAAAGCGCGAGTGTAACTATTTCCACAATAAGTCTCAAAATACTTGGAGTTTTTCTTCTCTGTTTCTTCCGTTTTAATCTACACTTCGACTCCTTCGAAATGGAACAAATTTCAATGAATTCCGAGTTGAATTGAGTGAGTTATGGTCATTCACTCGGAGGTAGATCTGTAAAGTGCTAGGCGAAAGCGCGAGGCTAACTATTTCTATCATAACTCTTAAAATAATTAGAGTTTTTCAACTCCGTTTCATCCGTTTTCAACTACACTTCGATATCTTCAGAATGGTATGAATTTGAATAAATTCTGAGTCGAATTGAGTGACTTATGGTCAATGAATCAGAGGTAGGTCTGTAAACTGCTAGACCAAAGCACGAGTCTAACTATTTCCATCATAACTCTTAAGATACTTGGAGTTTTTCATCTCCGTTTCTTCCGTTTTCAACTACACTTCGACATCTTCGAAATGGCATGAATTTGAAATCATTTCAAATTTAATTGAGTGTGTTTTAGTCAATCAATCGGAGGTAGGTCTGTAAACTGCTAGACCAAAGCGCGAGTCTAACTATTTCCACAATAACTCTCAAAATACTTGGAGTTTTTCTTCTCTGTTTCTTCCGTTTTAAACTACACTTCGACTCTTTCGAAATGGAACAAATTTCAATGAATTCCGAGTTGAATTGAGTGAGTTATGGTCATTCATTCGGAGGTATGTCTGCAAAGTGCTCGACCAAAGCGCGAATCTAACTATTTCCATCTTAACTCTCAAAATATAAGTAGTTTTTCATCTCATTTTCTTCCGTTTTAAACTACACTTCGACTCCTTCGAAATGGAACAAATTTCATTGAATTACGTGTTGAATTGAGTGAGTTATGGTCATTAAATCGGAGGTAGGTCTGTAAACTGCTAGGCGAAAGCGCGAGTCTAACTATTTCTATCATAACTGTTAAAATACTTGGAATTTTTCATCTCCGTTTCTTTCATTTTCAACTACTCTTCGACATCTTCCAAATGGCATGAATTTGAATAAATTTCGAGTCGAATTGAGTGACTTATGGTCAATGAATCGGAGGTTGGTCTGTAAACTGCTAGACCAAAGCGCGAATCTAACTATTTCCATCTTAACTCTCAAAATACAAGTAGTTTTTCATCTCCATTGCTTCCGTTTTAAACTAAACTTCGACTCCTTCGAAATCGAACAAATGTCATTGAATTACGTATTGAATTGAGTGAGTTATGGTCATTAAATCGGAGGTAGGTCTGTAAACTGCTAAGTGAAAGCGCGAGTCTAACTATTTCTATCATAACTCTTAAAATACTTGGTGTTTTTAATCTCCGTTTCTTTCGTTTTCAACTACTCTTCGACATCTTCCAAATGGCATGAATTTGAACAAATTCCGAGTCGAATTAAGTGACTTATGGTCAATGAAACGGAGGGAGGTCTGTACACTGCTAGACCAAAGCGTGAATCTAACTATTTCCATCTTAACTCTCAAAATACAAGTAGTTTTTCATCTCCTTTGCTTCCGTTTTAAACTACACTTCGACTCCTTCGAAATAAAACAAATTTCATTGAATTACGTTTTGAATTGAGTGAGTTATGGTCATTCACTCGGAGGTAAATCTATAAACTGCTAGGCGAAAGCGCGAGTCTAACTATTTCTATCATAACTCTTAAAATAATTAGAGTTTTTCATCTCCGTTTCTTCCGTTTTCAACTACATTTCGATATCTTCAGAATGGTATGAATTTGAATAAATCCGAGTCGAATTTAGTGACTTATGGTCAATGAATCGGAGGTAGGTGTGTAAACTGCTACACCAAAGCACGAGTCTAACTATTTCCATCATAACTGTTAAGATACTTCGAGTTTTTCATCTCCGTTTCTTCCGTTTTCAACTACACTTCGACATCTTCCAAATGGCATTAATTTGAATAAATTTTGAGTCGAATTGAGTGGTTTAATGAATCGGAGGTAGGTCCGTAAACGGCGATACCAAAGCCCGAGTCTAAATATGTCCATCATAACTCTTAAGATACTTGGAGTTTTTCATCTCTGTTTCTTTTATTTTCAACTACACTTCGACATCTTCAGAATGGCATGAATTTGAATCAATTCCGAGTTAAATTGAGTAAGTTATGGTCAATCAATTGGAGGTTAGTCTGTAAACTGCTAGACCAAAGTGCGAGTCTAACTATTTCCACCATAACTCTCAAAATACTTAGCTTTTTTCAACTCCGTTTCTTCCGTTTTAAACTACACTTCGAGTCCTTCGAAATGGAACAAATTTCAATGAATTTCGAGTTGAATTGAGTGAGTATTGGTCATTCACTATGAGGTAGATCTGTAAACTGCTAGGCGAAAGCGTGAGTTTAACTATTTCTATTATAACTCTTAAAATAATTAGAGTTTTTCATCTCCGTTTCTTCCGTTTTCAACTACACTTCGATATCTTCAGAAAGGTAAGAATTTGAATAAATTCTGAGTCGAATTGAGTGACTTATGGTCATTGAATCGGAGGTAGGTGTGTAAACTGCTAGACCAAAGCACGAGTCTAACTATTTCCATCATAACTCTTAAGATACTTGGAGTTTTTCATCTCCGATTCTTCCGTTTTCCACTACACTTCGACATCTTCGAAATGGCATGAATTTGAATCTATTTCAAATTTAATTGAGTGAGTTTTAGTCAATCAATCGGAGGTAGGTCTGTAAACTGCTAGACCAAAGCGCGAGTGTAACTATTTCCACAATAAGTCTCAAAATACTTGGAGTTTTTCTTCTCTGTTTCTTCCGTTTTAATCTACACTTCGACTCCTTCGAAATGGAACAAATTTCAATGAATTCTGAGTTGAATTGAGTGAGTTATGGTCATTCACTCGGAGGTAGATCTGTAAAGTGCTAGGCGAAAGCGCGAGGCTAACTATTTCTATCATAACTCTTAAAATAATTAGAGTTTTTCAACTCCGTTTCATCCGTTTTCAACTACACTTCGATATCTTCAGAATGGTATGAATTTGAATAAATTCTGAGTCGAATTGAGTGACTTATGGTCAATTAATCAGAGGTAGGTCTGTAAACTGCTAGACCAAATCACGAGTCTAACTATTTCCATCATAACTCTTAAGATACTTGGAGTTTTTCATCTCCGTTTCTTCCGTTTTCAACTACACTTCGACATCTTCGAAATGGCATGAATTTGAAATCATTTCAAATTTAATTGAGTGTGTTTTAGTCAATCAATCGGAGGTAGGTCTGTAAACTGCTAGACAAAAGCGTGAGTCTAACTATTTCCACAATAACTCTCAAAATACTTGGAGTTTTTCTTCTCTGTTTCTTCCGTTTTAAACTACACTTCGACTCCTTTGAAATGGAACAAAGTTCAATGAATTCCGAGTTGAATTGAGTGAGTTATGGTCATTCAATCGGAGGTATGTCTGCAAACTGCTAGACCAAAGCGCGAATCTAACTATTTCCATCTTAACTCACAAAATATAAGTAGTTTTTCATCTCCTTTTCTTCCGTTTTAAACTACACTTCGACTCCTTCGAAATGGAACAAATTTCATTGAATTACGTGTTGAATTGAGTGAGTTATGGTCATTAAATCGGAGGTAGGTCTGTAAACTACTAGGCGAAAGCGCGAGTCTAACTATTTCTATCATAACTGTTAAAATACTTGGAGTTTTTCATCTCCGTTTCTTTCGTTTTCAACTACTCTTCGACATCTTCCAAATGGCATGAATTTGAATAAATTTCGAGTCGAATTGAGTGACTTATTGTCAATGAATCGGAGGTTGGTCTGCAAACTGCTAGACCAAAGCGCGAATATAACTATTTCCACCATAACTCTCAAAATACTTAGCTTTTTTCAACTCCGTTTCTTCCGTTTTAAACTACACTTCGAGTCCTTCGAAATGGAACAAATTTCAATGAATTTCGAGTTGAATTGAGTGAGTATTGGTCATTCACTCGGAGGTAGATCTGTAAACTGCTAGGCGAAAGCGTGAGTTTAACTATTTCTATCATAACTCTTAAAATAATTAGAGTTTTTCATCTCCGTTTCTTCCGTTTTCAACTACACTTCGATATCTTCAGAATGGTATGAATTTGAATAAATTCTGAGTCGAATTGAGTGACTTATGGTCAATGAATCGGAGGTAGGTGTGTAAACTGCTAGACTAAAGCACGAGTCTAACTATTTCCATCATAACTGTTAAGATACTTGGAGTTTTTCATCTCCGTTTCTTCCGTTTTCAACTACACTTCGACATCTTTGAAATGGCATGAATTTGAATCCATTTCAAATTTAATTGAGTGAGTTTTAGTCAATCAATCGGAGGTAGGTCTGTAAACTGCTAGACCAAAGCGCGAGTCTAACTATTTCCACAATAACTCTCAAAATACTTGGAGTTTTTCTTCTCTATTTCTTCCGTTTTAAACTACACTTCGACTCCTTCGAAATGGAACAAAGTTCAATGAATTCCGAGTTGAATTTAGTGAGTTATGGTCATTCAATCGGAGGTATGTCTGCAAACTGCTAGACCAAAGCGCGAATCTAACTATTTCCATCTTAACTCTCAAAATATAAGTAGTTTTTCATCTCCTTTTCTTCCGTTTTAAACTACACTTCGACTCCTTCGAAATGGAACAAATTTCATTTAATTACGTGTTGAATTGAGTGAGTTATGGTCATTAAATCGGAGGTAGGTCTGTAAACTGCTAGGCGAAAGTGCGAGTCTAACTATTTCTATCATAACTCTTAAAATAATTAGAGTTTTTCATCTCCGTTTCTTCCGTTTTCAACTACACTTCGATATCTTCAGAATCGTATGAATTTGAATAAATTCCGAGTCGAATTGAGTGACTTTTGGTCAATGAATCGGAATTAGGTGTGTAAACTGCTAGACCAAAGCACGAGTCTAACTATTTCCATCATAACTCGTAAGATACTCGAAGTTTTTCATCTCCATTTCTTCCGTTTTCAACTACACTTCGACATCTTCGAAATGGCATGAATTTGAATCCATTTCAAATTTAATTGAGTGAGTTTTAGTCAATCAATCGGAGGTAGGTCTGTAAACTGCTAGACTAAAGCGCGAGTCTAACTATTTCCACAATAACTCTCAAAATACTTGGAGTTTTTCTTCTCTGTTTCTTCCGTTTTAAACTACACTTCGACTCCTTCGAAATGGAACAAAGTTCAATGAATTCCGAGTTGAATTGAGTGAGTTATGGTCATTCAATCGGAGGTATGTATGCAAACTGCTAGACCAAAGCGCGAATCTAACTATTTCCATCTTAACTCTCAAAATATAAGTAATTTTTCATCTCCTTTTCTTCCGTTTTAAACTACACTTCGACTCCTTCGAAATGGAACAAATTTCATTGAATTACGTGTTGAATTGAGTGAGTTATGGTCATTAAATCGTTGGTAGGTCTGTAAACTGCTAGGCGAAAGTGCTAGTCTAACTATTTCTATCATAACTCTTAAAATAATTAGAGTTTTTCATCTCTGTTTCTTCCGTTTTCAACTACACTTCGATATCTTCAGAATGGTATGAATTTGAATAAATTCGGAGTCGAATTGAGTGACTTATGGTCAATGAATCGGAGGTAGGTGTGTAAACTGCTAGACTAAAGCACGAGTCTAACTATTTCCATCATAACTGTTAAGATACTTGGAGTTTTTCATCTCCGTTTCTTCCGTTTTCAACTACACTTCGACATCTTTGAAATGGCATGAATTTGAATCCATTTCAAATTTAATTGAGTGAGTTTTAGTCAATCAATCGGAGGTAGGTCTGTAAACTGCTAGACCAAAGCGCGAGTCTAACTATTTCCACAATAACTCTCAAAATACTTGGAGTTTTTCTTCTCTGTTTCTTCCGTTTTAAACTACACTTCGACTCTTTCGAAATAGAACAAAGTTCAATGAATTCCGAGTTGAATTTAGTGAGTTATGGTCATTCAATCGGAGGTATGTCTGCAAACTGCTAGACCAAAGCGCGAATCTAACTATTTCCATCTTAACTTTCAAAATATAAGTAGTTTTTCATCTCCTTTTCTTCCGTTTTAAACTACACTTCGACTCCTTCGAAATGTAACAAATTTCATTTAATTACGTGTTGAATTGAGTGAGTTATGGTCATTAAATCGGAGGTAGTTCTGTAAACTGTTAGGCGAAAGTGCGAGTCTAACTATTTCTTTCATAACTCTTAAAATAATTAGAGTTTTTCATCTCCGTTTCTTCCGTTTTCAACTACACTTCGATATCTTCAGAATGGTATGAATTTGAATAAATTTCGAGTCAAATTGAGTGACTTTTGGTCAATGAATCGGAGGTAGGTGTGTAAACTGCTAGACCAAAGCACGAGTCTAACTATTTCCATCATAACTCTTAAGATACTTGAAGTTTTTCATCTCCATTTCTTCCGTTTTCAACTACACTTCGACATCTTCGAAATTGCATGAATTTGAATCCATTTCAAATTTAATTGAGTGAGTTTTTGTCAATCAATCGGAGGTAGGTCTGTAAACTGCTAGACCAAAGCGCGAGTCTAACTATTTCCACAATAACTCTCAAAATACTTGGAGTTTTTCTTCTCTGTTTCTTCCGTTTTAAACTACACTTCGACTCCTTCGAAATGGAACAAAGTTCAATGAATTCCGAGTTGAATTGAGTGAGTTATGGTCATTCAATCGGAGGTATGTCTGCAAACTGCTAGACCAAAGCGCGAATCTAACTATTTCCATCTTAACTTTCAAAATATAAGTAGTTTTTCATCTCCTTTTCTTCCGTTTTAAACTACACTTCGACTCCTTCGAAATGGAACAAATTTTATTGAATTACGTGTTGAATTGAGTGAGTTATGGTCGTTAAATCGTTGGTAGGTCTGTAAACTGCTAGGCGAAAGTGCTAGTCTAACTATTTCTATCATAACTCTTAAAATAATTAGAGTTTTTCATCTCCGTTTCTTCCGTTTTCAACTACACTTCGATATCTTCAGAATGGTATGAATTTGAATAAATTCTGAGTCGAATTGAGTGACTTATGGTCAATGAATCGGAGGTAGGTGTGTAAACTGCTAGACTAAAGCACGAGTCTAACTATTTCCATCATAACTGTTAAGATACTTGGAGTTTTTCATCTCCGTTTCTTCCTTTTTCAACTACACTTCGACATCTTTGAAATGGCATGAATTTGAATCCATTTCAAATTTAATTGAGTGAGTTTTAGTCAATCAATCGGAGGTAGGTCTGTAAACTGCTAGACCAAAGCGCGAGTCTAACTATTTCCACAATAACTCTCAAAATACTTGGAGTTTTTCTTCTCTGTTTCTTCCGTTTTAAACTACACTTCGACTCCTTCGAAATGGAACAAAGTTCAATGAATTCCGAGTTGAATTGAGTGAGTTATGGTCATTCAATCGGAGGTATGTCTGCAAACTGCTAGACCAAAGCGCGAATCTAACTATTTCCATCTTAACTCTCAAAATATAAGTAGTTTTTCATCTCCTTTTCTTCCGTTTTAAACTACACTTCGACTCCTTCGAAATGGAACAAATTTCTTTGAATTACGTGTTGAATTGAGTGAGTTATGGTCATTAAATCGGATGTAGGTCTGTAAACTGCTAGGCGAAAGTGCGAGTCTAACTATTTCTATCATAACTCTTAAAATAATTAGAGTTTTTCATCTCCGTTTCTTCCGTTTTCAACTACACTTCGATATCTTCAGAATGGTATGAATTTGAATAAATGCCGAGTCGAATTGAGTGACTTTTGGTCAATGAATCGGAGGTAGGTGTGTAAACTGCTAGATCAAAGCACGAGTCTAACTATTTCCATCATAACTCTTAAGATACTTGGAGTTTTTCATCTCTGTTTCTTTCGTTTTCAACTACACTTCGACATCTTCAAAATGGCATGAATTTTAATCAATTCAGAGTTAAATTGAGTAAGTTATGGTCAATCAATTGGAGGTTGGTGTGTAAACTGCTAGACCAAAGTGCGAGTCTAACTATTTCCACCATAACTCTCAAAATACTTGGCTTTTTTCATCTCCTTTTCTTCCGTTTAAAACTACACTTCGAGTCCTTCGAAATGGAACAAATTTCAATGAATTCCGAGTTTAATTGAGTAAGTTATGGTCATTCACTCGGAGGTAGATGTGTAAACTGCTAGGCGAAAGCGCGAGTCTAACTATTTCTATAATAACTCTTAAAATAATTAGAGTTTTTCATCTCCGTTTCTTCCGTTTTCAACTACACTTCGATATCTTCAGAAAGGTAAGAATTTGAATAAATTCCGAGTCGAATTGAGTGACTTACGGTCATTGAATCGGAGGTAGGTGTGTAAACTGCTAGACCAAAGCACGAGTCTAACTATTTCCATCATAACTCTTAAGATACTTGGAGTTTTTCATCTCCGATTCTTCCGTTTTCAACTACACTTCGACATCTTCAAAATGGCATGAATTTGAATATATTTCAAATTTAATTGAGTGAGTTTTAGTCAATCAATCGGAGGTAGGTCTGTAAACTACTAGACCAAAGCGCGAGTGTAACTATTTCTACAATAAGTCTCAAAATACTTGGAGTTTTTCTTCTCTGTTTCTTCCGTTTTAAACTACACTTCGACTCCTTCGAAATGGAACAAATTTCAATGAATTCCGAGTTGAATTGAGTGAGTTATGGTCATTCACTCGGAGGTAGATCTGTAAAGTGCTAGGCGAAAGCGCGAGGCTAACTATTTCTATCATAACTCTTAAAATAATTAGAGTTTTTCATCTCCGTTTCATCCGTTTTCAACTACACTTCGATATCTTCAGAATGGTATGAATTTGAATAAATTCTGAGTTGAATTGAGTGACTTATGGTCAATGAATCAGAGGTAGGTCTGTAAACTGCTAGACCAAAGCACGAGTCTAACTATTTCCATCATAACTGTTAAGATACTTGGAGTTTTTCATCTCCGTTTCTTCCGTTTTCAACTACACTTCGACATCTTCGAAATGGCATGAATTTGAAATCATTTCAAATTTAATTGAGTGAGTTTTAGTCAATCAATCGGAGGTAGGTCTGTAAACTGCTAGACCAAAGCGCGAGTCTAACTATTTCCACAATAACTCTCAAAATACTTGGAGTTTTTCGTATCTGTTTCTTCCGTTTTAAACTACACTTCGACTCTTTCGAAATGGAACAAATTTCAATGAATTTCGTGTTGAATTGAGTGAGTTATGGTCATTAAATCGGATGTAGGTCTGTAAACTGCTAGGCGAAAGTGCGAGTCTAACTATTTCTATCATAACTCTTAAAATAATTAGAGTTTTTCATCTCCGTTTCTTCCGTTTTCAACTACACTTTGATATCTTCAGAATGGTATGAATTTGAATAAATGCCGAGTCGAATTGAGTGACTTTTGGTCAATGAATCGGAGGTAGGTGTGTAAACTGCTAGACCAAAGCACGAGTCTAACTATTTCCATCATAACTCTTAAGATACTTGGAGTTTTTCATCTCCGTTTCTTCCGTTTTCAACTACACTTCGACATCTTCAAAATGGCATGAATTTTAATCAATTCAGAGTTAAATTGAGTAAGTTATGGTCAATCAATTGGAGGTTGGTGTGTAAACTGCTAGACCAAAGTGCGAGTCTAACTATTTCCACCATAACTCTCAAAATACTTGGCTTTTTTCATCTCCTTTTCTTCCGTTTAAAACTACACTTCGAGTCCTTCGAAATGTAACAAATATCAATGAATTCCGAGTTGAATTGAGTGAGTTATGGTCATTCACTCGGAGGTAGATCTGTAAAGTGCTAGGCGAAAGCGCGAGGCTAACTATTTCTATCATAACTCTTAAAATAATTAGAGTTTTTCATCTCCGTTTCATCCGTTTTCAACTACACTTCGATATCTTCAGAATGGTATGAATTTGAATAAATTCTGAGTTGAATTGAGTGACTTATGGTCAATGAATCAGAGGTAGGTCTGTAAACTGCTAGACCAAAGCACGAGTCTAACTATTTCCATCATAACTGTTAAGATACTTCGAGTTTTTCATCTCCGTTTCTTCCGTTTTCAACTACACTTCGACATCTTCGAAATGGCATGAATTTGAAATCATTTCAAATTTAATTGAGTGTGTTTTAGTCAATCAATCGGAGGTAGGTCTGTAAACTGCTAGACCAAAGCGCGAGTCTAACTATTTCCACAATAACTCTCAAAATACTTGGAGTTTTTCTTCTCTGTTTCTTCCGTTTTAAACTACACTTCGACTCTTTCGAAATGGAACAAATTTCAATGAATTCCGAGTTGAATTGAGTGAGTTATGGTCATTCATTCGGAGGTATGTCTGCCAAGTGCTCGACCAAAGCGCGAATCTAACTATTTCCATCTTAACTCTCAAAATATAAGTAGTTTTTCATCTCATTTTCTTCCGTTTTAAACTACACTTCGACTCCTTCGAAATGGAACAAATTTCATTGAATTACGTGTTGAATTGAGTGAGTTATGGTCATTAAATCGGAGGTAGGTCTGTAAACTGCTAGGCGAAAGCGCGAGTCTAACTATTTCTATCATAACTGTTAAAATACTTGGAGTTTTTCATCTCCGTTTCTTTCATTTTCAACTACTCTTCGACATCTTCCAAATGGCATGAATTTGAATAAATTTCGAGTCGAATTGAGTGACTTATGGTCAATGAATCGGAGGTTGGTCTGTAAACTGCTAGACCAAAGCGCGAATCTAACTATTTCCATCTTAACTCTCAAAATACAAGTAGTTTTTCATCTCCATTGCTTCCGTTTTAAACTAAACTTCGACTCCTTCGAAATCGAACAAATGTCATTGAATTACGTATTGAATTGAGTGAGTTATGGTCATTAAATCGGAGGTAGGTCTGTAAACTGCTAAGCGAAAGCGCGAGTCTAACTATTTCTATCATAACTCTTAAAATACTTGGAGTTTTTTATCTCCGTTTCTTTCGTTTTCAACTACTCTTCGACATCTTCCAAATGGCCTGAATTTGAACAAATTCCGAGTCGAATTAAGTGACTTATGGTCAATGAAACGGAGGGAGGTCTGTACACTGCTAGACCAAAGCGTGAATCTAACTATTTCCATCTTAACTCTCAAAATACAAGTAGTTTTTCATCTCCTTTGCTTCCGTTTTAAACTACACTTCGACTCCTTCGAAATAAAACAAATTTCATTGAATTACGTTTTGAATTGAGTGAGTTATGGTCATTCACTCGGAGGTAAATCTATAAACTGCTTGGCGAAAGCGCGAGTCTAACTATTTCTATCATAACTCTTAAAATAATTAGAGTTTTTCATCTCCGTTTCTTCCGTTTTCAACTACACTTCGATATCTTCAGAATGGTATGAATTTGAATAAATCCGAGTCGAATTGAGTGACTTATGGTCAATGAATCGGAGGTAGGTGTGTAAACTGCTAGACCAAAGCACGAGTCTAACTATTTCCATCATAACTGTTAAGATACTTCGAGTTTTTCATCTCCGTTTCTTCCGTTTTCAACTACACTTCGACATCTTCCAAATGGCATTAATTTGAATAAATTTTGAGTCGAATTGAGTGGTTTAATGAATCGGAGGTAGGTCCGTAAAGGGCGATACCAAAGCCCGAGTCTAAATATGTCCATCATAACTCTTAAGATACTTGGAGTTTTTCATCTCTGTTTCTTTTATTTTCAACTACACTTCGACATCTTCAGAATGACATGAATTTGAATCAATTCCGAGTTAAATTGAGTAAGTTATGGTCAATCAATTGGAGGTTAGTCTGTAAACTGCTAGACCAAAGTGCGAGTCTAACTATTTCCACCATAACTCTCAAAATACTTAGCTTTTTTCAATTCCGTTTCTTCCGTTTTAAACTACACTTCGAGTCCTTCGAAATGGAACAAATTTCAATGAATTTCGAGTTGAATTGAGTGAGTATTGGTCATTCACTCGGAGGTAGATCTGTAAACTGCTAGGCGAAAGCGTGAGTTTAACTATTTCTATTATAACTCTTAAAATAATTAGAGTTTTTCATCTCCGTTTCTTCCGTTTTCAACTACACTTCGATATCTTCAGAAAGGTAAGAATTTAAATAAATTCTGAGTCGAATTGAGTGACTTATGGTCATTGAATCGGAGGTAGGTGTGTAAACTGCTAGACCAAAGCACGAGTCTAACTATTTCCATCATAACTCTTAAGATACTTGGAGTTTTTCATCTCCGATTCTTCCGTTTTCCACTACACTTCGACATCTTCGGAATGGCATGAATTTGAATCTATTTCAAATTTAATTGAGTGAGTTTTAGTCAATCAATCGGAGGTAGGTCTGTAAACTGCTAGACCAAAGCGCGAGTGTAACTATTTCCACAATAAGTCTCAAAATACTTGGAGTTTTTCTTCTCTGTTTCTTCCGTTTTAATCTACACTTCGACTCCTTCGAAATGGAACAAATTTCAATGAATTCCGAGTTGAATTGAGTGAGTTATGGTCATTCACTCGGAGGTAGATCTGTAAAGTGCTAGGCGAAAGCGCGAGGCTAACTATTTCTATCATAACTCTTAAAATAATTAGAGTTTTTCAACTCCGTTTCATCCGTTTTCAACTACACTTCGATATCTTCAGAATGGTATGAATTTGAATAAATTCTGAGTCGAATTGAGTGACTTATGGTCAATGAATCAGAGGTAGGTCTGTAAACTGCTAGACCAAAGCACGAGTCTAACTATTTCCATCATAACTCTTAAGATACTTGGAGTTTTTCATCTCCGTTTCTTCCGTTTTCAACTACACTTCGACATCTTCGAAATGGCATGAATTTGAAATCATTTCAAATTTAATTGAGTGTGTTTTAGTCAATCAATCGGAGGTAGGTCTGTAAACTGCTAGACCAAAGCGCGAGTCTAACTATTTCCACAATAACTCTCAAAATACTTGGAGTTTTTCTTCTCTGTTTCTTCCGTTTTAAACTACACTTCGACTCTTTCGAAATGGAACAAATTTCAATGAATTCCGAGTTGAATTGAGTGAGTTATGGTCATTCATTCGGAGGTATGTCTGCAAAGTGCTCGACCAAAGCGCGAATCTAACTATTTCCATCTTAACTCTCAAAATATAAGTAGTTTTTCATCTCATTTTCTTCCGTTTTAAACTACACTTCGACTCCTTCGAAATGAAACAAATTTCATTGAATTACGTGTTGAATTGAGTGAGTTATGGTCATTAAATCGGAGGTAGGTCTGTAAACTGCTAGGCGAAAGCGCGAGTCTAACTATTTCTATCATAACTGTTAAAATACTTGGAGTTTTTCATCTCCGTTTCTTTCATTTTCAACTACTCTTCGACATCTTCCAAATGGCATGAATTTGAATAAATTTCGAGTCGAATTGAGTGACTTATGGTCAATGAATCGGAGGTTGGTCTGTAAACTGCTAGACCAAAGCGCGAATCTAACTATTTCCATCTTAACTCTCAAAATACAAGTAGTTTTTCATCTCCATTGCTTCCGTTTTAAACTAAACTTCGACTCCTTCGAAATCGAACAAATGTCATTGAATTACGTATTGAATTGAGTGAGTTATGGTCATTAAATCGGAGGTAGGTCTGTAAACTGCTAAGCGAAAGCGCGAGTCTAACTATTTCTATCATAACTCTTAAAATACTTGGAGTTTTTTATCTCCGTTTCTTTCGTTTTCAACTACTCTTCGACATCTTCCAAATGGCATGAATTTGAACAAATTCCGAGTCGAATTAAGTGACTTATGGTCAATGAAACGGAGGGAGGTCTGTACACTGCTAGACCAAAGCGTGAATCTAACTATTTCCATCTTAACTCTCAAAATACAAGTAGTTTTTCATCTCCTTTGCTTCCGTTTTAAACTACACTTCGACTCCTTCGAAATAAAACAAATTTCATTGAATTACGTTTTGAATTGAGTGAGTTATGGTCATTCACTCGGAGGTAAATCTATAAACTGCTTGGCGAAAGCGCGAGTCTAACTATTTCTATCATAACTCTTAAAATAATTAGAGTTTTTCATCTCCGTTTCTTCCGTTTTCAACTACACTTCGATATCTTCAGAATGGTATGAATTTGAATAAATCCGAGTCGAATTGAGTGACTTATGGTCAATGAATCGGAGGTAGGTGTGTAAACTGCTAGACCAAAGCACGAGTCTAACTATTTCCATCATAACTGTTAAGATACTTCGAGTTTTTCATCTCCGTTTCTTCCGTTTTCAACTACACTTCGACATCTTCCAAATGGCATTAATTTGAATAAATTTTGAGTCGAATTGAGTGGTTTAATGAATCGGAGGTAGGTCCGTAAAGGGCGATACCAAAGCCCGAGTCTAAATATGTCCATCATAACTCTTAAGATACTTGGAGTTTTTCATCTCTGTTTCTTTTATTTTCAACTACACTTCGACATCTTCAGAATGACATGAATTTGAATCAATTCCGAGTTAAATTGAGTAAGTTATGGTCAATCAATTGGAGGTTAGTCTGTAAACTGCTAGACCAAAGTGCGAGTCTAACTATTTCCACCATAACTCTCAAAATACTTAGCTTTTTTCAACTCCGTTTCTTCCGTTTTAAACTACACTTCGAGTCCTTCGAAATGGAACAAATTTCAATGAATTTCGAGTTGAATTGAGTGAGTATTGGTCATTCACTCGGAGGTAGATCTGTAAACTGCTAGGCGAAAGCGTGAGTTTAACTATTTCTATTATAACTCTTAAAATAATTAGAGTTTTTCATCTCCGTTTCTTCCGTTTTCAACTACACTTCGATATCTTCAGAAAGGTAAGAATTTAAATAAATTCTGAGTCGAATTGAGTGACTTATGGTCATTGAATCGGAGGTAGGTGTGTAAACTGCTAGACCAAAGCACGAGTCTAACTATTTCCATCATAACTCTTAAGATACTTGGAGTTTTTCATCTCCGATTCTTCCGTTTTCCACTACACTTCGACATCTTCGAAATGGCATTAATTTGAATCTATTTCAAATTTAATTGAGTGAGTTTTAGTCAATCAATCGGAGGTAGGTCTGTAAACTGCTAGACCAAAGCGCGAGTGTAACTATTTCCACAATAAGTCTCAAAATACTTGGAGTTTTTCTTCTCTGTTTCTTCCGTTTTAATCTACACTTCGACTCCTTCGAAATGGAACAAATTTCAATGAATTCCGAGTTGAATTGAGTGAGTTATGGTCATTCACTCGGAGGTAGATCTGTAAAGTGCTAGGCGAAAGCGCGAGGCTAACTATTTCTATCATAACTCTTAAAATAATTAGAGTTTTTCAACTCCGTTTCATCCGTTTTCAACTACACTTCGATATCTTCAGAATGGTATGAATTTGAATAAATTCTGAGTCGAATTGAGTGACTTATGGTCAATGAATCAGAGGTAGGTCTGTAAACTGCTAGACCAAAGCACGAGTCTAACTATTTCCATCATAACTCTTAAGATACTTGGAGTTTTTCATCTCCGTTTCTTCCGTTTTCAACTACACTTCGACATCTTCGAAATGGCATGAATTTGAAATCATTTCAAATTTAATTGAGTGTGTTTTAGTCAATCAATCGGAGGTAGGTCTGTAAACTGCTAGACCAAAGCGCGAGTCTAACTATTTCCACAATAACTCTCAAAATACTTGGAGTTTTTCTTCTCTGTTTCTTCCGTTTTAAACTACACTTCGACTCTTTCGAAATGGAACAAATTTCAATGAATTCCGAGTTGAATTGAGTGAGTTATGGTCATTCATTCGGAGGTATGTCTGCAAAGTGCTCGACCAAAGCGCGAATCTAACTATTTCCATCTTAACTCTCAAAATATAAGTAGTTTTTCATCTCATTTTCTTCCGTTTTAAACTACACTTCGACTCCTTCGAAATGGAACAAATTTCATTGAATTACGTGTTGAATTGAGTGAGTTATGGTCATTAGATCGGAGGTAGGTCTGTAAACTGCTAGGCGAAAGCGCGAGTCTAACTATTTCTATCATAACTGTTAAAATACTTGGAGTTTTTCATCTCCGTTTCTTTCATTTTCAACTACTCTTCGACATCTTCCAAATGGCATGAATTTGAATAAATTTCGAGTCGAATTGAGTGACTTATGGTCAATGAATCGGAGGTTGGTCTGTAAACTGCTAGACCAAAGCGCGAATCTAACTATTTCCATCTTAACTCTCAAAATACAAGTAGTTTTTCATCTTCATTGCTTCCGTTTTAAACTAAACTTCGACTCCTTCGAAATCGAACAAATGTCATTGAATTACGTATTGAATTGAGTGAGTTATGGTCATTAAATCGGAGGTAGGTCTGTAAACTGCTAAGCGAAAGCGCGAGTCTAACTATTTCTATCATAACTCTTAAAATACTTGGAGTTTTTTATCTCCGTTTCTTTCGTTTTCAACTACTCTTCGACATCTTCCAAATGGCATGAATTTGAACAAATTCCGAGTCGAATTAAGTGACTTATGGTCAATGAAACGGAGGGAGGTCTGTACACTGCTAGACCAAAGCGTGAATCTAACTATTTCCATCTTAACTCTCAAAATACAAGTAGTTTTTCATCTCCTTTGCTTCCGTTTTAAACTACACTTCGACTCCTTCGAAATAAAACAAATTTCATTGAATTACGTTTTGAATTGAGTGAGTTATGGTCATTCACTCGGAGGTAAATCTATAAACTGCTAGGCGAAAGCGCGAGTCTAACTATTTCTATCATAACTCTTAAAATAATTAGAGTTTTTCATCTCCGTTTCTTCCGTTTTCAACTACACTTCGATATCTTCAGAATGGTATGAATTTGAATAAATCCGAGTCGAATTGAGTGACTTATGGTCAATGAATCGGAGGTAGGTGTGTAAACTGCTAGACCAAAGCACGAGTCTAACTATTTCCATCATAACTGTTAAGATACTTCGAGTTTTTCATCTCCGTTTCTTCCGTTTTCAACTACACTTCGACATCTTCCAAATGGCATTAATTTGAATAAATTTTGAGTCGAATTGAGTGGTTTAATGAATCGGAGGTAGGTCCGTAAAGGGCGATACCAAAGCCCGAGTCTAAATATGTCCATCATAACTCTTAAGATACTTGGAGTTTTTCATCTCTGTTTCTTTTATTTTCAACTACACTTCGACATCTTCAGAATGACATGAATTTGAATCAATTCCGAGTTAAATTGAGTAAGTTATGGTCAATCAATTGGAGGTTAGTCTGTAAACTGCTAGACCAAAGTGCGAGTCTAACTATTTCCACCATAACTCTCAAAATACTTAGCTTTTTTCAACTCCGTTTCTTCCGTTTTAAACTACACTTCGAGTCCTTCGAAATGGAACAAATTTCAATGAATTTCGAGTTGAATTGAGTGAGTATTGGTCATTCACTCGGAGGTAGATCTGTAAACTGCTAGGCGAAAGCGTGAGTTTAACTATTTCTATTATAACTCTTAAAATAATTAGAGTTTTTCATCTCCGTTTCTTCCGTTTTCAACTACACTTCGATATCTTCAGAAAGGTAAGAATTTGAATAAATTCTGAGTCGAATTGAGTGACTTATGGTCATTGAATCGGAGGTAGGTGTGTAAACTGCTAGACCAAAGCACGAGTCTAACTATTTCCATCATAACTCTTAAGATACTTGGAGTTTTTCATCTCCGATTCTTCCGTTTTCCACTACACTTCGACATCTTCGAAATGGCATGAATTTGAATCTATTTCAAATTTAATTGAGTGAGTTTTAGTCAATCAATCGGAGGTAGGTCTGTAAACTGCTAGACCAAAGCGCGAGTGTAACTATTTCCACAATAAGTCTCAAAATACTTGGAGTTTTTCTTCTCTGTTTCTTCCGTTTTAATCTACACTTCGACTCCTTCGAAATGGAACAAATTTCAATGAATTCTGAGTTGAATTGAGTGAGTTATGGTCATTCACTCGGAGGTAGATCTGTAAAGTGCTAGGCGAAAGCGCGAGGCTAACTATTTCTATCATAACTCTTAAAATATTTAGAGTTTTTCAACTCCGTTTCATCCGTTTTCAACTACACATCGATATCTTCAGAATGGTATGAATTTGAATAAATTCTGAGTCGAATTGAGTGACTTATGGTCAATTAATCAGAGTTAGGTCTGTAAACTGCTAAACCAAAGCACGAGTCTAACTATTTCCATCATAACTCTTAAGATACTTGGAGTTTTTCATCTCCGTTTCTTCCGTTTTCAACTACACTTCGACATCTTCGAAATGGCATGAATTTGAAATCATTTCAAATTTAATTGAGTGTGTTTTAGTCAATCAATCGGAGGTAGGTCTGTAAACTGCTAGACCAAAGCGTGAGTCTAACTATTTCCACAATAACTCTCAAAATACTTGGAGTTTTTCTTCTCTGTTTCTTCCGTTTTAAACTACACTTCGACTCCTTTGAAATGGAACAAAGTTCAATGAATTCCGAGTTGAATTGAGTGAGTTATGGTCATTCAATCGGAGGTATGTCTGCAAACTGCTAGACCAAAGCGCGAATCTAACTATTTCCATCTTAACTCACAAAATATAAGTAGTTTTTCATCTCCTTTTCTTCCGTTTTAAACTACACTTCGACTCCTTCGAAATGGAACAAATTTCATTGAATTACGTGTTGAATTGAGTGAGTTATGGTCATTAAATCGGAGGTAGGTCTGTAAACTACTAGGCGAAAGCGCGAGTCTAACTATTTCTATCATAACTGTTAAAATACTTGGAGTTTTTCATCTCCGTTTCTTTCGTTTTCAACTACTCTTCGACATCTTCCAAATGGCATGAATTTGAATAAATTTCGAGTCGAATTGAGTGACTTATTGTCAATGAATCGGAGGTTGGTCTGTAAACTGCTAGACCAAAGCGCGAATATAACTATTTCCACCATAACTCTCAAAATACTTAGCTTTTTTCAACTCCGTTTCTTCCGTTTTAAACTACACTTCGAGTCCTTCGAAATGGAACAAATTTCAATGAATTTCGAGTTGAATTGAGTGAGTATTGGTCATTCACTCGGAGGTAGATCTGTAAACTGCTAGGCGAAAGCGTGAGTTTAACTATTTCTATCATAACTCTTAAAATAATTAGAGTTTTTCATCTCCGTTTCTTCCGTTTTCAACTACACTTCGATATCTTCAGAATGGTATGAATTTGAATAAATTCTGAGTCGAATTGAGTGACTTATGGTCAATGAATCGGAGGTAGGTGTGTAAACTGCTAGACTAAAGCACGAGTCTAACTATTTCCATCATAACTGTTAAGATACTTGGAGTTTTTCATCTCCGTTTCTTCCGTTTTCAACTACACTTCGACATCTTTGAAATGGCATGAATTTGAATCCATTTCAAATTTAATTGAGTGAGTTTTAGTCAATCAATCGGAGGTAGGTCTGTAAACTGCTAGACCAAAGCGCGAGTCTAACTATTTCCACAATAACTCTCAAAATACTTGGAGTTTTTCTTCTCTATTTCTTCCGTTTTAAACTACACTTCGACTCCTTCGAAATGGAACAAAGTTCAATGAATTCCGAGTTGAATTTAGTGAGTTATGGTCATTCAATCGGAGGTATGTCTGCAAACTGCTAGACCAAAGCGCGAATCTAACTATTTCCATCTTAACTCTCAAAATATAAGTAGTTTTTCATCTCATTTTCTTCCGTTTTAAACTACACTTCGACTCCTTTGAAATGGAACAAATTTCATTTAATTACGTGTTGAATTGAGTGAGTTATGGTCATTAAATCGGAGGTAGGTCTGTAAACTGCTAGGCGAAAGTGCGAGCCTAACTATTTCTATCATAACTGTTAAAATACTTGGAGTTTTTCATCTCCGTTTCTTTCGTTTTCAACTACTCTTCGACATCTTACAAATGGCATGAATTTGAATAAATTTCGAGTCGAATTGAGTGACTTATTGTCAATGAATCGGAGGTTGGTCTGTAAACTGCTAGACCAAAGCGCGAATATAACTATTTCCACCATAACTCTCAAAATACTTAGCTTTTTTCAACTCCGTTTCTTCCGTTTTAAACTACACTTCGAGTCCTTCGAAATGGAACAAATTTCAATGAATTTCGAGTTGAATTGAGTGAGTATTGGTCATTCACTCGGAGGTAGATCTGTAAACTGCTAGGCGAAAGCGTGAGTTTAACTATTTCTATCATAACTCTTAAAATAATTAGAGTTTTTCATCTCCGTTTCTTCCGTTTTCAACTACACTTCGATATCTTCAGAATGGTATGAATTTGAATAAATTCTGAGTCGAATTGAGTGACTTATGGTCAATTAATCAGAGGTAGGTCTGTAAACTGCTAGACCAAAGCACGAGTCTAACTATTTCCATCATAACTCTTAAGATACTTGGAGTTTTTCATCTCCGTTTCTTCCGTTTTCAACTACACTTCGACATCTTCGAAATGGCATGAATTTGAAATCATTTCAAATTTAATTGAGTGTGTTTTAGTCAATCAATCGGAGGTAGGTCTGTAAACTGCTAGACCAAAGCGTGAGTCTAACTATTTCCACAATAACTCTCAAAATACTTGGAGTTTTTCTTCTCTGTTTCTTCCGTTTTAAACTACACTTCGACTCCTTTGAAATGGAACAAAGTTCAATGAATTCCGAGTTGAATTGAGTGAGTTATGGTCATTCAATCGGAGGTATGTCTGCAAACTGCTAGACCAAAGCGCGAATCTAACTATTTCCATCTTAACTCATAAAATATAAGTAGTTTTTCATCTCCTTTTCTTCCGTTTTAAACTACACTTCGACTCCTTCGAAATGGAACAAATTTCATTGAATTACGTGTTGAATTGAGTGAGTTATGGTCATTAAATCGGAGGTAGGTCTGTAAACTACTAGGCGAAAGCGCGAGTCTAACTATTTCTATCATAACTGTTAAAATACTTGGAGTTTTTCATCTCCGTTTCTTTCGTTTTCAACTACTCTTCGACATCTTCCAAATGGCATGAATTTGAATAAATTTCGAGTAGAATTGAGTGACTTATTGTCAATGAATCGGAGGTTGGTCTGTAAACTGCTAGACCAAAGCGCGAATATAACTATTTCCACCATAACTCTCAAAATACTTAGCTTTTTTCAACTCCGTTTCTTCCGTTTTAAACTACACTTCGAGTCCTTCGAAATGGAACAAATTTCAATGAATTTCGAGTTGAATTGAGTGAGTATTGGTCATTCACTCGGAGGTAGATCTGTAAACTGCTAGGCGAAAGCGTGAGTTTAACTATTTCTATCATAACTCTTAAAATAATTAGAGTTTTTCATCTCCGTTTCTTCCGTTTTCAACTACACTTCGATATCTTCAGAATGGTATGAATTTGAATAAATTCTGAGTCGAATTGAGTGACTTATGGTCAATGAATCGGAGGTAGGTGTGTAAACTGCTAGACTAAAGCACGAGTCTAACTATTTCCATCATAACTGTTAAGATACTTGGAGTTTTTCATCTCCGTTTCTTCCGTTTTCAACTACACTTCGACATCTTTGAAATGGCATGAATTTGAATCCATTTCAAATTTAATTGAGTGAGTTTTAGTCAATCAATCGGAGGTAGGTCTGTAAACTGCTAGACCAAAGCGCGAGTCTAACTATTTCCACAATAACTCTCAAAATACTTGGAGTTTTTCTTCTCTATTTCTTCCGTTTTAAACTACACTTCGACTCCTTCGAAATGGAACAAAGTTCAATGAATTCCGAGTTGAATTTAGTGAGTTATGGTCATTCAATCGGAGGTATGTCTGCAAACTGCTAGACCAAAGCGCGAATCTAACTATTTCCATCTTAACTCTCAAAATATAAGTAGTTTTTCATCTCCTTTTCTTCCGTTTTAAACTACACTTCGACTCCTTCGAAATGGAACAAATTTCATTTAATTACGTGTTGAATTGAGTGAGTTATGGTCATTAAATCGGAGGTAGGTCTGTAAACTGCTAGGCGAAAGTGCGAGTCTAACTATTTCTATCATAACTCTTAAAATAATTAGAGTTTTTCATCTCCGTTTCTTCCGTTTTCAACTACACTTCGATATCTTCAGAATCGTATGAATTTGAATAAATTCCGAGTCGAATTGAGTGACTTTTGGTCAATGAATCGGAATTAGGTGTGTAAACTGCTAGACCAAAGCACGAGTCTAACTATTTCCATCATAACTCTTAAGATACTCGAAGTTTTTCATCTCCATTTCTTCCGTTTTCAACTACACTTCGACATCTTCGAAATGGCATGAATTTGAATCCATTTCAAATTTAATTGAGTGAGTTTTAGTCAATCAATCGGAGGTAGGTCTGTAAACTGCTAGACTAAAGCGCGAGTCTAACTATTTCCACAATAACTCTCAAAATAATTGGAGTTTTTCTTCTCTGTTTCTTCCGTTTTAAACTACACTTCGACTCCTTCGAAATGGAACAAAGTTCAATGAATTCCGAGTTGAATTGAGTGAGTTATGGTCATTCAATCGGAGGTATGTATGCAAACTGCTAGACCAAAGCGCGAATCTAACTATTTCCATCTTAACTCTCAAAATATAAGTAGTTTTTCATCTCCTTTTCTTCCGTTTTAAACTACACTTCGACTCCTTCGAAATGGAACAAATTTCATTGAATTACGTGTTGAATTGAGTGAGTTATGGTCATTAAATCGTTGGTAGGTCTGTAAACTGCTAGGCGAAAGTGCTAGTCTAACTATTTCTATCATAACTCTTAAAATAATTAGAGTTTTTCATCTCCGTTTCTTCCGTTTTCAACTACACTTCGATATCTTCAGAATGGTATGAATTTGAATAAATTCGGAGTCGAATTGAGTGACTTATGGTCAATGAATCGGAGGTAGGTGTGTAAACTGCTAGACTAAAGCACGAGTCTAACTATTTCCATCATAACTGTTAAGATACTTGGAGTTTTTCATCTCCGTTTCTTCCGTTTTCAACTACACTTCGACATCTTT
This sequence comes from Tasmannia lanceolata, assembly GCF_043159265.1. NCBI lineage: Eukaryota > Viridiplantae > Streptophyta > Magnoliopsida > Canellales > Winteraceae > Tasmannia > Tasmannia lanceolata. Next base: position 41,590,622 of record NW_027518695.1, read on the forward strand.
GAAATGGCATGAATTTGAATCCATTTCAAATTTAATTGAGTGAGTTTTAGTCAATCAATCGGAGGTAGGTCTGTAAACTGCTAGACCAAAGCGCGAGTCTAACTATTTCCACAATAACTCTCAAAATACTTGGAGTTTTTCTTCTCTGTTTCTTCCGTTTTAAACTACACTTCGACTCTTTCGAAATGGAACAAAGTTCAATGAATTCCGAGTTGAATTTAGTGAGTTATGGTCATTCAATCGGAGGTATGTCTGCAAACTGCTAGACCAAAGCGCGAATCTAACTATTTCCATCTTAACTTTCAAAATATAAGTAGTTTTTCATCTCCTTTTCTTCCGTTTTAAACTACACTTCGACTCCTTCGAAATGGAACAAATTTCATTGAATTACGTGTTGAATTGAGTGAGTTATGGTCATTAAATCGGAGGTAGGTCTGTAAACTGTTAGGCGAAAGTGCGAGTCTAACTATTTCGTTCATAACTCTTAAAATAATTAGAGTTTTTCATCTCCGTTTCTTCCGTTTTCAACTACACTTCGATATCTTCAGAATGGTATGAATTTGAATAAATTCCGAGTCAAATTGAGTTACTTTTGGTCAATGAATCGGAGGTAGGTGTGTAAACTGCTAGACCAAAGCACGAGTCTAACTATTTCCATCATAACTCTTAAGATACTTGAAGTTTTTCATCTCCATTTCTTCCGTTTTCAACTACACTTCGACATCTTCGAAATTGCATGAATTTGAATCCATTTCAAATTTAATTGAGTGAGTTTTTGTCAATCAATCGGAGGTAGGTCTGTAAACTGCTAGACCAAAGCGCGAGTCTAACTATTTCCACAATAACTCTCAAAATACTTGGAGTTTTTCTTCTCTGTTTCTTCGGTTTTAAACTACACTTCGACTCCTTCGAAATGGAACAAAGTTCAATGAATTCCGAGTTGAATTGAGTGAGTTATGGTCATTCAATCGGAGGTATGTCTGCAAACTGCTAGACCAAAGCGCGAATCTAACTATTTCCATCTTAACTCTCAAAATATAAGTAGTTTTTCATCTCCTTTTCTTCCGTTTTAAACTACACTTCGACTCCTTCGAAATGGAACAAATTTCATTGAATTACGTGTTGAATTGAGTGAGTTATGGTCGTTAAATCGTTGGTAGGTCTGTAAACTGTTAGGCGAAAGTGCGAGTCTAACTATTTCGTTCATAACTCTTAAAATAATTAGAGTTTTTCATCTCCGTTTCTTCCGTTTTCAACTACACTTCGATATCTTCAGAATGGTATGAATTTGAATAAATTCCGAGTCAAATTGAGTTACTTTTGGTCAATGAATCGGAGGTAGGTGTGTAAACTGCTAGACCAAAGCACGAGTCTAACTATTTCCATCATAACTCTTAAGATACTTGAAGTTTTTCATCTCCATTTCTTCCGTTTTCAACTACACTTCGACATCTTTGAAATGGCATGAATTTGAATCCATTTCAAATTTAATTGAGTGAGTTTTAGTCAATCAATCGGAGGTAGGTCTGTAAACTGCTAGACCAAAGCGCGAGTCTAACTATTTCCACAATAACTCTCAAAATACTTGGAGTTTTTCTTCTCTGTTTCTTCCGTTTTAAACTACACTTCGACTCCTTCGAAATGGAACAAAGTTCAATGAATTCCGAGTTGAATTGAGTGAGTTATGGTCATTCAATCGGAGGTATGTCTGCAAACTGCTAGACCAAAGCGCGAATCTAAATATTTCCATCTTAACTCTCAAAATATAAGTAGTTTTTCATCTCCTTTTCTTCCGTTTTAAACTACACTTCGACTCCTTCGAAATGGAACAAATTTCAATGAATTCCGAGTTTAATTGAGTGAGTTATGGTCATTCACTCGGAGGTAGATGTGTAAACTGCTAGGCGAAAGCGCGAGTCTAACTATTTCTATAATAACTCTTAAAATAATTAGAGTTTTTCATCTCCGTTTCTTCCGTTTTCAACTACACTTCGATATCTTCAGAAAGGTAAGAATTTGAATAAATGCCGAGTCGAATTGAGTGACTTTTGGTCAATGAATCGGAGGTAGGTGTGTAAACTGCTAGATCAAAGCACGAGTCTAACTATTTCCATCATAACTCTTAAGATACTTGGAGTTTTTCATCTCTGTTTCTTTCGTTTTCAACTACACTTCGACATCTTCAAAATGGCATGAATTTTAATCAATTCAGAGTTAAATTGAGTAAGTTATGGTCAATCAATTGGAGGTTGGTGTGTAAACTGCTAGACCAAAGTGCGAGTCTAACTATTTCCACCATAACTCTCAAAATACTTGGCTTTTTTCATCTCCTTTTCTTCTGTTTAAAACTACACTTCGAGTCCTTCGAAATGGAACAAATTTCAATGAATTGCGAGTTTAATTGAGTGAGTTATGGTCATTCACTCGGAGGTAGATGTGTAAACTGCTAGGCGAAAGCGCGAGTCTAACTATTTCTATAATAACTCTTAAAATAATTAGAGTTTTTCATCTCCGTTTCATCCGTTTTCAATTACACTTCGATATCTTTAGAATGGTATGAATTTGAATAAATTCTGAGTTGAATTGAGTGACTTACGGTCATTGAATCGGAGGTAGGTGTGTAAACTGCTAGACCAAAGCACGAGTCTAACTATTTCCATCATAACTCTTAAGATACTTGGAGTTTTTCATCTCCGATTCTTCCGTTTTCAACTACACTTCGACATCTTCGAAATGGCATGAATTTGAATATATTTCAAATTTAATTTAGTGAGTTTTAGTCAATCAATCGGAGGTAGGTCTGTAAACTGCTAGACCAAAGCGCGAGTGTAACTATTTCTACAATAAGTCTCAAAATACTTGGAGTTTTTCTTCTCTGTTTCTTCCGTTTTAAACTACACTTCGACTCCTTCGAAATGAAAACAAATTTCAATGAATTCCGAGTTGAATTGAGTGAGTTATGGTCATTCACTCGGAGGTAGATCTGTAAAGTGCTAGGCGAAAGCGCGAGGCTAACTATTTCTATCATAACTCTTAAAATAATTAGAGTTTTTCATCTCCGTTTCATCCGTTTTCAATTACACTTCGATATCTTTAGAATGGTATGAATTTGAATAAATTCTGAGTTGAATTGAGTGACTTATGGTCAATGAATCAGAGGTAGGTCTGTAAACTGCTAGACCAAAGCACGAGTTTAACTATTTCCATCATAACTGTTAAGATACTTGGAGTTTTTCATCTCCGTTTCTTCCGTTTTCAACTACACTTCGACATCTTCGAAATGGCATGAATTTGAAATCATTTCAAATTTAATTGAGTGAGTTTTAGTCAATCAATCGGAGGTAGGTCTGTAAACTGCTAGACCAAAGCGCGAGTCTAACTATTTCCACAATAACTCTCAAAATACTTGGAGTTTTTCTTATCTGTTTCTTCCGTTTTAAACTACACTTCGACTCTTTCGAAATGGAACAAATTTCAATGAATTTCGTGTTGAATTGAGTGAGTTATGGTCATTAAATCGGATGTAGGTCTGTAAACTGCTAGGCGAAAGTGCGAGTCTAACTATTTCTATCATAACTCTTAAAATAATTAGAGTTTTTCATCTCCGTTTCTTCCGTTTTCAACTACACTTTGATATCTTCAGAATGGTATGAATTTGAATAAATGCCGAGTCGAATTGAGTGACTTTTGGTCAATGAATCGGAGGTAGGTGTGTAAACTGCTAGACCAAAGCACGAGTCTAACTATTTCCATCATAACTCTTAAGATACTTCGAGTTTTTCATCTCCGTTTCTTCCGTTTTCAACTACACTTCGACATCTTCGAAATGGCATGAATTTGAATTCATTTCAAATTTAATTGAGTGAGTTTTAGTCAATCAATCGGAGGTAGGTCTGTAAACTGCTAAACCAAAGCGCGAGTCTAACTATTTCCACAATAACTCTCAAAATACTTGGAGTTTTTCTTATCTGTTTCTTCCGTTTTAAACTACACTTCGACTCTTTCGAAATGGAACAAATTTCAATGAATTCCGAGTTGAATTGAGTGAGTTATGGTCATTCATTCGGAGGTATGTCTGCAAAGTGCTCGACGAAAGCGCGAATCTAACTATTTCCATCTTAACTCTCAAAATATAAGTAGTTTTTCATCTCATTTTCTTCCGTTTTAAACTACACTTCGACTCCTTCGAAATGGAACAAATTTCATTGAATTACGTGTTGAATTGAGTGAGTTATGGTCATTAAATTGGAGGTAGGTCTGTAAACTGCTAGGCGAAAGCGCGAGTCTAACTATTTCTATCATAACTGTTAAAATACTTAGAGTTTTTCATCTCCGTTTCTTTCATTTTCAACTACTCTTCGACATCTTCCAAATGGCATGAATTTGAATAAATTTCGAGTCGAATTGAGTGACTTAGGGTCAATGAATCGGAGGTTGGTCTGTAAACTGCTAGACCAAAGCGCGAATCTAACTATTTCCATCTTAACTCTCAAAATACAAGTAGTTTTTCATCTCCATTGCTTCCGTTTTAAACTAAACTTCGACTCCTTCGAAATCGAACAAATGTCATTGAATTACGTATTGAATTGAGTGAGTTATGGTCATTAAATCGGATGTAGGTCTGTAAACTGCTAGGCGAAAGTGCGAGTCTAACTATTTCTATCATAACTCTTAAAATAATTAGAGTTTTTCATCTCCGTTTCTTCCGTTTTCAACTACACTTTGATATCTTCAGAATGGTATGAATTTGAATAAATGCCGAGTCGAATTGAGTGACTTTTGGTCAATGAATCGGAGGTAGGTGTGTAAACTGCTAGACCAAAGCACGAGTCTAACTATTTCCATCATAACTCTTAAGATACTTGGAGTTTTTCATCTCCGTTTCATCCGTTTTCAACTACACTTCGACATCTTCGAAATGGCATGAATTTGAATTCATTTCAAATTTAATTGAGTGAGTTTTAGTCAATCAATCGGAGGTAGATCTGTAAACTGCTAAACCAAAGCGCGAGTCTAACTATTTCCACAATAACTCTCAAAATACTTGGAGTTTTTCTTATCTGTTTCTTCCGTTTTAAACTACACTTCGACTCTTTCGAAATGGAACAAATTTTAAATGAATTCTGAGTTGAATTGAGTGAGTTATGGTCATTCATTCGGAGGTATGTCTGCAAAGTGCTCGACCAAAGCTCGAATCTAACTATTTCCATCTTAACTCTCAAAATATAAGTAGTTTTTCATCTCATTTTCTTCCGTTTTAAATTACACTTCGACTCCTTCGAAATGGAACAAATTTCATTGAATTACGTGTTGAATTGAGTGAGTTATGGTCATTAAATCGGAGGTAGGTCTGTAAACTGCTAGGCGAAAGCGCGAGTCTAACTATTTCTATCATAACTGTTAAAATACTTGGAGTTTTTCATCTCCGTTTCTTTCGTTTTCAACTACTCTTCGACATCTTCCAAATGGCATGAATTTGAATAAATTTCGAGTCGAATTGAGGGACTTATGGTCAATGAATCGGAGGTTGGTCTGTAAACTGCTAGACCAAAGCGCGAATCTAACTATTTCCATCTTAACTCTCAAAATACAAGTAGTTTTTCATCTCCATTGCTTCCGTTTTAAACTAAACTTCGACTCCTTCGAAATCGAACAAATGTCATTGAATTACGTATTGAATTGAGTGAGTTATGGTCATTAAATCGGAGGTAGGTCTGTAAACTGCTAAGCGAAAGCGCGAGTCTAACTATTTCTATCATAACTCTTAAAATACTTGGAGTTTTTTATCTCCGTTTCTTTCGTTTTCAACTACTCTTCGACATCTTCCAAATGGCATGAATTTGAACAAATTCCGAGTCGAATTGAGTGACTTATGGTCAATGAAACGGAGGGAGGTCTGTACACTGCTAGACCAAAGCGTGAATCTAACTATTTCCATCTTAACTCTCAAAATACAAGTAGTTTTTCATCTCCTTTGCTTCCGTTTTAAACTACACTTCGACTCCTTCGAAATAAAACAAATTTCATTGAATTACGTTTTGAATTGAGTGAGTTATGGTCATTCACTCGGAGGTAAATCTATAAACTGCTAGGCGAAAGCGCGAGTCTAACTATTTCTATCATAACTTTTAAAATAATTAGAGTTTTTCATCTCCGTTTCTTCCGTTTTCAACTAAACTTCGATATCTTCAGAATGGTATGAATTTGAATAAATTCCGAGTCGAATTGAGTGACTTATGGTCAATGAATCGGAGGTAGGTGTGTAAACTGCTAGACCAAAGCACGAGTCTAACTATTTCCATCATAACTGTTAAGATACTTCGAGTTTTTCATCTCCGTTTCTTCCGTTTTCAACTACACTTCGACATCTTCCAAATGGCATTAATTTGAATAAATTTTGAGTCGAATTGAGTGGTTTAATGAATCGGAGGTAGGTCCGTAAACGGCGATACCAAAGCCCGAGTCTAAATATGTCCATCATAACTCTTAAGATACTTGGAGTTTTTCATCTCTGTTTCTTTTATTTTCAACTACACTTCGACATCTTCAGAATGGCATGAATTTGAATCAATTCTGAGTTAAATTGAGTAAGTTATGGTCAATCAATTGGAGGTTAGTCTGTAAACTGCTAGACCAAAGTGCGAGTCTAACTATTTCCACCATAACTCTCAAAATACTTAGCTTTTTTCAACTCCGTTTCTTCCGTTTTAAACTACACTTCGAGTCCTTCGAAATGGAACAAATTTCAATGAATTTCGAGTTGAATTGAGTGAGTATTGGTCATTCACTCGGAGGTAGATCTGTAAACTGCTAGGCGAAAGCGTGAGTTTAACTATTTCTATCATAACTCTTAAAATAATTAGAGTTTTTCATCTCCGTTTCTTCCGTTTTCAACTACACTTCGATATCTTCAGAATGGTATGAATTTGACTAAATTCGGAGTCGAATTGAGTGACTTATGGTCAATGAATCGGAGGTAGGTGTGTAAACTGCTAGACTAAAGCACGAGTCTAACTATTTCCATCATAACTGTTAAGATACTTGGAGTTTTTCATCTCCGTTTCTTCCGTTTTCAACTACACTTCGACATCTTTGAAATGGCATGAATTTGAATCCATTTCAAATTTAATTGAGTGAGTTTTAGTCAATCAATCGGAGGTAGGTCTGTAAACTGCTAGACCAAAGCGCGAGTCTAACTATTTCCACAATAACTCTCAAAATACTTGGAGTTTTTCTTCTCTGTTTCTTCCGTTTTAAACTACACTTCGACTCCTTCGAAATGGAACAAAGTTCAATGAATTCCGAGTTGAATTTAGTGAGTTATGGTCATTCAATCGGAGGTATGTCTGCAAACTGCTAGACCAAAGCGCGAATCTAACTATTTCCATCTTAACTCTCAAAATATAAGTAGTTTTTCATCTCCTTTTCTTCCGTTTTAAACTACACTTCGACTCCTTCGAAATGGAACAAATTTCATTGAATTACGTGTTGAATTGAGTGAGTTATGGTCAATCAATTGGAGGTTGGTCTGTAAACTTCTAGACCAAAGTGCGAGTCTAACTATTTCCACCATAACTCTCAAAATACTTGGCTTCTTTCATCTCCGTTTCTTCCGTTTTCAACTACACTTCGATATCTTCAGAATGGTATGAATTTGAATAAATTCTGAGTCGAATTGAGTGACTTATGGTCAATGAATCGGAGGTAGGTGTGTAAACTGCTAGACTAAAGCACGAGTCTAACTATTTCCATCATAACTGTTAAGATACTTGGAGTTTTTCATCTCCGTTTCTTCCGTTTTCAACTACACTTCGACATCTTTGAAATGGCATGAATTTGAATCCATTTCAAATTTAATTGAGTGTGTTTTAGTCAATCAATCGGAGGTAGGTCTGTAAACTGCTAGACCAAAGCGCGAGTCTAACTATTTCCACAATAACTCTCAAAATACTTGGAGTTTTTCTTCTCTGTTTCTTCCGTTTTAAACTACACTTCGACTCCTTCGAAATGGAACAAAGTTCAATGAATTCCGAGTTGAATTGAGTGAGTTATGGTCATTCAATCGGAGGTATGTCTGCAAACTGCTAGACCAAAGCGCGAATCTAACTATTTCCATCTTAACTCTCAAAATATAAGTAGTTTTTCATCTCCTTTTCTTCCGTTTTAAACTACACTTCGACTCTTTCGAAATGGAACAAATTTCCTTGAATTACGTGTTGAATTGAGTGAGTTATGGTCATTAAATCGTTGGTAGGTCTGTAAACTGCTAGGCGAAAGTGCTAGTCTAACTATTTCTATCATAACTCTTAAAATAATTAGAGTTTTTCATCTCCGTTTCTTCCGTTTTCAACTACACTTCGATATCTTCAGAATGGTATGAATTTGAATAAATTCGGAGTCGAATTGAGTGACTTATGGTCAATGAATCGGAGGTAGGTGTGTAAACTGCTAGACTAAAGCACGAGTCTAACTATTTCCATCATAACTGTTAAGATACTTGGAGTTTTTCATCTCCGTTTCTTCCGTTTTCAACTACACTTCGACATCTTTGAAATGGCATGAATTTGAATCCATTTCAAATTTAATTGAGTGAGTTTTAGTCTATAAATCGGAGGTAGGTCTGTAAACTGCTAGACCAAAGCGCGAGTCTAACTATTTCCACAATAACTCTCAAAATACTTGGAGTTTTTCTTCTCTGTTTCTTCCGTTTTAAACTACACTTCGACTCCTTCGAAATGGAACAAAGTTCAATGAATTCCGAGTTGAATTTAGTGAGTTATGGTCATTCAATCGTAGGTATGTCTGCAAACTGCTAGACCAAAGCGCGAATCTAACTATTTCCATCTTAACTCTCAAAATATAAGTAGTTTTTCATCTCATTTTCTTCCGTTTTAAACTACACTTCGACTCCTTCGAAATGGAACAAATTTCATTGAATTACGTGTTGAATTGAGTGAGTTATGATCATTAAATCGGAGGTAGGTCTGTAAACTGTTAGGCGAAAGTGCGAGTCTAACTATTTCTATCATAACTCTTAAAATAATTAGAGTTTTTCATCTCCGTTTCTTCCGTTTTCAACTACACTTCGATATCTTCAGAATGGTATGAATTTGAATAAATTCCGAGTCAAATTGAGTGACTTTTGGTCAATGAATCGGAGGTAGGTGTGTAAACTGCTAGACCAAAGCACGAGTCTAACTATTTCCATCATAACTCTTAAGATACTTGAAGTTTTTCATCTCCATTTCTTCCGTTTTCAACTACACTTCGACATCTTCGAAATTGCATGAATTTGAATCCATTTCAAATTTAATTGAGTGAGTTTTAGTCAATCAATCGGAGGTAGGTCTGTAAACTGCTAGACCAAAGCGCGAGTCTAACTATTTCCACAATAACTCTCAAAATACTTGGAGTTTTTCTTCTATGTTTCTTCCGTTTTAAACTACACTTCGTCTCCTTCGAAATGGAACAAAGTTCAATGAATTCCGAGTCGAATTGAGTGACTTATGGTCAATGAAACGGAGGGAGGTCTGTACACTGCTAGACCAAAGCGTGAATCTAACTATTTCCATCTTAACTCTCAAAATACAAGTAGTTTTTCATCTCCTTTGCTTCCGTTTTAAACTACACTTCGACTCCTTCGAAATAAAACAAATTTCATTGAATTACGTTTTGAATTGAGTGAGTTATGGTCATTCACTCGGAGGTAAATCTATAAACTGCTAGGCAAAAGCGCGAGTCTAACTATTTCTATCATAACTCTTAAAATAATTAGAGTTTTTCATCTCCGTTTCTTCCGTTTTCAACTACACTTCGATATCTTCAGAATGGTATGAATTTGAATAAATTCCGAGTCGAATTGAGTGACTTATGGTCAATGAATCGGAGGTAGGTGTGTAAACTGCTAGGCCAAAGCACGAGTCTAACTATTTCCATCATAACTGTTAAGATACTTCGAGTTTTTCATCTCCGTTTCTTCCGTTTTCAACTACACTTCGACATCTTCCAAATGGCATTAATTTGAATAAATTTTGAGTCGAAATGAGTGGTTTAATGAATCGGAGGTAGGTCCGTAAACGGCGATACCAAAGCCCGAGTCTAAATATGTCCATCATAACTCTTAAGATACTTGGAGTTTCTCATCTCTGTTTCTTTTATTTTCAACTACACTTCGACATCTTCAGAATGGCATGAATTTGAATCAATTCCGAGATAAATTGAGTAAGTTATGGTCAATCAATTGGAGGTTAGTCTGTAAACTGCTAGACCAAAGTGCGAGTCTAACTATTTCCACCATAACTCTCAAAATACTTAGCTTTTTTCAACTCCGTTTCTTCCGTTTTAAACTACACTTCGAGTCCTTCGAAATGGAACAAATTTCAATGAATTTCGAGTTGAATTGAGTGAGTATTGGTCATTCACTCGGAGGTAGATCTGTAAACTGCTAGGCGGAAGCGTGAGTTTAACTATTTCTATCATAACTCTTAAAATAATTAGAGTTTTTCATCTCCGTTTCTTCCGTTTTCAACTACACTTCGATATCTTCAGAATGGTATGAATTTGAATAAATTCTGAGTCGAATTGAGTGACTTATGGTCAATGAATCGGAGGTAGGTGTGTAAACTGCTAGACTAAAGCACGAGTCTAACTATTTCCATCATAACTGTTAAGATACTTGGAGTTTTTCATCTCCGTTTCTTCCGTTTTCAACTACACTTCGACATCTTTGAAATGGCATGAATTTGAATCCATTTCAAATTTAATTGAGTGAGTTTTAGTCAATCAATCGGAGGTAGGTCGGTAAACTGCTAGACCAAAGCGCGAGTCTAACTATTTCCACAATAACTCTCAAAATACTTGGCGTTTTTCTTCTCTCTTTCTTCCGTTTTAAACTACACTTCGACTCCTTCGAAATGGAACAAAGTTCAATGAATTCCGAGTTGAATTTAGTGAGTTATGGTCATTCAATCGGAGGTATGTCTGCAAAGTGCTAGACGAAAGCGCGAATCTAACTATTTCCATCTTAACTCTCAAAATATAAGTAGTTTTTCATCTCATTTTCTTCCGTTTTAAACTACACTTCGACTCCTTCGAAATGGAACAAATTTCATTGAATTACGTGTTGAATTGAGTGAGTTATGGTCATTAAATTGGAGGTAGGTCTGTAAACTGCTAGGCGAAAGCGCGAGTCTAACTATTTCTATCATAACTGTTAAAATACTTAGAGTTTTTCATCTCCGTTTCTTTCATTTTCAACTACTCTTCGACATCTTCCAAATGGCATGAATTTGAATAAATTTCGAGTCGAATTGAGTGACTTAGGGTCAATGAATCGGAGGTTGGTCTGTAAACTGCTAGACCAAAGCGCGAATCTAACTATTTCCATCTTAACTCTCAAAATACAAGTAGTTTTTCATCTCCATTGCTTCCGTTTTAAACTAAACTTCGACTCCTTCGAAATCGAACAAATGTCATTGAATTACGTATTGAATTGAGTGAGTTATGGTCATTAAATCGGATGTAGGTCTGTAAACTGCTAGGCGAAAGTGCGAGTCTAACTATTTCTATCATAACTCTTAAAATAATTAGAGTTTTTCATCTCCGTTTCTTCCGTTTTCAACTACACTTTGATATCTTCAGAATGGTATGAATTTGAATAAATGCCGAGTCGAATTGAGTGACTTTTGGTCAATGAATCGGAGGTAGGTGTGTAAACTGCTAGACCAAAGCACGAGTCTAACTATTTCCATCATAACTCTTAAGATACTTGGAGTTTTTCATCTCCGTTTCATCCGTTTTCAACTACACTTCGACATCTTCGAAATGGCATGAATTTGAATTCATTTCAAATTTAATTGAGTGAGTTTTAGTCAATCAATCGGAGGTAGATCTGTAAACTGCTAAACCAAAGCGCGAGTCTAACTATTTCCACAATAACTCTCAAAATACTTGGAGTTTTTCTTATCTGTTTCTTCCGTTTTAAACTACACTTCGACTCTTTCGAAATGGAACAAATTTTAAATGAATTCTGAGTTGAATTGAGTGAGTTATGGTCATTCATTCGGAGGTATGTCTGCAAAGTGCTCGACCAAAGCTCGAATCTAACTATTTCCAATCTTAACTCTCAAAATATAAGTAGTTTTTCATCTCATTTTCTTCCGTTTTAAATTACACTTCGACTCCTTCGTAATGGAACAAATTTCATTGAATTACGTGTTGAATTGAGTGAGTTATGGTCATTAAATCGGAGGTAGGTCTGTAAACTGCTAGGCGAAAGCGCGAGTCTAACTATTTCTATCATAACTGTTAAAATACTTGGAGTTTTTCATCTCCGTTTCTTTCGTTTTCAACTACTCTTCGACATCTCCCAAATGGCATGAATTTGAATAAATTTCGAGTCGAATTGAGGGACTTATGGTCAATGAATCGGAGGTTGGTCTGTAAACTGCTAGACCAAAGCGCGAATCTAACTATTTCCATCTTAACTCTCAAAATACAAGTAGTTTTTCATCTCCATTGCTTCCGTTTTAAACTAAACTTCGACTCCTTCGAAATCGAACAAATGTCATTGAATTACGTATTGAATTGAGTGAGTTATGGTCATTAAATCGGAGGTAGGTCTGTAAACTGCTAAGCGAAAGCGCGAGTCTAACTATTTCTATCATAACTCTTAAAATACTTGGAGTTTTTTATCTCCGTGTCTTTCGTTTTCAACTACTCTTCGACATCTTCCAAATGGCATGAATTTGAACAAATTCCGAGTCGAATTGAGTGACTTATGGTCAATGAAACGGAGGGAGGTCTGTACACTGCTAGACCAAAGCGTGAATCTAACTATTTCCATCTTAACTCTCAAAATACAAGTAGTTTTTCATCTCCTTTGCTTCCGTTTTAAACTACACTTCGACTCCTTCGAAATAAAACAAATTTCATTGAATTACGTTTTGAATTGAGTGAGTTATGGTCATTCACTCGGAGGTAAATCTATAAACTGCTAGGCGAAAGCGCGAGTCTAACTATTTCTATCATAACTTTTAAAATAATTAGAGTTTTTCATCTCCGTTTCTTCCGTTTTCAACTAAACTTCGATATCTTCAGAATGGTATGAATTTGAATAAATTCCGAGTCGAATTGAGTGACTTATGGTCAATGAATCGGAGGTAGGTGTGTAAACTGCTAGACCAAAGCACGAGTCTAACTATTTCCATCATAACTGTTAAGATACTTCGAGTTTTTCATCTCCGTTTCTTCCGTTTTCAACTACACTTCGACATCTTCCAAATGGCATTAATTTGAATAAATTTTGAGTCGAATTGAGTGGTTTAATGAATCGGAGGTAGGTCCGTAAACGGCGATACCAAAGCCCGAGTCTAAATATGTCCATCATAACTCTTAAGATACTTGGAGTTTTTCATCTCTGTTTCTTTTATTTTCAACTACACTTCGACATCTTCAGAATGGCATGAATTTGAATCAATTCCGAGTTAAATTGAGTAAGTTATGGTCAATCAATTGGAGGTTAGTCTGTAAACTGCTAGACCAAAGTGCGAGTCTAACTATTTCCACCATAACTCTCAAAATACTTAGCTTTTTTCAACTCCGTTTCTTCCGTTTTAAACTACACTTCGAGTCCTTCGAAATGGAACAAATTTCAATGAATTTCGAGTTGAATTGAGTGAGTATTGGTCATTCACTCGGAGGTAGATCTGTAAACTGCTAGGCGAAAGCGTGAGTTTAACTATTTCTATCATAACTCTTAAAATAATTAGAGTTTTTCATCTCCGTTTCTTCCGTTTTCAACTACACTTCGATATCTTCAGAATGGTATGAATTTGACTAAATTCGGAGTCGAATTGAGTGACTTATGGTCAATGAATCGGAGGTAGGTGTGTAAACTGCTAGACTAAAGCACGAGTCTAACTATTTCCATCATAACTGTTAAGATACTTGGAGTTTTTCATCTCCGTTTCTTCCGTTTTCAACTACACTTCGACATCTTTGAAATGGCATGAATTTGAATCCATTTCAAATTTAATTGAGTGAGTTTTAGTCAATCAATCGGAGGTAGGTCTGTAAACTGCTAGACCAAAGCGCGAGTCTAACTATTTCCACAATAACTCTCAAAATACTTGGAGTTTTTCTTCTCTGTTTCTTCCGTTTTAAACTACACTTCGACTCCTTCGAAATGGAACAAAGTTCAATGAATTCCGAGTTGAATTTAGTGAGTTATGGTCATTCAATCGGAGGTATGTCTGCAAACTGCTAGACCAAAGCGCGAATCTAACTATTTCCATCTTAACTCTCAAAATATAAGTAGTTTTTCATCTCCTTTTCTTCCGTTTTAAACTACACTTCGACTCCTTCGAAATGGAACAAATTTCATTGAATTACGTGTTGAATTGAGTGAGTTATGGTCATTAAATCGGAGGTAGGTCTGTAAACTGTTAGGCGAAAGTGCGAGTCTAACTATTTCTATCATAACTCTTAAAATAATTAGAGTTTTTCATCTCCGTTTCTTCCGTTTTCAACTACACTTCGATATCTTCAGAATGGTATGAATTTGAATAAATTCCGAGTCAAATTGAGTAACTTTTGGTCAATGAATCGGAGGTAGGTGTGTAAACTGCTAGACCAAAGCACGAGTCTAACTATTTCCATCATAACTCTTAAGATACTTGAAGTTTTTCATCTCCATTTCTTCCGTTTTCAACTACACTTCGACATCTTCGAAATTGCATGAATTTGAATCCATTTCAAATTTAATTGAGTGAGTTTTAGTCAATCAATCGGAGGTAGGTCTGTAAACTGCTAGACCAAAGCGCGAGTCTAACTATTTCCACAATAACTCTCAAAATACTTGGAGTTTTTCTTCTCTGTTTCTTCCGTTTTAAACTACACTTCGACTCCTTCGAAATGGAACAAAGTTCAATGAATTCCGAGTTGAATTGAGTGAGTTATGGTCATTCAATCGGACGTATGTCTGCAAACTGCTAGACCAAAGCGCGAATCTAACTATTTCCATCTTAACTCTCAAAATATAAGTACTTTTTCATCTCCTTTTCTTCCGTTTTAAACTACACTTCTACTCCTTCGAAATGGAACAAATTTCATTAAATTACGTGTTGAATTTAGTGAGTTATGGTCATTAAATCGGAGGTAGGTCTGTAAACTGCTAGGCGAAAGTGCGAGTCTAACTATTTCTATCATAACTCTTAAAATAATTAGAGTTTTTCATCTCCGTTTCTTCCGTTTTCAACTACACTTCGATATCTTCAGAATGGTATGAATTTGAATAAATTCTGAGTCGAATTGAGTGACTTATGGTCAATGAATCGGAGGTAGGTGTGTAAACTGCTAGACTAAAGCACGAGTCTAACTATTTCCATCATAACTGTTAAGATACTTGGAGTTTTTCATCTCCGTTTCTTCCGTTTTCAACTACACTTCGACATCTTTGAAATGGCATGAATTTGAATCCATTTCAAATTTAATTGAGTGAGTTTTAGTCAATCAATCGGAGGTAGGTCTGTAAACTGCTAGACCAAAGCGCGAGTCTAACTATTTCCACAATAACTCTCAAAATACTTGGAGTTTTTCTTCTCTGTTTCTTCCGTTTTAAACTACACTTCGACTCCTTCGAAATGGAACAAAGTTCAATGAATTCCGAGTTGAATTGAGTGAGTTATGGTCATTCAATCGGAGGTATGTCTGCAAACTGCTAGACCAAAGCGCGAATCTAACTATTTCCATCTTAACTCTCAAAATATAAGTAGTTTTTCATCTCCTTTTCTTCCGTTTTAAACTACACTTCGACTCTTTCGAAATGGAACAAATTTCCTTGAATTACGTGTTGAATTGAGTGAGTTATGGTCATTAAATCGTTGGTAGGTCTGTAAACTGCTAGGCGAAAGTGCTAGTCTAACTATTTCTATCATAACTCTTAAAATAATTAGAGTTTTTCATCTCCGTTTCTTCCGTTTTCAACTACACTTCGATATCTTCAGAATGGTATGAATTTGAATAAATTCGGAGTCGAATTGAGTGACTTATGGTCAATGAATCGGAGGTAGGTGTGTAAACTGCTAGACTAAAGCACGAGTCTAACTATTTCCATCATAACTGTTAAGATACTTGGAGTTTTTCATCTCCGTTTCTTCCGTTTTCAACTACACTTCGACATCTTTGAAATGGCATGAATTTGAATCCATTTCAAATTTAATTGAGTGAGTTTTAGTCTATAAATCGGAGGTAGGTCTGTAAACTGCTAGACCAAAGCGCGAGTCTAACTATTTCCACAATAACTCTCAAAATACTTGGAGTTTTTCTTCTCTGTTTCTTCCGTTTTAAACTACACTTCGACTCCTTCGAAATGGAACAAAGTTCAATGAATTCCGAGTTGAATTTAGTGAGTTATGGTCATTCAATCGTAGGTATGTCTGCAAACTGCTAGACCAAAGCGCGAATCTAACTATTTCCATCTTAACTCTCAAAATATAAGTAGTTTTTCATCTCATTTTCTTCCGTTTTAAACTACACTTCGACTCCTTCGAAATGGAACAAATTTCATTGAATTACGTGTTGAATTGAGTGAGTTATGATCATTAAATCGGAGGTAGGTCTGTAAACTGTTAGGCGAAAGTGCGAGTCTAACTATTTCTATCATAACTCTTAAAATAATTAGAGTTTTTCATCTCCGTTTCTTCCGTTTTCAACTACACTTCGATATCTTCAGAATGGTATGAATTTGAATAAATTCCGAGTCAAATTGAGTGACTTTTGGTCAATGAATCGGAGGTAGGTGTGTAAACTGCTAGACCAAAGCACGAGTCTAACTATTTCCATCATAACTCTTAAGATACTTGAAGTTTTTCATCTCCATTTCTTCCGTTTTCAACTACACTTCGACATCTTCGAAATTGCATGAATTTGAATCCATTTCAAATTTAATTGAGTGAGTTTTAGTCAATCAATCGGAGGTAGGTCTGTAAACTGCTAGACCAAAGCGCGAGTCTAACTATTTCCACAATAACTCTCAAAATACTTGGAGTTTTTCTTCTATGTTTCTTCCGTTTTAAACTACACTTCGTCTCCTTCGAAATGGAACAAAGTTCAATGAATTCCGAGTCGAATTGAGTGACTTATGGTCAATGAAACGGAGGGAGGTCTGTACACTGCTAGACCAAAGCGTGAATCTAACTATTTCCATCTTAACTCTCAAAATACAAGTAGTTTTTCATCTCCTTTGCTTCCGTTTTAAACTACACTTCGACTCCTTCGAAATAAAACAAATTTCATTGAATTACGTTTTGAATTGAGTGAGTTATGGTCATTCACTCGGAGGTAAATCTATAAACTGCTAGGCAAAAGCGCGAGTCTAACTATTTCTATCATAACTCTTAAAATAATTAGAGTTTTTCATCTCCGTTTCTTCCGTTTTCAACTACACTTCGATATCTTCAGAATGGTATGAATTTGAATAAATTCCGAGTCGAATTGAGTGACTTATGGTCAATGAATCGGAGGTAGGTGTGTAAACTGCTAGGCCAAAGCACGAGTCTAACTATTTCCATCATAACTGTTAAGATACTTCGAGTTTTTCATCTCCGTTTCTTCCGTTTTCAACTACACTTCGACATCTTCCAAATGGCATTAATTTGAATAAATTTTGAGTCGAATTGAGTGGTTTAATGAATCGGAGGTAGGTCCGTAAACGGCGATACCAAAGCCCGAGTCTAAATATGTCCATCATAACTCTTAAGATACTTGGAGTTTCTCATCTCTGTTTCTTTTATTTTCAACTACACTTCGACATCTTCAGAATGGCATGAATTTGAATCAATTCCGAGATAAATTGAGTAAGTTATGGTCAATCAATTGGAGGTTAGTCTGTAAACTGCTAGACCAAAGTGCGAGTCTAACTATTTCCACCATAACTCTCAAAATACTTAGCTTTTTTCAACTCCGTTTCTTCCGTTTTAAACTACACTTCGAGTCCTTCGAAATGGAACAAATTTCAATGAATTTCGAGTTGAATTGAGTGAGTATTGGTCATTCACTCGGAGGTAGATCTGTAAACTGCTAGGCGGAAGCGTGAGTTTAACTATTTCTATCATAACTCTTAAAATAATTAGAGTTTTTCATCTCCGTTTCTTCCGTTTTCAACTACACTTCGATATCTTCAGAATGGTATGAATTTGAATAAATTCTGAGTCGAATTGAGTGACTTATGGTCAATGAATCGGAGGTAGGTGTGTAAACTGCTAGACTAAAGCACGAGTCTAACTATTTCCATCATAACTGTTAAGATACTTGGAGTTTTTCATCTCCGTTTCTTCCGTTTTCAACTACACTTCGACATCTTTGAAATGGCATGAATTTGAATCCATTTCAAATTTAATTGAGTGAGTTTTAGTCAATCAATCGGAGGTAGGTCTGTAAACTGCTAGACCAAAGCGCGAGTCTAACTATTTCCACAATAACTCTCAAAATACTTGGCGTTTTTCTTCTCTCTTTCTTCCGTTTTAAACTACACTTCGACTCCTTCGAAATGGAACAAAGTTCAATGAATTCCGAGTTGAATTTAGTGAGTTATGGTCATTCAATCGGAGGTATGTCTGCAAAGTGCTAGACCAAAGCGCGAATCTAACTATTTCCATCTTAACTCTCAAAATATAAGTAGTTTTTCATCTCCTTTTCTTCCGTTTTAAACTACACTTCGACTCCTTCGAAATGGAACAAATTTCATTGAATTACGTGTTGAATTGAGTGAGTTATGGTCATTAAATCGGAGGTAGGTCTGTAAACTGCTAGGCGAAAGTGCGAGTCTAACTATTTCTATCATAACTCTTAAAATAATTAGAGTTTTTCATCTCCGTTTCTTCCGTTTTCAACTACACTTCGATATCTTCAGAATCGTATGAATTTGAATAAATTCCGAGTCGAATTGAGTGACATTTGGTCAATGAATCGGAATTAGGTGTGTAAACTGCTAGACCAAAGCACGAGTCTAACTATTTCCATCATAACTCTTAAGATACTTGAAGTTTTTCATCTCCATTTCTTCCGTTTTCAACTACACTTCGACATCTTCGAAATGGCATGAATTTGAATCCATTTCAAATTTAATTGAGTGAGTTTTAGTCAATCAATCGGAGGTAGGTCTGTAAACTGCTAGACTAAAGCGCGAGTCTAACTATTTCCACAATAACTCTCAAAATACTTGGAGTTTTTCTTCTCTGTTTCTTCCGTTTTAAACTACACTTCGACTCCTTCGAAATGGAACAAAGTTCAATGAATTCCGAGTTGAATTGAGTGAGTTATGGTCATTCAATCGGAGGTATGTCTGCAAACTGCTAGACCAAAGCGCGAATCTAACTATTTCCATCTTAACTCTCAAAATATAAGTAGTTTTTCATCTCCTTTTCTTCCGTTTTAAACTACACTTCGACTCCTTCGAAATGGAACAAATTTCATTGAATTACGTGTTGAATTGAGTGAGTTATGGTCATTAAATCGTTGGTAGGTCTGTAAACTGCTAGGCGAAAGTGCTAGTCTAACTATTTCTATCATAACTCTTAAAATAATTAGAGTTTTTCATCTCCGTTTCTTCCGTTTTCAACTACACTTCGATATCTTCAGAATGGTATGAATTTGAATAAATTCGGAGTCGAATTGAGTGACTTATGGTCAATGAATCGGAGGTAGGTGTGTAAACTGCTAGACTAAAGCACGAGTCTAACTATTTCCATCATAACTGTTAAGATACTTGGAGTTTTTCATCTCCGTTTCTTCCGTTTTCAACTACACTTCGACATCTTTGAAATGGCATGAATTTGAATCCATTTCAAATTTAATTCAGTGAGTTTTAGTCAATCAATCGGAGGTAGGTCTGTAAACTGCTAGACCAAAGCGCGAGTCTAACTATTTCCACAATAACTGTCAAAATACTTGGAGTTTTTCTTCTCTGTTTCTTCCGTTTTAAACTACACTTCGACTCCTTCGAAATGGAACAAAGTTCAATGAATTCCGAGTTGAATTTAGTGAGTTATGGTCATTCAATCGGAGGTATGTCTGCAAACTGCTAGACCAAAGCGCGAATCTAACTATTTCCATCTTAACTCTCAAAATATAAGTAGTTTTTCATCTCCTTTTCTTCCGTTTTAAACTACACTTCGACTCCTTCGAAATGGAACAAATTTCATTGAATTACGTGTTGAATTGAGTGAGTTATGGTCATTAAATCGGAGGTAGGTCTGTAAACTGTTAGGCGAAAGTGCGAGTCTAACTATTTCTATCATAACTCTTAAAATAATTAGAGTTTTTCATCTCCGTTTCTTCCGTTTTCAACTACACTTCGATATCTTCAGAATGGTATGAATTTGAATAAATTCCGAGTCAAATTGAGTGACTTTTGGTCAATGAATCGGAGGTAGGTGTGTAAACTGCTAGACCAAAGCACGAGTCTAACTATTTCCATCATAACTCTTAAGATACTTGAAGTTTTTCATCTCCATTTCTTCCGTTTTCAACTACACTTCGACATCTTCGAAATTGCATGAATTTGAATCCATTTCAAATTTAATTGAGTGAGTTTTAGTCAATCAATCGGAGGTAGGTCTGTAAACTGCTAGACCAAATCGCGAGTCTAACTATTTCCACAATAACTCTCAAAATACTTGGAGTTTTTCTTCTCTGTTTCTTCCGTTTTAAACTACACTTCGACTCCTTCGAAATGGAACAAAGTTCAATGAATTCCGAGTTGAATTGAGTGAGTTATGGTCATTCAATCGGACGTATGTCTGCAAATTGCTAGACCAAAGCGCGAATCTAACTATTTCCATCTTAACTCTCAAAATATAAGTACTTTTTCATCTCCTTTTCTTCCGTTTTAAACTACACTTCTACTCCTTCGAAATGGAACAAATTTCATTAAATTACGTGTTGAATTTAGTGAGTTATGGTCATTAAATCGGAGGTAGGTCTGTAAACTGCTAGGCGAAAGTGCGAGTCTAACTATTTCTATCATAACTCTTAAAATAATTAGAGTTTTTCATCTCCGTTTCTTCCGTTTTCAACTACACTTCGATATCTTCAGAATGGTATGAATTTGAATAAATTCCGAGTCAAATTGAGTGACTTTTGGTCAATGAATCTGAGGTAGGTGTGTAAACTGGTAGACCAAAGCACGAGTCTAACTATTTCCATCATAACTCTTAAGATACTTGAAGTTTTTCATCTCCATTTCTTCCGTTTTCAACTACACTTCGACATCTTCGAAATTGCATGAATTTGAATCCATTTCAAATTTAATTGAGTGAGTTTTAGTCAATCAATCGGAGGTAGGTCTGTAAACTGCTAGACCAAAGCGCGAGTCTAACTATTTTCACAATAACTCTCAAAATACTTGGAGTTTTTCTTCTCTGTTTCTTCCGTTTTAAACTACACTTCGACTCCTTCGAAATGGAACAAAGTTCAATGAATTCCGAGTTGAATTGAGTGAGTTATGGTCATTCAATCGGAGGTATGTCTGCAAACTGCTAGACCAAAGCGCGAATCTAACTATTTCCATCTTAACTCTCAAAATATAAGTAGTTTTTCATCTCCTTTTCTTCCGTTTTAAACTACATTTCGACTCCTTCGAAATGGAACAAATTTCATTGAATTACGTGTTGAATTGAGTGAGTTATGGTCGTTAAATCGTTGGTAGGTCTGTAAACTGCTAGGCGAAAGTGCTAGTCTAACTATTTCTATCATAACTCTTAAAATAATTAGAGTTTTTCATCTCCGTTTCTTCCGTTTTCAACTACACTTCGATATCTTCAGAATGGTATGAATTTGAATAAATTCTGAGTCGAATTGAGTGACTTATGGTCAATGAATCGGAGGTAGGTGTGTAAACTGCTAGACTAAAGCACGAGTCTAACTATTTCCATCATAACTGTTAAGATACTTGGAGTTTTTCATCTCCGTTTCTTCCGTTTTCAACTACACTTCGACATCTTTGAAATGGCATGAATTTGAATCCATTTCAAATTTAATTGAGTGAGTTTTAGTCAATCAATCGGAGGTAAGTCTGTAAACTGCTAGACCAAAGCGCGAGTCTAACTATTTCCATCATAACTCTTAAGGTACTTGGAGTTTTTAATCTCTGTTTCTTTCATTTTCAACTACACTTAGACATCTTCAAAATGGCATGAATTTGAATCAATTCCGAGTTAAATTTAATAAGTTATGGTCAATCAATTGGAGGTTGGTCAGTAAACTGCTAGACCAAAGTGCGAGTCTAACCATTTCCACCATAATTCTCAAAATACTAGGCTTTTTTCATCTCTGTTTCTTCCGTTTTAAACTACACTTCGAGTCCTTCGAAATGGAACAAATTTCAATAAATTCCGAGTTGAATTGAGTGAGTTATGGTCATTAAATCGGAGGTAGGTCTGTAAACTGCTAGGCGAAAGCGCGAGTCTAACTATTTCTATCATAACTGTTAAAATACTTAGAGTTTTTCATCTCCGTTTCTTTCGTTTTCAACTACTCTTCGACATCTTACAAATGGCATGAATTTGAATAAATTTTGAGTCGAATTGAGTGACTTATGGTCAATGAATCGGAGGTTGGTCTGTAAACTGCTAGATCAAAGCGCGAATCTAACTATTTCCATCTTAACTCTCAAAATACAAGTAGTTTTTCATCTCCCTTGCTTCCGTTTTAAACTACACTTCGACTCCTTCGAAATCGAACAAATTTCATTGAATTACGTATTGAATTGAGTGAGTTATGGTCATTAAATCGGAGGTAGGTCTGTAAACTGCTAGGCGAAAGCGCGAGTCTAACTATTTCTATCATAACTCTTAAAATACTTGGAGTTTTTCATCTCCGTTTCTTTCGTTTTCAACTACTCTTCGACATCTTCCAAATGGCATTAATTTGAATAAATTCCGAGTCGAATTGAGTGGGTCAATGAATCGGAGGTAGGTCCGTAAACTGCTAGACCAAAGCGCGAGCCTAAATATGTCCATCATAACTCTTAAGATACTTGGAGTTTTTCATCTCGGTTTCTTTCGTTTTCAACTACACTTCGACATCTTCAAAATGGCATGAATTTGAATCAATTCAGAGTTAAATTGAGTGAGTTATGGTCATTCAATCGGAGGTATGTCTGCAAACTGCTAGACCAAAGCGCGAATCTAACTATTTCCATCTTAACTCTCAAAATATAAGTAGTTTTTCATCTCATTTTCTTCCGTTTTAAACTACACTTCGACTCCTTCGAAATGGAACAAATTTCATTGAATTACGTGTTGAATTGAGTGAGTTATGGTCATTAAATCGGAGGTAGGTCTGTAAACTGCTAGGCGAAAGCGCGAGTCTAACTATTTCTATCATAACTGTTAAAATACTTGGAGTTTTTCATCTCCGTTTCTTTCGTTTTCAACTACTCTTCGACATCTTCCAAATGGAATGAATTTGAATAAATTTCGAGTCGAATTGAGTGACTTATGGTCAATGAATCGGAGGTTGGTCTGTAAACTGCTAGACCAAAGCGCGAATCTAACTGTTTCCATCTTAACTCTAAAAATACAAGTAGTTTTTCATCTCCGTTGCTTCCGTTTTAAACTAAACTTCGACTCCTTCGAAATGGAACAAATTTCATTGAATTACGTGTTGAATTGAGTGAGTTATGGTCGTTAAATCGTTGGTAGGTCTGTAAACTGCTAGGCGAAAGCGCGAGTCTAACTATTTCTATCATAACTCTTAAAATACTTGGAGTTTTTCATCTCCGTTTCTTTCGTTTTCAACTACTCTTCGACATCTTCCAAATGGGATTAATTTGAATAAATTCCAAGTCGAATTGAGTGGGTCAATGAATCGGAGGTAGGTCCGTAAACTGCTAGACCAAAGCGCGAGCCTAAATATGTCCATCATAACTCTTAAGATACTTGGAGTTTTTCATCTCGGTTTCTTTCGTTTTCAACTACACTTCGACATCTTCAAAATGGCATGAATTTGAATCAATTCAGAGTTAAATTGAGTGAGTTATGGTCATTCAATCGGAGGTATGTCTGCAAACTGCTAGACCAAAGCGCGAATCTAACTATTTCCATCTTAACTCTCAAAATATAAGTAGTTTTTCATCTCATTTTCTTCCGTTTTAAACTACACTTCGACTCCTTCGAAATGGAACAAATTTCATTGAATTACGTGTTGAATTGAGTGAGTTATGGTCATTAAATCGGAGGTAGGTCTGTAAACTGCTAGGCGAAAGCGCGAGTCTAACTATTTCTATCATAACTCTTAAAATAATTAGAGTTTTTCATCTCCGTTTCTTCCGTTTTCAACTACACTTCGATATCTTCAGAATGGTATGAATTTGAATAAATTCCGAGTCGAATTGAGTGACTTATGGTCAATGAATCGGAGGTAGGTGTGTAAACTTCTAGACCAAAGCACGAGTCTAACTATTTCCATCATAACTCTTAAGATACTTGAAGTTTTTCATCTCCATTTCTTCCGTTTTACACTACACTTCGACATCTTCGAAATGACATGAATTTGAATCCATTTCAAATTTAATTGAGTGAGTTTTAGTCAATCAATCGGAGGTAGGTCTGTAAACTGCTAGACCAAAGCGCGAGTCTAACTATTTCCACAATAACTCTCAAAATACTAGGAGTTTTTCTTCTCTGTTTCTTCCGTTTTAAACTACACTTCGACTCCTCCGAAATGGAACAAAGTTCAATGAATTCCGAGTTGAATTGAGTGAGTTATGGTCATTCAATCGGACGTATGTCTGCAAACTGCTAGACCAAAGCGCGAATCTAACTATTTCCATCTTAACTCTCAAAATATAAGTAGTTTTTCATCTCCTTTTCTTCCATTTTAAACTACACTTCGACTCATTCGAAATGGAACAAATTTCATTGAATTACGTGTTGAATTGAGTGAGTTATGGTCATTAAATCGTTGGTAGGTCTGTAAACTGCTAGGCGAAAGTGCTAGTCTAACTATTTCTATCATAACTCTTAAAATAATTAGAGTTTTTCATCTCCGTTTCTTCCGTTTTCAACTACACTTCGATATCTTCAGAATGGTATGAATTTGAATAAATTCGGAGTCGAATTGAGTGACTTATGGTCAATGAATCGGAGGTAGGTGTGTAAACTGCTAGACTAAAGCACGAGTCTAACTATTTCCATCATAACTGTTAAGATACTTGGAGTTTTTCATCTCCGTTTCTTCCGTTTTCAACTACACTTCGACATCTTTGAAATGGCATGAATTTGAATCAATTTCAAATTTAATTGAGTGAGTTTTAGTCAATCAATCGGAGGTAGGTCTGTAAACTGCTAGACCAAAGCGCGAGTCTAACTATTTCCACAATAACTCTCAAAATACTTGGAGTTTTTCTTCTCTGTTTCTTCCGTTTTAAACTACACTTCGACTCCTTCGAAATGGAACAAAGTTCAATGAATTCTGAGTTGAATTTAGTGAGTTATGGTCATTCAATCGGAGGTATGTCTGCAAACAGCTAAACCAAAGCGCGAATCTAACTATTTCCATCTTAACTCTCAAAATATAAGTAGTTTTTCATCTCCTTTTCTTCCGTTTTAAACTACACTTCGACTCCTTCGAAATGGAACAAATTTCATTGAATTACGTTTTGAATTGAGTGAGTTATGGTCATCAAATCGGAGGTAGGTCTGTAAACTGTTAGGCGAAAGTGCGAGTCTAACTATTTCTATCATAACTGTTAAAATAATTAGAGTTTTTCATCTCCGTTTCTTCCGTTTTCAACTACACTTCGATATCTTCAGAATGGTATGAATTTGAATAAATTCCGAGTCAAATTGAGTGACTTTTGGTCAATGAATCGGAGGTAGGTGTGTAAACTGCTAGACCAAAGCACGAGTCTAACTATTTCCATCATAACTCTTAAGATACTTGAAGTTTTTCATCTCCATTTCTTCCGTTTTCAACTACACTTCGACATCTTCGAAATTGCATGAATTTGAATCCATTTCAAATTTAATTGAGTGAGTTTTAGTCAATCAATCGGAGGTAGGTCTGTAAACTGCTAGACCAAAGCGCGAGTCTAACTATTTCCACAATAACACTCAAAATACTTGGAGTTTTTCTTCTCTGTTTCTTCCGTTTTAAACTACACTTCGACTCCTTCGAAATGGAACAAAGTTCAATGAATTCCGAGTTGAATTGAGTGAGTTATGGTCATTCAATCGGACGTATGTCTGCAAACTGCTAGACCAAAGCGCGAATCTAACTATTTCCATCTTAACTCTCAAAATATAAGTACTTTTTCATCTCCTTTTCTTCCGTTTTAAACTACACTTCTACTCCTTCGAAATGGAACAAATTTTATTAAATTACGTGTTGAATTTAGTGAGTTATGGTCATTAAATCGGAGGTAGGTCTGTAAACTGCTAGGCGAAAGTGCGAGTCTAACTATTTCTTTCATAACTCTTAAAATAATTAGAGTTTTTCATCTCCGTTTCTTCCGTTTTCAACTACACTTCGATATCTTCAGAATGGTATGAATTTGAATAAATTCCGAGTCAAATTGAGTGACTTTTGGTCAATGAATCGGAGGTAGGTGTGTAAACTGCTAGACCAAAGCACGAGTCTAACTATTTCCATCATAACTCTTAAGATACTTGAAGTTTTTCATCTCCATTTCTTCCGTTTTCAACTACACTTCGACATCTTCGAAATTGCATGAATTTGAATCCATTTCAAATTTAATTGAGTGAGTTTTAGTCAATCAATCGGAGGTAGGTCTATAAACTGCTAGACCAAAGCGCGAGTCTAACTATTTCCACAATAACTCTCAAAATACTTGGAGTTTTTCTTCTCTATTTCTTCCGTTTTAAACTACACTTCGACTCCTTCGAAATGGAACAAAGTTCAATGAATTCCGAGTTGAATTGAGTGAGTTATGGTCATTCAATCGGAGGTATGTCTGCAAACTGCTAGACCAAAGCGCGAATCTAACTATTTCCATCTTAACTCTCAAAATATAAGTAGTTTTTCATCTCCTTTTCTTCCGTTTTAAACTACACTTCGACTCCTTCGAAATGGAACAAATTTCATTGAATTACGTGTTGAATTGAGTGAGTTATGGTCGTTAAATCGTTGGTAGGTCTGTAAACTGCTAGGCGAAAGTGCTAGTCTAACTATTTCTATCATAACTCTTAAAATAATTAGAGTTTTTCATCTCCGTTTCTTCCGTTTTCAACTACACTTCGATATCTTCAGAATGGTATGAATTTGAATAAATTCTGAGTCGAATTGAGTGACTTATGGTCAATGAATCGGAGGTAGGTGTGTAAACTGCTAGACTAAAGCACGAGTCTAACTATTTCCATCATAACTGTTAAGATACTTGGAGTTTTTCATCTCCGTTTCTTCCGTTTTCAACTACACTTCGACATCTTTGAAATGGCATGAATTTGAATCAATTTCAAATTTAATTGAGTGAGTTTTAGTCAATCAATCGGAGGTAGGTCTGTAAACTGCTAGACCAAAGCGCGAGTCTAACTATTTCCATCATAACTCTTAAGGTACTTGGAGTTTTTAATCTCTGTTTCTTTCGTTTTCAACTACACTTAGACATCTTCAAAATGGCATGAATTTGAATCAATTCCGAGTTAAATTTAATAAGTTATGGTCAATCAATTGGAGGTTGGTCAGTAAACTGCTAGAACAAAGTGCGAGTCTAACTATTTCCACCATAATTCTCAAAATACTAGGCTTTTTTCATCTCTGTTTCTTCCGTTTTAAACTACACTTCGAGTCCTTCGAAATGGAACAAATTTCAATGAATTCCGAGTTGAATTGAGTGAGTTATGGTCATTAAATCGGAGGTAGGTCTGTAAACTGCTAGGCGAAAGCGCGAGTCTAACTATTTCTATCATAACTGTTAAAATACTTAGAGTTTTTCATCTCCGTTTCTTTCGTTTTCAACTACTCTTCGACATCTTACAAATGGCATGAATTTGAATAAATTTCGAGTCGAATTGAGTGACTTATGGTCAATGAATCGGAGGTTGGTCTGTAAACTGCTAGATCAAAGCGCGAATCTAACTATTTCCATCTTAACTCTCAAAATACAAATAGTTTTTCATCTCCGTTGCTTCCGTTTTAAACTACACTTCGACTCCTTCGAAATCGAACAAATTTCATTGAATTACGTATTGAATTGAGTGAGTTATGGTCATTAAATCGGAGGTAGGTCTGTAAACTGCTAGGCGAAAGCGCGAGTCTAACTATTTCTATCATAACTCTTAAAATACTTGGAGTTTTTCATCTCCGTTTCTTTCGTTTTCAACTACTCTTCGACATCTTCCAAATGGCATTAATTTGAATAAATTCCGAGTCGAATTGAGTGGGTCAATGAATCGGAGGTAGGTCCGTAAACTGCTAGACCAAAGCGCGAGCCTAAATATGTCCATCATAACTCTTAAGATACTTGGAGTTTTTCATCTCGGTTTCTTTCGTTTTCAACTACACTTCGACATCTTCAAAATGGCATGAATTTGAATCAATTCAGAGTTAAATTGAGTGAGTTATGGTCATTCAATCGGAGGTATGTCTGCAAACTGCTAGACCAAAGCGCGAATCTAACTATTTCCATCTTAACTCTCAAAATATAAGTAGTTTTTCATCTCATTTTCTTCCGTTTTAAACTACACTTCGACTCCTTCGAAATGGAACAAATTTCATTGAATTACGTGTTGAATTGAGTGAGTTATGATCATTAAATCGGAGGTAGGTCTGTAAACTGCTAGGCGAAAGCGCGAGTCTAACTATTTCTATCATAACTGTTAAAATACTTGGAGTTTTTCATCTCCGTTTCTTTCGTTTTCAACTACTCTTCGACATCTTCCAAATGGCATGAATTTGAATAAATTTCGAGTCGAATTGAGTGACTTATGGTCAATAAATCGGAGGTTGGTCTGTAAACTGCTAGACCAAAGCGCGAATCTAACTGTTTCCATCTTAACTCTAAAAATACAAGTAGTTTTTCATCTCCGTTGCTTCCGTTTTAAACTAAACTTCGACTCCTTCGAAATCGAACAAATGTCATTGAATTACGTATTGAATTGAGTGAGTTATGGTCATTAAATCGGAGGTAGGTCTGTAAACTGCTAAGCGAAAGCGCGAGTCTAACTATTTCTATCATAACTCTTAAAATACTTGGAGTTTTTCATCTCCGTTTCTTTCGTTTTCAACTACTCTTCGACATCTTCCAAATGGCATTAATTTGAATAAATTCCGAGTCGAATTGAGTGGGTCAATGAATCGGAGGTAGGTCCGTAACCTGCTAGACCAAAGCGCGAGCCTAAATATGTCCATCATAACTCTTAAGATACTTGGAGTTTTTCATCTCGGTTTCTTTCGTTTTCAACTACACTTCGACATCTTCAAAATGGCATGAATTTGAATCAATTTAGAGTTAAATTGAGTGAGTTATGGTAATTCAATCGGAGGTATGTCTGGAAACTGCTAGACCAAAGCGCGAATCTAACTATTTCCATCTTAACTCTCAAAATATAAGTAGTTTTTCATCTCCTTTTCTTCCGTTTTAAACTACACTTCGACTTCTTCGAAATGGAACAAATTTCATTGAATTACGTGTTGAATTGAGTGAGTTATGGTCATTAAATCGGATGTAGGTCTGTAAACTGCTAGGCGAAAGTGCGAGTCTAACTATTTCTATCATAACTCTTAAAATAATTAGAGTTTTTCATCTCCGTTTCTTCCGTTTTCAACTACACTTCGATATCTTCAGAATGGTATGAATTTGAATAAATTCCGAGTCGAATTGAGTGACTTATGGTCAATGAATCGGAGGTAGGTGTGTAAACTGCTAGACCAAAGCACGAGTCTAACTATTTCCATCATAACTCTTAAGATACTTGAAGTTTTTCATCTCCATTTCTTCCGTTTTCAACTACACTTCGACATCTTCGAAATGACATGAATTTGAATCCATTTCAAATTTAATTGAGTGAGTTTTAGTCAATCAATCGGAGGTAGGTCTGTAAACTGCTAGACCAAAGCGCGAGTCTAACTATTTCCACAATAACTCTCAAAATACTTGGAGTTTTTCTTCTCTATTTCTTCCGTTTTAAACTACACTGCGACTCCTTCGAAATGGAACAAAGTTCAATGAATTCCGAGTTGAATTGAGTGAGTTATGGTCATTCAATCGGACGTATGTCTGCAAACTGCTAGACCAAAGCGCGAATCTAACTATTTCCATCTTAACTCTCAAAATATAAGTAGTTTTTCATCTCCTTTTCTTCCATTTTAAACTACACTTCGACTCCTTCGAAATGGAACAAATTTCATTAAATTACGTGTTGAATTTAGTGAGTTATGGTCATTAAATCGGAGGTAGGTCTGTAAACTGCTAGGCGAAAGTGCGAGTCTAACTATTTCTTTCATAACTCCTAAAATAATTAGAGTTTTTCATCTCCGTTTCTTCCGTTTTCAACTACACTTCGATATCTTCAGAATGGTATGAATTTGAATAAATTCCGAGTCAAATTGAGTGACTTTTGGTCAATGAATCGGAGGTAGGTGTGTAAACTGCTAGACCAAAGCACGAGTCTAACAATTTCCATCATAACTCTTAAGATACTTGAAGTTTTTCATCTCCATTTCTTCCGTTTTCAACTACACTTCGACATCTTCGAAATTGCATGAATTTGAATCCATTTCAAATTTAATTGAGTGAGTTTTAGTCAATCAATCGGAGGTAGGTCTATAAACTGCTAGACCAAAGCGCGAGTCTAACTATTTCCACAATAACTCTCAAAATACTTGGAGTTTTTCTTCTCTGTTTCTTCCGTTTTAAACTACACTTCGACTCCTTCGAAATGGAACAAAGTTCAATGAATTCCGAGTTGAATTGAGTGAGTTATGGTCATTCAATCGGAGGTATGTCTGCAAACTGCTAGACCAAAGCGCGAATCTAACTATTTCCATCTTAACTCTCAAAATATAAGTAGTTTTTCATCTCCTTTTCTTCCGTTTTAAACTACACTTCGACTCCTTCGAAATGGAACAAATTTCATTGAATTACGTGTTGAATTGAGTGAGTTATGGTCGTTAAATCGTTGGTAGGTCTGTAAACTGCTAGGCGAAAGTGCTAGTCTAACTATTTCTATCATAACTCTTAAAATAATTAGAGTTTTTCATCTCCGTTTCTTCCGTTTTCAACTACACTTCGATATCTTCAGAATGGTATGAATTTGAATAAATTCTGAGTCGAATTGAGTGACTTATGGTCAATGAATCGGAGGTAGGTGTGTAAACTGCTAGACTAAAGCACGAGTCTAACTATTTCCATCATAACTGTTAAGATACTTGGAGTTTTTCATCTCCGTTTCTTCCGTTTTCAACTACACTTCGACATCTTTGAAATGGCATGAATTTGAATCCATTTCAAATTTAATTGAGTGAGTTTTAGTCAATCAATCGGAGGTAGGTCTGTAAACTGCTAGACCAAAGCGCGAGTCTAACTATTTCCATCATAACTCTTAAGGTACTTGGAGTTTTTAATCTCTGTTTCTTTCGTTTTCAACTACACTTAGACATCTTCAAAATGGCATGAATTTGAATCAATTTCGAGTTAAATTTAATAAGTTATGGTCAATCAATTGGAGGTTGGTCAGTAAACTGCTAGACCAAAGTGCGAGTCTAACTATTTCCACCATAATTCTCAAAATACTAGGCTTTTTTCATCTCTGTTTCTTCCGTTTTAAACTACACTTCGAGTCATTCGAAATGGAACAAATTTCAATGAATTCCGAGTTGAATTGAGTGAGTTATGGTCATTAAATCGGAGGTAGGTCTGTAAACTGCTAGGCGAAAGCGCGAGTCTAACTATTTCTATCATAACTGTTAAAATACTTTGAGTTTTTCATCTCCGTTTCTTTCGTTTTCAACTACTCTTCGACATCTTACAAATGGCATGAATTTGAATAAATTTCGAGTCGAATTGAGTGACTTATGGTCAATGAATCAGAGGTTGGTCTGTAAACTGCTAGATCAAAGCGCGAATCTAACTATTTCCATCTTAACTCTCAAAATACAAATAGTTTTTCATCTCCGTTGCTTCCGTTTTAAACTACACTTCGACTCCTTCGAAATCGAACAAATTTCATTGAATTACGTATTGAATTGAGTGAGTTATGGTCATTAAATCGGAGGTAGGTCTGTAAACTGCTAGGCGAAAGCGCGAGTCTAACTATTTCTATCATAACTCTTAAAATACTTGGAGTTTTTCATCTCCGTTTCTTTCGTTTTCAACTACTCTTCGACATCTTCCAAATGGCATTAATTTGAATAAATTCCGAGTCGAATTGAGTGGGTCAATGAATCGGAGGTAGGTCCGTAAACTGCTAGACCAAAGCGCGAGCCTAAATATGTCCATCATAACTCTTAAGATACTTGGAGTTTTTCATCTCGGTTTCTTTCGTTTTCAACTACACTTCGACATCTTCAAAATGGCATGAATTTGAATCAATTCAGAGTTAAATTGAGTGAGTTATGGTCATTCAATCGGAGGTATGTCTGCAAACTGCTAGACCAAAGCGCGAATCTAACTATTTCCATCTTAACTCTCAAAATATAAGTAGTTTTTCATCTCATTTTCTTCCGTTTTAAACTACACTTCGACTCCTTCGAAATGGAACAAATTTCATTGAATTACGTGTTGAATTGAGTGAGTTATGGTCATTAAATCGGAGGTAGGTCTGTAAACTGCTAGGCGAAAGCGCGAGTCTAACTATTTCTATTATAACTGTTAAAATACTTGGAGTTTTTCATCTCCGTTTCTTTCGTTTTCAACTACTCTTCGACATCTTCCAAATAGCATGAATTTGAATAAATTTCGAGTCGAATTGAGTGACTTATGGTCAATGAATCGGAGGTTGGTCTGTAAACTGCTAGACCAAAGCGCGAATCTAACTGTTTCCATCTTAACTCTAAAAATACAAGTAGTTTTTCATCTCCGTTGCTTCCGTTTTAAACTAAACTTCGACTCCTTCGAAATCGAACAAATGTCATTGAATTACGTATTGAATTGAGTGAGTTATGGTCATTAAATCGGAGGTAGGTCTGTAAACTGCTAAGCGAAAGCGCGAGTCTAACTATTTCTATCATAACTCTTAAAATACTTGGAGTTTTTCATCTCCGTTTCTTTCGTTTTCAACTACTCTTCGACATCTTCCAAATGGCATTAATTTGAATAAATTCCGAGTCGAATTGAGTGGGTCAATGAATCGGAGGTAGGTCTGTAAACTGCTAGACCAAAGCGCGAGCCTAAATATGTCCATCATAACTCTTAAGATACTTGGAGTTTTTCATCTCGGTTTCTTTCGTTTTCAACTACACTTCGACATCTTCAAAATGGCATGAATTTGAATCAATTTAGAGTTAAATTGAGTGAGTTATGGTCATTCAATCGGAGGTATGTCTGCAAACTGCTAGACCAAAGCGCGAATCTAACTATTTCCATCTTAACTCTCAAAATATAAGTAGTTTTTCATCTCCTTTTCTTCCGTTTTAAACTACACTTCGACTTCTTCGAAATGGAACAAATTTCATTGAATTACGTGTTGAATTGAGTGAGTTATGGTCATTAAATCGGATGTAGGTCTGTAAACTGCTAGGCGAAAGTGCGAGTCTAACTATTTCTATCATAACTCTTAAAATAATTAGAGTTTTTCATCTCCGTTTCTTCCGTTTTCAACTACACTTCGATATCTTCAGAATGGTATGAATTTGAATAAATTCCGAGTCGAATTGAGTGACTTTTGGTCAATGAATCGGAGGTAGGTGTGTAAACTGCTAGACCAAAGCGCGAGTCTAACTATTTCCACAATAACTCTCAAAATACTTGGAGTTTTTCTTCTCTGTTTCTTCCGTTTTAAACTACACTTCGACTCCTTCGAAATGGAACAAAGTTCAATGAATTCCGAGTTGAATTGAGTGAGTTATGGTCATTCAATCGGACGTATGTCTGCAAACTGCTAGACCAAAGCGCGAATCTAACTATTTCCATCTTAACTCTCAAAATATAAGTAGTTTTTCATCTCCTTTTCTTCCATTTTAAACTACACTTCGACTCCTTCGAAATGGAACAAATTTCATTAAATTACGTGTTGAATTTAGTGAGTTATGGTCATTAAATCGGAGGTAGGTCTATAAACTGCTAGGCGAAAGTGCGAGTCTAACTATTTCTATCATAACTCTTAAAATAATTAGAGTTTTTCATCTCCGTTTCTTCCGTTTTCAACTACACTTCGATATCTTCAGAATGGTATGAATTTGAATAAATTCCGAGTCGAATTGAGTGACTTTTGGTCAATGAATCGGAGGTAGGTGTGTAAACTGCTAGACCAAAGCACGAGTCTAACTATTTCCATCATAACTCTGAAGATACTTGGAGTTTTTCAACTCCGTTTCTTCCGTTTTCAACTACACTTCGACATCTTCGAAATGGCATGAATTTGAATCCATTTCAAATTTAATTGAGTGAGTTTTAGTCAATCAATCGGAGGTAGGTCTGTAAACTGCTAGACCAAAGCGCGAGTCTAACTATTTCCACAATAACTCTCAAAATACTTGGAGTTTTTCTTCTCTGTTTCTTCCGTTTTAAACTACACTTCGACTCCTTCTAAATGGAACAAATTTCAATGAATTCCGAGTTGAATTGAGTGAGTTATGGTCATTCACTCGGAGGTAGATCTGTAAACAGCTAGGCGAAAGCACGAGTCTAACTATTTCTATCATAACTCTTAAAATAATTAGA
Organism: Tasmannia lanceolata; assembly: GCF_043159265.1. Classification (NCBI taxonomy): domain Eukaryota; kingdom Viridiplantae; phylum Streptophyta; class Magnoliopsida; order Canellales; family Winteraceae; genus Tasmannia; species Tasmannia lanceolata. The sequence continues at coordinate 41,625,462 of NW_027518695.1, forward strand.
GTTTTTCATCTCCGTTTCTTCCGTTTTCAACTACACTTCGATATCTTCAGAATGGTAAGAATTTGAATAAATTCCGAGTCGAATTGAGTGACTTATGCTCAATGAATCGGAGGTAGGTCTGTAAACTGGTAGACCAAAGCGCGAGCCTAAATATGTCCATCATAACTCTTAAGATACTTGGAATTTTTCATCTCTGTTTCTTTCATTTTCAACTACACTTCGACACCTTTAGAATGGCATGAATTTGGTTCAATTTCGAGTTAAATTGAGTGACTTATTGTCAATGAATCGGAGGTAGGTCTGTAAACTGCTAGACCAAAGCGCGAGTCTAACTATTTCCATCATAACTCTTAAGGTACTTGGAGTTTTTAATCTCTGTTTCTTTCGTTTTCAACTACACTTAGACATCTTCAAAATGGCATGAATTTGAATCAATTCCGAGTTAAATTTAATAAGTTATGGTCAATCAATTGGAGGTTGGTCAGTAAACTGCTAGACCAAAGTGCGAGTCTAACTATTTCCACCATAATTCTCAAAATACTAGGCTTTTTTCATCTCTGTTTCTTCCGTTTTAAACTACACTTCGAGTCCTTCGAAATGGAACAAATTTCAATGAATTCCGAGTTGAATTGAGTGAGTTATGGTCATTAAATCGGAGGTAGGTCTGCAAACTGCTAGGCGAAAGCGCGAGTCTAACTATTTCTATCATAAGTGTTAAAATACTTAGAGTTTTTCATCTCCGTTTCTTTCGTTTTCAACTACTCTTCGACATCTTACAAATGGCATGAATTTGAATAAATTTCGAGTCGAATTGAGTGACTTATGGTTAATGAATCGGAGGTTGGTCTGTAAACTGCTAGATCAAAGCGCGAATCTAACTATTTCCATCTTAACTCTCAACATCTCCGTTGCTTCCATTTTAAACTACACTTCGACTCCTTCGAAATCGAACAAATTTCATTGAATTACGTATTGAATTGAGTGAGTTATGGTCATTAAATCGGAGGTAGGTCTGTAAACTGCTAGGCGAAAGCGCGAGTCTAACTATTTCTATCATAACTCTTAAAATACTTGGAGTTTTTCATCTCCGTTTCTTTCGTTTTCAACTACTCTTCGACATCTTCCAAATGGCATTAATTTGAATAAATTCCGAGTCGAATTGAGTGGGTCAATGAATCGGAGGTAGGTCCGTAAACTGCTAGACCAAAGCGCGAGCCTAAATATGTCCATCATAACTCTTAAGATACTTGGAGTTTTTCATCTCGGTTTCTTTCGTTTTCAACTACACTTCGACATCTTCAAAATGGCATGAATTTGAACCAATTCAGAGTTAAATTGAGTGAGTTATGGTCATTCAATCGGAGGTATGTCTGCAAACTGCTAGACCAAAGCGCGAATCTAACTATTTCCATCTTAACTCTCAAAATATAAGTAGTTTTTCATCTCCTTTTCTTCCGTTTTAAACTACACTTCGACTCCTTCGAAATGGAACAAATTTCATTGAATTACGTGTTGAATTGAGTGAGTTATGGTCATTAAATCGGATGTAGGTCTGTAAACTGCTAGGCGAAAGTGCGAGTCTAACTATTTCTATCATAACTCTTAAAATAATTAGAGTTTTTCATCTCCGTTTCTTCCGTTTTCAACTACACTTCGATATCTTCAGAATGGTATGAATTTGAATAAATTCCGAGTCGAATTCAGTGACTTATGGTCAATGAATCGGAGGTAGGTGTGTAAACTGCTAGACCAAAGCACGAGTCTAACTATTTCCATAATAACTCTTAAGATACTTGAAGTTTTTCATCTCCATTTCTTCCGTTTTCAACTACACTTTGACATCTTCGAAATGACATGAATTTGAATCCATTTCAAATTTAATTGAGTGAGTTTTAGTCAATCAATCGGAGGTAGGTCTGTAAACTGCTAGACCAAAGCGCGAGTCTAACTATTTCCACAATAACTCTCAAAATACTTGGAGATTTTCTTCTCTGTTTCTTCCGTTTTAAACTACACTTCGACTCCTTCGAAATGGAACAAAGTTCAATGAATTCCGAGTTGAATTGAGTGAGTTATGGTCATTCAATCGGACGTATGTCTGCAAACTGCTAGACCAAAGCGCGAATCTAACTATTTCCATCTTAACTCTCAAAATATAAGTAGTTTTTCATGTCATTTTCTTCCGTTTTAAACTACACTTCGACTCCTTCGAAATGGAACAAATTTCATTAAATTACGTGTTGAATTTAGTGAGTTATGGTCATTAAATCGGAGGTAGGTCTGTAAACTGCTAGGCGAAAGTGCGAGTCTAACTATTTCTATCATAACTCTTAAAATAATTAGAGTTTTTCATCTCCGTTTCTTCCGTTTTCAACTACACTTCGATATCTTCACAATGGTATGAATTTGAATAAATTCCGAGTCGAATTGAGTGACTTTTGGTCAATGAATTGGAGGTAGGTGTGTAAACTGCTAGACCAAAGCACGAGTCTAACTATTTCCATCATAACTCTTAAGATACTTGGAGTTTTTCAACTCCGTTTCTTCCGTTTTCAACTACACTTCGACATCTTCGAAATGGCATGAATTTGAATCCATTTCAAATTTAATTGAGTGAGTTTTAGTCAATCAATCGGAGGTAGGTCTGTAAACTGCTATACCAAAGCGCGAGTCTAACTATTTCCACAATAACTCTCAAAATACTTGGAGTTTTTCTTCTCTGTTTCTTCCGTTTTAAACTACACTTCGACTCCTTCGAAATGGAACAAATTTCAATTAATTCCGAGTTGAATTGAGTGAGTTATGGTCATTCACTCGGAGGTAGATCTGTAAACAGCTAGGCGAAAGCACGCGTCTAACTATTTCTATCATAACTCTTAAAATAATTAGAGTTTTTCATCTCCGTTTCTTCCGTTTTCAACTACACTTCGATATCTTCAGAATGGTAAGAATTTGAATAAATTCCGAGTCGAATTGAGTGACTTATGCTCAATGAATCGGAGGTAGGTCTGTAAATTGCTAGACCAAAGCGCGAGCCTAAATATGTCCATCATAACTCTTAAGATACTTGGAATTTTTCATCTCTGTTTCTTTCATTTTCAACTACACTTCGACACCTTTAGAATGGCATGAATTTGGTTCAATTCCGAGTTAAATTGAGTGACTTATTGTCAATGAATCGGAGGTAGGTCTGTAAACTGCTAGAACAAAGCGCGAGTCTAACTATTTCCATCATAACTCTTAAGGTACTTGAAGTTTTTAATCTCTGTTTCTTTCGTTTTCAACTACACTTAGACATCTTCAAAATGGCATGAATTTGAATCAATTCCGAGTTAAATTTAATAAGTTATGGTCAATCAATTGGAGGTTGGTCAGTAAACTGCTAGACCAAAGTGCGAGTCTAACTATTTCCACCATAACTCTCAAAATACTTCGCTTCTTTCATCTCCGTTTCTTCCGTTTTAAACTACACTTCGAGTCCTTCGAAATGGAACAAATTTCAATGAATTCCGAGTTGAATTGGGTGAGTTATGGTCATTAAATCGGAGGTAGGTCTGTAAAATGCTAGGCGAAAGTGCGAGTCTAACTATTTCTATCATAACTGTTAAAATACTTAGAGTTTTTCATCTCCGTTTCTTTCGTTTTCAACTACTCTTCGACATCTTACAAATGGCATGAATTTAAATAAATTTCGAGTCGAATTGAGTGACTTATGGTCAATGAATCGGAGGTTGGTCTGTAAACTGCTAGATCAAAGCGCGAATCTAACTATTTCCATCTTAACTCTCAAAATACAAGTAGTTTTTCATCTCCGTTGCTTCCGTTTTAAACTACACTTCGACTCCTTCGAAATCGAACAAATTTCATTGAATTACGTATTGAATTGAGTGAGTTATAGTCATTAAATCGGAGGTAGGTCTGTAAACTGCTAGGCGAAAGCGCGAGTCTAACTATTTCTATCATAACTGTTAAAATACTTAGAGATTTTCATCTCCGTTTCTTTCGTTTTCAACTACTCTTCGACATCTTCCAAATGGCATGAATTTGAATAAATTTCGAGTCGAATTGAGTGACTTATGGTCAATGAATCGGAGGTTGGTCTGTAAACTGCTAGACCAAAGCGCGAATCTAACTGTTTCCATCTTAACTCTAAAAATACAAGTAGTTTTTCATCTCCGTTGCTTCCGTTTTAAACTAAACTTCGACTCCTTCGAAATCGAACAAATGTCATTGAATTACGTATTGAATTGAGTGAGTTATGGTTATTAAATCGGAGGTAGGTCTGTAAACTGCTACGCGAAAGCGCGAGTCTAACTATTTCTATCATAACTCTTAAAATACTTGGAGTTTTTCATCTCTGTTTCTTTCGTTTTCAACTACTCTTCGACATCTTCCAAATGGCATGAATTTGAATAAATTTCGAGTCGAATTGAGTGACTTATGGTTAATGAATCGGAGGTTGGTCTGTAAACTGCTAGATCAAAGCGCGTATCTAACTATTTCCATCTTAACTCTCAACATCTCCGTTGCTTCCGTTTTAAACTACACTTCGACTCCTTCGAAATCGAACAAATTTCATTGAATTACGTATTGAATTGAGTGAGTTATGGTCATTAAATCGGAGGTAGGTCTGTAAACTGCTAGGCGAAAGCGCGAGTCTAACTATTTCTATCATAACTCTTAAAATACTTGGAGTTTTTCATCTCCGTTTCTTTCGTTTTCAACTACTCTTCGACATCTTCCAAATGGCATTAATTTGAATAAATTCCGAGTCGAATTGAGTGGGTCAATGAATCGGAGGTAGGTCCGTAAACTGCTAGACCAAAGCGCGAGCCTAAATATGTCCATCATAACTCTTAAGATACTTGGAGGTTTTCATCTCGGTTTCTTTCGTTTTCAACTACACTTCGACATCTTCAAAATGGCATGAATTTGAATCAATTCAGAGTTAAATTGAGTGAGTTATGATCATTTAATCGGAGGTATGTCTGCAAACTGCTAGACCAAAGCGCGAATCTAACTATTTCCATCTTAACTCTCAAAATATAAGTAGTTTTTCATCTCCTTTTCTTCCGTTTTAAACTACACTTCGACTCCTTCGAAATGGAACAAATTTCATTGAATTACGTGTTGAATTGAGTGAGTTATGGTCATTAAATCGGATGTAGGTCTGTAAACTGCTAGGCGAAAGTGCGAGTCTAACTATTTCTATCATAACTCTTAAAATAATTAGAGTTTTTCATCTCCGTTTCTTCCGTTTTCAACTACACTTCGATATCTTCAGAATGGTATGAATTTGAATAAATTCCGAGTCGAATGGAATGACTTTTGGTCAATGAATCGGAGGTAGGTGTGTAAACTGCTCTACCAAAGCACGAGTCTAACTATTTCCATCATAACTCTTAAGATACTTGTAGTTTTTCAACTCCGTTTCTTCCGTTTTCAACTACACTTCGACATCTTCGAAATGGCATGAATTTGAATCCATTTCAAATTTAATTGAGTGAGTTTTAGTCAATCAATCGGAGGTAGGTCTGTAAACTGCTATACCAAAGCGCGAGTCTAACTATTTCCACAACAACTCTCAAAATACTTGGAGTTTTTCTTCTCTGTTTCTTCCGTTTTAAACTACACTTCGACTCCTTCGAAATGGAACAAATTTCAATGAATTCCGAGTTGAATTGAGTGAGTTATGGTCATTAAATCGGAGGTAGGTCTGTAAACTGTTAGGCGAAAGTGCGAGTCTAACTATTTCTATCATAACTGTTAAAATACTTACAGTTTTTCATCTCCGTTTCTTTCGTTTTCAACTACTCTTCGACATCTTACAAATGGAATGAATTTGAATAAATTTCGAGTCGAATTGATCGACTTATGGTCAATGAATCGGAGGTTGGTCTGTAAACTGCTAGATCAAAGCGCGAATCTAACTATTTCCATCTTAACTCTCAAAATACAAGTAGTTTTTCATCTCCGTTGCTTCCGTTTTAAACTACACTTCGACTCCTTCGAAATCGAACAAATTTCATTGAATTACGTATTGAATTGAGTGAGTTATGGTCATTAAATCGGAGGTAGGTCTGTAAACTGCTAGGCGAAAGCGCGAGTCTAACTATTTCTATCATAACTGTTAAAATACTTAGAGATTTTCATCTCCGTTTCTTTCGTTTTTAACTACTCTTCGACATCTTCCAAATGGCATGAATTTGAATAAATTTCGAGTCGAATTGAGTGACTTATGGTCAATGAATCGGAGGTTGGTCTGTAAACTGCTAGACCAAAGCGCGAATCTAACTGTTTCCATCTTAACTCTAAAAATACAAGTAGTTTTTCATCTCCGTTGCTTCCGTTTTAAACTAAACTTCGACTCCTTCAAAATCGAACAAATGTCATTGAATTACGTATTGAATTGAGTGAGTTATGGTTATTAAATCGGAGGTAGGTCTGTAAACTGCTACGCGAAAGCGCGAGTCTAACTATTTCTATCATAACTCTTAAAATACTTGGAGTTTTTCATCTCTGTTTCTTTCGTTTTCAACTACTCTTCGACATCTTCCAAATGGCATTAATTTGAATAAATTCCGAGTCGAATTGAGTTGGTCAATGAATCGGAGGTAGGTCCGTAAACTGCTAGACCAAAGCGCGAGCCTAAATATGTCCATCATAACTCTTAAGATACTTGGAGTTTTTCATCTCGGTTTCTTTCGTTTTCAACCACACTTCGACATCTTCAAAATGGCATGAATTTGAATCAATTCAGAGTTAAATTGAGTGAGTTATGGTCATTCAATCGGAGGTATGTCTGCAAACTGCTAGACCAAAGCGCGAATCTAACTATTTCCATCTTAACTCTCAAAATATGAGTAGTTTTTCATCTCCTTTTCTTTCGTTTTAAACTACACTTCGACTCCTTCGAAATGGAACAAATTTCATTGAATTACGTGTTGAATTGAGTGAGTTATGGTCATTAAATCGGATGTAGGTCTGTAAACTGCTAGGCGAAAGTGCGAGTCTAACTATTTCTATCATAACTCTTAAAATAATTAGAGTTTTTCATCTCCGTTTCTTCCGTTTTCAACTACACTTCGATATCTTCAGAATGGTATGAATTTGAATAAATTCCGAGTCGAATTGAGTGACTTATGGTCAATGAATCGGAGGTAGGTGTGTAAACTGCTAGACCAAAGCACGAGTCTAACTATTTCCATCATAACTCTTAAGATACTTGGAGTTTTTCAACTCCGTTTCTTCCGTTTTCAACTACACTTCGACATCTTCGAAATGGCATGAATTTGAATCCATTTCAAATTTAATTGAGTGAGTTTTAGTCAATCAATCGGAGGTAGGTCTGTAAACTGCTAGACCAAAGCACGAGTCTAACTATTTCCACAACAACTCTCAAAATACTTGGAGTTTTTCTTCTCTGTTTCTTCCGTTTTAAACTACACTTCGACTCCTTCGAAATGGAACAAATTTCAATGAATTCCGAGTTGAATTGAGTGAGTTATGGTCATTCACTCGGAGGTAGATCTGTAAACAGCTAGGCGAAAGCACGAGTCTAACTATTTCTATCATAACTCTTAAAATAATTAGAGTTTTTCATCTCCGTTTCTTCCGTTTTCAACTACACTTCGATATCTTCAGAATTGTAAGAATTTGAATAAATTCCGAGTCGAATTGAGTGACTTATGCTCAATGAATCGGAGGTAGGTCTGTAAACTGCTAGACCAAAGCGCGAGTCTAACTATTTCCATCATAACTCTTAAGGTACTTGGAGTTTTTAATCTCTGTTTCTTTCGTTTTCAACTACACTTAGACATCTTCAAAATGGCATTAATTTAAATCAATTCCGAGTTAAATTTAATAAGTTATGGTTAATCAATTGGAGGTTGGTCAGTAAACTGCTAGACCAAAGTGCGAGTCTAACTATTTCCACCATAATTCTCAAAATACTAGGCTTTTTTCATCTCTGTTTCTTCCGTTTTAAACTACACTTCGAGTCCTTCGAAATGGAACAAATTTCAATGAATTCCGAGTTGAATTGAGTGAGTTATGGTCATTAAATCGGAGGTAGGTCTGTAAACTGCTAGGCGAAAGCGCGAGTCTAACTATTTCAATCATAACTGTTAAAATACTTAGAGTTTTTCATCTCCGTTTCTTTCGTTTTCAACTACTCTTCGACATCTTACAAATGGCATGAATTTGAATAAATTTCGAGTCGAATTGAGTGACTTATGGTCAATGAATCGGAGGTTGGTCTGTAAACTGCTAGATCAAAGCGCGAATCTAACTATTTCCATCTTAACTCTCAAAATACAAGTAGTTTTTCATCTCGGTTTCTTTCGTTTTCAACTACACTTCGACATCTTCAAAATGGCATGAATTTGAATCAATTCAGAGTTAAATTGAGTGAGTTATGGTCATTCAATCGGAGGTATGTCTGCAAACTGCTAGACCAAAGCGCGAATCTAACTATTTCCATCTTAACTCTCAAAATATAAGTAGTTTTTCATCTCCTTTTCTTCCGTTTTAAACTACACTTTGACTCCTTCGAAATGGAACAAATTTCATTGAATTACGTGTTGAATTGAGTGAGTTATGGTCATTAAATCGGATGTAGGTCTGTAAACTGCTAGGCGAAAGTGCGAGTCTAACTATTTCTATCATAACTCTTAAAATAATTAGAGTTTTTCATCTCCGTTTCTTCCGTTTTCAATTACACTTCGATATCTTCTGAATGGTATGAATTTGAATAAATGCCGAGTCGAATTGAGTGACTTTTGGTCAATGAATCGGAGGTAGGTGTGTAAACTGCTAGACCAAAGCACGAGTCTAACTATTTCCATCATAACTCTTAAGATACTTGGAGTTTTTCATCTCCGTTTCTTCCGTTTTACACTACACTTCGACATCTTCGAAATGGCATGAATTTGAATTCATTTCAAATTTAATTGAGTGAGTTTTAGTCAATCAATCGGAGGTAGGTCTGTAAACTGCTAAACCAAAGCGCGAGTCTAACTATTTCCACTATAACTCTCAAAATACTTGGAGTTTTTCTTATCTGTTTCTTCCGTTTTAAACAACACTTCGACTCTTTCGAAATGGAACAAAATTCAATGAATTCTGAGTTGAATTGAGTGAGTTATGGTCATTCAATCGGAGGTATGTCTGCAAAGTGCTCGACCAAAGCGCGAATCTAACTATTTCCATCTTAACTCTCAAAATATAAGTAGTTTTTCATCTCATTTTCTTCCGTTTTAAACTACACTTCGACTCCTTCGAAATGGAACAAATTTCATTGAATTACGTGTTGAATTGAGTGAGTTATGGTCATTAAATCGGAGGTAGGTCTGTAAACTGCTAGGCGAAAGCGCGAGTCTAACTATTTCTATCATAACTGTTAAAATACTTGGAGTTTTTCATCTCCGTTTCTTTCGTTTTCAACTACTCTTCGACATCTTCGAAATGGCATGAATTTGAATAAATTTCGAGTTGAATTGAGTGACTTATGGTCAATGAATCGGAGGTTGGTCTGTAAACTGCTAGACCAAAGCGCGAATCTAACTGTTTCCATCTTAACTCTAAAAATACAAGTAGTTTTTCATCTCCGTTGCTTCCGTTTTAAACTAAACTTCGACTCCTTCGAAATCGAACAAATGTCATTGAATTACGTATTGAATTGAGTGAGTTATGGTCATTAAATCGGAGGTAGGTCTGTAAACTGCTAGGCGAAAGCGCGAGTCTAACTATTTCTATCATAACTCTTAAAATACTTGGAGTTTTTTATCTCCGTTTCTTTTGTTTTCAACTACTCTTCGACATCTTCCAAATGGCTTGAATTTGAACAAATTCCGAGTCGAATTGAGTGACTTATGGTCAATGAAACGGAGGGAGGTCTGTACACTGCTAGACCAAAGCGTGAATCTAACTATTTCCATCTTAACTCTCAAAATACAAGTAGTTTTTCGTCTCCTTTGCTTCCGTTTTAAACTACACTTCGACTCCTTCGAAATGAAACAAATTTCATTGAATTACTTGTTGAATTGAGTGAGTTATGGTCATTCACTCGGAGCTAAATCTATAAACTGCTAGGCGAAAGCGCGACTCTAACTATTTCTATCATAACTCATAAAATAATTAGAGTTTTTAATCTCCGTTTCTTCCGTTTTCAACTACACTTCGATATCTTCAGAATGGTATGAATTTGAATAAATTCCGAGTCGAATTGAGTGACTTATGGTCAATGAATCGGAGGTAGGTGAGTAAACTGCTAGACCAAAGCACGAGTCTAACTATTTCCATCATAACTGTTAAGATACTTGGAGTTTTTCATCTCCGTTTCTTCCGTTTTCAACTACACTTTGACATCTTCGAAATGGCATGAATTTGAATCCATTTCAAATTTAATTGAGTTAGTTTTAGTCAATCAATCGGAGGTAGGTCTGTAAACTGCTAGACCAAAGCGCGAGTCTAACTATTTCCACAATAACTCTCAAAATACTTGGAGTTTTTCTTCTCTGTTTCTTCCGTTTTAAACTACACTTCGACTCCTTCGAAATGGAACAAATTTCAATGAATTCCGAGTTGAATTGAGTGAGTTATGGTCATTCACTCGGAGGTAGATCTGTAAACAGCTAGGCGAAAGCGCGAGTCTAACTATTTCTATCATAACTCTTAAAAAATTAAAGTTTTTCATCTCCGTTTCTTCCGTTTTCAACTAAACTTCGATATCTTCAGAATGGTAAGAATTTGAATAAATTCCGAGTCGAATTGAGTGACTTATGCTCAATGAATCGGAGGTAGGTCTGTAAACTGCTAGACCAAAGCGCGAGCCTAAATATGTCCATCATAACTCTTAAGATACTTGGAATTTTTCATCTCTGTTTCTTTCATTTTCAACTACACTTCGACACCTTTAGAATGGCATGAATTTGGTTCAATTCCGAGTTAAATTGAGTGACTTATTGTCAATGAATCGGAGGTAGGTCTGTAAACTGCTAGACCAAAGCGCGAGTCTAACTATTTCCATCATAACTCTTAAGGTACTTGGAGTTTTTAATGTCTGTTTCTTTCGTTTTCAACTACACTTAGACATCTTCAAAATGGCATGAATTTGAATCAATTCCGAGTTAAATTTAGTAAGTTATGGTCAATCAATTGGAGGTTGGTCAGTAAACTGCTAGACCAAAGTGCGAGTCTAACTATTTCCACCATAATTCTCAAAATACTAGGCTTTTTTCATCTCTGTTTCTTCCGTTTTAAACTACACTTCGAGTCCTTCGAAATGGAACAAATTTCAATGAATTCCGAGTTGAATTGAGTGAGTTATGGTCATTAAATCGGAGGTAGGTCTGTAAACTGGTAGGCGAAAGCGCGAGTCTAACTATTTCTATCATAACTGTTAAAATACTTGGAGTTTTTCATCTCCGTTTCTTTCGTTTTCAACTACTCTTCGACATCTTACAAATGGCATGAATTTGAATAAATTTCGAGTCGAATTGAGTGACTTATGGTCAATGAATCGGAGGTTAGTCTGTAAACTGCTAGATCAAAGCGCGAATCTACCTATTTCCATCTTAACTCTCAAAATACAAGTAGTTTTTCATCTCCGTTGCTTCCGTTTTAAACTACACTTCGACTCCTTCGAAATCGAACAAATTTCATTGAATTACGTATTGAATTGAGTGAGTTATGGTCATTAAATCGGAGGTAGGTCTGTAAACTGCTAGGCGAGAGGGCGAGTCTAACTATTTCTATCATAACTCTTTAAATACTTGGAGTTTTTTATCTCCGTTTCTTTCGTTTTCAACTACTCTTCGACATCTTCCAAATGGCATGAATTTGAACAAATTCCGAGTCGAATTGAGTGACTTATGGTCAATGAAACGGATGGAGGTCTGTAAACTGCTAGACCAAAGCGTGAATCTAACTATTTCCATCTTAACTCTCAAAATACAAGTAGTTTTTCATCTCCGTTGCTTCCGTTTTAAACTACACTTCGACTCCTTCGAAATCAAACAAATTTCATTGAATTACGTATTGAATTGAGTGAGTTATGGTCATTAAATCGGAGGTAGGTCTATAAATTGCTAGGCGAAAGCGCGAGTCTAACTATTTCTATCATAACTCTTAAAATACTTGGAGTTTTTCATCTCCGTTTCTTTCGTTTTCAACTACTCTTCGACATCTTCCAAATGGCATTAATTTGAATAAATTCCGAGTCGAATTGAGTGGGTCAATAAATCGGAGGTAGGTCCGTTAACGGCTAGACCAAAGCGTGAGCCTAAATATGTCCATCATAACTCTTAAGATACTTGGAGTTTTTCATCTCGGTTTCTTTCGTTTTCAACTACACTTCGACATCTTCAAAATGGCATGAATTTGAATCAATTCAGAGTTAAATTGAGTAAGTTATGGTCAATCAATTGGAGGTTGGTGTGTAAACTGCTAGACCAAAGTGCGAGTCTAACTATTTCCACCATAACTCTCAAAATACTTGGCTTTTTTCATCTCCATTTCTTCCGTTTTAAACTACACTTCGAGTCCTTCGAAATGGAACAAATTTCAATGAATTCCGAGTTGAATTGAGTGAGTTATGGTCATTCACTCGGAGGTAGATCTGTAAACTGCTAGGCGAAAGCGCGAGTCTAACTATTTTTATAATAACTCTTAAAATAATTAGAGTTTTTCATCTACGTTTCTTCCGTTTTCAACTACACTTCGATATCTTCAGAATGGTAAGAATTTGAATAAATTCCGAGTCGAATTGAGTGACTTATGGTCATTGAATCGGAGGTAGGTGTGTAAACTGCTAGACCAAAGCACGAGTCTAACTATTTCCATCATAACTCTTAAGATACTTGGAGTTTTTCATCTCCGTTTCTTCCGTTTTCAACTACACTTCGACATCTTCGAAATGGCATGAATTTGAATCTATTTCAAATTTAATTGAGTGAGTTTTAGTCAATCAATCGGAGGTAGGTCTGTAAACTGCTAGACCAAAGCGCGAGTGTAACTATTTCCACAATAAGTCTCAAAATACTTGGAGTTTTTCTTCTCTGTTTCTTCCGTTTTAAACTACACTTCGACTCCTTCGAAATGGAACAAAGTTCAATGAATTCCGAGTTGAATTGAGTGAGTTATGGTCATTCAATCGGAGGTATGTCTGCAAAGTGCTAGACCAAAGCGCGAATCTAACTATTTCCATCTTAACTCTCAAAATATAAGTAGTTTTTCATCTCCTTTTCTTCCGTTTTAAACTACACTTCGATTCCTTCGAAATGGAACAAATTTCCTTGAATTAGGTGTTGAATTGAGTGAGTTTTGGTCATCAAATCGGAGGTAGGTCTGTAAACTGCTAGGCGAAAGTGCGAGTCTAACTATTTCTATCATAACTCTTAAAATAACTAGAGTTTTTCATCTCCGTTTCTTCCGTTTTCAACTACACTTCGATATCTTCAGAATGGTATGAATTTGAATAAATGCCGAGTCGAATTGAGTGACTTTTGGTCAATGAATCAGAGGTAGGTGTGTAAAGTGCTAGACCAAAGCACGAGTCTAACTATTTACATCATAACTCTTAAGATACTTGGAGTTTTTCATCTCCGTTACTTCCGTTTTCAACTACACTTCGACATCTTCGAAATGGCATGAATTTGTATCAATTTGAAATTTAATTGAGTGACTTTTGGTCAATGAATCGGAGGTAGATGTGTAAACTGCTAGACCAAAGCACGAGTCTAACTATTTCCATCATAACTCTTAAGATACTTGGAGTTTTTCATCTCCGTTTCTTCCGTTTTCAACTACACTTCGACATCTTCGAAATGGCATGAATTTGAATCCATTTCAAATTTAATTGAGTGAGTTTTAGTCAATCAATCGGAGGTAGGTCTGTAAACTGCTAGACCAAAGCGCGAGTCTAACTATTTCCACAATAACTCTCAAAGTACTTGGAGTTTTTCTTATCTGTTTCTTCCGTTTTAAACTACACTTCGACTCTTTCGAAATGGAACAAATTTCAATGAATTCCAAGTTGAATTGAGTGAGTTATGGTCATTCAATCGGAGGTATGTCTGCAAAGTGCTCGACCAAAGCGCGAATCTAACTATTTCCATCTTAACTCTCAAAATATAAGTAGTTTTTCATCTCATTTTCTTCCGTTTTAAACTACACTTCGACTCCTTCGAAATGGAACAAATTTCATTGAATTACGTGTTGAATTGAGTGAGTTATGGTCATTAAATCGGAGGTAGGTCTGTAAACTGCTAGGCGAAAGCGCGAGTCTAACTATTTCTATCATAACTGTTAAAATACTTGGAGTTTTTCATCTCCGTTTCTTTCGTTTTCAACTACTCTTCGACATCTTCCAAATGGCATGAATTTGAATAAATTTCGAGTCGAATTGAGTGACTTATGGTCAATGAATCGGAGGTTGGTCTGTAAACTGCTAGACTAAAGCGCGAATCTAACTATTTCCATCTTAACTCTCAAAATACAAGTAGTTTTTCATCTCCGTTGCTTCCGTTTCAAACTACACTTCGACTCCTTCGAAATCGACCAAATGTCATTGAATTACGTATTGAATTGAGTGAGTTATGGTAATTAAATCGGAGGTAGGTCTGTAAACTGCTAGGCGAAAGCGCGAGTCTAACTATTTCATTCATAACTCTTAAAATACTTGGAGTTTTTTATCTCCGTTTCTTTCGTTTTTAACTACTCTTCGACATCTTCCAAATGGCATGAATTTGAACAAATTCCGAGTCGAATTGAGTGACTTATGGTCAATGAAACGGAGGGAGGTCAGTACACTGCTAGACCAAAGCGTGATTCTAACTATTTCCATCTTAACTCTCAAAATACAAGTAGTTTTTCATCGCCTTTGCTTCCGTTTTAAACTACACTTCGACTCCTTCGAAATGGAACAAATTTCATTGAATTACGTGTTGAATTGAGTGAGTTATGGTCATTCACTCGGAGGTAGATCTATAAACTGCTAGGCGAAAGCGCGAGTCTAACTATTTCTATCATAACTCTTAAAATAATTAGAGTTTTTCATCTCCGTTTCTTCCGTTTTCAACTACACATCGATATCTTCAGAATGGTATTAATTTGAATAAATTTCGAGTCGAATTGAGTGACTTATGGTCAATGAATCGGAGGTAGGTGTGTAAACTGCTAGACCAAAGCACGAGTCTAACTATTTTCATCATAACTGTTAAGATACTTGGAGTTTTTCATCTCCGTTTCTTCCGTTTTCAACTATACTTCGACATCTTCCAAATGGCATTAATTTGAATAAATTCCGAGTCGAATTGAGTGGTTTAATGAATCGGAGGTAGGTCCGTAAACGGCTATACCAAAGCCCGAGTCTAAATATGTCCATCATAACTCCTAAGATACTTGGAGTTTTTCATCTGTGTTTCTTTCATTTTCAACTACACTTCGACATCTTCAGAATGGCATGAATTTGAATCAATTCCGAGTTAAATTGATTAAGTTATGGTCAATCAATTGGAGGTTAGTCTGTAAACTGCTAGACCAAAGTGCGAGCCTAACTATTTCCACCATAACTCTCAAAATACATAGCTTTTTTCATCTCCGTTTCTTCCGTTTTAAACTACACTTCGAGTCCTTCGAAATGGAACAAATTTCAATGAATTCCGAGTTGAATTGAGTGAGTATTGGTCATTCACTCGGAGGTAGATCTGTAAACTGCTAGGCGAAAGCGTGAGTCTAACTATTTCTATCATAACTCTTAAAATAATTAGAGTTTTTCATCTCCGTTTCTTCCGTTTTCAACTACATTTCGATATCTTCAGAATGGTATGAATTCGAATAAATTCTGAGTCGAATTGAGGGACTTATGGTCAATGAATCGGAGGTAGGTGTGTAAACTGCTAGACTAAAGCACGAGTCTAACTATTTCCATCATAACTGTTAAGATACTTGGAGTTTTTCATCTCCGTTTCTTCCGTTTTCAACTACACTTCGACATCTTCGAAATGACATGAATTTGAATCCATTTCAAATTTAATTGAGTGAGTTTTAGTCAATCAATCGGAGGTAGGTCTGTAAACTGCTAGACCAAAGCGCGAGTCTAACTATTTCCACAATAACTCTCAAAATACTTGGAGTGTTTCTTCTCTGCTTCTTCCGTTTTAAACTATACTTCGACACCTTCAAAATGAAACAAAGTTCAATGAATTCCGAGTTGAATTGAGTGAGTTATGGTCATTCAATCGGAGGTATGTCTGCAAACTGCTAGACCAAAGCGCGAATCTAACTATTTCCATCTTAACTCTCAAAATATAAGTAGTTTTTCATCTCCTTTTCTTCCGTTTTAAACTACACTTCGACTCCTTTGTAATGGAACAAATTTTATTGAATTACGTGTTGAATTGAGTGAGTTATGGTCATTAAATCGGAGGTAGGTCTGTAAACTGCTAGGCGAAAGTGCGAGTCTAACTATTTCTATGATAACTCTTAAAATAATTAGAGTTTTTCATCTCCGTTTTTTCCGTTTTCAACTACACTTCGATATCTTCAGAATGGTATGAATTTGAATAAATTCCGAGTCGAATTGAGTGACTTTTGGTCAATGAATCGGAGGTAGGTGTGTAAACAGCTAGACCAAAGCACGAGTCTAACTATTTCCATCATAACTCTTAAGATACTTGGAGTTTTTCATCTCCGTTTCTTCCATTTTCAACTACAGTTCGACATCTTCGAAATGGCATAAATTTGATCCATTTGAAATTTAATTGAGTGAGTTTTAGTCAATCAATCGGAGGTAGGTCTGTAAACTGCTAGACCAAAGCGCGAGTCTAACTGTTTCTACAATAACACTCAAAATACTTGGAGTTTTTCTTCTCTGTTTCTTCCGTTTTAAACTACACTTCGACTCCTTCGAAATGGAACAAAGTTCAATGAATTCCGAGTTGAATTGAGTGAGTTATGGTCATTCAATCGGAGGTATGTCTGCAAACTGCTAGACCAAAGCGCGAATCTAACTATTTCCATCTTAACTCTCAAAATATAAGTAGTTTTTCATCTCCTTTTCTTCCGTTTTAAACTACACTTTGACTCCTTCGAAATGGAACAAATTTCATTGAATTACGTGTTGAATTGAGTGAGTTATGGTCATTAAATCGGAGGTAGGTATGTAAACGGCTAGGCGAAAGTGCGAGTCTAACTATTTCTATCATAACTCTTAAAATAATTAGAGTTTTTCATCTCCGTTTCTTCCGTTTTCAACTACACTTCGATATCTTCAGAATGGTATGAATTTGAATAAATTCCGAGTCGAATTAAATGACTTTTGGTCAATAAATCGGAGGTAGGTGTGTAAACTGCTTGACCAAAGCACGAGTCTAACTATTTCCATCATAACTCTTATGATACTTGGAGTTTTTCATCTCCGTTTCTTCCATTTTCAACTACACTTCGACATCTTCGAAATGGCATGAATTTGAATCCATTTCAAATTTAATTGAGTGAGTTTTAGTCAATCAATCGGAGGTAGGTCTGTAAACTGCTAGACCAAAGCGCGAGTCTAACTATTTCCACAATAACTCTGAAAATACTTGGAGTTTTTCTTCTCTATTTCTTCCGTTTTAAACTACACTTCGAGTCCTTCGAAATGGAACAAATTTCAATGAATTCCGAGTTGAATTGAGTGAGTTATGGTCATTCACTCGGAGGTAGATCTGTAAACTGCTAGGCGAAAGCGTGAGTCTAACTATTTTTATAATAACTCTTAAAATAATTAGAGTTTTTCATCTCCGTTTCTTCCGTTTTCAACTACACTTCGATATCTTCAGAATGGTAAGAATTTGAATAAATTCCGAGTCGAATTGAGTGACTTATGGTCATTGAATCGGAGGTAGGTGTGTAAACTGCTAGACCAAAGCACTAGTCTAACTATTTCCATCATAACTCTTAAGATACTTGGAGTTTTTCATCTCCGTTTCTTCCGTTTTCAACTACACTTCGACATCTTCGAAATGGCATGAATTTGAATCTATTTAAAATTTAATTGAGTGAGTTTTAGTCAATCAATCGGAGGTAGGTCTGTAAACTGCTAGACCAAAGCGCGAGTGTAACTATTTCCACAATAAGTCTCAAAATACTTGGAGTTTTTCTTCTCTGTTTCTTCCGTTTTAAACTACACTTCGACTCCTTCGAAATGGAACAAATTTCAATGAATTCCGAGTTGAATTGAGTGAGCTTTGGTCATTCACTCGGAGGTAGATCTGTAAAGTGCTAGGCGAAAGCGAGAGGCTAACTATTTCTATCATAACTCTTAAAATAATTAGAGTTTTTCATCTCCGTTTCATCCGTTTTCAACTACACTTCGATATCTTCAGAATGGTATGAATTTGAATAAATTCCGAGTCGAATTGAGTTACTTATGGTCAATGAATCAGAGGTAGGTCTGTAAACTGCTAGACCAAAGTGCGAGCCTAAATATGTCCATCATAACTCTTAAAATAATTAGAGTTTTTTATCTCCGTTTCTTCCGTTTTCAACTACACTTCGATATCTTCAGAATGGTATGAATTTGAATAAATTCTGAGTCGAATTGAGTGACTTATGGTCAATGAATCGGAGGTAGGTGTGTAAACTGCTAGACCAAAGCACGAGTCTAACTATTTCCATCATAACTCTTAAGATACTTGGTGTTTTTCATCTCCGTTTCTTCCGTTTTCAACTACACTTCGACATCTTCGAAATGGCATGAATTTGAAATCATTTCAAATTTAATTGAGTGAGTTTTAGTCAATCAATCGGAGGTAGGTCTGTAAACTGCTAGACCAAAGCGCGAGTCTAACTATTTCCACAATAACTCTCAAAATACTTGGAGTTTTTCTTTTCTGCTTCTTCCGTTTTAAAGTACACTTCGACTCCTTCGAAATGGAACAAAGTTCAATGAATTCAGAGTTGAATTGAGTGAGTTATGGTCATTCAATCGGAGGTATATCTGCAAATTGCTAGACCAAAGCGCGAATCTTACTATTTCCATCTTAACTCTCAAAATATAAGTAGTTTTTCATCTCCTTTTCTTCCGTTTTAAACTACACTTCGACTCCTTCGAAATGGAACAAATTTCATTGAATTACGTGTTGAATTGAGTGAGTTATGGTCATCAAATCGGAGGTAGGTCTGTAAACTGTTAGGCGAAAGTGCGAGTCTAACTATTTCTATCATAACTCTTAAAATAATTAGAGTTTTTCATCTCCGTTTCTTCCGTTTTCAACTACACTTCGACATCTTCGAAATCGCATGAATTTGAATCCATTTCAAATTTAATTGAGTGAGTTTTAGTCAATCAATCGGAGGTAGGTCTGTAAACTGCTAGACCAAAGCGCGAGTCTAACTATTTCCACAATAACTCTCAAAATACTTGGAATTTTTCTTATCTGTTTCTTCCGTTTTAAACTACACTTCGACTCTTTCGAAATGGAACAAATTTCAATTAATTCCAAGTTGAATTGAGTGAGTTATGGTCATTCAATCGGAGGTATGTCTGCAAAGTGCTCGACCAAAGCGCGAATCTAACTATTTCCATCTTAACTCTCAAAATATAAGTAGTTTTTCATCTCATTTTCTTCTGTTTTAAACTACACTTCGACTCCCTCGAAATGGAACAAATTTCATTGAATTACGTGTTGAATTGAGTGAGTTATGGTCATTAAATCGGAGGTAAGTCTGTAAACTGCTAGGCGAAAGCGCGAGTCTAACTATTTCTATCATAACTGTTAAAATACTTGGAGTTTTTCATCTCCGTTTCTTTCGTTTTCAACTACTCTTCGACATCTTCTAAATGGCATGAATTTGAATAAATTTCGAGTCGAATTGAGTGACTTATGGTCAATGAATCGGAGGTTGGTCTGTAAACTGCTAGACCAAAGCGCGAATCTAACTATTTCCATCTTAACTCTCAAAATACAAGTAGTTTTTCATCTCCGTTGCTTCCGTTTTAAACTACACTTCGACTCCTTCGAAATCAACCAAATGTCATTGAATTACGTATTGAATTGAGTGAGTTATGGTCATTAAATCGGAGGTAGGTCTGTAAACTGCTAGGCGAAAGCGCGAGTCTAACTATTTCTATCATAACTCTTAAAATACTTGGAGTTTTTTATCTCCGTTTCTTTCGTTTTCAACTACTCTTCGACATCTTCCAAATGGCATGAATTTGAACAAATTCCGAGTCGAATTGAGTGACTTATGGTCAATGAAACGGAGGGAGGTCAGTACACTGCTAGACCAAAGCGTGAATCTAACTATTTCCATCTTAACTCTCAAAATACAAGTAGTTTTTCATCTCCTTTGCTTCCGTTTTAAACTACACTTCGACTCCTTCGAAATGGAACAAATTTCATTGAATTACGTGTTGAAATGAGTGAGTTATGGTCATTCACTCGGAGGTAGATCTATAAACCGCTAGGCGAAAGCGCGAGTCTAACTATTTCTATCATAACTCTTAAAATAATTAGAGTTTTTCATCTCCGTTTCTTCCGTTTTCAACTACACTTCGATATCTTCAGAATGGTATTAATTTGAATAAATTTCGAGTCGAATTGAGTGACTTATGGTCAATGAATCGGAGGTAGGTGTGTAAACTGCTAGACCAAAGCACGAGTCTAACTATTTCCATCATAACTGTTAAGATACTTGGAGTTTTTCATCTCCGTTTCTTCCGTTTTCAACTATACTTCGACATCTTCCAAATGGCAATAATTTGAATAAATTCCGAGTCGAATTGAGTGGTTTATTGAATCGGAGGTAGGTCCGTAAACGGCTATACCAAAGCCCGAGTCTAAATATGTCCATCATAACTCTTAAGATACTTGGAGTTTTTCATCTCTGTTTCTTTCATTTTCAACTACACTTCGACATCTTCAGAATGGCATGAATTTGAATCAATTCCGAGTTAAATTGAGTAAGTTATGGTCAATCAATTGGAGGTTAGTCTGTAAACTGCTAGACCAAAGTGCGAGTCTAACTATTTCCACCATAACTCTCAAAATACTTAGCTTTTTTCATCTCCGTTTCTTCCGTTTTAAACTACACTTCGAGTCCTTCGAAATGGAACAAATTTCAATGGATTCCGAGTTGATTTGAGTGGGTATTGGTCATTCACTCGGAGGTAGATCTGTAAACTGCTAGGCGAAAGCGTGAGTCTAACTATTTCTATCATAACTCTTAAAATAATTAGAGTTTTTCATCTCCGTTTCTTCCGTTTTCAACTACACTTCGATATCTTCAGAATGGTATGAATTTGAATAAATTCTGAGTCGAATTGAGTGACTTATGGTCAATGAATCGGAGGTAGGTATGTAAACTGCTAGACTAAAGCACGAGTCTAACTATTTCCATCATAACTGTTAAGATACTTGGAGTTTTTCATCTCCGTTTCTTCCGTTTTCAACTACACTTCGACATCTTCGAAATGGCATGAATTTGAATCCATTTCAATTTTAATTGAGTGAGTTTTAGTCAATCAATCGGAGGTAGGTCTGTAAACTGCTAGACCAAAGCGCGAGTCTAACTATTTCCACAATAACTCTCAAAATACTTGGAGTTTTTCTTCTCTGTTTCTTCCGTTTTAAACTATACTTCGACTCCTTCGAAATGAAACAAAGTTCAATGAATTCCGAGTTGAATTGAGTGAGTTATGGTCATTCAATCGGAGGTATGTCTGCAAACTGCTAGACCAAAGCGCGAATCTAACTATTTCCATCTTAACTCTCAAAATATAAGTAGTTTTTCATCTCCTTTTCTTCCGTTTTAAACTACACTTCGACTCCTTCGAAATGGAACAAATTTCATTGAATTACGTGTTGAATTGAGTGAGTTATGGTCATTAAATCGGAGGTAGGTCTGTAAACTGCTAGGCGAAAGTACGAGTCTAACTATTTCTATCATAACTCTTAAAATAATTAGAGTTTTTCATCTCCGTTTCTTCCGTTTTCAACTACACTTCGATATCTTCAGAATGGTATGAATTTGAATAAATTCCGAGTCGAATTGAGTGACTTTTGGTCAATGAATCGGAGGTAGGTGTGTAAACTGCTAGACCAAAGCACGAGTCTAACTATTTCCATCATAACTCTTAAGATACTTGGAGTTTTTCATCTCAGTTTCTTCCATTTTCAACTACACTTCGACATCTTCGAAATGGCATGAATTTGAATCCATTTGAAATTTAATTGATTGAGTTTTAGTCAATCAATCGGAGGTAGGTCTGTAAACTGCTAGACCAAAGCGCGAGTCTAACTATTTCCACAATAACTCTCAAAATACTTGGAGTTTTTCTTATCTGTTTCTTCTGTTTTAAACTACACTTCGACTCTTTCGAAATGGAACAAATTTCAATGAATTCCAAGTTGAATTGAGTGAGTTATGGTCATTCAATCGGAGGTATGTCTGCAAAGTGCTCGACCAAAGCGCGAATCTAACTATTTCCATCTTAACTCTCAAAATATAAGTAGTTTTTCATCTCATTTTCTTCTGTTTTAAACTACACTTCGACTCCCTCGAAATGGAACAAATTTCATTGAATTACGTGTTGAATTGAGTGAGTTATGGTCATTAAATCGGAGGTAGGTCTGTAAACTGCTAGGCGAAAGCGCGAGTCTAACTATTTCTATCATAACTGTTAAAATACTTGGAGTTTTTCATCTCCGTTTCTTTCGTTTTCAACTACTCTTCGACATCTTCTAAATGGCATGAATTTGAATAAATTTCGAGTCGAATTGAGTGACTTATGGTCAATGAATCGGAGGTTGGTCTGTAAATTGCTAGACCAAAGCGCGAATCTAACTATTTCCATCTTAACTCTCAAAATACAAGTAGTTTTTCATCTCCGTTGCTTCCGTTTTAAACTACACTTCGACTCCTTCGAAGTCGACCAAATGTCATTGAATTACGTATTGAATTGAGTGAGTTATGGTCATTAAATCGGAGGTAGGTCTGTAAACTGCTAGGCGAAAGCGCGAGTCTAACTATTTCTATCATAACTCTTAAAATACTTGGAGTTTTTTATCTCCGTTTCTTTCGTTTTCAACTACTCTTCAATGAATTCCGAGTTGAATTGAGTGAGTTATGGTCATTCAATCGGAGGTATGTCTGCAAACTGCTAGACCAAAGCGCGAATCTAACTATTTCCATCTTAACTCTCAAAATATAAGTAGTTTTTCATCTCCTTTTCTTCCGTTTTAAACTACACTTCGACTCCTTCGAAATGGAACAAATTTCATTGAATTACGTGTTGAATTGAGTGAGTTATGGTCATTAAATCGGAGGTAGGTCTGTAAACTGCTAGGCGAAAGTACGAGTCTAACTATTTCTATCATAACTCTTAAAATAATTAGAGTTTTTCATCTCCGTTTCTTCCGTTTTCAACTACACTTCGATATCTTCAGAATGGTATGAATTTGAATAAATTCCGAGTCGAATTGAGTGACTTTTGGTCAATGAATCGGAGGTAGGTGTGTAAACTGCTAGACCAAAGCACGAGTCTAACTATTTCCATCATAACTCTTAAGATACTTGGAGTTTTTCATCTCAGTTTCTTCCATTTTCAACTACACTTCGACATCTTCGAAATGGCATGAATTTGAATCCATTTGAAATTTAATTGACTGAGTTTTAGTCAATCAATCGGAGGTAGGTCTGTAAACTGCTAGACCAAAGCGCGAGTCTAACTATTTCCACAATAACTCTCAAAATACTTGGAGTTTTTCTTATCTGTTTCTTCTGTTTTAAACTACACTTCGACTCTTTCGAAATGGAACAAATTTCAATGAATTCCAAGTTGAATTGAGTGAGTTATGGTCATTCAATCGGAGGTATGTCTGCAAAGTGCTCGACCAAAGCGCGAATCTAACTATTTCCATCTTAACTCTCAAAATATAAGTAGTTTTTCATCTCATTTTCTTCTGTTTTAAACTACACTTCGACTCCCTCGAAATGGAACAAATTTCATTGAATTACGTGTTGAATTGAGTGAGTTATGGTCATTAAATCGGAGGTAGGTCTGTAAACTGCTAGGCGAAAGCGCGAGTCTAACTATTTCTATCATAACTGTTAAAATACTTGGAGTTTTTCATCTCCGTTTCTTTCGTTTTCAACTACTCTTCGACATCTTCTAAATGGCATGAATTTGAATAAATTTCGAGTCGAATTGAGTGACTTATGGTCAATGAATCGGAGGTTGGTCTGTAAATTGCTAGACCAAAGCGCGAATCTAACTATTTCCATCTTAACTCTCAAAATACAAGTAGTTTTTCATCTCCGTTGCTTCCGTTTTAAACTACACTTCGACTCCTTCGAAGTCGACCAAATGTCATTGAATTACGTATTGAATTGAGTGAGTTATGGTCATTAAATCGGAGGTAGGTCTGTAAACTGCTAGGCGAAAGCGCGAGTCTAACTATTTCTATCATAACTCTTAAAATACTTGGAGTTTTTTATCTCCGTTTCTTTCGTTTTCAACTACTCTTCGACATCTTCCAAATGGCATGAATTTGAACAAATTCCGAGTCGAATTGAGTGACTTATGGTCAATGAAACGGAGGGAGGTCAGTACACTGCTAGACCAAAGCGTGAATCTAACTATTTCCATCTTAACTCTCAAAATACAAGTAGTTTTTCATCTCCTTTGCTTCCGTTTTAAACTACACTTCGACTCCTTCGAAATGGAACAAATTTCATTGAATTACGTGTTGAAATGAGTGAGTTATGGTCATTCACTCGGAGGTAGATCTATAAACCGCTAGGCGAAAGCGCGAGTCTAACTATTTCTATCATAACTCTTAAAATAATTAGAGTTTTTCATCTCCGTTTCTTCCGTTTTCAACTACACTTCGATATCTTCAGAATGGTATTAATTTGAATAAATTTCGAGTCGAATTGAGTGACTTATGGTCAATGAATCGGAGGTAGGTGTGTAAACTGCTAGACCAAAGCACGAGTCTAACTATTTCCATCATAACTGTTAAGATACTTGGAGTTTTTCATCTCCGTTTCTTCCGTTTTCAACTATACTTCGACATCTTCCAAATGGCAATAATTTGAATAAATTCCGAGTCGAATTGAGTGGTTTATTGAATCGGAGGTAGGTCCGTAAACGGCTATACCAAAGCCCGAGTCTAAATATGTCCATCATAACTCTTAAGATACTTGGAGTTTTTCATCTCTGTTTCTTTCATTTTCAACTACACTTCGACATCTTCAGAATGGCATGAATTTGAACAAATTCCGAGTCGAATTGAGTGACTTATGGTCAATGAAACGGAGGGAGGTCAGTACACTGCTAGACCAAAGCGTGAATCTAACTATTTCCATCTTAACTCTCAAAATACAAGTAGTTTTTCATCTCCTTTGCTTCCGTTTTAAACTACACTTCGACTCCTTCGAAATGGAACAAATTTCATTGAATTACGTGTTGAAATGAGTGAGTTATGGTCATTCACTCGGAGGTAGATCTATAAACCGCTAGGCGAAAGCGCGAGTCTAACTATTTCTATCATAACTCTTAAAATAATTAGAGTTTTTCATCTCCGTTTCTTCCGTTTTCAACTACACTTCGATATCTTCAGAATGGTATTAATTTGAATAAATTTCGAGTCGAATTGAGTGACTTATGGTCAATGAATCGGAGGTAGGTGTGTAAACTGCTAGACCAAAGCACGAGTCTAACTATTTCCATCATAACTGTTAAGATACTTGGAGTTTTTCATCTCCGTTTCTTCCGTTTTCAACTATACTTCGACATCTTCCAAATGGCAATAATTTGAATAAATTCCGAGTCGAATTGAGTGGTTTATTGAATCGGAGGTAGGTCCGTAAACGGCTATACCAAAGCCCGAGTCTAAATATGTCCATCATAACTCTTAAGATACTTGGAGTTTTTCATCTCTGTTTCTTTCATTTTCAACTACACTTCGACATCTTCAGAATGGCATGAATTTGAATCAATTCCGAGTTAAATTGAGTAAGTTATGGTTAATCAATTGGAGATTAGTCTGTAAACTGCTAGACCAAAGTGCGAGTCTAACTATTTCCACCATAACTCTCAAAATACTTAGCTTTTTTCATCTCCGTTTCTTCCGTTTTAAACTACACTTCGAGTCCTTCGAAATGGAACAAATTTCAATGGATTCCGAGTTGAATTGAGTGGGTATTGGTCATTCACTCGGAGGTAGATCTGTAAACTGCTAGGCGAAAGCGTGAGTCTAACTATTTCTATCATAACTCTTAAAATAATTAGAGTTTTTCATCTCCGTTTCTTCCGTTTTCAACTACACTTCGATATCTTCAGAATGGTATGAATTTGAATAAATTCTGAGTCGAATTGAGTGACTTATGGTCAATGAATCGGAGGTAGGTATGTAAACTGCTAGACTAAAGCACGAGTCTAACTATTTCCATCATAACTGTTAAGATACTTGGAGTTTTTCATCTCCGTTTCTTCCGTTTTCAACTACACTTCGACATCTTCGAAATGGCATGAATTTGAATCCATTTCAATTTTAATTGAGTGAGTTTTAGTCAATCAATCGGAGGTAGGTCTGTAAACTGCTAGACCAAAGCGCGAGTCTAACTATTTCCACAATAACTCTCAAAATACTTGGAGTTTTTCTTCTCTGTTTCTTCCGTTTTAAACTATACTTCGACTCCTTCGAAATGAAACAAAGTTCAATGAATTCCGAGTTGAATTGAGTGAGTTATGGTCATTCAATCGGAGGTATGTCTGCAAACTGCTAGACCAAAGCGCGAATCTAACTATTTCCATCTTAACTCTCAAAATATAAGTAGTTTTTCATCTCCTTTTCTTCCGTTTTAAACTACACTTCGACTCCTTCGAAATGGAACAAATTTCATTGAATTACGTGTTGAATTGAGTGAGTTATGGTCATTAAATCGGAGGTAGGTCTGTAAACTGCTAGGCGAAAGTACGAGTCTAACTATTTCTATCATAACTCTTAAAATAATTAGAGTTTTTCATCTCCGTTTCTTCCGTTTTCAACTACACTTCGATATCTTCAGAATGGTATGAATTTGAATAAATTCCGAGTCGAATTGAGTGACTTTTGGTCAATGAATCGGAGGTAGGTGTGTAAACTGCTAGACCAAAGCACGAGTCTAACTATTTCCATCATAACTCTTAAGATACTTGGAGTTTTTCATCTCAGTTTCTTCCATTTTCAACTACACTTCGACATCTTCGAAATGGCATGAATTTGAATCCATTTGAAATTTAATTGACTGAGTTTTAGTCAATCAATCGGAGGTAGGTCTGTAAACTGCTAGACCAAAGCGCGAGTCTAACTATTTCCACAATAACTCTCAAAATACTTGGAGTTTTTCTTATCTGTTTCTTCTGTTTTAAACTACACTTCGACTCTTTCGAAATGGAACAAATTTCAATGAATTCCAAGTTGAATTGAGTGAGTTATGGTCATTCAATCGGAGGTATGTCTGCAAAGTGCTCGACCAAAGCGCGAATCTAACTATTTCCATCTTAACTCTCAAAATATAAGTAGTTTTTCATCTCATTTTCTTCTGTTTTAAACTACACTTCGACTCCCTCGAAATGGAACAAATTTCATTGAATTACGTGTTGAATTGAGTGAGTTATGGTCATTAAATCGGAGGTAGGTCTGTAAACTGCTAGGCGAAAGCGCGAGTCTAACTATTTCTATCATAACTGTTAAAATACTTGGAGTTTTTCATCTCCGTTTCTTTCGTTTTCAACTACTCTTCGACATCTTCTAAATGGCATGAATTTGAATAAATTTCGAGTCGAATTGAGTGACTTATGGTCAATGAATCGGAGGTTGGTCTGTAAATTGCTAGACCAAAGCGCGAATCTAACTATTTCCATCTTAACTCTCAAAATACAAGTAGTTTTTCATCTCCGTTGCTTCCGTTTTAAACTACACTTCGACTCCTTCGAAGTCGACCAAATGTCATTGAATTACGTATTGAATTGAGTGAGTTATGGTCATTAAATCGGAGGTAGGTCTGTAAACTGCTAGGCGAAAGCGCGAGTCTAACTATTTCTATCATAACTCTTAAAATACTTGGAGTTTTTTATCTCCGTTTCTTTCGTTTTCAACTACTCTTCGACATCTTCCAAATGGCATGAATTTGAACAAATTCCGAGTCGAATTGAGTGACTTATGGTCAATGAAACGGAGGGAGGTCAGTACACTGCTAGACCAAAGCGTGAATCTAACTATTTCCATCTTAACTCTCAAAATACAAGTAGTTTTTCATCTCCTTTGCTTCCGTTTTAAACTACACTTCGACTCCTTCGAAATGGAACAAATTTCATTGAATTACGTGTTGAAATGAGTGAGTTATGGTCATTCACTCGGAGGTAGATCTATAAACCGCTAGGCGAAAGCGCGAGTCTAACTATTTCTATCATAACTCTTAAAATAATTAGAGTTTTTCATCTCCGTTTCTTCCGTTTTCAACTACACTTCGATATCTTCAGAATGGTATTAATTTGAATAAATTTCGAGTCGAATTGAGTGACTTATGGTCAATGAATCGGAGGTAGGTGTGTAAACTGCTAGACCAAAGCACGAGTCTAACTATTTCCATCATAACTGTTAAGATACTTGGAGTTTTTCATCTCCGTTTCTTCCGTTTTCAACTATACTTCGACATCTTCCAAATGGCAATAATTTGAATAAATTCCGAGTCGAATTGAGTGGTTTATTGAATCGGAGGTAGGTCCGTAAACGGCTATACCAAAGCCCGAGTCTAAATATGTCCATCATAACTCTTAAGATACTTGGAGTTTTTCATCTCTGTTTCTTTCATTTTCAACTACACTTCGACATCTTCAGAATGGCATGAATTTGAATCAATTCCGAGTTAAATTGAGTAAGTTATGGTCAATCAATTGGAGGTTAGTCTGTAAACTGCTAGACCAAAGTGCGAGTCTAACTATTTCCACCATAACTCTCAAAATACTTAGCTTTTTTCATCTCCGTTTCTTCCGTTTTAAACTACACTTCGAGTCCTTCGAAATGGAACAAATTTCAATGGATTCCGAGTTGAATTGAGTGGGTATTGGTCATTCACTCGGAGGTAGATCTGTAAACTGCTAGGCGAAAGCGTGAGTTTAACTATTTCTATCATAACTCTTAAAATAATTAGAGTTTTTCATCTCCGTCTCTTCCGTTTTCAACTACACTTCGATATCTTCAGAATGGTATGAATTTGAATAAATTCTGAGTCGAATTGAGTGACTTATGGTCAATGAATCGGAGGTAGGTGTGTAAACTGCTAGACTAAAGCACGAGTCTAACTATTTCCATCATAACTGTTAAGATACTTGGAGTTTTTCATCTCCGTTTCTTCCGTTTTCAACTACACTTCGACATCTTCGAAATGGCATGAATTTGAATCCATTTCAAATTTAATTGAGTGAGTTTTAGTCAATCAATCGGAGGTAGGTCTGTAAACTGCTAGACCAAAGCGCGAGTCTAACTATTTCCACAATAACTCTCAAAATACTTGGAGTTTTTCTTCTCTGTTTCTTCCGTTTTAAACTATACTTCGACTCCTTCGAAATGAAACAAAGTTCAATGAATTCCGAGTTGAATTGAGTGAGTTATGGTCATTCAATCGGAGGTATGTCTGCAAACTGCTAGACCAAAGCGCGAATCTAACTATTTCCATCTTAACTCTCAAAATATAAGTAGTTTTTCATCTCCTTTTCTTCCATTTTAAACTACACTTCGACTCCTTCGAAATGGAACAAATTTCATTGAATTACGTGTTGAATTGAGTGAGTTATGGTCATTAAATCGGAGGTAGGTCTGTAAACTGCTAGGCGAAAGTGCGAGTCTAACTATTTCTATCATAACTCTTAAAATAATTAGAGTTTTTCATCTCCGTTTCTTCCGTTTTCAACTACACTTCGATATCTTCAGAATGGTATGAATTTGAATAAATTCCGAGTCGAATTGAGTGACTTTTGGTCAATGAATCGGAGGTAGGTGTGTAAACTGCTAGACCAAAGCACGAGTCTAACTATTTCCATCATAACTCTTAAGATACTTGGAGTTTTTCATCTCCGTTTCTTCCATTTTCAACTAAACTTCGACATCTTCGAAATGGCATGAATTTGAATCCATTTGAAATTTAATTGAGTGAGTTTTAGTCAATCAATCGGAGGTAGGTCTGTAAACTGCTAGACCAAAGCGCGAGTCTAACTATTTCCACAATAACTCTCAAAATACTTGAAGTTTTTCTTCTCTGTTTCTTCCGTTTTAAACTACACTTCGACTCCTTCGAAATGGAACAAAGTTCAATGAATTCCGAGTTGAATTGAGTGAGTTATGGTCATTCAATCGGAGGTATGTCTGCAAACTGCTAGACCAAAGCGCGAATCTAACTATTTCCATCTTAACTCTCAAAATATAAGTAGTTTTTCATCTCCTTTTCTTCCGTTTTAAACTACATTTTGACTCCTTCGAAATGGAACAAATTTCATTGAATTACGTGTTGAATTGAGTGAGTTATGGTCATTAAATCGGAGGTAGGTATGTAAACTGCTAGGCGAAAGTGCGAGTCTAACTATTTCTATCATTACTCTTAAAATAATTAGAGTTTTTCATCTCCGTTTCTTCCGTTTTCAACTACAATTCGATATCTTCAGAATGGTATGAATTTGAATAAATTCCGAGTCGAATTGAGTGACTTTTGGTCAATGAATCGGAGGTAGGTGTGTAAACTGCTTGACCAAAGCACGAGTCTAACTATTTCCATCATAACTCTTAAGATACTTGGAGTTTTTCTTCTCTGTTTCTTCCGTTTTAAACTACACTTCGACTCCTTCGAAATGGAACAAATTTCAATGAATTCCGAATTTAATTGAGTGACTTATGGTCATTCACTCGGAGGTAGATCTGTAAACAGCTAGGCGAAAGCGCGAGTCTAACTTTTTCTATCATAACTCTTAAAATAATTAGAGTTTTTCATCTCCGTTTCTTCCGTTTTCAACTACACTTCGATATCTTCAGAATGGTATGAATTTGAATAAATTCCGAGTCGAATTGAGTGACTTTGGTCAATGAATCGGAGGTAGGTGTGTAAACTGCTAGACCAAAGCACGAGTCTAAATATTTCCATCATAACTCTTAAGATACTTGGAGTTTTTCATCTCCGTTTCTTCCATTTTCAACTACACTTCGACATCTTCGAAATGGCATCAATTTGAATCCATTTGAAATTTAATTGAGTGAGTTTTAGTCAATCAATCGGAGGTAGGTCTGTAAACTGCTAGACCAAAGCGCGAGTCTAACTATTTCCACAATAACTCTCAAAATACTTGAAGTTTTTCTTCTCTGTTTCTTCCGTTTTAAACTACACTTCGACTCCTTCGAAATGGAACAAAGTTCAATGAATTCCGAGTTGAATTGAGTGAGTTATGGTCATTCAATCGGAGGTATGTCTGCAACCTGCTAGACCAAAGCGCGAATCTAACTATTTCCATCTTAACTCTCAAAATATAAGTAGTTTTTCATCTCCTTTTCTTCCGTTTTAAACTACACTTCGACTCCTTCGAAATGGAACAAATTTCATTGAATTACGTGTTGAATTGAGTGAGTTATGGTCATTAAATCGGAGGTAGGTCTGTAAACTGCTAGGCGAAAGTACGAGTCTAACTATTTCTATCATAACTCTTAAAATAATTAGAGTTTTTCATCTCCGTTTCTTCCGTTTTCAACTACACTTCGATATCTTCAGAATGGTATGAATTTGAATAAATTCCGAGTCGAATTGAGTGACTTTTGGTCAATGAATCAGAGGTAGGTGTGTAAACTGCTAGACCAAAGCACGAGTCTAACTATTTCCATCATAACTCTTAAGATACTTGGAGTTTTTCATCTCAGTTTCTTCCATTTTCAACTACACTTCGACATCTTCGAAATGGCATGAATTTGAATCCATTTGAAATTTAATTGACTGAGTTTTAGTCAATCAATCGGAGGTAGGTCTGTAAACTGCTAGACCAAAGCGCGAGTCTAACTATTTCCACAATAACTCTCAAAATACTTGGAGTTTTTCTTATCTATTTCTTCCGTTTTAAACTACACTTCGACTCTTTCGAAATGGAACAAATTTCAATGAATTCCAAGTTGAATTGAGTGAGTTATGGTCATTCAATCGGAGGTATGTCTGCAAAGTGCTCGACCAAAGCGCGAATCTAACTATTTCCATCTTAACTCTCAAAATATAAGTAGTTTTGCATCTCATTTTCTTCTGTTTTAAACTAAACTTCGACTCCTTCGAAATGGAACAAATTTCATTGAATTACGTGTTGAATTGAGTGAGTTATGGTCATTAAATCGGAGGTAGGTCTGTAAACTGCTAGGCGAAAGCGCGAGTCTAACTATTTCTATCATAACTGTTAAAATACTTGGAGTTTTTCATCTCCGTTTCTTTCGTTTTCAACTACTCTTCGACATCTTCTAAATGGCATGAATTTGAATAAATTTCGAGTCGAATTGAGTGACTTATGGTCAATGAATCGGAGGTTGGTCTGTAAATTGCTAGACCAAAGCGCGAATCTAACTATTTCCATCTTAACTCTCAAAATACAAGTAGTTTTTCATCTCCGTTGCTTCCGTTTTAAACTACACTTCGACTCCTTCGAAATCGACCAAATGTCATTGAATTACGTATTGAATTGAGTGAGTTATGGTCATTAAATCGGAGGTAGGTCTGTAAACTGCTAGGCGAACGCGCGAGTCTAACTATTTCTATCATAACTCTTAAAATACTTGGAGTTTTTTATCTCCGTTTCTTTCGTTTTCAACTACTCTTCGACATCTTCCAAATGGCATGAATTTGAACAAATTCCGAGTCGAATTGAGTGACTTATGGTCAATGAAACGGAGGGAGGTCAGTACACTGCTAGACCAAAGCGTGAATCTAACTATTTCCATCTTAACTCTCAAAATACAAGTAGTTTTTCATCTCCTTTGCTTCTGTTTTAAACTACACTTCGACTCCTTCGAAATGGAACAAATTTCAATGAATTACGTGTTGAAATGAGTGAGTTATGGTCATTCACTCGGAGGTAGATCTATAAACTGCTAAGCGAAAGCGCGAGTCTAACTATTTCTATCATAACTCTTAAAATAATTAGAGTTTTTCATCTCCGTTTCTTCCGTTTTCAACTACACTTAGATATCTTCAGAATGGTATTAATTTGAATAAATTTCGAGTCGAATTGAGTGACTTATGGTCAATGAATCGGAGGTAGGTGTGTAAACTGCTAGACCAAAGCACGAGTCTAACTATTTCCATCATAACTGTTAAGATACTTGGAGTTTTTCATCTCCGTTTCTTCCGTTTTCAACTATACTTCGACATCTTCCAAATGGCATTAATTTGAATAAATTCCGAGTCGAATTGAGTGGTTTATTGAATCGGAGGTAGGTCCGTAAACGGCTATACCAAAGCCCGAGTCTAAATATGTCCATCATAACTCTTAAGATACTTGGAGTTTTTGATCTCTGTTTCTTTCATTTTCAACTACACTTCGACATCTTCAGAATGGCATGAATTTGAATCAATTCCGAGTTAAATTGAGTAAGTTATGGTCAATCAATTGGAGGTTAGTCTGTAAACTGCTAGACCAAAGTGCGAGTCTAACTATTTCCACCATAACTCTCAAAATACTTAGCTTTTTTCATCTCCGTTTCTTCCGTTTTAAACTACACTTCGAGTCCTTCGAAATGGAACAAATTTTAATGGATTCCGAGTTGAATTGAGTGAGTATTGGTCATTCACTCGGAGGTAGATCTGTAAACTGCTAGGCGAAAGCGTGAGTTTAACTATTTCTATCATAACTCTTAAAATAATTAGAGTTTTTCATCTCCGTTTCTTCCGTTTTCAACTACACTTCGATATCTTCAGAATGGTATGAATTTGAATAAATTCTGAGTCGAATTGAGTGACTTATGGTCAATGAATCGGAGGTAGGTGTGTAAACTGCTAGACTAAAGCACGAGTCTAACTATTTCCATCATAACTGTTAAGATACTTGGAGTTTTTCATCTCCGTTTCTTCCGTTTTCAACTACACTTCGACATCTTCGAAATGGCATGAATTTGAATCCATTTCAAATTTAATTAAGTGAGTTTTAGTCAATCAATCGGAGGTAGGTCTGTAAACTGCTAGACCAAAGCGCGAGTCTAACTATTTCCACAATAACTCTCAAAATACTTGGAGTTTTTCTTCTCTGTTTCTTCCGTTTTAAACTATACTTCGACTCCTTCGAAATGAAACAAAGTTCAATGAATTCCGAGTTGAATTGAGTGAGTTATGGTCATTCAATCGGAGGTATGTCTGGAAACTGCTAGACCAAAGATCGAATCTAACTATTTCCATCTTAACTCTCAAAATATAAGTAGTTTTTCATCTCCTTTTCTTCCATTTTAAACTACACTTCGACTCCTTCGAAATGTAACAAATTTCATTGAATTACGTGTTGAATTGAGTGAGTTATGGTCATTAAATCGGAGGTAGGTCTGTAAACTGCTAGGCGAAAGTGCGAGTCTAACTATTTCTATCATAACTCTTAAAATAATTAGAGTTTTTCATCTCCGTTTCTTCCGTTTTCAACTACACTTCGATATCTTCAGAATGGTATGAATTTGAATAAATTCCGAGTCGAATTGAGTGACTTTTGGTCAATGAATCGGAGGTAGGTGTGTAAACTGCTAGACCAAAGCACGAGTCTAACTATTTCCATCATAACTCTTAAGATACTTGGAGTTTTTCATCTCCGTTTCTTCCATTTTCAACTAAACTTCGACATCTTCGAAATGGCATGAATTTGAATCCATTTGAAATTTAATTGAGTGAGTTTTAGTCAATCAATCGGAGGTAGGTCTGTAAACTGCTAGACCAAAGCGCGAGTCTAACTATTTCCACAATAACTCTCAAAATACTTGAAGTTTTTCTTCTCTGTTTCTTCCGTTTTAAACTACACTTCGACTCCTTCGAAATGGAACAAAGTTCAATGAAGTCCGAGTTGAATTGAGTGAGTTATGGTCATTCAATCGGAGGTATGTCTGCAAACTGCTAGACCAAAGCGCGAATCTAACTATTTCCATCTTAACTCTCAAAATATAAGTAGTTTTTCATCTCCTTTTCTTCCGTTTTAAACTACATTTTGACTCCTTCGAAATGGAACAAATTTCATTGAATTACGTGTTGAATTGAGTGAGTTATGGTCATTAAATCGGAGGTAGGTATGTAAACTGCTAGGCGAAAGTGCGAGTCTAACT
Organism: Tasmannia lanceolata; assembly: GCF_043159265.1. NCBI lineage: Eukaryota > Viridiplantae > Streptophyta > Magnoliopsida > Canellales > Winteraceae > Tasmannia > Tasmannia lanceolata. The sequence goes on from NW_027518695.1 coordinate 41,660,801, forward strand.
ATTTCTATCATAACTCTTAAAATAATTAGAGTTTTTCATCTCCGTTTCTTCCGTTTTCAACTACAATTCCATATCTTCAGAATGGTATGAATTTGAATAAATTCCGAGTCGAATTGAGTGACTTTTGGTCAATGAATCGGAGGTAGGTGTGTAAACTGCTTGACCAAAGCACGAGTCTAACTATTTCCATCATAACTCTTAAGATACTTGGAGTTTTTCTTCTCTGTTTCTTCCGTTTTAAACTACACTTCGACTCCTTCGAAATGGAACAAATTTCAATGAATTCCGAGTTGAATTGAGTGACTTATGGTCATTCACTCGGAGGTAGATCTGTAAACAGCTAGGCGAAAGCGCGAGTCTAAATATTTCTATCATAACTCTTAAAATAATTAGAGTTTTTCATCTCCGTTTCTTCCGTTTTCAACTACACTTCGATATCTTCAGAATGGTATGAATTTGAATAAATTCCGAGTCGAATTGAGTGACTTTTGGTCAATGAATCGGAGGTAGGTGTGTAAACTGCTAGACCAAAGCACGAGTCTAACTATTTCCATCATAACTCTTAAGATACTTGGAGTTTTTCATCTCCGTTTCTTCCATTTTCAACTACACTTCGACATCTTCGAAATGGCATCAATTTGAATCTATTTGAAATTTAATTGAGTGAGTTTTAGTCAATCAATCGGAGGTAGGTCTGTAAACTGCTAGACCAAAGCGCGAGTCTAACTATTTCCACAATAACTCTCAAAATACTTGAAGTTTTTCTTCTCTGTTTCTTCCGTTTTAAACTACACTTCGACTCCTTCGAAATGGAACAAAGTTCAATGAATTCCGAGTTGAATTGAGTGAGTTATGGTCATTCAATCGGAGGTATGTCTGCAACCTGCTAGACCAAAGCGCGAATCTAACTATTTCCATCTTAACTCTCAAAATATAAGTAGTTTTTCATCTCCTTTTCTTCCGTTTTAAACTACACTTCGACTCCTTCGAAATGGAACAAATTTCATTGAATTACGTGTTGAATTGAGTGAGTTATGGTCATTAAATCGGAGGTAGGTCTGTAAACTGCTAGGCGAAAGTACGAGTCTAACTATTTCTATCATAACTCTTAAAATAATTAGAGTTTTTCATCTCCGTTTCTTCCGTTTTCAACTACACTTCGATATCTTCAGAATGGTATGAATTTGAATAAATTCCGAGTCGAATTGAGTGACTTTTGGTCAATGAATCGGAGGTAGGTGTGTAAACTGCTAGACCAAAGCACGAGTCTAACTATTTCCATCATAACTCTTAAGATACTTGGAGTTTTTCATCTCAGTTTCTTCCATTTTCAACTACACTTCGACATCTTCGAAATGGCATGAATTTGAATCCATTTGAAATTTAATTGACTGAGTTTTAGTCAATCAATCGGAGGTAGGTCTGTAAACTGCTAGACCAAAGCGCGAGTCTAACTATTTCCACAATAACTCTCAAAATACTTGGAGTTTTTCTTATCTATTTCTTCCGTTTTAAACTACACTTCGACTCTTTCGAAATGGAACAAATTTCAATGAATTCCAAGTTGAATTGAGTGAGTTATGGTCATTCAATCGGAGGTATGTCTGCAAAGTGCTCGACCAAAGCGCGAATCTAACTATTTCCATCTTAACTCTCAAAATATAAGTAGTTTTTCATCTCATTTTCTTCTGTTTTAAACTAAACTTCGACTCCTTCGAAATGGAACAAATTTCATTGAATTACGTGTTGAATTGAGTGAGTTATGGTCATTAAATCGGAGGTAGGTCTGTAAACTGCTAGGCGAAAGCGCGAGTCTAACTATTTCTATCATAACTGTTAAAATACTTGGAGTTTTTCATCTCCGTTTCTTTCGTTTTCAACTACTCTTCGACATCTTCTAAATGGCATGAATTTGAATAAATTTCGAGTCGAATTGAGTGACTTATGGTCAATGAATCGGAGGTTGGTCTGTAAATTGCTAGACCAAAGCGCGAATCTAACTATTTCCATCTTAACTCTCAAAATACAAGTAGTTTTTCATCTCCGTTGCTTCCGTTTTAAACTACACTTCGACTCCTTCGAAATCGACCAAATGTCATTGAATTACGTATTGAATTGAGTGAGTTATGGTCATTAAATCGGAGGTAGGTCTGTAAACTGCTAGGCGAAAGCGCGAGTCTAACTATTTCTATCATAACTCTTAAAATACTTGGAGTTTTTTATCTCCGTTTCTTTCGTTTTCAACTACTCTTCGACATCTTCCAAATGGCATGAATTTGAACAAATTCCGAGTCGAATTGAGTGACTTATGGTCAATGAAACGGAGGGAGGTCAGTACACTGCTAGACCAAAGCGTGAATCTAACTATTTCCATCTTAACTCTCAAAATACAAGTAGTTTTTCATCTCCTTTGCTTCCGTTTTAAACTACACTTCGACCCCTTCGAAATGGAACAAATTTCAATGAATTACGTGTTGAAATGAGTGAGTTATGGTCATTCACTCGGAGGTAGATCTATAAACTGCTAAGCGAAAGCGCGAGTCTAACTATTTCTATCATAACTCTTAAAATAATTAGAGTTTTTAATCTCCGTTTCTTCCGTTTTCAACTACACTTCGATATCTTCAGAATGGTATTAATTTGAATAAATTTCGAGTCGAATTGAGTGACTTATGGTCAATGAATCGGAGGTAGGTGTGTAAACTGCTAGACCAAAGCACGAGTCTAACTATTTCCATCATAACTGTTAAGATACTTGGAGTTTTTCATCTCCGTTTCTTCCGTTTTCAACTATACTTCGACATCTTCCAAATGGCATTAATTTGAATAAATTCCGAGTCGAATTGAGTGGTTTATTGAATCGGAGGTAGGTCCGTAAACGGCTATACCAAAGCCCGAGTCTAAATATGTCCATCATAACTCTTAAGATACTTGGAGTTTTTGATCTCTGTTTCTTTCATTTTCAACTACACTTCGACATCTTCAGAATGGCATGAATTTGAATCAATTCCGAGTTAAATTGAGTAAGTTATGGTCAATCAATTGGAGGTTAGTCTGTAAACTGCTAGACCAAAGTGCGAGTCTAACTATTTCCACCATAACTCTCAAAATACTTAGCTTTTTTCATCTCCGTTTCTTCCGTTTTAAACTACACTTCGAGTCCTTCGAAATGGAACAAATTTCAATGGATTCCGAGTTGAATTGAGTGAGTATTGGTCATTCACTCGGAGGTAGATCTGTAAACTGCTAGGCGAAAGCGTGAGTTTAACTATTTCTATCATAACTCTTAAAATAATTAGAGTTTTTCATCTCCGTTTCTTCCGTTTTCAACTACACTTCGATATCTTCAGAATGGTATGAATTTGAATAAATTCTGAGTCGAATTGAGTGACTTATGGTCAATGAATCGGAGGTAGGTGTGTAAACTGCTAGACTAAAGCACGAGTCTAACTATTTCCATCATAACTGTTAAGATACTTGGAGTTTTTCATCTCCGTTTCTTCCGTTTTCAACTACACTTCGACATCTTCGAAATGGCATGAATTTGAATCCATTTCAAATTTAATTAAGTGAGTTTTAGTCAATCAATCGGAGGTAGGTCTGTAAACTGCTAGACCAAAGCGCGAGTCTAACTATTTCCACAATAACTCTCAAAATACTTGGAGTTTTTCTTCTCTGTTTCTTCCGTTTTAAACTATACTTCGACTCCTTCGAAATGAAACAAAGTTCAATGAATTCCGAGTTGAATTGAGTGAGTTATGGTCATTCAATCGGAGGTATGTCTGGAAACTGCTAGACCAAAGCGCGAATCTAACTATTTCCATCTTAACTCTCAAAATATAAGTAGTTTTTCATCTCCTTTTCTTCCATTTTAAACTACACTTCGACTCCTTCGAAATGTAACAAATTTCATTGAATTACGTGTTGAATTGAGTGAGTTATGGTCATTAAATCGGAGGTAGGTCTGTAAACTGCTAGGCGAAAGTGCGAGTCTAACTATTTCTATCATAACTCTTAAAATAATTAGAGTTTTTCATCTCCGTTTCTTCCGTTTTCAACTACACTTCGATATCTTCAGAATGGTATGAATTTGAATAAATTCCGAGTCGAATTGAGTGACTTTTGGTCAATGAATCGGAGGTAGGTGTGTAAACTGCTAGACAAAAGCACGAGTCTAACTATTTCCATCATAACTCTTAAGATACTTGGAGTTTTTCATCTCCGTTTCTTCCATTTTCAACTAAACTTCGACATCTTCAAAATGGCATGAATTTGAATCCATTTGAAATTTAATTGAGTGAGTTTTAGTCAATCAATCGGAGGTAGGTCTGTAAACTGCTAGACCAAAGCGCGAGTCTAACTATTTCCACAATAACTCTCAAAATACTTGAAGTTTTTCTTCTCTGTTTCTTCCGTTTTAAACTACACTTCGACTCCTTCGAAATGGAACAAAGTTCAATGAATTCCGAGTTGAATTGAGTGAGTTATGGTCATTCAATCGGAGGTATGTCTGCAAACTGCTAGACCAAAGCGCGAATCTAACTATTTCCATCTTAACTCTCAAAATATAAGTAGTTTTTCATCTCCTTTTCTTCCGTTTTAAACTACATTTTGACTCCTTCGAAATGGAACAAATTTCATTGAATTACGTGTTGAATTGAGTGAGTTATGGTCATTAAATCGGAGGTAGGTATGTAAACTGCTAGGCGAAAATGCGAGTCTAACTATTTCTATCATAACTCTTAAAATAATTAGAGTTTTTCATCTCCGTTTCTTCCGTTTTCAACTACAATTCGATATCTTCAGAATGGTATGAATTTGAATAAATTCCGAGTCGAATTGAGTGACTTTTGGTCAATGAATCGGAGGTAGGTGTGTAAACTGCTTGACCAAAGCACGAGTCTAACTATTTCCATCATAACTCTTAAGATACTTGGAGTTTTTCTTCTCTGTTTCTTCCGTTTTAAACTAGACTTCGACTCCTTCGAAATGGAACAAATTTCAATGAATTCCGAGTTGAATTGAGTGACTTATGGTCATTCACTCGGAGGTAGATCTGTAAACAGCTAGGCGAAAGCGCGAGTCTAAATGTTTCTATCATAACTCTTAAAATAATTAGAGTTTTTCATCTCCGTTTCTTCCGTTTTCAACTACACTTCGATATCTTCAGAATGGTATGAATTTGAATAAATTCCGAGTCGAATTGAGTGACTTTTGGTCAATGAATCGGAGGTAGGTGTGTAAACTGCTAGACCAAAGCACGAGTCTAACTATTTCCATCATAACTCTTAAGATACTTGGAGTTTTTCATCTCCGTTTCTTCCATTTTCAACTACACTTCGACATCTTCGAAATGGCATCAATTTGAATCCATTTGAAATTTAATTGAGTGAGTTTTAGTCAATCAATCGGAGGTAGGTCTGTAAACTGCTAGACCAAAGCGCGAGTCTAACTATTTCCACAATAACTCTCAAAATACTTGAAGTTTTTCTTCTCTGTTTCTTCCGTTTTAAACTACACTTCGACTCCTTCGAAATGGAACAAAGTTCAATGAATTCCGAGTTGAATTGAGTGAGTTATGGTCATTCAATCGGAGGTATGTCTGCAAACTGCTAGACCAAAGCGCGAATCTAACTATTTCCATCTTAACTCTCAAAATATAAGTAGTTTTTCATCTCCTTTTCTTCCGTTTTAAACTACACTTTGACTCCTTCAAAATGGAACAAATTTCATTGAATTACGTGTTGAATTGAGTGAGTTATGGTCATTAAATCGGAGGTAGGTATGTAAACTGCTAGGCGAAAGTGCGAGTCTAACTATTTCTATCATAACTCTTAAAATAATTAGAGTTTTTCATCTCCGTTTCTTCCGTTTTCAACTACAATTCGATATCTTCAGAATGGTATGAATTTGAATAAATTCCGAGTCGAATTGAGTGACTTTTGGTCAATGAATCGGAGGTAGGTATGTAAACTGCTTGACCAAAGCACGAGTCTAACTATTTCCATCATAACTCTTAAGATACTTGGAGTTTTTCTTCTCTGTTTCTTCCGTTTTAAACTACACTTCGACTCCTTCGAAATGGAACAAATTTCAATGAATTCCGAGTTGAATTGAGTGAGTTATGGTCATTCACTCGGAGGTAGATCTGTAAACAGCTAGGCGAAAGCGCGAGTCTAACTATTTCTATCATAACTCTTAAAATAATTAGTGTTTTTCATATCCGTTTCTTCCATTTTCAACTACACTTGGATATCTTCAGAATGGTAAGAATTTGAATAAATTCCGAGTCGAATTGAGTGACTTATGCTAAATGAATCGGAGGTAGGTCTGTAAACTGCTAGACCAAAGCGCGAGCCTAAATATGTCCATCATAACTCTTAAGATACTTGGAATTTTTCATCTCTGTTTCTTTCATTTTCAACTACACTTCGACATCTTCAAAATGGCATTAATTTGAATCAATTCCGAGTTAAATTTAGTAAGTTATGGTTAATCAATTGGAGGTTGGTCAGTAAACTGCTAGAAAAAAGTGCGAGTCTAACTATTTCAACCATAATTCTCAAAATACTCAGCTTTTTTCATCTCTGTTTCTTCCATTTTAAACTACACTTCGAGTCCTTCGGAATGGAACAAATTTCAATGAATTCCGAGTTGAATTGAGTGAGTTATGGTCATTAAATCGGAGGTAGGTCTGTAAACTGCTAGGCGAAAGCGCGAGTCTAACTATTTCTATCATAACTGTTAAAATACTTGGAGTTTTTCATCTCCGTTTCTTTCGTTTTCAACTACTCTTCGACATCTTCCAAATGGCATGAATTTGAATAAATTTCGAGTCGAATTGAGTGACTTATGGTCAATGAATCGGAGGTTGGTCTGTAAACTGCTAGATCAAAGCGCGAATCTAACTATTTCCATCTTAACTGTCAAAATACAAGTAGTTTTTCATCTCCGTTGCTTCCGTTTTAAACTACACTTCGACTACTTCGAAATCGAACAAATTTCACTGAATTACGTATTGAATTGAGTGAGTTATGGTCATTAAATCGGAGGTAGGTCTGTAAACTGCTAGGCGAAAGCGCGAGTCTAACTATTTCTATCATAACTCTTAAAATACTTGGAGTTTTTTATCTCCGTTTCTTCCGTTTTCAACTACTCTTCGACATCTTCCAAATGGCATGAATTTGAACAAATTCCGAGTCTAATTGAGTGACTTATGGTCAATGAAACGGAGGGAGGTCTGTAAACTGCTAGACCAAAGCGTGAATCTAACTATTTCAATCTTAACTGTCAAAATACAAGTAGTTTTTCATCTCCTTTGCTTCCGTTTTAAACTACACTTCGACTCCTTCGAAATGGAACAAATTTCATTGAATTACGTGTTGAATTGAGTGAGTTATGGTCATTTACTCGGAGGTAGATCTGTAAACTGCTAGGCGAAAGCGCGAGTCTAACTATTTCTATCATAACTCTTAAAATAATTAGAGTTTTTCATCTCCGTTTCTTCCGTTTTCAACTACACTTCGATATCTTCAGAATGGTATGAATTTGAATAAATTCTGAGTCGAATTGAGTGACTTATGGTCAATGAATCGGAGGTAGGTGTGTAAACTGCTAGACCAAAGCACGAGTCTAACTATTTCCATCATAACTGTTAAGATACTTGGAGTTTTTCATCTCCGTTTCTTCCGTTTTCAACTACACTTCGACATCTTCGAAATGGCATGAATATGAATCCATTTCAAATTTAATTGAGTGAGTTTTAGTCAATCAATCGGAGGTAGGTCTGTAAACTGCTAGACCAAAGCGCGAGTGTAACTATTTCCACAATAAGTCTCAAAATACTTGGAGTTTTTCTTCTCTGTTTCTTCCGTTTTAAACTACACTTCGACTCCTTCGAAATGGAACAAATTTCAATGAATTCCGAGTTGAATTTAATGAGTTATGGTCATTCACTCGGAGGTAGATCTGTAAAATGCTAGGCGAAAGCGCGAGGCTAACTATTTCTATCATAACTCTTAAAATAATTAGAGTTTTTTATCTCTGTTTCATCCGTTTTCAACTACACTTCGATATCTTCAGAATGGTATGAATTTGAATAAATTCCGAGTCGAATTGAGTGACTTATGGTCAATGAATCAGAGGTAGGTCTGTAAACTGCTAGACCAAAGCGCGAGCCTAAATATGTCCATCATAACTCTTAAGATACTTGGAATTTTTCATCTCTGTTTCTTTCATTTTCAACTACACTTCGATACCTTTAGAATGGCATGAATTTGAATCAATTCCGAGTTAAATTGAGTGACTTATGGTCAATGAATCGGAGGTAGGTCTGTAAACTGCTAGACCAAAGCGCGAGTCTAACTATTTCCATCATAACTCTTTAGGTACTTGGAGTTTTTCATCTCTGTTTCTTTCGTTTTCAACTACACTTAGACATCTTCAAAATGACATGAATTTGAATCAATTCCGAGTTAAATTTAGCAAGTTATGGTCAATCAATTGGAGGTTGGTCAGTAAACTGCTATACCAAAGTGCGAGTCTAACTATTTCCAACATAATTCTCAAAATACTTGGCTTTTTTCATATCTGTTTCTTCCGTTTTAAACTACACTTCGAGTCCTTCGAAATTGAACAAATTTCAATGAATTCTGAGTTGAATTGAGTGAGTTATGGTCATTCACTCGGAGGTAGATCTGTAAACTGCTAAGCGAAAGCGCTAGTCTAACTATTTCTATCATAACTCTTAAAATAATTAGAGTTTTTCATCTCCGTTTCTTCTGTTTTCAACTACACTTTGATATCTTCAGAATGGTATGAATTTGAATAAATTCCGAGTCGAATTGAGTGACTTATGGTCAATGAATCAGAGATAGGTGTGTAAACTGCTAGACCAAAGCACGAGTCTAACTATTTCCATCATAACTCTTAAGATACTTAGAGTTTTTCATCTCTGTTTCTTTCATTTTCAACTACAATTCGACATTTTAGAATATCATGAATTTGAATCAATTCCGAGTTAAATTGAGTAAGTTATGGTTAATCAATTGGAGGTTGGTCTGTAAACTGCTAGACCAAAGTGCGAGTCTAACTATTTCCACCATAACTCTCAAAATACTTAGTTTTTTTCATCTCCGTTTCTTCCGTTTTAAACTACACTTCGAGACCTTCGAAATGGAACAAATTTCAATGAATTCCGAGTTGAATTGAGTGAGTTATGGTCATTAAATCGGAGGTAGGTCTGTAAACTGCTAGGCGAAAGTGCGAGTCTAACTATTTCTATCATAACTCTTAAAATAATTAGAGTTTTTCATCTCCGTTTCTTCCGTTTTCAACTACACTTCGATATCTTCAGAATGGTACGAATTTGAATAAATTCCGAGTCGAATTGAGTGACTTTTGGTCAATGAATCGGAGGTAGCTGTAAACTGCTAGACTAAAGCACGAGTCTAACTATTTCCATTATAACACTTATGATACTTGGAGTTTTTCATCTCCGTTTCTTCCGTTTTCAACTACACTTCGACATCTTCGAAATGGCTTGAATTTGAATCCATTTCAAATTTAATTGAGTGAGTTTTAGTCAATCAATCGGAGGTAGGTCTGTAAACTGCTAGACCAAAGCGCGAGTCTAAGTATTTCCACAATAACTCTCAAAATACTTGGAGTTTTTCTTCTCTGTTTCTTCCGTTTTAAACTACACTTCGACTCTTTCGAAATGGAACAAATTTCAATGAATTCCGAGTTGAATTGAGTGAGTTATGGTCAATCAATCGGAGGTAGGTCTGAAAACTGCTAGGCGAAAGTGCGAGTCTAACTATTTCTATCATAACTCTTAAAATAATTAGAATTTTTCATCTCCGTTTCTTCCGTTTTCAACTACACTTCGATATCTTCAGAATGGTATGAATTTGAATAAATTCCGAGTCGAATTGAGTGACTTTTGGTAAATGAATCGGAGGTAGGTGTGTAAACTGCTAGACCAAAGCACGAGTCTAACTATTTCCATCATAACTCTTAAGATACTTGGAGTTTTTCATCTCCGTTTGTTTCGTTTTCAACTACACTTCGACATCTTCGAAATGGCATGAATTTGAATCCATTTCAAATTTAATTGAGTGAGTTTTAGTCAATCAATCGGAGGTAGGTCTGTAAACTGCTAGACCAAAGCGCGAGTCTAACTATTTCCACAATAACTCTCAAAATACTTGGAGTTTTTCTTCTCTATTTCTTCCGTTTTAAACTACACTTCGACTCTTTCGAAATGGAACAAATTTAATTGAATTACGTGTTGAATTGAGTGAGTTATGGTCATTAAATCGGAGGTAGGTCTGTAAACTGCTAGGCGAAAGCGCGAGTCTAACTATTTCTATCATAACTGTTAAAATACTTGGAGTTTTTCATCTCCGTTTCTTTCGTTTTCAACTACTCTTCGACATCTTCCAAATGGCATGAATTTGAAGAAATTTCGATTCGAATTGAGTGACTTATGGTCAACGAATCGGAGGTTGGTCTGTAAACTGCTAGACCAAAGCGCGAATCTAACTATTTCCATCTTAACTCTCAAAATACAAGTAGTTTTTCATCTCCGTTGCTTCCATTTTAAACTACACTTCGACTCCTTCGAAATCGAACAAATTTCATTGAATTACGTGTTGAATTGAGTGAGTTATAGTCATTAAATCGGAGGTAGGTCTGTAAACTGCTAGGCGAAAGCGCAAGTCTAACTATTTCTATCATAACTCTTAAAATACTTGGAGTTTTTTATCTCCGTTTCTTTCGTTTTCAACTACTCTTCGACATCATCCAAATGGCATGAATTTGAACAAATTCCGAGTCGAATTGAGTGACTTATGGTCAATGAAATGGAGGGAGGTCTGTAAACTGCTAGACCAAAGCGTGAATCTAACTATTTCCATCTTAACTCTCAAAATACAAGTAGTTTTTCATCTCCTTTGCTTCTGTTTTAAACTACACTTCGACTCCTTCGAAATGGACCAAATTTCATTGAATTACGTGTTGAATTGATTGAGGTATGGTCATTAAATCAGAGGTAGGTCTGTAAACTGCTAGGCGAAAGCGCGAGTCTAACTATTTCTATCACAACTCTTAAAATACTTGCAGTTTTCCATCTCCGTTTCTTTCGTTTTCAACAACTCTTCGACATCTTTAATGGCATGCATTTGAATAAATTCAGAGTCGAATTGAGTGGGTCAATGAATCGGAGGTAGGTCCCTAAACTGCTAGACCAAAGCGCGAGCCTAAATATGTCCATCATAACTCTTAAGATACTTGGAGTTTTTCATGTCTGTTTCTTTCGTTTTCAACTACACTTCGACATCTTCAAAATAGCATGAATTTGAATCAATTCCGAGTTAAATTGAGTAAGTTATGGTCAATGAATTGGAGGTTGGTCTGTAAACTGCTAGACCAAAGTGTCAGTCTAACTATTTCCACCATAACACTCAAAATACTTGGCTTTTTTATCTCCGTTTCTTCCGTTTTAAACTACACTTCGAGTCCTTCGAAATGGAACAAATTTCAATGAATTCCGAGTTGAATTGAGTGAGTTATGGTCATTCACTCGGAGGTAAATCTGTAAACTGCTAGACGAAAGCGCGAGTCTACCTATTTCTTTCATAACTCTTAAAATAATTAGAGTTTTTCATCTCCGTTTCTTCCGTTTTCAACTACACTTCGATATCTTCAGAATGGTATGAATTTGAATAAATTCGGAGTCGAATTGAGTGACTTATGTTCAATGAATCGGAGGTAGGTGTGTAAACTGCTAGACCAAAGCACGAGTCTAACTATTTCCATCATAACTCTTAAGATACTTGGAGTTTTTCATCTCCGTTTCTTCCGTTTTCAACTACACTTCGACATCTTCGAAATGGCATGAATTTGAATCCATTTCAAATTTAATTGAGTGAGTTTTAGTCAATCAATCGGAGGTAGGTCTGTAAACTGCTAGACCAAATCGGGAGTGTAACTATTTCCACAATAAGTCTCAAAATACTTGGAGTTATTCTTCACTGTTTCTTCCGTTTTAAACTACACTTCGACTCCTTTGAAATGAAACAAATTTCAATGAATTCCGAGTTGAATTGAGTGAGTTATGGTCATTTAATCGGAGGTATGTCTGCAAACTGCTAGACCAAAGCGCGAATCTAACTATTTCCATCTTAACTCTCAAAATAAAAGTAGTTTTAACTATTTCCATCTTAACTCTCAAAATACAAGTAGTTTTTCATCTCCTTTTCTTCCGTTTTAAACTACACATCGACTCCTTCGAAATGGAACAAATTTCATTGATTTACGTGTTGAATTGAGTGAGTTATGATCATTAAATCGGAGGTAGGTCTGTAAACTGCTAGGCGAAAGCGCGAGTCTAACTATTTCTATCATAACTCTTAAAATACTTGGAGTTTTTCATCTCCACTTCTTTCATTTTCAACTACTCTTCGACATCTTCAAAATGGCATGAATTTGAATCAATTCCGAGTTAAATTGAGTAACTTATGGTCAATCAATTGGAGGTTGGTCTGTAAACTGCTAGACCAAAGCGCGAGTCTAACTATTTCCACAATAACTCTCAAAATACTTGGAGTTTTTCTTCTCTGTTTCTTCCGTTTTAAACTACACTTCGACTCCTTCGAAATGGACCAAATTTCAATGAATTCCGAGTTGAATTGAGTGAGTTATGGTCATTCACTCGGAGGTAGATCTGTAAACAGCTAGGCGAAAGCGCGAGTCTAACTATTTCTATTATAACTCTTAAAATAATTAGAGTTTTTCATATCCGTTTCTTCCATATTCAACTACACTTGGATATCTTCAGAATGGTAAGAATTTGAATAAATTCCGAGTCGAATTGAGTGACTTATGCTAAATGAATCGGAGGTAGGTTTGTAAACTGCTAGACCAAAGCGCGAGCCTAAATATGTCCATCATAACTCTTAAGATACTTGGAATTTTTCATCTCTGTTTCTTTCATTTTCAACTACACTTCGACATCTTCAAAATGGCATTAATTTGAATCAATTCCGAGTTAAATTTAGTAAGTTATGGTCAATCAATTGGAGGTTGGTCAGTAAACTGCTAGACCAAAGTGCGAGTCTAACTATTTCAACCATAATTCTCAAAATACTCAGATTTTTTCATCTCTGTTTCTTCCATTTTAAACTACACTTCGAGTCCTTCGGAATGGAACAAATTTCAATGAATTCCGAGTTGAATTGAGTGAGTTATGGTCATTAAATCGGAGGTAGGTCTGTAAACTGCTAGGCGAAAGCGCGAGTCTAACTATTTCTATCATAACTGTTAAAATACTTGGAGTTTTTCATCTCCGTTTCTTTCGTTTTCAACTACTCATCGACATCTTCCAAATGGCATGAATTTGAATAAATTTCGAGTCGAATTGAGTGACTTATGGTCAATGAATCGGAGGTTGGTCTGTAAACTGCTAGATCAAAGCGCGAATCTAACTATTTCCATCTTAACTCTCAAAATACAAGTAGTTTTTCATCTCCGTTGCTTCCGTTTTAAACTACACTTCGACTACTTCGAAATCGAACAAATTTCACTGAATTACGTATTGAATTGAGTGAGTTATGGTCATTAAATCGGAGGTAGGTCTGTAAACTGCTAGGCGAAAGCGCGAGTCTAACTATTTCTATCATAACTCTTAAAATACTTGGAGTTTTTTATCTCCGTTTCTTCCGTTTTCAACTACTCTTCGACATCTTCCAAATGGCATGAATTTGAACAAATTCCGAGTCGAATTGAGTGACTTATGGTCAATGAAACGGAGGGAGGTCTGTAAACTGCTAGACCAAAGCGTGAATCTAACTATTTCCATCTTAACTCTCAAAATACAAGTAGTTTTTCATCTCCTTTGCTTCCGTTTTAAACTACACTTCGACTCCTTCGAAATGGAACAAATTTCATTGAATTACGTGTTGAATTGAGTGAGTTATGGTCATTCACTCGGAGGTAGATCTGTAAATTGCTAGGCGAAAGCGCGAGTCTAACTATTTCTATCATAACTCTTAAAATAATTAGAGTTTTTCATCTCCGTTTCTTCCGTTTTCAACTACACTTCGATATCTTCAGAATGGTATGAATTTGAATAAATTCTGAGTCGAATTGAGTGACTTATGGTCAATGAATCGGAGGTAGGTGTGTAAACTGCTAGACCAAAGCACGAGTCTAACTATTTCCATCATAACTGTTAAGATACTTGGAGTTTTTCGTCTCCGTTTCTTCCGTTTTCAACTACACTTCGACATCTTCGAAATGGCATGAATTTGAATCCATTTCAAATTTAATTGAGTGAGTTTTAGTCAATCAATCGGAGGTAGGTCTGTAAACTGCTAGACCAAAGCGCGAGTGTAACTATTTCCACAATAAGTCTCAAGACACTTGGAGTTTTTCTTCTCTGTTTCTTCCGTTTTAAACTACACTTCGACTCCTTCGAAATGGAACAAATTTCAATGAATTCCGAGTTGAATTTAATGAGTTATGGTCATTCACTCGGAGGTAGATCTGTAAAGTGCTAGGCGAAAGCGCGAGGCTAACTATTTCTATCATAACTCTTAAAATAATTAGAGTTTTTTATCTCCGTTTCATCCGTTTTCAACTACACTTCGATTTCTTCAGAATGGTATGAATTTGAATAAATTCCGAGTCGAATTGCGTGACTTATGGTCAATGAATCAGAGGTAGGTCTGTAAACTGCTAGACCAAAGCGCGAGCCTAAATATGTCCATCATAACTCTTAAGATACTTGGAATTTTTCATCTCTGTTTCTTTCATTTTCAACTACACTTCGATACCTTTAGAATGGCATGAATTTGAATCAATTCCGAGTTAAATTGAGTGACTTATGGTCAATGAATCGGAGGTAGGTCTGTAAACTGCTAGACCAAAGCGCGAGTCTAACTATTTCCATCATAACTCTTTAGGTACTTGGAGTTTTTCATCTCTATTTCTTTCGTTTTCAACTACACTTAGACATCTTCAAAATGGCATGAATTTGAATCAATTCCGAGTTAAATTTAGTAAGTTATGGACAATCAATTGGAGGTTGGTCAGTAAACTGCTATACCAAAGTGCGAGTCTAACTATTTCCAACATAATTCTCAAAATACTTGGCTTTTTTCATCTCTGTTTCTTCCGTTTTAAACTACACTTCGAGTCCTTCGAAATGGAACAAATTTCAATGAATTCCGAGTTGAATTGAGTGAGTTATGGTCATTCACTCGGAGGTAGATCTGTAAACTGCTAAGCGAAAGCGCTAGTCTAACTATTTCTATCATAACTCTTAAAATAATTAGAGTTTTTCATCTCCGTTTCTTCTGTTTTCAACTACACTTCGATATCTTCAGAATGGTATGAATTTGAATAAATTCCGAGTCGAATTGAGTGACTTATGGTCAATGAATTAGAGGTAGGTGTGTAAACTGCTAGACCAAAGCACGAGTCTAACTATTTCCATCATAACTCTTAAGATACTTGGAGTTTTTCATCTCCGTTTGTTTCGTTTTCAACTACACTTCGACATCTTCGAAATGGCATGAATTTGAATCCATTTCAAATTTAATTGAGTGAGTTTTAGTCAATCAATCGGAGGTAGGTCTGTAAACTGCTAGACCAAAGCGCGAGTCTAACTATTTCCACAATAACTCTCAAAATACTTGGAGTTTTTCTTCTCTATTTCTTCCGTTTTAAACTACACTTCGACTCTTTCGAAATGGAACAAATTTAATTGAATTACGTGTTGAATTGAGTGAGTTGTGGTCATTAAATCGGAGGTAGGTCTGTAAACTGCTAGGCGAAAGCGCGAGTCTAACTATTTCTATCATAACTGTTAAAATACTTGGAGTTTTTCATCTCCTTTTCTTTCGTTTTCAACTACTCTTCGACATCTTCCAAATGGCATGAATTTGAAGAAATTTCGATTCGAATTGAGTGACTTATGGTCAACGAATCGGAGGTTGGTCTGTAAACTGCTAGACCAAAGCGCGAATCTAACTATTTCCATCTTAACTCTCAAAATACAAGTAGTTTTTCATCTCCGTTGCTTCCATTTTAAACTACACTTCGACTCCTTCGAAATCGAACAAATTTCATTGAATTACGTGTTGAATTGAGTGAGTTATAGTCATTAAATCGGAGGTAGGTCTGTAAACTGCTAGGCGAAAGCGCAAGTCTACCTATTTCTATCATAACTCTTAAAATACTTGGAGTTTTTTGTCTCCGTTTCTTTCGTTTTCAACTACTCTTCGACATCATCCAAATGGCATGAATTTGAACAAATTCCGAGTCGAATTAAGTGACTTATGGTCAATGAAATGGAGGGAGGTCTGTAAACTGCTAGACCAAAGCGTGAATCTAACTATTTCCATCTTAACTCTCAAAATACAAGTAGTTTTTCATCTCCTTTGCTTCTGTTTTAAACTACACTTCGACTCCTTCGAAATGGAACAAATTTCATTGAATTACGTGTTGAATTGATTGAGTTATGGTCATTAAATCAGAGGTAGGTCTGTAAACTGCTAGGCGAAAGCGCGAGTCTAACTATTTCTATCACAACTCTTAAAATACTTGCAGTTTTCCATCTCCGTTTCTTTCGTTTTCAACAACTTTTCGACATCTTTAATGGCATGCATTTGAATAAATTCCGAGTCGAATTGAGTGGGTCAATGAATCGGAGGTAGGTCCCTAAGCTGCTAGACCAAAGCGCGATCCTAAATATGTCCATCATAACTCTTAAGATACTTGGAGTTTTTCATGTCTGTTTCTTTCGTTTTCAACTACACTTCGACATCTTCAAAATAGCATGAATTTGAATCAATTCCGAGTTAAATTGAGTAAGTTATGGTCAATGAATTGGAGGTTGGTCTGTAAACTGCTAGACCAAAGTGTCAGTCTAACTATTTCCACCATAACACTCAAAATACTTGGCTTTTTTCATCTCCGTTTCTTCCGTTTTAAACTACACTTCGAGTCCTTCGAAATGGAACAAATTTCAATGAATTCCGAGTTGAATTGAGTGAGTTATGGTCATTCACTCGGAGGTAAATCTGTAAACTGCTAGACGAAAGCGCGAGTCTACCTATTTCTTTCATAACTCTTAAAATAATTAGAGTTTTTCATCTCCGTTTCTTCCGTTTTCAACCACACTTCGATATCTTCAGAATGGTATGAATTTGAATAAATTCGGAGTCGAATTGAGTGACTTATGTTCAATGAATCGGAGGTAGGTGTGTAAACTGCTAGACCAAAGCACGAGTCTAACTATTTCCATCATAACTCTTAAGATACTTGGAGTTTTTCATCTCCGTTTCTTCCGTTTTCAACTACACTTTGACATCTTCGAAATGGCATGAATTTGAATCCATTTCAAATTTAATTGAGTGAGTTTTAGTCAATCAATCGGAGGTAGGTCTGTAAACTGCTAGACCAAATCGGGAGTGTAACTATTTCCACAATAAGTCTCAAAATACTTGGAGTTATTCTTCACTGTTTCTTCCGTTTTAAACTACACTTCGACTCATTCGAAATGAAATAAATTTCAATGAATTCCGAGTTGAATTGAGTGAGTTATGGTCATTTAATCGGAGGTATGTCTGCAAACTGCTAGACCAAAGCGCGAATCTAACTATTTCCATCTTAACTCTCAAAATACAAGTAGTTTTAACTATTTCCATCTTAACTCTCAAAATACAAGTAGTTTTTCATCTCCTTTTCTTCCGTTTTAAACTACACATCGACTCCTTCAAAATGGAACAAATTTCATTGATTTACGTGTTGAATTGAGTGAGTTATGGTCATTAAATCGGAGGTAGGTCTGTAAACTGCTAGGCGAAAGCGCGAGTCTAACTATTTCTATCATAACTCTTAAAATACTTGGAGTTTTTCATCTCCACTTCTTTCATTTTCAACTACTCTTCGACATCTTCAAAATGGCATGAATTTGAATAAATTCCGAGTTAAATTGAGTAACTTATGGTCAATCAATTGGAGGTTGGTCTGTAAACTGCTAGACCAAAGCGCGAGTCTAACTATTTCCACAATAACTCTCAAAATACTTGGAGTTTTTCTTCTCTGTTTCTTCCGTTTTAAACTACACTTCGACTCCTTCGAAATGGAACAAATTTCAATGAATTCCGAGTTGAATTGAGTGAGTTATGGTCATTCACTCGGAGGTAGATCTGTAAACAGCTAGGCGAAAGCGCGAGTCTAACTATTTCTATCATAACTCTTAAAATAATTAGAGTTTTTCATATCCGTTTCTTCCATTTTCAACTACACTTGGATATCTTCAGAATGGTAAGAATTTGAATAAATTCCGAGTCGAATTGAGTGACTTATGCTAAATGAATCGGAGGTAGGTCTGTAAACTGCTAGACCAAAGCGCGAGCCTAAATATGTCCATCATAACTCTTAAGATACTTGGAATTTTCATCTCTGTTTCTTTCCTTTTCAACTACACTTCGACACCTTTAGAATGGCATGAATTTGGTTCAATTCCGAGTTAAATTGACTGACTTATGGTTAATGAATCGGAGGTAGGTCTGTAAACTGCTAGACCAAAGCGCGAGTTTAACCATTTCCATCATAACTCTTAAGGTACTTGGAGTTTTTAATCTCTGTTTCTTTCGTTTTCAACTACACTTAGACATCTTCAAAATGGCATTAATTTGAATCAATTCCGAGTTAAATTTAGTAAGTTATGGTCAATCAATTGGAGGTTGGTCAGTAAACTGCTAGACCAAAGTGCGAGTCTAACTATTTCAACCATAATTCTCAAAATACTCTGCTTTTTTCATCTCTGTTTCTTCCATTTTAAACTACACTTCGAGTCCTTCGGAATGGAACAAATTTCAATGAATTCCGAGTTGAATTGAGTGAGTTATGGTCATTAAATCGGAGGTAGGTCTGTAAACTGCTAGGCGAAAGCGCGAGTCTAACTATTTCTATCATAACTGTTAAAATACTTGGAGTTTTTCATCTCCGTTTCTTTCGTTTTCAACTACTCTTCGACATCTTCCAAATGGCATGAATTTGAATAAATTTCGAGTCGAATTTAGTGACTTATGGTCAATGAATCGGAGGTTGGTCTGTAAACTGCTAGATCAAACCGCGAATCTAACTATTTCCATCTTAACTCTCAAAATACAAGTAGTTTTTCATCTCCGTTGCTTCCGTTTTAAACTACACTTCGACTACTTCGAAATCGAACAAATTTCACTGAATTACGTATTGAATTGAGTGAGTTATGGTCATTAAATCGGAGGTAGGTCTGTAAACTGCTAGGCGAAAGCGCGAGTCTAACTATTTCTATCATAACTCTTAAAATACTTGGAGTTTTTTATCTCGGTTTCTTCCGTTTTCAACTACTCTTCGACATCTTCCAAATGCCATGAATTTGAACAAATTCCGAGTCGAATTGAGTGACTTATGGTCAATGAAACGGAGGGAGGTCTGTAAACTGCTAGACCAAAGCGTGAATCTAACTATTTCCATCTTAACTCTCAAAATACAAGTAGTTTTTCATCTCCTTTGCTTCCGTTTTAAACTACACTTCGACTCCTTCGAAATGGAACAAATTTCATTGAATTACGTGTTGAATTGAGTGAGTTATGGTCATTCACTCGGAGGTAGATCTGTAAACTGCTAGGCGAAAGCGCGAGTCTAACTATTTCTATCATAACTCTTAAAATAATTAGAGTTTTTCATCTCCGTTTCTTCCGTTTTCAACTACACTTCGATATCTTCAGAATGGTATGAATTTGAATAAATTCTGAGTCGAATTGAGTGACTTATGGTCAATGAATCGGAGGTAAGTGTGTAAACTGCTAGACCAAAGCACGAGTCTAACTATTTCCATCATAACTGTTAAGATACTTGGAGTTTTTCATCTCCGTTTCTTCCGTTTTCAACTACACTTCGACATCTTCGAAATGGCATGAATTTGAATCCATTTCAAATTTAATTGAGTGAGTTTTAGTCAATCAATCGGAGGTAGGTCTGTAAACTGCTAGACCAAAGCGCGAGTGTAACTATTTCCACAATAAGTCTCAAAATACTTGGAGTTTTTCTTCTCTGTTTCTTCCGTTTTAAACTACACTTCGACTCCTTCGAAATGGAACAAATTTCAATGAATTCCGAGTTGAATTTAGTGAGTTATGGTCATTCACTCGGATGTAAATCTGTAAAGTGCTAGGCGAAAGCGCGAGGCTAACTATTTCTATCATAACTCTTAAAATAATTAGAGTTTTTTATCTCCGTTTCATCCGTTTTCAACTACACTTCGATATCTTCAGAATGGTATGAATTTGAATAAATTCCGAGTCGAATTGAGTTACTTATGGTCAATGAATCAGAGGTAAGTCTGTAAACTGCTAGACCAAAGCGCGAGCCTAAATATGTCCATCATAACTTTTAAGATACTTGGAATTTTTCATCTCTGTTTCTTTCATTTTCAACTACACTTCGATACCTTTAGAATGGCATGAATTTGAATCAATTCCGAGTTAAATTGAGTGACTTATGGTCAATGAATCGGAGGTAGGTCTGTAAACTGCTAGACCAAAGCGCGAGTCTAACTATTTCCATCATAACTCTTTAGGTACTTGGAGTTTTTCATCTCTGTTTCTTTCGTTTTCAACTACACTTAGACATCTTCAAAATGACATGAATTTGAATCAATTCCGAGTTAAATTTAGCAAGTTATGGTCAATCAATTGGAGGTTGGTCAGTAAACTGCTATACCAAAGTGCGAGTCTAACTATTTCCAACATAATTCTCAAAATACTTGGCTTTTTTCATATCTGTTTCTTCCGTTTTAAACTACACTTCGAGTCCTTCGAAATGGAACAAATTTCAATGAATTCCGAGTTGAATTGAGTGAGTTATGGTCATTCACTCGGAGGTAGATCTGTAAACTGCTAAGCGAAAGCGCTAGTCTAACTATTTCTATCATAACTCTTAAAATAATTAGAGTTTTTCATCTCCGTTTCTTCTGTTTTCAACTACACTTCGATATCTTCAGAATGATATGAATTTGAATAAATTCCGAGTCGAATTGAGTGACTTATGGTCAATGAATCAGAGGTAGGTGTGTAAACTGCTAGACCAAAGCACGAGTCTAACTATTTCCATCATAACTCTTAAGATACTTAGAGTTTTTCATCTCTGTTTCTTTCATTTTCAACTACACTTCGACATTTCAGAATGTCATGAATTTGAATCAATTCCGAGTTAAATTGAGTAAGTTATGGTCAATCAATTTGAGGTTGGTCTGTAAACTGCTAGACCAAAGTGCGAGTCTAACTATTTCCACCATAACTCTCAAAATACTTAGTTTTTTTCATCTCTGTTTCTTCCGTTTTAAACTACACTTCGAGACCTTCGAAATGGAACAAATTTCAATGAATTCCGAGTTGAATTGAGTGAGTTATGGTCATTAAATCGGAGGTAGGTCTGTAAACTGCTAGGCGAAAGTGCGAGTCTAACTATTTCTATCATAACTCTTAAAATAATTAGAGTTTTTCATCTCCGTTTCTTTCGTTTTCAACTACACTTCGAAATCTTCAGAATGGTATGAATTTGAATAAATTCCGAGTCGAATTGAGTGACTTTTGGTCAATGAATCGGAGGTAGGTGTGTAAACTGCTAGACCAAAGCACGAGTCTAACTATTTCCATCATAACTCTTAAGATACTTGGAGTTTTTCATCTCCGTTTCTTCCGTTTTCAACTACACTTCGACATCTTCGAAATGGCATGAATTTGAATCCATTTCAAATTTAATTGAGTGAGTTTTAGTCAATCAATCGGAGGTAGGTCTGTAAACTGCTAGACCAAAGCGCGAGTGTAACTATTTCCACAATAAGTCTCAAAATACTTGGAGTTTTTCTTCTCTGTTTCTTCCGTTTTAAACTACACTTCGACTCCTTCGAAATGGAACAAATTTCAATGAATTCCGAGTTGAATTGAGTGAGTTATGGTCATTCAATCGGAGGTATGTCTGCAAACTGCTAGACCAAAGCGCGAATCTAACTATTTCCATCTTAACTCTCAAAATATAAGTAGTGTTTCATCTCCTTTTCTTCCGTTTTAAACTACACTTCGACTCCTTCGAAATGGAACAAATTTCATTGAATTACGTGTTGAATTGAGTGAGTTATGGTCATTAAATCGGAGGTAGGTCTGTAAACTGCTAGGCGAAAGCGCGAGTCTAACTATTTCTATCATAACTCTTAAAATACTTGGAGTTTTTCATCTCCGTTTCTTTCATTTTCAACTGCTCTTCGACATCTTCAAAATGGCATGAATTTGAATCAATTCCGAGTTAAATTGAGTAAATTATGGTCAATCAATCGGAGGTTGGTCTGTAAACTTCTAGACCAAAGTGCGAGTCTAACTATTTCCAGCATAACTCTAAAAATACGTGGCTTTTTTCATCTCCGTTTCTTCCGTTTTAAACTACACTTCGAGTCCTTCGAAATGAAATAAATTTTAATGAATTCCGAGTTGAATTGAGTGAGTTAAGGTCATTCACTCGGAGGTAGATCTGTAAACTGCTAGGCGAAAGTGCGAGTGTAACTATTTCTATCATAACTCTTAAAATAATTAGAGTTTTTCATCTCCGTTTCTTCCGTTTTCAACTACACTTCGATATCTTCAGAATGGTATGAATTTGAATAAATTCCGAGTCGAATTGAGTGACTTATGGTCAATGAATCGGAGGTAGGTGTGTAAACTGCTAGACCAAAGCACGAGTCTAACTATTTCCATCATAACTCTTAAAATACTTGGAGTTTTTCATCTCCGTTTCTTCCGTTTTCAACTACACTTCGACATCTTCGAAATGGCATGAATTTGAATCCATTTCAAATTTAATTGAGTGAGTTTTAGTCAATCAATCGGAGGTAGGTCTGTAAACTGCTAGACCAAAGCGCGAGTCTAACTATTTCCACAATAACTCTCAAAATACTTGGAGTTTTTCTTCTCTGTTTCTTCCGTTTTAAACTACACTTCGACTCCTTCGAAATGGAACAAAGTTCAATGAATTCCGAGTTGAATTGAGTGAGTTATGGTCATTCAATCGGAGGTATGTCTGCAATGTGCTCGACCAAAGCGCGAATCTAACTATTTCCATCTTAACTCTCAAAATATAAGTAGTTTTTCATCTCATTTTCTTCCGTCTTAAACTACACTTCGACTCCTTCGAAATGGAACAAATTTCATTGAATTACGTGTTGAATTGAGTGAGTTATGGTCATTAAATCGGAGGTAGGTCTGTAAACTGCTAGGCGAAAGCGCGAGTCTAACTATTTCTATCATAACTCTTAAAATACTTGGAGTTTTTCATCTCCACTTCTTTCATTTTCAACTACTCTTCGACATCTTCAAAATGGCATGAATTTGAATCAATTCCGAGTTAAATTGAGTAAATTATGGTCAATCAATTGGAGGTTGGTCTGTAAACTGCTAGACCAAAGTGTGAGTCTAACTATTTCCAGCATAACTCTCAAAATACTTGGCTTTTTTCATCTTCGTTTCTTCCGTTTTAAACTACACTTCGAGTCCTTCGAAATGGAATAAATTTTAATGAATTCCGAGTTGAATTAAGTGAGTTATGGTCATTCACTCGGAGGTAGATCTGTAAACTGCTAGGCGAAAGAGTCTAACTATTTCTATCATAACTCTTAAAATACTTGGAGTTTTTCATCTCCGTTTCTTTCGTTTTCAACTACTCTTCGACATCTTCAAATTGGCATGAATTTGAATCAATTCCGAGTTAAATTGAGTAAGTTATGGTCAATCAATTGGAGATTGGTCTATAAACTGCTAGACCAAAGTGCGAGTCTAACTATTTCCACCATAACTCTCAAAATACTTAGCTTTTTTCATCTCCGTTTCTTCCGTTTTAAACTACACTTCGAGTCCTTCGAAATGGAACAAATTTCAATGAATTCCGAGTTGAATTGAGTAAATTATGGTCATTCACTCGGAGGTAGATCTGTAAACTGCTAGGCGAAAGCGCGAGTGTAACTATTTCTATCATAACTCTTAAAATAATTAGAGTTTTTCATCTCCGTTTCTTTCGTTTTCAACTACACTTCGATATCTTCAGAATGGTATGAATTTGAATAAATTCCGAGTCGAATTGAGTGACTTATGGTCAATGAATCGGAGGTAGGTGTGTAAACTGCTAGACCAAAGCACGAGTCTAACTATTTCCATCATAACTCTTAAGATACTTGGAGTTTTTCATCTCCTTTTCTTCCGTTTTCAACTACACTTCGACATCTTCGAAATGGCATGAATTTGAATCCATTTCAAATTTAATTGAGTGAGTTTTAGTCAATCAATCGGAGGTAGGTCTGTAAACTGCTAGACCAAAGCGCGAGTGTAACTATTTCCACAATAAGTCTCAAAATACTTGGAGTTTTTCTTCTCTGTTTCTTCCGTTTTAAACTACACTTCGACTCCTTCGAAATGGAACAAATTTCAATGAATTACGAGTTGAATTGAGTGAGTTATGGTCATTCAATCGGAGGTATGTCTGCAAACTGCTAGACCAAAGCGCGAATCTAACTATTTCCATCTTAACTCTCAAAATATAAGTAGTGTTTCATCTCCTTTTCTTCCGTTTTAAACTACACTTCGACTCCTTCGAAATGGAACAAATTTCATTGAATTACGTGTTGAATTGAGTGAGTTATGGTCATTAAATCGGAGGTAGGTCTGTAAACTGCTAGGCGAAAGCGCGAGTCTAACTATTTCTATCATAACTCTTAAAATACTTGGAGTTTTTCATCTCCGTTTCTTTCATTTTCAACTGCTCTTCGACATCTTCAAAATGGCATGAATTTGAATCAATTCCGAGTTAAATTGAGTAAATTATGGTCAATCAATCGGAGGTTGGTCTGTAAACTTCTAGACCAAAGTGCGAGTCTAACTATTTCCAGCATAACTCTAAAAATACGTGGCTTTTTTCATCTCCGTTTCTTCCGTTTTAAACTACACTTCGAGTCCTTCGAAATGAAATAAATTTTAATGAATTCCGAGTTGAATTGAGTGAGTTAAGGTCATTCACTCGGAGGTAGATCTGTAAACTGCTAGGCGAAAGTGCGAGTGTAACTATTTCTATCATAACTCTTAAAATAATTAGAGTTTTTCATCTCCGTTTCTTCCGTTTTCAACTACACTTCGATATCTTCAGAATGGTATGAATTTGAATAAATTCCGAGTCGAATTGAGTGACTTATGGTCAATGAATCGGAGGTAGGTGTGTAAACTGCTAGACCAAAGCACGAGTCTAACTATTTCCATCATAACTCTTAAAATACTTGGAGTTTTTCATCTCCGTTTCTTCCGTTTTCAACTACACTTCGACATCTTCGAAATGGCATGAATTTGAATCCATTTCAAATTTAATTGAGTGAGTTTTAGTCAATCAATCGGAGGTAGGTCTGTAAACTGCTAGACCAAAGCGCGAGTCTAACTATTTCCACAATAACTCTCAAAATACTTGGAGTTTTTCTTCTCTGTTTCTTCCGTTTTAAACTACACTTCGACTCCTTCGAAATGGAACAAAGTTCAATGAATTCCGAGTTGAATTGAGTGAGTTATGGTCATTCAATCGGAGGTATGTCTGCAATGTGCTCGACCAAAGCGCGAATCTAACTATTTCCATCTTAACTCTCAAAATATAAGTAGTTTTTCATCTCATTTTCTTCCGTCTTAAACTACACTTCGACTCCTTCGAAATGGAACAAATTTCATTGAATTACGTGTTGAATTGAGTGAGTTATGGTCATTAAATCGGAGGTAGGTCTGTAAACTGCTAGGCGAAAGCGCGAGTCTAACTATTTCTATCATAACTCTTAAAATACTTAGAGTTTTTCATCTCCACTTCTTTCATTTTCAACTACTCTTCGACATCTTCAAAATGGCATGAATTTGAATCAATTCCGAGTTAAATTGAGTAAATTATGGTCAATCAATTGGAGGTTGGTCTGTAAACTGCTAGACCAAAGTGTGAGTCTAACTATTTCCAGCATAACTCTCAAAATACTTGGCTTTTTTCATCTTCGTTTCTTCCGTTTTAAACTACACTTCGAGTCCTTCGAAATGGAATAAATTTTAATGAATTCCGAGTTGAATTAAGTGAGTTATGGTCATTCACTCGGAGGTAGATCTGTAAACTGCTAGGCGAAAGAGTCTAACTATTTCTATCATAACTCTTAAAATACTTGGAGTTTTTCATCTCCGTTTCTTTCGTTTTCAACTACTCTTCGACATCTTCAAATTGGCATGAATTTGAATCAATTCCGAGTTAAATTGAGTAAGTTATGGTCAATCAATTGGAGATTTGTCTATAAACTGCTAGACCAAAGTGCGAGTCTAACTATTTCCACCATAACTCTCAAAATACTTAGCTTTTTTCATCTCCGTTTCTTCCGTTTTAAACTACACTTCGAGTCCTTCGAAATGGAACAAATTTCAATGAATTCCGAGTTGAATTGAGTAAATTATGGTCATTCACTCGGAGGTAGATCTGTAAACTGCTAGGCGAAAGCGCGAGTGTAACTATTTCTATCATAACTCTTAAAATAATTAGAGTTTTTCATCTCCGTTTCTTTCGTTTTCAACTACACTTCGATATCTTCAGAATGGTATGAATTTGAATAAATTCCGAGTCGAATTGAGTGACTTATGGTCAATGAATCGGAGGTAGGTGTGTAAACTGCTAGACCAAAGCACGAGTCTAACTATTTCCATCATAACTCTTAAGATACTTGGAGTTTTTCATCTCCGTTTCTTCCGTTTTCAACTACACTTCGACATCTTCGAAATGGCATGAATTTGAATCCATTTCAAATTTAATTGAGTGAGTTTTAGTCAATCAATCGGAGGTAGGTCTGTAAACTGCTAGACCAAAGCGCGAGTGTAACTATTTCCACAATAAGTCTCAAAATACTTGGAGTTTTTCTTCTCTGTTTCTTCCGTTTTAAACTACACTTCGACTCCTTCGAAATGGAACAAATTTCAATGAATTCCGAGTTGAATTTAGTGAGTTATGGTCATTCACTCGGAGGTAAATCTGTAAAGTGCTAGGCGAAAGCGCGAGGCTAACTATTTCTATCATAACTCTTAAAATAATTAGAGTTTTTTATCTCCGTTTCATCCGTTTTCAACTACACTTCGATATCTTCAGAATGGTATGAATTTGAATAAATTCCGAGTCGAATTGAGTGATTTATGGTCAATGAATCAGAGGTAAGTCTGTAAACTGCTAGACCAAAGCGCGAGCCTAAATATGTCCATCATAACTCTTAAGATACTTGGAATTTTTCATCTCTGTTTCTTTCATTTTCAACTACACTTCGATACCTTTAGAATGGCATGAATTTGAATCAATTCCGAGTTAAATTGAGTGACTTATGGTCAATGAATCGGAGGTAGGTCTGTAAACTGCTAGACCAAAGCGCGAGTCTAACTATTTCCTTCATAACTCTTTAGGTACTTGGAGTTTTTCATCTCTGTTTCTTTCGTTTTCAACTACACTTAGACATCTTCAAAATGGCATGAATTTGAATCAATTCCGAGTTAAATTTAGTAAGTTATGGTCAATCAATTGGAGGTTGGTCAGTAAACTGCTATACCAAAGTGCGAGTCTAACTATTTCCAACATAATTCTCAAAATACTTGGCTTTTTTCATATCTGTTTCTTCCGTTTTAAACTACACTTCGAGTTCTTCGAAATGGAACAAATTTCAATGAATTCCGAGTTGAATTGAGTGAGTTATGGTCATTCACTCGGAGGTAGATCTGTAAACTGCTAAGCGAAAGCGCTAGTCTAACTATTTCTATCATAACTCTTAAAATAATTAGAGTTTTTCATCTCCGTTTCTTCTGTTTTCAACTACACTTCGATATCTTCAGAATGGTATGAATTTGAATAAATTCCGAGTCGAATTGAGTGACTTATGGTCAATGAATCAGAGGTAGGTGTGTAAACTGTTAGACCAAAGCACGAGTCTAACTATTTCCATCATAACTCTTAAGATACTTAGAGTTTTTCATCTCTGTTTCTTTCATTTTCAACTACACTTCGACATTTCAGAATGTCATGAATTTGAATCAATTCCGAGTTAAATTGAGTAAGTTATGGTCAATCAATTTGAGGTTGGTCTGTAAACTGCTAGACCAAAGTGCGAGTCTAACTATTTCCACCATAACTCTCAAAATACTTAGTTTTTTTCATCTCCGTTTCTTCCGTTTTAAACTACACTTCGAGACCTTCGAAATGGAACAAATTTCAATGAATTCCGAGTTGAATTGAGTGAGTTATGGTCATTAAATCGGAGGTAGGTCTGTAAACTGCTAGGCGAAAGTGCGAGTCTAACTATTTCTATCATAACTCTTAAAATAATTAGAGTTTTTCATCTCCGTTTCTTTCGTTTTCAACTACACTTCGATATCTTCAGAATGGTATGAATTTGAATAAATTCCGAGTCGAATTGAGTGACTTTTGGTCAATAAATCGGAGGTAGGTGTGTAAACTGCTAGACCAAAGCACGAGTCTAACTATTTCCATCATAACTCTTTAGATACTTGGAGTTTTTCATCTCCGTTTCTTCCGTTTTAAACTACACTTCGACATCTTCGAAATGGCATGAATTTGAATCCATTTCAAATTTAATTGAGTGAGTTTTAGTCAATCAATCGGAGGTAGGTCTGTAAACTGCTAGACCAAAGCGCGAGTCTAACTATTTCCACAATAACTCTCAAAATACTTGGAGTTTTTCTTCTCTGTTTCTTCCTTTTTAAACTACACTTCGACTCTTTCGAAATGGAACAAATTTCAATGAATTCCAAGTTGAATTGAGTGAGTTATGGTCAATCAATCGGAGGTAGGTCTGAAAACTGCTAGGCGAAAGTGCGAGTCTAACTATTTCTATCATAACTCTTAAAATAATTAGAGTTTTTCATCTCCGTTTCTTCCGTTTTCAACTACACTTCGATATCTTCAGAATGGTATGAATTTGAATAAATTCCGAGTCGAATTGAGTGACTTTTGGTCAATGAATCAGAGGTAGGTGTGTAAACTGCTAGACCAAAGCACGAGTCTAACTATTTCCATCATAACTCTTAAGATACTTGGAGTTTTTCATCTCCGTTTCTTTCGTTTTCAACTACACTTCGACATCTTCAAAATGGCATGAATTTGAATCCATTTCAAAATTAATTGAGTGAGTTTTAGTCAATCAATCGGAGGTAGGTCTGTAAACTGCTAGACCAAAGCGCGAGTCTAACTATTTCCACAATAACTCTCAAAATAGTTGGAGTTTTTCTTCTCTATTTCTTCCGTTTTAAACTACACTTCGACTCCTTCGAAATGGAACAAATTTAATTGAATTACGTGTTGAATTGAGTGAGTTAGGGTCATTAAATCGGAGGTAGGTCTGTAAACTGCTAGGCGAAAGCGCGAGTCTAACTATTTCTATCATAACTGTTAAAATACTTGGAGTTTTTCATCTCCGTTTCTTTCGTTTTCAACTACTCTTCGACATCTTTCAAATGGCATGAATTGGAATAAATTTCGAGTCGAATTGAGTGACTTATGGTCAACGAATCGGAGGTTGGTCTGTAAACTGCTAGACCAAAGCGCGAATCTAACTATTTCCATCTTAACTCTTAAAATACAAGTAGTTTTTCATCTCCGTTGCTTCCATTTTAAACTACACTTCGACTCCTTCGAAATCGAACAAATTTCATTGAATTACGTATTGAATTAAGTGAGTTATAGTCATTAAATCGGAGGTAGGTCTGTAAACTGCTAGGCGAAAGCTCAAGTCTAACTATTTCTATCATAACTCTTAAAATACTTGGAGTTTTTTATCTCTGTTTCTTTCGTTTTCAACTACTCTTCGACATCATCCAAATGGCATGAATTTGAACAAATTCCAAGTCGAATTGAGTGACTTATGGTCAATGAAATAGAGGGAGGTCTGTAAACTGCTAGACCAAAGCGTGAATCTAACTATTTCCATCTTAACTCTCAAAATACAAGTAGTTTTTCATCTCCTTTGCTTCTGTTTTAAACTACACTTCGACTCCTTCGAAATGGAACAAATTTCATTGAATTACGTGTTGAATTGATTGAGTTATGGTCATTAAATCAGAGGTAGGTCTGTAAACTGCTAGGCGAAAGCGCGAGTCTAACTATTTCTATCATAACTCTTAAAATACTTGCAGTTTTTCATCTCCGTTTCTTTCGTTTTCAACAACTCTTCGACATCTTTAATGGCATGCATTTGAATAAATTCCGAGTCGAATTGAGTGGGTCAATGAATCGGAGGTAGGTCCCTAAACTGCTAGACCAAAGCGCGAGCCTAAATATGTCCATCATAACTCTTAAGATACTTGGAGTTTTTCATGTCTGTTTCTTTCGTTTTCAACTACACTTCGACATCTTCAAAATAGCATGAATTTGAATCAATTCCGAGTTAAATTGACTAAGCTATGGTCAATCAATTGGAGGTTGGTCTGTAAACTAATAGACCAAAGTGTCAGTCTAACTATTTCCACCAGAACACTCAAAATACTTGGCTTTTTTCATCTCCGTTTCTTCCGTTTTAAACTACACTTCGAGTCCTTCGAAATGGAACAAATTTCAATGAATTCCGAGTTTAATTGAGTGAGTTATGGTCATTCACTCGGAGGTAGATCTGTAAACTGCTAGACGAAAGCGCGAGTCTACCTATTTCTTTCATAACTCTTAAAATAATTAGAGTTTTTCATCTCCGTTTCTTCCGTTTTCAACTACACTTCGATATCTTCAGAATGGTATGAATTTGAATAAATTCGGAGTCGAATTGAGTGACTTATGTTCAATGAATCGGAGGTAGGTGTGTAAACTGCTAGACCAAAGCACGAGTTTAACTATTTCCATCATAACTCTTAAGATACTTGGAGTTTTTCATCTCCGTTTCTTCCGTTTTCAACTACACTTCGACATCTTCGAAATGGCATGAATTTGAATCCATTTCATATTTAATTGAGTGAGTTTTAGCCAATCAATCGGAAGTAGGTCTGTAAACTGCTAGACCAAAGCGCGAGTGTAACTATTTCCACAATAAGTCTCAAAATACTTGGAGTTATTCTTCACTGTTTCTTCCGTTTTAAACTAAACTTCGACTCCTTCGAAATGAAACAAATTTCAATGAATTCCGAGTTGAATTGAGTGAGTTATGGTCATTTAATCGGAGGTATGTCTGCAAACTGCTAGACCAAAGCGCGAATCTAACTATTTCCATCTTAACTCTCAAAATACAAGTAGTTTTTCATCTCCTTTTCTTCCGTTTTAAACTACACATCGACTCCTTCGAAATGGAACAAATTTCATTGAATTACGTGTTGAATTGAGTGAGTTATGGTCATTAATCGGAGGTAGGTCTGTAAACTGCTAGGCGAAAGCGCGAGTCTAACTATTTCTATCATAACTCTTAAAATACTTGGAGTTTTTCATCTCCACTTCTTTCATTTTCAACTACTCTTCGACATCTTCAAAATGGCATGAATTTGAATCAATTCCGAGTTAAATTGAGTAAATTATGGTCAATCAATTGGAGGTTGGTCTGTAAACTGCTAGACCAAAGTGCGAGTCTAACTATTTCCAGCATAACTCTCAAAATACTTGGCTTTTTTCATCTTCGTTTCTTCCGTTTTAAACTACACTTCGAGTCCTTCGAAATGGAACAAATTTCAATGAATTCCGAGTTGAATTGAGTAAATTATGGTCATTCACTCGGAGGTAGATCTGTAAACTGCTAGGCGAAAGCGCGAGTGTAACTATTTCTATCATAACTCTTAAAATAATTAGAGTTTTTCATCTCCGTTTCTTTCGTTTTCAACTACACTTCGATATCTTCAGAATGGTATGAATTTGAATAAATTCCGAGTCGAATTGAGTGACTTATGGTCAATGAATCGGAGGTAGGTGTGTAAACTGCTAGACCAAAGCACGAGTCTAACTATTTCCATCATAACTCTTAAGATACTTGGAGTTTTTCATCTCCGTTTCTTCCGTTTTCAACTACACTTCGACATCTTCGAAATGGCATGAATTTGAATCCATTTCAAATTTAATTGAGTGAGTTTTAGTCAATCAATCGGAGGTAGGTCTGTAAACTGCTAGACCAAAGCGCGAGTGTAACTATTTCCACAATAAGTGTCAAAATACTTGGAGTTTTTCTTCTCTGTTTCTTCCGTTTTAAACTACACTTCGACTCCTTCGAAATGGAACAAATTTCAATGAATTCCGAGTTGAATTTAGTGAGTTATGGTCATTCACTCGGAGGTAAATCTGTAAAGTGCTAGGCGAAAGCGCGAGGCTAACTATTTCTATCATAACTCTTAAAATAATTAGAGTTTTTTATCTCCGTTTCATCCGTTTTCAACTACACTTCGATATCTTCAGAATGGTATGAATTTGAATAAATTCCGAGTCGAATTGAGTGATTTATGGTCAATGAATCAGAGGTAAGTCTGTAAACTGCTAGACCAAAGCGCGAGCCTAAATATGTCCATCATAACTCTTAAGATACTTGGAATTTTTCATCTCTGTTTCTTTCATTTTCAACTACACTTCGATACCTTTAGAATGGCATGAATTTGAATCAATTCCGAGTTAAATTGAGTGACTTATGGTCAATGAATCGGAGGTAGGTCTGTAAACTGCTAGACCAAAGCGCGAGTCTAACTATTTCCTTCATAACTCTTTAGGTACTTGGAGTTTTTCATCTCTGTTTCTTTCGTTTTCAACTACACTTAGACATCTTCAAAATGGCATGAATTTGAATCAATTCCGAGTTAAATTTAGTAAGTTATGGTCAATCAATTGGAGGTTGGTCAGTAAACTGCTATACCAAAGTGCGAGTCTAACTATTTCCAACATAATTCTCAAAATACTTGGCTTTTTTCATATCTGTTTCTTCCGTTTTAAACTACACTTCGAGTTCTTCGAAATGGAACAAATTTCAATGAATTCCGAGTTGAATTGAGTGAGTTATGGTCATTCACTCGGAGGTAGATCTGTAAACTGCTAAGCGAAAGCGCTAGTCTAACTATTTCTATCATAACTCTTAAAATAATTAGAGTTTTTCATCTCCGTTTCTTCTGTTTTCAACTACACTTCGATATCTTCAGAATGGTATGAATTTGAATAAATTCCGAGTCGAATTGAGTGACTTATGGTCAATGAATCAGAGGTAGGTGTGTAAACTGCTAGACCAAAGCACGAGTCTAACTATTTCCATCATAACTCTTAAGATACTTAGAGTTTTTCATCTCTGTTTCTTTCATTTTCAACTACACTTCGACATTTCAGAATGTCATGAATTTGAATCAATTCCGAGTTAAATTGAGTAAGTTATGGTCAATCAATTTGAGGTTGGTCTGTAAACTGCTAGACCAAAGTGCGAGTCTAACTATTTCCACCATAACTCTCAAAATACTTAGTTTTTTTCATCTCCGTTTCTTCCGTTTTAAACTACACTTCGAGACCTTCGAAATGGAACAAATTTCAATGAATTCCGAGTTGAATTGAGTGAGTTATGGTCATTAAATCGGAGGTAGGTCTGTAAACTGCTAGGCGAAAGTGCGAGTCTAACTATTTCTATCATAACTCTTAAAATAATTAGAGTTTTTCATCTCCGTTTCTTTCGTTTTCAACTACACTTCGATATCTTCAGAATGGTATGAATTTGAATAAATTCCGAGTCGAATTGAGTGACTTTTGGTCAATAAATCGGAGGTAGGTGTGTAAACTGCTAGACCAAAGCACGAGTCTAACTATTTCCATCATAACTCTTTAGATACTTGGAGTTTTTCATCTCCGTTTCTTCCGTTTTAAACTACACTTCGACATCTTCGAAATGGCATGAATTTGAATCCATTTCAAATTTAATTGAGTGAGTTTTAGTCAATCAATCGGAGGTAGGTCTGTAAACTGCTAGACCAAAGCGCGAGTCTAACTATTTCCACAATAACTCTCAAAATACTTGGAGTTTTTCTTCTCTGTTTCTTCCTTTTTAAACTACACTTCGACTCTTTCGAAATGGAACAAATTTCAATGAATTCCAAGTTGAATTGAGTGAGTTATGGTCAATCAATCGGAGGTAGGTCTGAAAACTGCTAGGCGAAAGTGCGAGTCTAACTATTTCTATCATAACTCTTAAAATAATTAGAGTTTTTCATCTCCGTTTCTTCCGTTTTCAACTACACTTCGATATCTTCAGAATGGTATGAATTTGAATAAATTCCGAGTCGAATTGAGTGACTTTTGGTCAATGAATCAGAGGTAGGTGTGTAAACTGCTAGACCAAAGCACGAGTCTAACTATTTCCATCATAACTCTTAAGATACTTGGAGTTTTTCATCTCCGTTTCTTTCGTTTTCAACTACACTTCGACATCTTCAAAATGGCATGAATTTGAATCCATTTCAAAATTAATTGAGTGAGTTTTAGTCAATCAATCGGAGGTAGGTCTGTAAACTGCTAGACCAAAGCGCGAGTCTAACTATTTCCACAATAACTCTCAAAATAGTTGGAGTTTTTCTTCTCTATTTCTTCCGTTTTAAACTACACTTCGACTCCTTCGAAATGGAACAAATTTAATTGAATTACGTGTTGAATTGAGTGAGTTAGGGTCATTAAATCGGAGGTAGGTCTGTAAACTGCTAGGCGAAAGCGCGAGTCTAACTATTTCTATCATAACTGTTAAAATACTTGGAGTTTTTCATCTCCGTTTCTTTCGTTTTCAACTACTCTTCGACATCTTTCAAATGGCATGAATTGGAATAAATTTCGAGTCGAATTGAGTGACTTATGGTCAACGAATCGGAGGTTGGTCTGTAAACTGCTAGACCAAAGCGCGAATCTAACTATTTCCATCTTAACTCTTAAAATACAAGTAGTTTTTCATCTCCGTTGCTTCCATTTTAAACTACACTTCGACTCCTTCGAAATCGAACAAATTTCATTGAATTACGTATTGAATTAAGTGAGTTATAGTCATTAAATCGGAGGTAGGTCTGTAAACTGCTAGGCGAAAGCTCAAGTCTAACTATTTCTATCATAACTCTTAAAATACTTGGAGTTTTTTATCTCTGTTTCTTTCGTTTTCAACTACTCTTCGACATCATCCAAATGGCATGAATTTGAACAAATTCCAAGTCGAATTGAGTGACTTATGGTCAATGAAATAGAGGGAGGTCTGTAAACTGCTAGACCAAAGCGTGAATCTAACTATTTCCATCTTAACTCTCAAAATACAAGTAGTTTTTCATCTCCTTTGCTTCTGTTTTAAACTACACTTCGACTCCTTCGAAATGGAACAAATTTCATTGAATTACGTGTTGAATTGATTGAGTTATGGTCATTAAATCAGAGGTAGGTCTGTAAACTGCTAGGCGAAAGCGCGAGTCTAACTATTTCTATCATAACTCTTAAAATACTTGCAGTTTTTCATCTCCGTTTCTTTCGTTTTCAACAACTCTTCGACATCTTTAATGGCATGCATTTGAATAAATTCCGAGTCGAATTGAGTGGGTCAATGAATCGGAGGTAGGTCCCTAAACTGCTAGACCAAAGCGCGAGCCTAAATATGTCCATCATAACTCTTAAGATACTTGGAGTTTTTCATGTCTGTTTCTTTCGTTTTCAACTACACTTCGACATCTTCAAAATAGCATGAATTTGAATCAATTCCGAGTTAAATTGACTAAGCTATGGTCAATCAATTGGAGGTTGGTCTGTAAACTAATAGACCAAAGTGTCAGTCTAACTATTTCCACCAGAACACTCAAAATACTTGGCTTTTTTCATCTCCGTTTCTTCCGTTTTAAACTACACTTCGAGTCCTTCGAAATGGAACAAATTTCAATGAATTCCGAGTTTAATTGAGTGAGTTATGGTCATTCACTCGGAGGTAGATCTGTAAACTGCTAGACGAAAGCGCGAGTCTACCTATTTCTTTCATAACTCTTAAAATAATTAGAGTTTTTCATCTCCGTTTCTTCCGTTTTCAACTACACTTCGATATCTTCAGAATGGTATGAATTTGAATAAATTCGGAGTCGAATTGAGTGACTTATGTTCAATGAATCGGAGGTAGGTGTGTAAACTGCTAGACCAAAGCACGAGTTTAACTATTTCCATCATAACTCTTAAGATACTTGGAGTTTTTCATCTCCGTTTCTTCCGTTTTCAACTACACTTCGACATCTTCGAAATGGCATGAATTTGAATCCATTTCATATTTAATTGAGTGAGTTTTAGCCAATCAATCGGAAGTAGGTCTGTAAACTGCTAGACCAAAGCGCGAGTGTAACTATTTCCACAATAAGTCTCAAAATACTTGGAGTTATTCTTCACTGTTTCTTCCGTTTTAAACTAAACTTCGACTCCTTCGAAATGAAACAAATTTCAATGAATTCCGAGTTGAATTGAGTGAGTTATGGTCATTTAATCGGAGGTATGTCTGCAAACTGCTAGACCAAAGCGCGAATCTAACTATTTCCATCTTAACTCTCAAAATACAAGTAGTTTTTCATCTCCTTTTCTTCCGTTTTAAACTACACATCGACTCCTTCGAAATGGAACAAATTTCATTGAATTACGTGTTGAATTGAGTGAGTTATGGTCATTAATCGGAGGTAGGTCTGTAAACTGCTAGGCGAAAGCGCGAGTCTAACTATTTCTATCATAACTCTTAAAATACTTGGAGTTTTTCATCTCCACTTCTTTCATTTTCAACTACTCTTCGACATCTTCAAAATGGCATGAATTTGAATCAATTCCGAGTTAAATTGAGTAAATTATGGTCAATCAATTGGAGGTTGGTCTGTAAACTGCTAGACCAAAGTGCGAGTCTAACTATTTCCAGCATAACTCTCAAAATACTTGGCTTTTTTCATCTTCGTTTCTTCCGTTTTAAACTACACTTCGAGTCCTTCGAAATGGAATAAATTTTAATGAATTCCGAGTTGAATTAAGTGAGTTATGGTCATTCACTCGGAGGTAGATCTGTAAACTGCTAGGCGAAAGCGCGAGTCTAACTATTTCTATCATAACTCTTAAAATACTTGGAGTTTTTCATCTCCGTTTCTTTCGTTTTCAACTACTCTTCGACATCTTCAAATTGGCATGAATTTGAATCAATTCCGAGTTAAATTGAGTAAGTTATGGTCAATCAATTGGAGATTGGTCTGTAAACTGCTAGACCAAAGTGCGAGTCTAACTATTTCCACCATAACTCTCAAAATACTTAGCTTTTTTCATCTCCGTTTCTTCCGTTTTAAACTACACTTCGAGTCCTTCGAAATGGAACAAATTTCAATGAATTCCGAGTTGAATTGAGTAAATTATGGTCATTCACTCGGAGGTAGATCTGTAAACTGCTAGGCGAAAGCGCGAGTGTAACTATTTCTATCATAACTCTTAAAATAATTAGAGTTTTTCATCTCCGTTTCTTTCGTTTTCAACTACACTTCGATATCTTCAGAATGGTATGAATTTGAATAAATTTCGAGTCGAATTGAGTGACTTATGGTCAATGAATCGGAGGTAGGTGTGTAAACTGCTAGACCAAAGCACGAGTCTAACTATTTCCATCAAAACTCTTAAGATACTTGGAGTTTTTCATCTCCGTTTCTTCCGTTTTCAACTACACTTCGACATCTTCGAAATGGCATGAATTTGAATCCATTTCAAATTAAATTGAGTGAGTTTTAGTCAATCAATCGGAGGTAGGTCTGTAAACTGCTAGACCAAAGCGCGAGTGTAACTATTTCCACAATAAGTCTCAAAATAATTTGGAGTTTTTCTTCTCTATTTCTTCCGTTTTAAACTACACTTCGACTCCTTCGAAATGGAACAAATTTCAATGAATTCCGAGTTGAATTGAGTGAGTTATGGTCATTCAATCGGAGGTATGTCTGCAAACTGCTAGACAAAAGCGCGAATCTAACTATTTCCATCTTAACTCTCAAAATATAAGTAGTGTTTCATCTCCTTTTCTTCCGTTTTAAACTACACTTCGACTCCTTCGAAATGGAACAAATTTCATTGAATTACGTGTTGAATTGAGTGAGTTATGGTCATTAAATCGGAGGTAGGTCTGTAAACTGCTAGGCGAAAGCGCGAGTCTAACTATTTCTATCATAACTATTAAAATACTTAGAGTTTTTCATCTCCGTTTCTTTCATTTTCAACTGCTCTTCGACATCTTCAAAATGGCATGAATTTGAATCAATTCCGAGTTAAATTGAGTAAATTATGGTCAATCAATCGGAGGTTGGTCTGTAAACTGCTAGACCAAAGTGCGAGTCTAACTAT
Organism: Tasmannia lanceolata; assembly: GCF_043159265.1. Classification (NCBI taxonomy): domain Eukaryota; kingdom Viridiplantae; phylum Streptophyta; class Magnoliopsida; order Canellales; family Winteraceae; genus Tasmannia; species Tasmannia lanceolata. The sequence goes on from NW_027518695.1 coordinate 41,699,228, forward strand.
TTCCAGCATAACTGTCAAAATACGTGGCTTTTTTCATCTCCGTTTCTTCCGTTTTAAACTACACTTCGAGTCCTTCGAAATGGAATAAATTTTAATGAATTCCGCGTTGAATTTAGTGAGTTATGGTCATTAAATCGGAGGTAGATCTCTAAACTGCTAGGCGAAAGCGCGAGTCTAACTATTTCTATCATAACTCTTAAAATAACTAGAGTTTTTCATCTCCGTTTCTTCCGTTTTCAACTACACTTCGATATCTTCAGAATGGTATGAATTTGAATAAATTCCGAGTCGAATTGAGCGACTTATGGTCAATGAATCGGAGGTAGGTGTGTAAACTGCTAGACCAAAGCACGAGTCTAACTATTTCCATCATAACTCTTAAAATACTTGGAGTTTTTCATCTCCGTTTCTTCCGTTTTCAACTACACTTCGACATCTTCGAAATGGCATGAATTTGAATCCATTTCAAATTTAATTGAGTGAGTTTTAGTCAATCAATCGGAGGTAGGTCTGTAAACTGCTAGACCAAAGCGCGAGTCTAACTATTTCCACAATAACTCTCAAAATACTTGGAGTTTTTCTTCTCTGTTTCTTCCGTTTTAAACTACACTTCGACTCCTTCGAAATGGAACAAATTTCAATGAATTCCGAGTTGAATTGAGTGAGTTATGGTCATTCAATCGGAGGTATGTCTGCAATGTGCTCGACCAAAGCGCGAATCTAACTATTTCCATCTTAACTCTCAAAATATTAGTTTTTCATCTCATTTTCTTCCGTCTTAAACTACACTTCGACTCCTTCGAAATGGAACAAATTTCATTGAATTACGTGTTGAATTGAGTGAGTTATGGTCATTAAATCGGAGGTAGGTCTATAAACTGCGATGCGAAAGTGCGAGTCTAACTATTTCTATCATAACTCTTCAAATTCTTGGAGTTTTTCATCTCCATTTCTTTCGTTTTCCGCTACTCGTCGACATCTTCCAAATGGCATGAATTTGAATAAATTTCGAGTCGAATTGAGTGACTTATGGTCAATGAATCGGAGGTAGGTCTGTAAACTGCTAGACCAAAGCGCGAATCTAACTATTTCCATCTTAACTCTCAAAATACAAGTAGTTTTTCATCTCCGTTGCATCCGTTTTAAACTACACTTCGACTGCTTCGAAATGGAACAAATTTCATTGAATTACGTGTTGAATTGAGTGAGTTATGGTCATTAAATCGGAGGTAGGTCTGTAAACTGCTAGGCGAAAACACGAGTCTAACTATTTCTATCATAACTCTTAAAATACTTGGAGTTTTTCATCTCCGTTTCTTTCGTTTTCAACTACTCTTCGACATCTTCCAAATGGCATGAATTTGAATAAATTTCGAGTCGAATTGAGTGACTTATGGTCAATGAATCGGAGGTAGGTCTGTAAACTGCTAGACCAAAGCGCGAATCTAACTATTTCCATCTTAACTCTCAAAATACAAGTAGTTTTTCATCTCCGTTGCATCCGTTTTAAACTACACTTCGACTCCTTCAAAATTGAACAAATTTCATTGAATTACGTGTTGAATTGAGTGAGTTATGGTTATTAAATCAGAGGTAGGTCTGTAAACTGCTAGGCGAAAACGCGAGTCTAACTATTTCTATCATAACTCTTAAAATACTTGGAGTTTTTCATCTCCGTTTCTTTCGTTTTCAACTACTCTTCGACATCTTCCAAATGGCATGAATTTGAATAAATTCTGAGTCGAATTTAGTGACTTAAGGTCAATGAATTGGAGGGAGGTCTCTAAATTGCTAGACCAAAGCGTGAATCTAACTATTTCCATCTTAACTCTCAAAATACAAGTAGTTTTTCATCTCCTTTGCTTCCGTTTTAAACTACACTTCGACTCCTTCAAAATGAAACAAATTTCATTGAATTACGTGTTGAAGTGAGTGAGTTATGGTCATTAAATCGGAGGTAGGTCTGTAAACTGCTAGGCGAAAGCGCGAGTCTAACTATTTCTATAATAACTCTTAAAATACTTGGAGTTTTTCATCTCCGTTTCTTTCGTTTTCAACAACTCTTCGACATCTTTAATGGCATGCATTTGAATAAATTCCGAGTCGAATTGAGTGGGTCAATGAATCGGAGGTAGGTCCGTAAACTGCTAGACCAAAGCGCGAGCCTAAATATGTCCATCATAACTCCTAAAATACTTGGAGTTTTTCATCTCCGTTTCTTTCGTTTTCAACTACTCTTCGACATCTTCAAAATGGCATGAATTTGAATCAATTCCGAGCTAAATTGAGTAAGTTATGGTCAATCAATTGGAGGTTGGTCTGTAAACTGCTAGACCAAAGTGCGAGTCTAACTATTTCCACCATAACTCTCAAAATACTTGGCTTTTTTCATCTCCGTTTCTTCCGTTTTAAACTACACTTCGAGTCCCTCGAAATGGAACAAATTTCAATGAATTCCGAGTTGAATTGAGTGAGTTATGGTCATTCACTCGGAGGTAGATCTGTAAACTGCTAGGCGAAAGCGCGAGTCTAACTATTTCTATCATAACTCTTAAAATAATTAGAGTTTTTATCTCCGTTTCTTCCGTTTTCAACTACACTTCGATATCTTCAGAATAGTATGAATTTGAATAAATTCCGAGTCGAATTGAGTGACTTATGGTCAATGAATCGGAGGTAGGTGTGTAAACTGCTAGACCAAAGCACGAGTCTAACTATCTCCATCATAACTCTTAAGATACTTGGAGTTTTTCATCTCCGTTTCTTCCGTTTTCAACTACACTTCGACATCTTCGAAATGGCATGAATTTGAATCCATTTCAAATTTAATTGAGTGAGTTTTAGTCAATCAATCGGAGGTAGGTCTGTAAACTGCTAGACCAAAGCGCGAGTGTAAATATTTCCACAATAACTCTCAAAATACTTGGAGTTTTTCTTCTCTGTTTCTTCCGTTTTAAAGTACACTTCGACTCCTTCGAAATGGAACAAATTTCAATGAATTCCGAGTTGAATTGAGTGAGTTATGGTCATTCAATCGGAGGTATGTCTGCAAAGTGCTCGACCAAAGCGCGAATCTAACTATTTCAATCTTAACTCTCAAAATATAAGTAGTTTTTCATCTCATTTTCTTCCGTTTTAAACTACACTTCGACTCCTTCGAAATGGAACAAATTTCATTGAATTACGTGTTGAATTGAGTGAGTTATGGTCATTAAATCGGAGGTAAGTCTGTAAACTGCTAGGCGAAAACGCGAGTCTAACTATTTCTATCATAACTCTTAAAATACTTGGAGTTTTTCATCTCCGTTTCTTTCGTTTTCAACTACTCTTTGACCTCTTCCAAATGGCATGAATTTGAATAAATTCCGAGTCGAATTGAGTGACTTATGGTCAATGAATCGGAGGTAGGTATGTAAACTGCTAGACCAAAGCGCGAATCTAACTATTTCCAACTTAACTCTCAAAATACTAGTTTTTCATCTCCGTTGCATCCGTTTTAAACTACACTTCGACTCCTTCGAAATGGAAAAATTTCATTGAATTACGTGTTGAATTGAGTGAGTTATGGTCATTAAATCGGAGGTAGGTCTGTAAACTGCTAGGCGAAAGCGCGAGTCTAACTATTTCTATCATAACTATTAAAATACTTAGAGTTTTTCATCTCCGTTTCTTTCATTTTCAACTGCTCTTCGACATCTTCAAAATGGCATGAATTTGAATCAATTCCGAGTTAAATTGAGTAAATTATGGTCAATCAATCGGAGGTTGGTCTGTAAACTGCTAGACCAAAGTGCGAGTCTAACTATTTCCAGCATAACTGTCAAAATACGTGGCTTTTTTCATTTCCGTTTCTTCCGTTTTAAACTACACTTCGAGTCCTTCGAAATGGAATAAATTTTAATGAATTCCGAGTTGAATTTAGTGAGTTATGGTCATTAAATCGGAGGTAGATCTGTAAACTGCTAGGCGAAAGCGCGAGTGTAACTATTTCTATCATAACTCTTAAAATAACTAGAGTTTTTCATCTCCGTTTCTTCCGTTTTCAACTACACTTCGATATCTTCAGAATGGTATGAATTTGAATAAATTCCGAGTCGAATTGAGCGACTTATGGTCAATGAATCGGAGGTAGGTGTGTAAACTGCTAGACCAAAGCACGAGTCTAACTATTTCCATCATAACTCTTAAAATACTTGGAGTTTTTCATCTTCGTTTCTTCCGTTTTCAACTACACTTCGACATCTTCGAAATGGCATGAATTTGAATCCATTTCAAATTTAATTGAGTGAGTTTTAGTCAATCAATCGGAGGTAGGTCTGTAAACTGCTAGACCAAAGCGCGAGTCTAACTATTTCCACAATAACTCTCAAAATACTTGGAGTTTTTCTTCTCTGTTTCTTCCGTTTTAAACTACACTTCGACTCCTTCGAAATGGAACAAATTTCATTGAATTCCGAGTTGAATTGAGTGAGTTATGGTCATTCAATCGGAGGTATGTCTGCAATGTGCTCGACCAAAGCGCGAATCTAACTATTTCCATCTTAACTCTCAAAATATTAGTTTTTCATCTCATTTTCTTCCGTCTTAAACTACACTTCGACTCCTTCGAAATGGAACAAATTTCATTGAATTACGTGTTGAATTGAGTGAGTTATGGTCATTAAATCGGAGGTACGTCTATAAACTGCGATGCGAAAGTGCGAGTCTAACTATTTCTATCATAACTCTTCAAATACTTGGAGTTTTTCATCTCCATTTCTTTCGTTTTCCGCTACTCGTCGACATCTTCCAAATGGCATGAATTTGAATAAATTTCGAGTCGAATTGAGTGACTTATGGTCAATGAATCGGAGGTAGGTCTGTAAACTGCTAGACCAAAGCGCGAATCTAACTATTTCCATCTTAACTCTCAAAATACAAGTAGTTTTTCATCTCCGTTGCATCCGTTTTAAACTACACTTCGACTGCTTCGAAATGGAACAAATTTCATTGAATTACGTGTTGAATTGAGTGAGTTATGGTCATTAAATCGGAGGTAGGTCTGTAAACTGCTAGGCGAAAACACGAGTCTAACTATTTCTATCATAACTCTTAAAATACTTGGAGTGTTTCATCTCCGTTTCTTTCGTTTTCAACTACTCTTCGACATCTTCCAAATGGCATGAATTTGAATAAATTTCGAGTCGAATTGAGTGACTTATGGTCAATGAATCGGAGGTAGGTCTGTAAACTGCTAGACCAAAGCGCGAATCTAACTATTTCCATCTTAACTCTCAAAATACAAGTAGTTTTTCATCTCCGTTGCATCCGTTTTAAACTACACTTCAACTCCTTCAAAATTGAACAAATTTCATTGAATTACGTGTTGAATTGAGTGAGTTATGGTTATTAAATCAGAGGTAGGTCTGTAAACTGCTAGGCGAAAACGCGAGTCTAACTATTTCTATCATAACTCTTAAAATACTTGGAGTTTTTCATCTCCGTTTCTTTCGTTTTCAACTACTCTTCGACATCTTCCAAATGGCATGAATTTGAATAAATTCCGAGTCGAATTTAGTGACTTAAGGTCAATGAATCGGAGGGAGGTCTCTAAATTGCTAGACCAAAGCGTGAATCTAACTATTTCCATCTTAACTCTCAAAATACAAGTAGTTTTTCATCTCCTTTGCTTCCGTTTTAAACTACACTTCGACTCCTTCAAAATGAAACAAATTTCATTGAATTACGTGTTGAATTGAGTGAGTTATGGTCATTAAATCGGAGGTAGGTCTGTAAACTGCTAGGCGAAAGCGCGAGTCTAACTATTTCTATAATAACTCTTAAAATACTTGGAGTTTTTCATCTCCGTTTCTTTCGTTTTCAACAACTCTTCGACATCTTTAATGGCATGCATTTGAATAAATTCCGAGTCGAATTGAGTGGTTCAATGAATCGGAGGTAGGTCCGTAAACTGCTAGACCAAAGCGCGAGCCTAAATATGTCCATCATAACTCCTAAAATACTTGGAGTTTTTCATCTCCGTTTCTTTCGTTTTCAACTACTCTTCGATATCTTCAAAATGGCATGAATTTGAATCAATTCCGAGCTAAATTGAGTAAGTTATGGTCAATCAATTGGAGGTTGGTCTGTAAACTGCTAGACCAAAGTGCGAGTCTAACTATTTCCACCATAACTCTCAAAATACTTGGCTTTTTTCATCTCCGTTTCTTCCGTTTTAAACTACACTTCGAGTCCCTCGAAATGGAACAAATTTCAATGAATTCCGAGTTGAATTGAGTGAGTTATGGTCATTCACTCGGAGGTAGATCTGTAAACTGCTAGGCGAAAGCGCGAGTCTAACTATCTCTATCATAACTCTTAAAATAATTAGAATTTTTTATCTCCGTTTCTTCCGTTTTCAACTACACTTCGATATCTTCAGAATGGTATGAATTTGAATAAATTCCGAGTCGAATTGAGTGACATATGGTCAATGAATCGGAGGTAGGTGTGTAAACTGCTAGACCAAAGCACGAGTCTAACTATTTCCATCATAACTCTTAAGATACTTGGAGTTTTTCATCTCCGTTTCTTCCGTTTTCAACTACACTTCGACATCTTCGAAATGGCATGAATTTGAATCCATTTCAAATTTAATTGAGTGAGTTTTAGTCAATCAATCGGAGGTAGGTCTGTAAACTGCTAGACCAAAGCGCGAGTGTAAATATTTCCACAATAACTCTCAAAATACTTGGAGTTTTTCTTCTCTGTTTCTTCCGTTTTAAAGTACACTTCGACTCCTTCGAAATGGAACAAATTTCAATGAATTCCGAGTTGAATTGAGTGAGTTATGGTCATTCAATCGGAGGTATGTCTGCAAAGTGCCCGACCAAAGCGCGAATCTAACTATTTCAATCTTAACGCTCAAAATATAAGTAGTTTTTCATCTCATTTTCTTCCGTTTTAAACTACACTTCGACTCCTTCGAAATGGAACAAATTTCATTGAATTACGTGTTGAATTGAGTGAGTTATGGTCATTAAATCGGAGGTAAGTCTGTAAACTGCTAGGCGAAAACGCGAGTCTAACTATTTCTATCATAACTCTTAAAATACTTGCAGTTTTTCATCTCCGTTTCTTTCGTTTTCAACTACTCTTTGACCTCTTCCAAATGGCATGAATTTGAATAAATTCCGAGTCGAATTGAGTGACTTATGGTCAATGAATCGGAGGTAGGTCTGTAAACTGCTAGACCAAAGCCCGAATCTAACTATTTCCAACTTAACTCTCAAAATACTAGTTTTTCATCTCCGTTGCATCCGTTTTAAACTACACTTCGACTCCTTCGAAATGGAAAAATTTCATTGAATTACGTGTTGAATTGAGTGAGTTATGGTCATTAAATCGGAGGTAGGTCTGTAAACTGCTAGGCGAAAGCGCGAGTCTAACTATTTCTATAATAACTCTTAAAATACTTTGAGTTTTTAATCTCCGTTTCTTTCGTTTTCAACAACTCTTCGACATCTTTAATGGCATGCATTTGAATAAATTCCGAGTCGAATTGAGTGGGTCAATGAATCGGAGGTAGGTCCGTAAACTGCTAGACCAAAGCGCGAGCCTAAATATGTCCATCATACCTCTTAAGATACTTGGAGTTTTTCATCTCCGTTTCTTTCGTTTTCAACTACTTTTCGACATCTTCAAAATGGCATGAATTTGAATCAATTCCGAGCTAAATTGAGTAAGTTATGGTCAATCAATTGGAGGTTGGTCTGTAAACTGCTAGACCAAAGTGCGAGTCTAACTATTTCCACCATAACTCTCAAAATACTTGGCTTTTTTCATCTCCGTTTCTTCCGTTTTAAACTACACTTCGAGTCCCTCGAAATGGAACAAATTTCAATGAATTTCGAGTTGAATTGAGTGAGTTATGGTCATTCACTCGGAGGTAGATCTGTAAACTGCTAGGCGAAAGCGCGAGTCTAACTATTTCTATCATAACTCTTAAAATAATTAGAGTTTTTTATCTCCGTTTTCTTCCGTTTTCAACTACACTTCGATATCTTCAGAATGGTATGAATTTGAATAAATTCCGAGTCGAATTGAGTGACTTATGGTCAATGAATCGGAGGTAGGTGTGTAAACTGCTAGACCAAAGCACGAGTCTAACTATTTCCATCATAACTCTTAAGATACTTGGAGTTTTTCATCTCCGTTTCTTCCGTTTTCAACTACACTTCGACATCTTCGAAATGGCATGAATTTGAATCCATTTCAAATTTAATTGAGTGAGTTTTAGTCAATCAATCGGAGGTAGGTCTGTAAACTGCTAGACCAAAGCGCGAGTGTAAATATTTCCACAATAACTCTCAAAATACTTGGAGTTTTTCTTCTCTGTTTCTTCCGTTTTAAAGTACACTTCGACTCCTTCGAAATGGAACAAATTTCAATGAATTCCGAGTTGAATTGAGTGAGTTATGGTCATTCAATCGGAGGTATGTCTCCAAAGTGCTCGACCAAAGCGCGAATCTAACTATTTCAATCTTAACTCTCAAAATATAAGTAGTTTTTCATCTCATTTTCTTCCGTTTTAAACTACACTTCGACTCCTTCGAAATGGAACAAATTTCATTGAATTACGTGTTGAATTGAGTGAGTTATGGTCATTAAATCGGAGGTAAGTCTGTAAACTGCTAGGCGAAAACGCGAGTCTAACTATTTCTATCATAACTCTTAAAATACTTGCAGTTTTTCATCTCCGTTTCTTTCGTTTTCAACTACTCTTTGACCTCTTCCAAATGGCATGAATTTGAATAAATTCCGAGTCGAATTGAGTGACTTATGGTCAATGAATCGGAGGTAGGTCTGTAAACTGCTAGACCAAAGCGCGAATCTAACTATTTCCAACTTAACTCTCAAAATACTAGTTTTTCATCTCCGTTGCATCCGTTTTAAACTACACTTCGACTCCTTCGAAATGGAAAAATTTCATTGAATTACGTGTTGAATTGAGTGAGTTATGGTCATTAAATCGGAGGTAGGTCTGTAAACTGCTAGGCGAAAGCGCGAGTCTAACTATTTCTATAATAACTCTTAAAATACTTGGAGTTTTTCATCTCCGTTTCTTTCGTTTTCAACAACTCTTCGACATCTTTAATGACATGCATTTGAATAAATTCCGAGTCGAATTGAGTGGGTCAATGAATCGGAGGTAGGTCCGTAAACTGCTAGACCAAAGCGCGAGCCTAAATATGTCCATCATAACTCTTAAGATACTTGGAGTTTTTCATCTCCGTTTCTTTCGTTTTCAACTACTCTTCGACATCTTCAAAATGGCATGAATTTGAATCAATTCCGAGCTAAATTGAGTAAGTTATGGTCAATCAATTGGAGGTTGGTATGTAAACTGCTAGACCAAAGTGCGAGTCTAACTATTTCCACCATAACTCTCAAAATACTTGGCTTTTTTCATCTCCGTTTCTTCCGTTTTAAACTACACTTCGAGTCCCTCGAAATGGAACAAATTTCAATGAATTCCGAGTTGAATTGAGTAAGTTATGGTCATTCACTCGGAGGTAGATCTGTAAACTGCTAGGCGAAAGCGCGAGTCTAACTATTTCTATCATAACTCTTAAAATAATTAGAGTTTTTATCTCCGTTTCTTCCGTTTTCAACTACACTTCGATATCTTCAGAATGGTATGAATTTGAATAAATTCCGAGTCGAATTGAGTGACTTATGGTCAATGAATCGGAGGTAGGTGTGTAAACTGCTAGACCAAAGCACGAGTCTAACTATTTCCATCATAACTCTTAAGATACTTGGAGTTTTTCATCTCCGTTTCTTCCGTTTTCAACTACACTTCGACATCTTCGAAATGGCATGAATTTGAATCCATTTCAAATTTAATTGAGTGAGTTTTAGTCAATCAATCGGAGGTAGGTCTGTAAACTGCTAGACCAAAGCGCGAGTGTAAATATTTCCACAATAACTCTCAAAATACTTGGAGTTTTTCTTCTCTGTTTCTTCCGTTTTAAAGTACACTTCGACTCCTTCGAAATGGAACAAATTTCAATGAATTCCGAGTTGAATTGAGTGAGTTATGGTCATTCAATCGGAGGTATGTCTGCAAAGTGCTCGACCAAAGCGCGAATCTAACTATTTCAATCTTAACTCTCAAAATATAAGTAGTTTTTCATCTCATTTTCTTCCGTTTTAAACTACACTTCGACTCCTTCGAAATGGAACAAATTTCATTGAATTACGTGTTGAATTGAGTGAGTTATGGTCATTAAATCGGAGGTAAGTCTGTAAACTGCTAGGCGAAAACGCGAGTCTAACTATTTCTATCATAACTCTTAAAATACTTGGAGTTTTTCATCTCCGTTTCTTTCGTTTTCAACTACTCTTTGACCTCTTCCAAATGGCATGAATTTGAATAAATTCCGAGTCGAATTGAGTGACTTATGGTCAATGAATCGGAGGTAGGTATGTAAACTGCTAGACCAAAGCGCGAATCTAACTATTTCCAACTTAACTCTCAAAATACTAGTTTTTCATCTCCGTTGCATCCGTTTTAAACTACACTTCGACTCCTTCGAAATGGAAAAATTTCATTGAATTACGTGTTGAATTGAGTGAGTTATGGTCATTAAATCGGAGGTAGGTCTGTAAACTGCTAGGCGAAAGCGCGAGTCTAACTATTTCTATAATAACTCTTAAAATACTTTGAGTTTTTCATCTCCGTTTCTTTCGTTTTCAACAACTCTTCGACATCTTTAATGGCATGCATTTGAATAAATTCCGAGTCAAATTGAGTGGGTCAATGAATCGGAGGTAGGTCCGTAAACTGCTAGACCAAAGCGCGAGCCTAAATATGTCCATCATAACTCTTAAGATACTTGGAGTTTTTCATCTCTGTTTCTTTCGTTTTCAACTACTCTTCGACATCTTCAAAATGGCATGAATTTGAATCAATTCCGAGCTAAATTGAGTAAGTTATGGTCAATCAATTGGAGGTTGGTCTGTAAACTGCTAGACCAAAGTGCGAGTCTAACTATTTCCACCATAACTCTCAAAATACTTGGCTTTTTTCATCTCCGTTTCTTCCGTTTTAAACTACACTTCGAGTCCCTCGAAATGGAACAAATTTCAATGAATTCCGAGTTGAATTGAGTGAGTTATGGTCATTCACTCGGAGGTAGATCTGTAAACTGCTAGGCGAAAGCGCGAGTCTAACTATTTCTATCATAACTCTTAAAATAATTAGAGTTTTTTATCTCCGTTTCTTCCGTTTTCAACTACACTTCGATATCTTCAGAATGGTATGAATTTGAATAAATTCCGAGTCGAATTGAGTGACTTATGGTCAATGAATCGGAGGTAGGTGTGTAAACTGCTAGACCAAAGCACGAGTCTAACTATTTCCATCATAACTCTTAAGATACTTGGAGTTTTTCATCTCCGTTTCTTCCGTTTTCAACTACACTTCGACATCTTCGAAATGGCATGAATTTGAATCCATTTCAAATTTAATTGAGTGAGTTTTAGTCAATCAATCGGAGGTAGGTCTGTAAACTGCTAGACCAAAGCGCGAGTGTAAATATTTCCACAATAACTCTCAAAATACTTGGAGTTTTTCTTCTCCGTTTCTTCCGTTTTAAAGTACACTTCGACTCCTTCGAAATGGAACAAATTTCAATGAATTCCGAGTTGAATTGAGTTAGTTATGGTCATTCAATCGGAGGTATGTCTGCAAAGTGCTCGACCAAAGCGCGAATCTAACTATTTCAATCTTAACTCTCAAAATATAAGTAGTTTTTCATCTCATTTTCTTCCGTTTTAAACTACACTTCGACTCCTTCGAAATGGAACAAATTTCATTGAATTACGTGTTGAATTGAGTGAGTTATGGTCATTAAATCGGAGGTAAGTCTGTAAACTGCTAGGCGAAAACGCGAGTCTAACTATTTCTATCATAACTCTTAAAATACTTGGAGGTTTTCATCTCCGTTTCTTTCGTTTTCAACTACTCTTTGACCTCTTCCAAATGGCATGAATTTGAATAAATTCCGAGTCGAATTGAGTGACTTATGGTCAATGAATCGGAGGTAGGTCTCTGTAAACTGCTACACCAAAGCGCGAATCTAACTATTTCCAACTTAACTCTCAAAATACTAGTTTTTCATCTCCGTTGCATCCGTTTTAAACTACACTTCGACTCCTTCGAAATGGAAAAATTTCATTGAATTACGTGTTGAATTGAGTGAGTTATGGTCATTAAATCGGAGGTAGGTCTGTAAACTGCTAGGCGAAAGCGCGAGTCTAACTATTTCTATAATAACTCTTAAAATACTTGGAGTTTTTCATCTCCGTTTCTTTCGTTTTCAACAACTCTTCGACATCTTTAATGGCATGCATTTGAATAAATTCCGAGTCGAATTGAGTGGGTCAATGAATCGGAGGTAGGTCCGTAAACTGCTAGACCAAAGCGCGAGCCTAAATATGTCCATCATAACTCTTAAGATACTTGGAGTTTTTCATCTCCGTTTCTTTCGTTTTCAACTACTTTTCGTCATCTTCAAAATGGCATGAATTTGAATCAATTCCGAGCTAAATTGAGTAAGTTATGGTCAATCAATTGGAGGTTGGTCTGTAAACTGCTAGACCAAAGTGCGAGTCTAACTATTTCCACCATAACTCTCAAAATACTTGGCTTTTTTCATCTCCGTTTCTTCCGTTTTAAACTACACTTCGAGTCCCTCGAAATGGAACAAATTTCAATGAATTCCGAGTTGAATTGAGTGAGTTATGGTCATTCACTCGGAGGTAGATCTGTAAATTGCTAGGCGAAAGCGCGAGTCTAACTATTTCTATCATAACTCTTAAAATAATTAGAGTTTTTTATCTCCGTTTCTTCCGTTTTCAACTACACTTCGATATCTTCAGAATGGTATGAATTTGAATAAATTCCGAGTCGAATTGAATGACTTATGGTCAATGAATCGGAGGTAGGTGTGTAAACTGCTAGACCAAAGCACGAGTCTAACTATTTCCATCATAACTCTTAAGATACTTGGAGTTTTTCATCTCCGTTTCTTCCGTTTTCAACTACACTTCGACATCTTCGAAATGGCATGAATTTGAATCCATTTCAAATTTAATTGAGTGAGTTTTAGTCAATCAATCGGAGGTAGGTCTGTAAACTGCTAGACCAAAGCGCGAGTGTAAATATTTCCACAATAACTCTCAAAATACTTGGAGTTTTTCTTCTCTGTTTCTTCCGTTTTAAAGTAAACTTCGACTCCTTCGAAATGGAACAAATTTCAATGAATTCCGAGTTGAATTGAGTGAGTTATGGTCATTCAATCGGAGGTATGTCTGCAAAGTGCTCGACCAAAGCGCGAATCTAACTATTTCAATCTTAACTCTCAAAATATAAGTAGTTTTTCATCTCATTTTCTTCCGTTTTAAACTACACTTCGACTCCTTCGAAATGGAACAAATTTCATTGAATTACGTGTTGAATTGAGTGAGTTATGGTCATTAAATCGGAGGTAGGTCTGTAAACTGCTAGGCGAAAGCGCGAGTCTAACTATTTCTATCATAACTCTTAAAATACTTGGAGTTTTTCATCTCCACTTCTTTCATTTTCAACTACTCTTCGACATCTTCAAAATGGCATGAATTTGAATCAATTCCGAGTTAAATTGAGTAAATTATGGTCAATCAATTGGAGGTTGGTCTGTAAACTGCTAGACCAAAGTGCGAGTCTAACTATTTCCAGCATAACTCTCAAAATACTTGGCTTTTTTCATCTTCGTTTCTTCCGTTTTAAAATACACTTCGAGTCCTTCGAAATGGAACAAATTTCAATGAATTCCGAGTTGAATTGAGTAAATTATGGTCATTCACTCGGAGGTAGATCTGTAAACTGCTAGGCGAAAGCGCGAGTGTAACTATTTCTATCATAACTCTTAAAATAATTAGAGTTTTTATCTCCGTTTCTTCCGTTTTCAACTACACTTCGATATCTTCAGAATGGTATGAATTTGAATAAATTCCGAGTCGAATTGAGTGACTTATGGTCAATGAATCGGAGGTAGGTGTGTAAACTGCTAGACCAAAGCACGAGTCTAACTATTTCCATCATAACTTTTAAGATACTTGGAGTTTTTCATCTCCGTTTCTTCCGTTTTCAACTACACTTCGACATCTTCGAAATGGCATGAATTTGAATCCATTTCAAATTTAATTGAGTGAGTTTTATACAATCAATCGGAGGTAGGTCTGTAAACTGCTAGACCAAAGCGCGAGTGTAAATATTTCCACAATAACTCTCAAAATACTTGGAGTTTTTCTTCTCTGTTTCTTCCGTTTTAAAGTACACTTCGACTCCTTCGAAATGGAACAAATTTCAATGAATTCCGAGTTGAATTGAGTGAGTTATGGTCATTCAATCGGAGGTATGTCTGCAAAGTGCTCGACCAAAGCGCGAATCTAACTATTTCAATCTTAACTCTAAAAATATAAGTAGTTTTTCATCTCATTTTCTTCCGTTTTAAACTACACTTCGACTCCTTCGAAATGGAACAAATTTCATTGAATTACGTGTTGAATTGAGTGAGTTATGGTCATTAAATCGGAGGTAAGTCTGTAAACTGCTAGGCGAAAACGCGAGTCTAACTATTTCTATCATAACTCTTAAAATACTTGGAGTTTTTCATCTCCGTTTCTTTCGTTTTCAACTACTCTTTGACCTCTTCCAAATGGCATGAATTTGAATAAATTCCGAGTCGAATTGAGTGACTTATGGTCAATGAATCGGAGGTAGGTCTGTAAACTGCTAGACCAAAGCGCGAATCTAACTATTTCCAACTTAACTCTCAAAATACTAGTTTTTCATCTCCGTTGCATCCGTTTTAAACTACACTTCGACTCCTTCGAAATGGAAAAATTTCATTGAATTACGTGTTGAATTGAGTGAGTTATGGTCATTAAATCGGAGGTAGGTCTGTAAACTGCTAGGCGAAAGCGCGAGTCTAACTATTTCTATAATAACTCTTAAAATACTTTGAGTTTTTAATCTCCGTTTCTTTCGTTTTCAACAACTCTTCGACATCTTTAATGGCATGCATTTGAATAAATTCCGAGTCGAATTGAGTGGGTCAATGAATCGGAGGTAGGTCCGTAAACTGCTAGACTAAAGCGCGAGCCTAAATATGTCCATCATAACTCTTAAGATACTTGGAGTTTTTCATCTCCGTTTCTTTCGTTTTCAACTACTCTTCGACATCTTCAAAATGGCATGAATTTGAATCAATTCCGAGCTAAATTGAGTAAGTTATGGTCAATCAATTGGAGGTTGGTCTGTAAACTGCTAGACCAAAGTGCGAGTCTAACTATTTCCACCATAACTCTCAAAATACTTGGCTTTTTTCATTTCCGTTTCTTCCGTTTTAAACTACACTTCGAGTCCCTCGAAATGGAACAAATTTCAATGAATTCCGAGATGAATTGAGTGAGTTATGGTCATTCACTCGGAGGTAGATCTGTAAACTGCTAGGCGATAGCGCGAGTCTAACTATTTCTATCATAACTCTTAAAATAATTAGAGTTTTTATCTCCGTTTCTTCCTTTTTCAACTACACTTCGATATCTTCAGAATGGTATAAATTTGAATAAATTCCGAGTCGAATTGAGTGACTTATGGTCAATGAATCGGAGCTAGGTGTGTAAACTGCTAGACCAAAGCACGAGTCTAACTATTTCCATCATAACTCTTAAGATACTTGGAGTTTTTCATCTCCGTTTCTTCCGTTTTCAACTACACTTCGACATCTTCGAAATGGCATGAATTTGAATCCATTTCAAATTTAATTGAGTGAGTTTTAGTCAATCAATCGGAGGTAGGTCTGTAAACTGCTAGACCAAAGCGCGAGTGTAAATATTTCCACAATAACTCTCAAAATACTTGGAGTTTTTCTTCTCTGTTTCTTCCGTTTTAAAGTACACTTCGACTCCTTCGAAATGGAACAAATTTCAATGAATTCCGAGTTGAATTGAGTGAGTTATGGTCATTCAATCGGAGGTATGTCTGCAAAGTGCTCGACCAAAGCGCGAATCTAACTATTTCAATCTTAACTCTCAAAATATAAGTAGTTTTTCATCTCATTTTCTTCCGTTTTAAACTACACTTCGACTCCTTCGAAATGGAACAAATTTCATTGAATTACGTGTTGAATTGAGTGAGTTATGGTCATTAAATCGGAGGTAAGTCTGTAAACTGCTAGGCGAAAACGCGAGTCAAACTATTTCTATCATAACTCTTAAAATACTTGGAGTTTTTCATCTCCGTTTCTTTCGTTTTCAACTACTCTTTGACCTCTTACAAATGGCATGAATTTGAATAAATTCCGAGTCGAATTGAGTGACTTATGGTCAATGAATCGGAGGTAGGTCTGTAAACTGCTAGACCAAAGCGCGAATCTAACTATTTCCAACTTAACTCTCAAAATACTAGTTTTTCATCTCCGTTGCATCCGTTTTAAACTACACTTCGACTCCTTCGAAATGGAAAAATTTCATTGAATTACGTGTTGAATTGAGTGAGTTATGGTCATTAAATCGGAGGTAGGTCTGTAAACTGCTAGGCGAAAGCGCGAGTCTAACTATTTCTATAATAACTCTTAAAATACTTGGAGTTTTTCATCTCCGTTTCTTTCGTTTTCAACAACTCTTCGACATCTTTAATGACATGCATTTGAATAAATTCCGAGTCGAATTGAGTGGGTCAATGAATCGGAGGTAGGTCCGTAAACTGCTAGACCAAAGCGCGAGCCTAAATATGTCCATCATAACTCTTAAGATACTTGGAGTTTTTCATCTCCGTTTCTTTCGTTTTCAACTACTCTTCGACATCTTCAAAATGGCATGAATTTGAATCAATTCCGAGCTAAATTGAGTAAGTTATGGTCAATCAATTGGAGGTTGGTATGTAAACTGCTAGACCAAAGTGCGAGTCTACCTATTTCCACCATAACTCTCAAAATACTTGGCTTTTTTCATCTCCGTTTCTTCCGTTTTAAACTACACTTCGAGTCCCTCGAAATGGAACAAATTTCAATGAATTCCGAGTTGAATTGAGTGAGTTATGGTCATTCAATCGGAGGTATGTCTGCAAAGTGCTCGACCAAAGCGCGAATCTAACTATTTCAATCTTAACTCTCAAAATATAAGTAGTTTTTCATCTCATTTTCTTCCGTTTTAAACTACACTTCGACTCCTTCGAAATGGAATAAATTTCATTGAATTACGTGTTGAATTGAGTGAGTTATGGTCATTAAATCGGAGGTAGGTCTGTAAACCGCTAGGCGAAAGCGCGAGTCTAACTATTTCTATCATAACTCTTAAAATACTTGGAGTTTTTCATCTCCACTTCTTTCATTTTCAACTACTCTTCGACATCTTCAAAATGGCATGAATTTGAATCAATTCCGAGTTAAATTGAGTAAATTATGGTCAATCAATTGGAGGTTGGTCTGTAAACTGCTAGACCAAAGTGCGAGTCTAACTATTTCCACCATAACTCTCAAAATACTTGGCTTTTTTCATCTCCGTTTCTTCCGTTTTAAACTACACTTCGAGTCCCTCGAAATGGAACAAATTTCAATGAATTCCGAGTTGAATTGAGTGAGTTATGGTCATTCACTCGGAGGTAGATCTGTAAACTGCTAGGCGAAAGCGCGAGTCTAACTATTTCTATCATAACTCTTAAAATAATTAGAGTTTTTATCTCCGTTTCTTCCGTTTTCAACTACACTTCGATATCTTCAGAATGGTATGAATTTGAATAAATTCCGAGTCGAATTGAGTGACTTATGGTCAATGAATCGGAGGTAGGTGTGTAAACTGCTAGACCAAAGCACGAGTCTAACTATTTCCATCATAACTCTTAAGATACTTGGAGTTTTTCATCTCCGTTTTTTCCGTTTTCAACTACACTTCGACATCTTCGAAATGGCATGAATTTGAATCCATTTCAAATTTAATTGAGTGAGTTTTAGTCAATCAATCGGAGGTAGGTCTGTAAACTGCTAGACCAAAGCGCGAGTGTAAATATTTCCACAATAACTCTCAAAATACTTAGAGTTTTTCTTCTCTGTTTCTTCCGTTTTAAAGTACACTTCGACTCCTTCGAAATGGAACAAATTTCAATGAATTCCGAGTTGAATTGAGTGAGTTATGGTCATTCAATCGGAGGTATGTCTGCAAAGTGCTCGACCAAAGCGCGAATCTAACTATTTCAATCTTAACTCTCAAAATATAAGTAGTTTTTCATCTCATTTTCTTCCGTTTTAAACTACACTTCGACTCCTTCGAAATGGAATAAATTTCATTGAATTACGTGTTGAATTGAGTGAGTTATGGTCATTAAATCGGAGGTAGGTCTGTAAACCGCTAGGCGAAAGCGCGAGTCTAACTATTTCTATCATAACTCTTAAAATACTTGGAGTTTTTCATCTCCACTTCTTTCATTTTCAACTACTCTTCGACATCTTCAAAATGGCATGAATTTGAATCAATTCCGAGTTAAATTGAGTAAATTATGGTCAATCAATTGGAGGTTGGTCTGTAAACTGCTAGACCAAAGTGCGAGTCTAACTATTTCCACCATAACTCTCAAAATACTTGGCTTTTTTCATCTCCGTTTCTTCCGTTTTAAACTACACTTCGAGTCCCTCGAAATGGAACAAATTTCAATGAATTCCGAGTTGAATTGAGTGAGTTATGGTCATTCACTCGGAGGTAGATCTGTAAACTGCTAGGCGAAAGCGCGAGTCTAACTATTTCTATCATAACTCTTAAAATAATTAGAGTTTTTATCTCCGTTTCTTCCGTTTTCAACTACACTTCGATATCTTCAGAATGGTATGAATTTGAATAAATTCCGAGTCGAATTGAGTGACTTATGGTCAATGAATCGGAGGTAGGTGTGTAAACTGCTAGACCAAAGCACGAGTCTAACTATTTCCATCATAACTCTTAAGATACTTGGAGTTTTTCATCTCCGTTTTTTCCGTTTTCAACTACACTTCGACATCTTCGAAATGGCATGAATTTGAATCCATTTCAAATTTAATTGAGTGAGTTTTAGTCAATCAATCGGAGGTAGGTCTGTAAACTGCTAGACCAAAGCGCGAGTGTAAATATTTCCACAATAACTCTCAAAATACTTAGAGTTTTTCTTCTCTGTTTCTTCCGTTTTAAAGTACACTTCGACTCCTTCGAAATGGAACAAATTTCAATGAATTCCGAGTTGAATTGAGTGAGTTATGGTCATTCAATCGGAGGTATGTCTGCAAAGTGCTCGACCAAAGCGCGAATCTAACTATTTCAATCTTAACTCTCAAAATATAAGTAGTTTTTCATCTCATTTTCTTCCGTTTTAAACTACACTTCGACTCCTTCGAAATGGAATAAATTTCATTGAATTACGTGTTGAATTGAGTGAGTTATGGTCATTAAATCGGAGGTAGGTCTGTAAACCGCTAGGCGAAAGCGCGAGTCTAACTATTTCTATCATAACTCTTAAAATACTTGGAGTTTTTCATCTCCACTTCTTTCATTTTCAACTACTCTTCGACATCTTCAAAATGGCATGAATTTGAATCAATTCCGAGTTAAATTGAGTAAATTATGGTCAATCAATTGGAGGTTGGTCTGTAAACTGCTAGACCAAAGTGCGAGTCTAACTATTTCCACCATAACTCTCAAAATACTTGGCTTTTTTCATCTCCGTTTCTTCCGTTTTAAACTACACTTCGAGTCCCTCGAAATGGAACAAATTTCAATGAATTCCGAGTTGAATTGAGTGAGTTATGGTCATTCACTCGGAGGTAGATCTGTAAACTGCTAGGCGAAAGCGCGAGTCTAACTATTTCTATCATAACTCTTAAAATAATTAGAGTTTTTATCTCCGTTTCTTCCGTTTTCAACTACACTTCGATATCTTCAGAATGGTATGAATTTGAATAAATTCCGAGTCGAATTGAGTGACTTATGGTCAATGAATCGGAGGTAGGTGTGTAAACTGCTAGACCAAAGCACGAGTCTAACTATTTCCATCATAACTCTTAAGATACTTGGAGTTTTTCATCTCCGTTTTTTCCGTTTTCAACTACACTTCGACATCTTCGAAATGGCATGAATTTGAATCCATTTCAAATTTAATTGAGTGAGTTTTAGTCAATCAATCGGAGGTAGGTCTGTAAACTGCTAGACCAAAGCGCGAGTGTAAAAATTTCCACAATAACTCTCAAAATACTTAGAGTTTTTCTTCTCTGTTTCTTCCGTTTTAAAGTACACTTCGACTCCTTCGAAATGGAACAAATTTCAATGAATTCCGAGTTGAATTGAGTGAGTTATGGTCATTCAATCGGAGGTATGTCTGCAAAGTGCTCGACCAAAGCGCGAATCTAACTATTTCAATCTTAACTCTCAAAATATAAGTAGTTTTTCATCTCATTTTCTTCCGTTTTAAACTACACTTCGACTCCCTCGAAATGGAATAAATTTCATTGAATTACGTGTTGAATTGAGTGAGTTATGGTCATTAAATCGGAGGTAGGTCTGTAAACCGCTAGGCGAAAGCGCGAGTCTAACTATTTCTATCATAACTCTTAAAATACTTGGAGTTTTTCATCTCCACTTCTTTCATTTTCAACTACTCTTCGACATCTTCAAAATGGCATGAATTTGAATCAATTCCGAGTTAAATTGAGTAAATTATGGTCAATCAATTGGAGGTTGGTCTGTAAACTGCTAGACCAAAGTGCGAGTCTAACTATTTCCACCATAACTCTCAAAATACTTGGCTTTTTTCATCTCCGTTTCTTCCGTTATAAACTACACTTCGAGTCCCTCGAAATGGAACAAATTTCAATGAATTCCGAGTTGAATTGAGTGAGTTATGGTCATTCACTCGGAGGTAGATCTGTAAACTGCTAGGCGAAAGCGCGAGTCTAACTATTTCTATCATAACTCTTAAAATAATTAGAGTTTTTATCTCCGTTTCTTCCGTTTTCAACTACACTTCGATATCTTCAGAATGGTATGAATTTGAATAAATTCCGAGTCGAATTTAGTGACTTATGGTCAATGAATCGGAGGTAGGTGTGTAAACTGCTAGACCAAAGCACGAGTCTAACTATTTCCATCATAACTCTTAAGATACTTGGAGTTTTTCATCTCCGTTTTTTCCGTTTTCAACTACACTTCGACATCTTCGAAATGGCATGAATTTGAATCCATTTCAAATTTAATTGAGTGAGTTTTAGTCAATCAATCGGAGGTAGGTCTGTAAACTGCTAGACCAAAGCGCGAGTGTAAATATTTCCACAATAACTCTCAAAATACTTAGAGTTTTTCTTCTCTGTTTCTTCCGTTTTAAAGTACACTTCGACTCCTTCGAAATGGAACAAATTTCAATGAATTCCGAGTTGAATTGAGTGAGTTATGGTCATTCAATCGGAGGTATGTCTGCAAAGTGCTCGACCAAAGCGCGAATCTAACTATTTCAATCTTAACTCTCAAAATATAAGTAGTTTTTCATCTCATTTTCTTCCGTTTTAAACTACACTTCGACTCCCTCGAAATGGAATAAATTTCATTGAATTACGTGTTGAATTGAGTGAGTTATGGTCATTAAATCGGAGGTAGGTCTGTAAACCGCTAGGCGAAAGCGCGAGTCTAACTATTTCTATCATAACTCTTAAAATACTTGGAGTTTTTCATCTCCACTTCTTTCATTTTCAACTACTCTTCGACATCTTCAAAATGGCATGAATTTGAATCAATTCCGAGTTAAATTGAGTAAATTATGGTCAATCAATTGGAGGTTGGTCTGTAAACTGCTAGACCAAAGTGCGAGTCTAACTATTTCCACCATAACTCTCAAAATACTTGGCTTTTTTCATCTCCGTTTCTTCCGTTTTAAACTACACTTCGAGTCCCTCGAAATGGAACAAATTTCAATGAATTCCGAGTTGAATTGAGTGAGTTATGGTCATTCACTCGGAGGTAGATCTGTAAACTGCTAGGCGAAAGCGCGAGTCTAACTATTTCTATCATAACTCTTAAAATAATTAGAGTTTTTATCTCCGTTTCTTCCGTTTTCAACTACACTTCGATATCTTCAGAATGGTATGAATTTGAATAAATTCCGAGTCGAATTGAGTGACTTATGGTCAATGAATCGGAGGTAGGTGTGTAAACTGCTAGACCAAAGCACGAGTCTAACTATTTCCATCATAACTCTTAAGATACTTGGAGTTTTTCATCTCCGTTTTTTCCGTTTTCAACTACACTTCGACATCTTCGAAATGGCATGAATTTGAATCCATTTCAAATTTAATTGAGTGAGTTTTAGTCAATCAATCGGAGGTAGGTCTGTAAACTGCTAGACCAAAGCGCGAGTGTAAATATTTCCACAATAACTCTCAAAATACTTGGAGTTTTTCTTCTCTGTTTCTTCCGTTTTAAAGTACACTTCGACTCCTTCGAAATGGAACAAATTTCAATGAATTCCGAGTTGAATTGAGTGAGTTATGGTCATTCAATCGGAGGTATGTCTGCAAAGTGCTCGACCAAAGCGCGAATCTAACTATTTCAATCTTAACTCTAAAAATATAAGTAGTTTTTCATCTCATTTTCTTCCGTTTTAAACTACACTTCGACTCCTTTGAAATGGAACAAATTTCATTGAATTACGTGTTGAATTGAGTGAGTTATGGTCATTAAATCGGAGGTAAGTCTGTAAACTGCTAGGCGAAAACGCGAGTCTAACTATTTCTATCATAACTCTTAAAATACTTGGAGTTTTTCATCTCCGTTTCTTTCGTTTTCAACTACTCTTTGACCTCTTCCAAATGGCATGAATTTGAATAAATTCCGAGTCGAATTGAGTGACTTATGGTCAATGAATCGGAGGTAGGTCTGTAAACTGCTAGACCAAAGCGCGAATCTAACTATTTCCAACTTAACTCTCAAAATACTAGTTTTTCATCTCCGTTGCATCCGTTTTAAACTACACTTCGACTCCTTCGAAATGGAAAAATTTCATTGAATTACGTGTTGAATTGAGTGAGTTATGGTCATTAAATCGGAGGTAGGTCTGTAAACTGCTAGGCGAAAGCGCGAGTCTAACTATTTCTATAATAACTCTTAAAATACTTGGAGTTTTTCATCTCCGTTTCTTTCGTTTTCAACAACTCTTCGACATCTTTAATGACATGCATTTGAATAAATTCCGAGTCGAATTGAGTGGGTCAATGAATCGGAGGTAGGTCCGTAAACTGCTAGACCAAAGCGCGAGCCTAAATATGTCCATCATAACTCTTAAGATACTTGGAGTTTTTCATCTCCGTTTCTTTCGTTTTCAACTACTCTTCGACATCTTCAAAATGGCATGAATTTGAATCAATTCCGAGCTAAATTGAGTAAGTTATGGTCAATCAATTGGAGGTTGGTCTGTAAACTGCTAGACCAAAGTGCGAGTCTAACTATTTCCACCATAACTCTCAAAATACTTGGCTTTTTTCATCTCCGTTTCTTCCGTTTTAAACTACACTTCGAGTCCCTCGAAATGGAACAAATTTCAATGAATTCCGAGATGAATTGAGTGAGTTATGGTCATTCACTCGGAGGTAGATCTGTAAACTGCTAGGCGATAGCGCGAGTCTAACTATTTCTATCATAACTCTTAAAATAATTAGAGTTTTTATCTCCGTTTCTTCCTTTTTCAACTACACTTCGATATCTTCAGAATGGTATAAATTTGAATAAATTCCGAGTCGAATTGAGTGACTTATGGTCAATGAATCGGAGCTAGGTGTGTAAACTGCTAGACCAAAGCACGAGTCTAACTATTTCCATCATAACTCTTAAGATACTTGGAGTTTTTCATCTCCGTTTTTTCCGTTTTCAACTACACTTCGACATCTTCGAAATGGCATGAATTTGAATCCATTTCAAATTTAATTGAGTGAGTTTTAGTCAATCAATCGGAGGTAGGTCTGTAAACTGCTAGACCAAAGCGCGAGTGTAAATATTTCCACAATAACTCTCAAAATACTTGGAGTTTTTCTTCTCTGTTTCTTCCGTTTTAAAGTACACTTCGACTCCTTCGAAATGGAACAAATTTCAATGAATTCCGAGTTGAATTGAGTGAGTTATGGTCATTCAATCGGAGGTATGTCTGCAAAGTGCTCGACCAAAGCGCGAATCTAACTATTTCAATCTTAACTCTAAAAATATAAGTAGTTTTTCATCTCATTTTCTTCCGTTTTAAACTACACTTCGACTCCTTTGAAATGGAACAAATTTCATTGAATTACGTGTTGAATTGAGTGAGTTATGGTCATTAAATCGGAGGTAAGTCTGTAAACTGCTAGGCGAAAACGCGAGTCTAACTATTTCTATCATAACTCTTAAAATACTTGGAGTTTTTCATCTCCGTTTCTTTCGTTTTCAACTACTCTTTGACCTCTTCCAAATGGCATGAATTTGAATAAATTCCGAGTCGAATTGAGTGACTTATGGTCAATGAATCGGAGGTAGGTCTGTAAACTGCTAGACCAAAGCGCGAATCTAACTATTTCCAACTTAACTCTCAAAATACTAGTTTTTCATCTCCGTTGCATCCGTTTTAAACTACACTTCGACTCCTTCGAAATGGAAAAATTTCATTGAATTACGTGTTGAATTGAGTGAGTTATGGTCATTAAATCGGAGGTAGGTCTGTAAACTGCTAGGCGAAAGCGCGAGTCTAACTATTTCTATAATAACTCTTAAAATACTTGGAGTTTTTCATCTCCGTTTCTTTCGTTTTCAACAACTCTTCGACATCTTTAATGACATGCATTTGAATAAATTCCGAGTCGAATTGAGTGGGTCAATGAATCGGAGGTAGGTCCGTAAACTGCTAGACCAAAGCGCGAGCCTAAATATGTCCATCATAACTCTTAAGATACTTGGAGTTTTTCATCTCCGTTTCTTTCGTTTTCAACTACTCTTCGACATCTTCAAAATGGCATGAATTTGAATCAATTCCGAGCTAAATTGAGTAAGTTATGGTCAATCAATTGGAGGTTGGTCTGTAAACTGCTAGACCAAAGTGCGAGTCTAACTATTTCCACCATAACTCTCAAAATACTTGGCTTTTTTCATCTCCGTTTCTTCCGTTTTAAACTACACTTCGAGTCCCTCGAAATGGAACAAATTTCAATGAATTCCGAGATGAATTGAGTGAGTTATGGTCATTCACTCGGAGGTAGATCTGTAAACTGCTAGGCGATAGCGCGAGTCTAACTATTTCTATCATAACTCTTAAAATAATTAGAGTTTTTATCTCCGTTTCTTCCTTTTTCAACTACACTTCGATATCTTCAGAATGGTATAAATTTGAATAAATTCCGAGTCGAATTGAGTGACTTATGGTCAATGAATCGGAGCTAGGTGTGTAAACTGCTAGACCAAAGCACGAGTCTAACTATTTCCATCATAACTCTTAAGATACTTGGAGTTTTTCATCTCCGTTTCTTCCGTTTTCAACTACACTTCGACATCTTCGAAATGGCATGAATTTGAATCCATTTCAAATTTAATTGAGTGAGTTTTAGTCAATCAATCGGAGGTAGGTCTGTAAACTGCTAGACCAAAGCGCGAGTGTAAATATTTCCACAATAACTCTCAAAATACTTGGAGTTTTTCTTCTCTGTTTCTTCCGTTTTAAAGTACACTTCGACTCCTTCGAAATGGAACAAATTTCAATGAATTCCGAGTTGAATTGAGTGAGTTATGGTCATTCAATCGGAGGTATGTCTGCAAAGTGCTCGACCAAAGCGCGAATCTAACTATTTCAATCTTAACTCTCAAAATATAAGTAGTTTTTCATCTCATTTTCTTCCGTTTTAAACTACACTTCGACTCCTTCGAAATGGAACAAATTTCATTGAATTACGTGTTGAATTGAGTGAGTTATGGTCATTAAATCGGAGGTAAGTCTGTAAACTGCTAGGCGAAAACGCGAGTCAAACTATTTCTATCATAACTCTTAAAATACTTGGAGTTTTTCATCTCCGTTTCTTTCGTTTTCAACTACTCTTTGACCTCTTCCAAATGGCATGAATTTGAATAAATTCCGAGTCGAATTGAGTGACTTATGGTAAATGAATCGGAGGTAGGTCTGTAAACTGCTAGACCAAAGCGCGAATCTAACTATTTCCAACTTAACTCTCAAAATACTAGTTTTTCATCTCCGTTGCATCCGTTTTAAACTACACTTCGACTCCTTCGAAATGGAAAAATTTCATTGAATTACGTGTTGAATTGAGTGAGTTATGGTCATTAAATCGGAGGTAGGTCTGTAAACTGCTAGGCGAAAGCGCGAGTCTAACTATTTCTATAATAACTCTTAAAATACTTGGAGTTTTTCATCTCCGTTTCTTTCGTTTTCAACAACTCTTCGACATCTTTAATGACATGCATTTGAATAAATTCCGAGTCGAATTGAGTGGGTCAATGAATCGGAGGTAGGTCCGTAAACTGCTAGACCAAAGCGCGAGCCTAAATATGTCCATCATAACTCTTAAGATACTTGGAGTTTTTCATCTCCGTTTCTTTCGTTTTCAACTACTCTTCGACATCTTCAAAATGGCATGAATTTGAATCAATTCCGAGCTAAATTGAGTAAGTTATGGTCAATCAATTGGAGGTTGGTATGTAAACTGCTAGACCAAAGTGCGAGTCTACCTATTTCCACCATAACTCTCAAAATACTTGGCTTTTTTCATCTCCGTTTCTTCCGTTTTAAACTACACTTCGAGTCCCTCGAAATGGAACAAATTTCAATGAATTCCGAGTTGAATTGAGTGAGTTATGGTCATTCAATCGGAGGTATGTCTGCAAAGTGCTCGACCAAAGCGCGAATCTAACTATTTCAATCTTAACTCTCAAAATATAAGTAGTTTTTCATCTCATTTTCTTCCGTTTTAAACTACACTTCGACTCCTTCGAAATGGAATAAGTTTCATTGAATTACGTGTTGAATTGAGTGAGTTATGGTCATTAAATCGGAGGTAGGTCTGTAAACCGCTAGGCGAAAGCGCGAGTCTAACTATTTCTATCATAACTCTTAAAATACTTGGAGTTTTTCATCTCCACTTCTTTCATTTTCAACTACTCTTCGACATCTTCAAAATGGCATGAATTTGAATCAATTCCGAGTTAAATTGAGTAAATTATGGTCAATCAATTGGAGGTTGGTCTGTAAACTGCTAGACCAAAGTGCGAGTCTAACTATTTCCACCATAACTCTCAAAATACTTGGCTTTTTTCATCTCCGTTTCTTCCGTTTTAAACTACACTTCGAGTCCCTCGAAATGGAACAAATTTCAATGAATTCCGAGTTGAATTGAGTGAGTTATGGTCATTCACTCGGAGGTAGATCTGTAAACTGCTAGGCGAAAGCGCGAGTCTAACTATTTCTATCATAACTCTTAAAATAATTAGAGTTTTTATCTCCGTTTCTTCCGTTTTCAACTACACTTCGATATCTTCAGAATGGTATGAATTTGAATAAATTCCGAGTCGAATTGAGTGACTTATGGTCAATGAATCGGAGGTAGGTGTGTAAACTGCTAGACCAAAGCACGAGTCTAACTATTTCCATCATAACTCTTAAGATACTTGGAGTTTTTCATCTCCGTTTTTTCCGTTTTCAACTACACTTCGACATCTTCGAAATGGCATGAATTTGAATCCATTTCAAATTTAATTGAGTGAGTTTTAGTCAATCAATCGGAGGTAGGTCTGTAAACTGCTAGACCAAAGCGCGAGTGTAAATATTTCCACAATAACTCTCAAAATACTTAGAGTTTTTCTTCTCTGTTTCTTCCGTTTTAAAGTACACTTCGACTCCTTCGAAATGGAACAAATTTCAATGAATTCCGAGTTGAATTGAGTGAGTTATGGTCATTCAATCGGAGGTATGTCTGCAAAGTGCTCGACCAAAGCGCGAATCTAACTATTTCAATCTTAACTCTCAAAATATAAGTAGTTTTTCATCTCATTTTCTTCCGTTTTAAACTACACTTCGACTCCTTCGAAATGGAATAAATTTCATTGAATTACGTGTTGAATTGAGTGAGTTATGGTCATTAAATCGGAGGTAGGTCTGTAAACCGCTAGGCGAAAGCGCGAGTCTAACTATTTCTATCATAACTCTTAAAATACTTGGAGTTTTTCATCTCCACTTCTTTCATTTTCAACTACTCTTCGACATCTTCAAAATGGCATGAATTTGAATCAATTCCGAGTTAAATTGAGTAAATTATGGTCAATCAATTGGAGGTTGGTCTGTGAACTGCTAGACCAAAGTGCGAGTCTAACTATTTCCACCATAACTCTCAAAATACTTGGCTTTTTTCATCTCCGTTTCTTCCGTTTTAAACTACACTTCGAGTCCCTCGAAATGGAACAAATTTCAATGAATTCCGAGTTGAATTGAGTGAGTTATGGTCATTCACTCGGAGGTAGATCTGTAAACTGCTAGGCGAAAGCGCGAGTCTAACTATTTCTATCATAACTCTTAAAATAATTAGAGTTTTTATCTCCGTTTCTTCCGTTTTCAACTACACTTCGATATCTTCAGAATGGTATGAATTTGAATAAATTCCGAGTCGAATTGAGTGACTTATGGTCAATGAATCGGAGGTAGGTGTGTAAACTGCTAGACCAAAGCACGAGTCTAACTATTTCCATCATAACTCTTAAGATACTTGGAGTTTTTCATCTCCGTTTTTTCCGTTTTCAACTACACTTCGACATCTTCGAAATGGCATGAATTTGAATCCATTTCAAATTTAATTGAGTGAGTTTTAGTCAATCAATCGGAGGTAGGTCTGTAAACTGCTAGACCAAAGCGCGAGTGTAAATATTTCCACAATAACTCTCAAAATACTTAGAGTTTTTCTTCTCTGTTTCTTCCGTTTTAAAGTACACTTCGACTCCTTCGAAATGGAACAAATTTCAATGAATTCCGAGTTGAATTGAGTGAGTTATGGTCATTCAATCGGAGGTATGTCTGCAAAGTGCTCGACCAAAGCGCGAATCTAACTATTTCAATCTTAACTCTCAAAATATAAGTAGTTTTTCATCTCATTTTCTTCCGTTTTAAACTACACTTCGACTCCCTCGAAATGGAATAAATTTCATTGAATTACGTGTTGAATTGAGTGAGTTATGGTCATTAAATCGGAGGTAGGTCTGTAAACCGCTAGGCGAAAGCGCGAGTCTAACTATTTCTATCATAACTCTTAAAATACTTGGAGTTTTTCATCTCCACTTCTTTCATTTTCAACTACTCTTCGACATCTTCAAAATGGCATGAATTTGAATCAATTCCGAGTTAAATTGAGTAAATTATGGTCAATCAATTGGAGGTTGGTCTGTAAACTGCTAGACCAAAGTGCGAGTCTAACTATTTCCACCATAACTCTCAAAATACTTGGCTTTTTTCATCTCCGTTTCTTCCGTTTTAAACTACACTTCGAGTCCCTCGAAATGGAACAAATTTCAATGAATTCCGAGTTGAATTGAGTGAGTTATGGTCATTCACTCGGAGGTAGATCTGTAAACTGCTAGGCGAAAGCGCGAGTCTAACTATTTCTATCATAACTCTTAAAATAATTAGAGTTTTTATCTCCGTTTCTTCCGTTTTCAACTACACTTCGATATCTTCAGAATGGTATGAATTTGAATAAATTCCGAGTCGAATTGAGTGACTTATGGTCAATGAATCGGAGGTAGGTGTGTAAACTGCTAGACCAAAGCACGAGTCTAACTATTTCCATCATAACTCTTAAGATACTTGGAGTTTTTCATCTCCGTTTTTTCCGTTTTCAACTACACTTCGACATCTTCGAAATGGCATGAATTTGAATCCATTTCAAATTTAATTGAGTGAGTTTTAGTCAATCAATCGGAGGTAGGTCTGTAAACTGCTAGACCAAAGCGCGAGTGTAAATATTTCCACAATAACTCTCAAAATACTTAGAGTTTTTCTTCTCTGTTTCTTCCGTTTTAAAGTACACTTCGACTCCTTCGAAATGGAACAAATTTCAATGAATTCCGAGTTGAATTGAGTGAGTTATGGTCATTCAATCGGAGGTATGTCTGCAAAGTGCTCGACCAAAGCGCGAATCTAACTATTTCAATCTTAACTCTCAAAATATAAGTAGTTTTTCATCTCATTTTCTTCCGTTTTAAACTACACTTCGACTCCTTCGAAATGGAATAAATTTCATTGAATTACGTGTTGAATTGAGTGAGTTATGGTCATTAAATCGGAGGTAGGTCTGTAAACCGCTAGGCGAAAGCGCGAGTCTAACTATTTCTATCATAACTCTTAAAATACTTGGAGTTTTTCATCTCCACTTCTTTCATTTTCAACTACTCTTCGACATCTTCAAAATGGCATGAATTTGAATCAATTCCGAGTTAAATTGAGTAAATTATGGTCAATCAATTGGAGGTTGGTCTGTAAACTGCTAGACCAAAGTGCGAGTCTAACTATTTCCACCATAACTCTCAAAATACTTGGCTTTTTTCATCTCCGTTTCTTCCGTTTTAAACTACACTTCGAGTCCCTCGAAATGGAACAAATTTCAATGAATTCCGAGTTGAATTGAGTGAGTTATGGTCATTCACTCGGAGGTAGATCTGTAAACTGCTAGGCGAAAGCGCGAGTCTAACTATTTCTATCATAACTCTTAAAATAATTAGAGTTTTTATCTCCGTTTCTTCCGTTTTCAACTACACTTCGATATCTTCAGAATGGTATGAATTTGAATAAATTCCGAGTCGAATTGAGTGACTTATGGTCAATGAATCGGAGGTAGGTGTGTAAACTGCTAGACCAAAGCACGAGTCTAACTATCTCCATCATAACTCTTAAGATACTTGGAGTTTTTCATCTCCGTTTTTTCCGTTTTCAACTACACTTCGACATCTTCGAAATGGCATGAATTTGAATCCATTTCAAATTTAATTGAGTGAGTTTTAGTCAATCAATCGGAGGTAGGTCTGTAAACTGCTAGACCAAAGCGCGAGTGTAAATATTTCCACAATAACTCTCAAAATACTTAGAGTTTTTCTTCTCTGTTTCTTCCGTTTTAAAGTACACTTCGACTCCTTCGAAATGGAACAAATTTCAATGAATTCCGAGTTGAATTGAGTGAGTTATGGTCATTCAATCGGAGGTATGTCTGCAAAGTGCTCGACCAAAGCGCGAATCTAACTATTTCAATCTTAACTCTCAAAATATAAGTAGTTTTTCATCTCATTTTCTTCCGTTTTAAACTACACTTCGACTCCTTCGAAATGGAATAAATTTCATTGAATTACGTGTTGAATTGAGTGAGTTATGGTCATTAAATCGGAGGTAGGTCTGTAAACCGCTAGGCGAAAGCGCGAGTCTAACTATTTCTATCATAACTCTTAAAATACTTGGAGTTTTTCATCTCCACTTCTTTCATTTTCAACTACTCTTCGACATCTTCAAAATGGCATGAATTTGAATCAATTCCGAGTTAAATTGAGTAAATTATGGTCAATCAATTAGAGGTTGGTCTGTGAACTGCTAGACCAAAGTGCGAGTCTAACTATTTCCACCATAACTCTCAAAATACTTGGCTTTTTTCATCTCCGTTTCTTCCGTTTTAAACTACACTTCGAGTCCCTCGAAATGGAACAAATTTCAATGAATTCCGAGTTGAATTGAGTGAGTTATGGTCATTCACTCGGAGGTAGATCTGTAAACTGCTAGGCGAAAGCGCGAGTCTAACTATTTCTATCATAACTCTTAAAATAATTAGAGTTTTTATCTCCGTTTCTTCCGTTTTCAACTACACTTCGATATCTTCAGAATGGTATGAATTTGAATAAATTCCGAGTCGAATTGAGTGACTTATGGTCAATGAATCGGAGGTAGGTGTGTAAACTGCTAGACCAAAGCACGAGTCTAACTATTTCCATCATAACTCTTAAGATACTTGGAGTTTTTCATCTCCGTTTTTTCCGTTTTCAACTACACTTCGACATCTTCGAAATGGCATGAATTTGAATCCATTTCAAATTTAATTGAGTGAGTTTTAGTCAATCAATCGGAGGTAGGTCTGTAAACTGCTAGACCAAAGCGCGAGTGTAAATATTTCCACAATAACTCTCAAAATACTTAGAGTTTTTCTTCTCTGTTTCTTCCGTTTTAAAGTACACTTCGACTCCTTCGAAATGGAACAAATTTCAATGAATTCCGAGTTGAATTGAGTGAGTTATGGTCATTCAATCGGAGGTATGTCTGCAAAGTGCTCGACCAAAGCGCGAATCTAACTATTTCAATCTTAACTCTCAAAATATAAGTAGTTTTTCATCTCATTTTCTTCCGTTTTAAACTACACTTCGACTCCTTCGAAATGGAATAAATTTCATTGAATTACGTGTTGAATTGAGTGAGTTATGGTCATTAAATCGGAGGTAGGTCTGTAAACCGCTAGGCGAAAGCGCGAGTCTAACTATTTCTATCATAACTCTTAAAATACTTGGAGTTTTTCATCTCCACTTCTTTCATTTTCAACTACTCTTCGACATCTTCAAAATGGCATGAATTTGAATCAATTCCGAGTTAAATTGAGTAAATTATGGTCAATCAATTGGAGGTTGGTCTGTAAACTGCTAGACCAAAGTGCGAGTCTAACTATTTCCACCATAACTCTCAAAATACTTGGCTTTTTTCATCTCCGTTTCTTCCGTTTTAAACTACACTTCGAGTCCCTCGAAATGGAACAAATTTCAATGAATTCCGAGTTGAATTGAGTGAGTTATGGTCATTCACTCGGAGGTAGATCTGTAAACTGCTAGGCGAAAGCGCGAGTCTAACTATTTCTATCATAACTCTTAAAATAATTAGAGTTTTTATCTCCGTTTCTTCCGTTTTCAACTACACTTCGATATCTTCAGAATGGTATGAATTTGAATAAATTCCGAGTCGAATTGAGTGACTTATGGTCAATGAATCGGAGGTAGGTGTGTAAACTGCTAGACCAAAGCACGAGTCTAACTATCTCCATCATAACTCTTAAGATACTTGGAGTTTTTCATCTCCGTTTTTTCCGTTTTCAACTACACTTCGACATCTTCGAAATGGCATGAATTTGAATCCATTTCAAATTTAATTGAGTGAGTTTTAGTCAATCAATCGGAGGTAGGTCTGTAAACTGCTAGACCAAAGCGCGAGTGTAAATATTTCCACAATAACTCTCAAAATACTTAGAGTTTTTCTTCTCTGTTTCTTCCGTTTTAAAGTACACTTCGACTCCTTCGAAATGGAACAAATTTCAATGAATTCCGAGTTGAATTGAGTGAGTTATGGTCATTCAATCGGAGGTATGTCTGCAAAGTGCTCGACCAAAGCGCGAATCTAACTATTTCAATCTTAACTCTCAAAATATAAGTAGTTTTTCATCTCATTTTCTTCCGTTTTAAACTACACTTCGACTCCTTCGAAATGGAATAAATTTCATTGAATTACGTGTTGAATTGAGTGAGTTATGGTCATTAAATCGGAGGTAGGTCTGTAAACCGCTAGGCGAAAGCGCGAGTCTAACTATTTCTATCATAACTCTTAAAATACTTGGAGTTTTTCATCTCCACTTCTTTCATTTTCAACTACTCTTCGACATCTTCAAAATGGCATGAATTTGAATCAATTCCGAGTTAAATTGAGTAAATTATGGTCAATCAATTGGAGGTTGGTCTGTGAACTGCTAGACCAAAGTGCGAGTCTAACTATTTCCACCATAACTCTCAAAATACTTGGCTTTTTTCATCTCCGTTTCTTCCGTTTTAAACTACACTTCGAGTCCCTCGAAATGGAACAAATTTCAATGAATTCCGAGTTGAATTGAGTGAGTTATGGTCATTCACTCGGAGGTAGATCTGTAAACTGCTAGGCGAAAGCGCGAGTCTAACTATTTCTATCATAACTCTTAAAATAATTAGAGTTTTTATCTCCGTTTCTTCCGTTTTCAACTACACTTCGATATCTTCAGAATGGTATGAATTTGAATAAATTCCGAGTCGAATTGAGTGACTTATGGTCAATGAATCGGAGGTAGGTGTGTAAACTGCTAGACCAAAGCACGAGTCTAACTATTTCCATCATAACTCTTAAGATACTTGGAGTTTTTCATCTCCGTTTTTTCCGTTTTCAACTACACTTCGACATCTTCGAAATGGCATGAATTTGAATCCATTTCAAATTTAATTGAGTGAGTTTTAGTCAATCAATCGGAGGTAGGTCTGTAAACTGCTAGACCAAAGCGCGAGTGTAAATATTTCCACAATAACTCTCAAAATACTTAGAGTTTTTCTTCTCTGTTTCTTCCGTTTTAAAGTACACTTCGACTCCTTCGAAATGGAACAAATTTCAATGAATTCCGAGTTGAATTGAGTGAGTTATGGTCATTCAATCGGAGGTATGTCTGCAAAGTGCTCGACCAAAGCGCGAATCTAACTATTTCAATCTTAACTCTCAAAATATAAGTAGTTTTTCATCTCATTTTCTTCCGTTTTAAACTACACTTCGACTCCTTCGAAATGGAATAAATTTCATTGAATTACGTGTTGAATTGAGTGAGTTATGGTCATTAAATCGGAGGTAGGTCTGTAAACCGCTAGGCGAAAGCGCGAGTCTAACTATTTCTATCATAACTCTTAAAATACTTGGAGTTTTTCATCTCCACTTCTTTCATTTTCAACTACTCTTCGACATCTTCAAAATGGCATGAATTTGAATCAATTCCGAGTTAAATTGAGTAAATTATGGTCAATCAATTGGAGGTTGGTCTGTGAACTGCTAGACCAAAGTGCGAGTCTAACTATTTCCACCATAACTCTCAAAATACTTGGCTTTTTTCATCTCCGTTTCTTCCGTTTTAAACTACACTTCGAGTCCCTCGAAATGGAACAAATTTCAATGAATTCCGAGTTGAATTGAGTGAGTTATGGTCATTCACTCGGAGGTAGATCTGTAAACTGCTAGGCGAAAGCGCGAGTCTAACTATTTCTATCATAACTCTTAAAATAATTAGAGTTTTTATCTCCGTTTCTTCCGTTTTCAACTACACTTCGATATCTTCAGAATGGTATGAATTTGAATAAATTCCGAGTCGAATTGAGTGACTTATGGTCAATGAATCGGAGGTAGGTGTGTAAACTGCTAGACCAAAGCACGAGTCTAACTATTTCCATCATAACTCTTAAGATACTTGGAGTTTTTCATCTCCGTTTTTTCCGTTTTCAACTACACTTCGACATCTTCGAAATGGCATGAATTTGAATCCATTTCAAATTTAATTGAGTGAGTTTTAGTCAATCAATCGGAGGTAGGTCTGTAAACTGCTAGACCAAAGCGCGAGTGTAAATATTTCCACAATAACTCTCAAAATACTTGGAGTTTTTCTTCTCTGTTTCTTCCGTTTTAAAGTACACTTCGACTCCTTCGAAATGGAACAAATTTCAATGAATTCCGAGTTGAATTGAGTGAGTTATGGTCATTCAATCGGAGGTATGTCTGCAAAGTGCTCGACCAAAGCGCGAATCTAACTATTTCAATCTTAACTCTAAAAATATAAGTAGTTTTTCATCTCATTTTCTTCCGTTTTAAACTACACTTCGACTCCTTTGAAATGGAACAAATTTCATTGAATTACGTGTTGAATTGAGTGAGTTATGGTCATTAAATCGGAGGTAAGTCTGTAAACTGCTAGGCGAAAACGCGAGTCTAACTATTTCTATCATAACTCTTAAAATACTTGGAGTTTTTCATCTCCGTTTCTTTCGTTTTCAACTACTCTTTGACCTCTTCCAAATGGCATGAATTTGAATAAATTCCGAGTCGAATTGAGTGACTTATGGTCAATGAATCGGAGGTAGGTCTGTAAACTGCTAGACCAAAGCGCGAATCTAACTATTTCCAACTTAACTCTCAAAATACTAGTTTTTCATCTCCGTTGCATCCGTTTTAAACTACACTTCGACTCCTTCGAAATGGAAAAATTTCATTGAATTACGTGTTGAATTGAGTGAGTTATGGTCATTAAATCGGAGGTAGGTCTGTAAACTGCTACGCGAAAGCGCGAGTCTAACTATTTCTATAATAACTCTTAAAATACTTGGAGTTTTTCATCTCCGTTTCTTTCGTTTTCAACAACTCTTCGACATCTTTAATGACATGCATTTGAATAAATTCCGAGTCGAATTGAGTGGGTCAATGAATCGGAGGTAGGTCCGTAAACTGCTAGACCAAAGCGCGAGCCTAAATATGTCCATCATAACTCTTAAGATACTTGGAGTTTTTCATCTCCGTTTCTTTCGTTTTCAACTACTCTTCGACATCTTCAAAATGGCATGAATTTGAATCAATTCCGAGCTAAATTGAGTAAGTTATGGTCAATCAATTGGAGGTTGGTATGTAAACTGCTAGACCAAAGTGCGAGTCTAACTATTTCCACCATAGCTCTCAAAATACTTGGCTTTTTTCATCTCCGTTTCTTCCGTTTTAAACTACACTTCGAGTCCCTCGAAATGGAACAAATTTCAATGAATTCCGAGTTGAATTGAGTGAGTTATGGTCATTCACTCGGAGGTAGATCTGTAAACTGCTAGGCGAAAGCGCGAGTCTAACTATTTCTATCATAACTCTTAAAATAATTAGAGTTTTTATCTCCGTTTCTCCCGTTTTCAACTACACTTCGATATCTTCAGAATGGTATGAATTTGAATAAATTCCGAGTCGAATTGAGTGACTTATGGTCAATGAATCGGAGGTAGGTGTGTAAACTGCTAGACCAAAGCACGAGTCTAACTATTTCCATCATAACTCTTAAGATACTTGGAGTTTTTCATCTCCGTTTCTTCCGTTTTCAACTACACTTCGACATCTTCGAAATGGCATGAATTTGAATCCATTTCAAATTTAATTGAGTGAGTTTTAGTCAATCAATCGGAGGTAGGTCTGTAAACTGCTAGACCAAAGCGCGAGTGTAAATATTTCCACAATAACTCTCAAAATACTTGGAGTTTTTCTTCTCTATTTCTTCCGTTTTAAAGTACACTTCGACTCCTTCGAAATGGAACAAATTTCAATGAATTCCGAGTTGAATTGAGTGAGTTATGGTCATTCAATCGGAGGTAGGTCTGCAAAGTGCTCGACCAAAGCGCGAATCTAACTATTTCAATCTTAACTCTCAAAATATAAGTAGTTTTTCATCTCATTTTCTTCCGTTTTAAACTACACTTCGACTCCTTCGAAATGGAATAAATTTCATTGAATTACGTGTTGAATTGAGTGAGTTATGGTCATTAAATCGGAGGTAGGTCTGTAAACTGCTAGGCGAAAGCGCGAGTCTAACTATTTCTATCATAACTCTTAAAATACTTGGAGTTTTTCATCTCCACTTCTTTCATTTTCAACTACTCTTCGACATCTTCAAAATGGCATGAATTTGAATCAATTCCGAGTTAAATTGAGTAAATTATGGTCAATCAATTGGAGGTTGGTCTGTGAACTGCTAGACCAAAGTGCGAGTCTAACTATTTCCACCATAACTCTCAAAATACTTGGCTTTTTTCATCTCCGTTTCTTCCGTTTTAAACTACACTTCGAGTCCCTCGAAATGGAACAAATTTCAATGAATTCCGAGTTGAATTGAGTGAGTTATGGTCATTCACTCGGAGGTAGATCTGTAAACTGCTAGGCGAAAGCGCGAGTCTAACTATTTCTATCATAACTCTTAAAATAATTAGAGTTTTTATCTCCGTTTCTTCCGTTTTCAACTACACTTCGATATCTTCAGAATGGTATGAATTTGAATAAATTCCGAGTCGAATTGAGTGACTTATGGTCAATGAATCGGAGGTAGGTGTGTAAACTGCTAGACCAAAGCACGAGTCTAACTATTTCCATCATAACTCTTAAGATACTTGGAGTTTTTCATCTCCGTTTTTTCCGTTTTCAACTACACTTCGACATCTTCGAAATGGCATGAATTTGAATCCATTTCAAATTTAATTGAGTGAGTTTTAGTCAATCAATCGGAGGTAGGTCTGTAAACTGCTAGACCAAAGCGCGAGTGTAAATATTTCCACAATAACTCTCAAAATACTTGGAGTTTTTCTTCTCTGTTTCTTCCGTTTTAAAGTACACTTCGACTCCTTCGAAATGGAACAAATTTCAATGAATTCCGAGTTGAATTGAGTGAGTTATGGTCATTCAATCGGAGGTATGTCTGCAAAGTGCTCGACCAAAGCGCGAATCTAACTATTTCAATCTTAACTCTAAAAATATAAGTAGTTTTTCATCTCATTTTCTTCCGTTTTAAACTACACTTCGACTCCTTTGAAATGGAACAAATTTCATTGAATTACGTGTTGAATTGAGTGAGTTATGGTCATTAAATCGGAGGTAAGTCTGTAAACTGCTAGGCGAAAACGCGAGTCTAACTATTTCTATCATAACTCTTAAAATACTTGGAGTTTTTCATCTCCGTTTCTTTCGTTTTCAACTACTCTTTGACCTCTTCCAAATGGCATGAATTTGAATAAATTCCGAGTCGAATTGAGTGACTTATGGTCAATGAATCGGAGGTAGGTCTGTAAACTGCTAGACCAAAGCGCGAATCTAACTATTTCCAACTTAACTCTCAAAATACTAGTTTTTCATCTCCGTTGCATCCGTTTTAAACTACACTTCGACTCCTTCGAAATGGAAAAATTTCATTGAATTACGTGTTGAATTGAGTGAGTTATGGTCATTAAATCGGAGGTAGGTCTGTAAACTGCTAGGCGAAAGCGCGAGTCTAACTATTTCTATAATAACTCTTAAAATACTTGGAGTTTTTCATCTCCGTTTCTTTCGTTTTCAACAACTCTTCGACATCTTTAATGACATGCATTTGAATAAATTCCGAGTCGAATTGAGTGGGTCAATGAATCGGAGGTAGGTCCGTAAACTGCTAGACCAAAGCGCGAGCCTAAATATGTCCATCATAACTCTTAAGATACTTGGAGTTTTTCATCTCCGTTTCTTTCGTTTTCAACTACTCTTCGACATCTTCAAAATGGCATGAATTTGAATCAATTCCGAGCTAAATTGAGTAAGTTATGGTCAATCAATTGGAGGTTGGTATGTAAACTGCTAGACCAAAGTGCGAGTCTAACTATTTCCACCATAGCTCTCAAAATACTTGGCTTTTTTCATCTCCGTTTCTTCCGTTTTAAACTACACTTCGAGTCCCTCGAAATGGAACAAATTTCAATGAATTCCGAGTTGAATTGAGTGAGTTATGGTCATTCACTCGGAGGTAGATCTGTAAACTGCTAGGCGAAAGCGCGAGTCTAACTATTTCTATCATAACTCTTAAAATAATTAGAGTTTTTATCTCCGTTTCTCCCGTTTTCAACTACACTTCGATATCTTCAGAATGGTATGAATTTGAATAAATTCCGAGTCGAATTGAGTGACTTATGGTCAATGAATCGGAGGTAGGTGTGTAAACTGCTAGACCAAAGCACGAGTCTAACTATTTCCATCATAACTCTTAATATACTTGGAGTTTTTCATCTCCGTTTCTTCCGTTTTCAACTACACTTCGACATCTTCGAAATGGCATGAATTTGAATCCATTTCAAATTTAATTGAGTGAGTTTTAGTCAATCAATCGGAGGTAGGTCTGTAAACTGCTAGACCAAAGCGCGAGTGTAAATATTTCCACAATAACTCTCAAAATACTTGGAGTTTTTCTTCTCTGTTTCTTCCGTTTTAAAGTACACTTCGACTCCTTCGAAATGGAACAAATTTCAATGAATTCCGAGTTGAATTGAGTGAGTTATGGTCATTCAATCGGAGGTATGTCTGCAAAGTGCTCGACCAAAGCGCGAATCTAACTATTTCAATCTTAACTCTCAAAATATAAGTAGTTTTTCATCTCATTTTCTTCCGTTTTAAACTACACTTCGACTCCTTCGAAATGGAACAAATTTCATTGAATTACGTGTTGAATTGAGTGAGTTATGGTCATTAAATCGGAGGTAAGTCTGTAAACTGCTAGGCGAAAACGCGAGTCAAACTATTTCTATCATAACTCTTAAAATACTTGGAGTTTTTCATCTCCGTTTCTTTCGTTTTCAACTACTCTTTGACCTCTTCCAAATGGCATGAATTTGAATAAATTCCGAGTCGAATTGAGTGACTTATGGTCAATGAATCGGAGGTAGGTCTGTAAACTGCTAGACCAAAGCGCGAATCTAACTATTTCCAACTTAACTCTCAAAATACTAGTTTTTCATCTCCGTTGCATCCGTTTTAAACTACACTTCGACTCCTTCGAAATGGAAAAATTTCATTGAATTACGTGTTGAATTGAGTGAGTTATGGTCATTAAATCGGAGGTAGGTCTGTAAACTACTAGGCGAAAGCGCGAGTCTAACTATTTCTATAATAACTCTAAAAATACTTGGAGTTTTTCATCTCCGTTTCTTTCGTTTTCAACAACTCTTCGACATCTTTAATGGCATGCATTTGAATAAATTCCGAGTCGAATTGAGTGGGTCAATGAATCGGAGGTAGGTCCGTAAACTGCTAGACCAAAGCGCGAGCCTAAATATGTCCATCATAACTCTTAAGATACTTGGAGTTTTTCATCTCCGTTTCTTTCGTTTTCAACTACTTTTCGACATCTTCAAAATGGGATGAATTTGAATCAATTCCGAGCTAAATTGAGTAAGTTATGGTCAATCAAATGGAGGTTGGTCTGTAAACTGCTAGACCAAAGTGCGAGTCTAACTATTTCCACCATAACTCTCAAAATACTTGGCTTTTTTCATCTCCGTTTCTTCCGTTTTAAACTACACTTCGAGTCCCTCGAAATGGAACAAATTTCAATGAATTCCGAGTTGAATTGAGTGAGTTATGGTCATTCACTCGGAGGTAGATCTGTAAATTGCTAGGCGAAAGCGCGAGTCTAACTATTTCTATCATAACTCTTAAAATAATTAGTGTTTTTTATCTCCGTTTCTTCCGTTTTAAACTACACTTCGATATCTTCAGAATGGTATGAATTTGAATAAATTCCGAGTCGAATTGAGTGAATTATGGTCAATGAATCGGAGGTAGGTGTTTAAACTGCTAGACCAAAGCACGAGTCTAACTATTTCCATCATAACTCTTAAGATACTTGGAGTTTTTCATCTCCGTTTCTTCCATTTTCAACTACACTTCGACATCTTCGAAATGGCATGAATTTGAATCCATTTCAAATTTAATTGAGTGAGTTTTAGTCAATCAATCGGAGGTAGGTCTGTAAACTGCTAGACCAAAGCGCGAGTGTAAATATTTCCACAATAACTCTCAAAATACTTGGAGTTTTTCTTCTCTGTTTCTTCCGTTTTAAAGTACACTTCGACTCCTTCGAAATGGAACAAATTTCAATGAATTCCGAGTTGAATTGAGTGAGTTATGGTCATTCAATCGGAGGTATGTCTGCAAAGTGCTCGACCAAAGCGCGAATCTAACTATTTCAATCTTAACTCTCAAAATATAAGTAGTTTTTCATCTCATTTTCTTCCGTTTTAAACTACACTTCGACTCCTTCGAAATGGAATAAATTTCATTGAATTACGTGTTGAATTGAGTGAGTTATGGTCATTAAATCAGAGGTAGGTCTGTAAACTGCTAGGCGAAAGCGCGAGTCTAACTATTTCTATCATAACTCTTAAAATACTTGGAGTTTTTCATCTGCACTTCTTTCATTTTCAACTACTCTTCGACATCTTCAAAATGGCATGAATTTGAATCAATTCCGAGTTAAATTGAGTAAATTATGGTCAATCAATTGGAGGTTGGTCTGTAAACTGCTAGACCAAAGTGCGAGTCTAACTATTTCCAGCATAACTCTCAAAATACTTGGCTTTTTTCATCTTCGTTTCTTCCGTTTTAAACTACACTTCGAGTCCTTCGAAATGGAACAAATTTCAATGAATTCCGAATTGAATTGAGTAAATTATGGTCATTCACTCGGAGGTAGATCTGTAAACTGCTAGGCGAAAGCGCGAGTGTAACTATTTCTATCATAACTCTTAAAATAATTAGAGTTTTTATCTCCGTTTCTTCCGTTTTCAACTACACTTCGATATCTTCAGAATGGTATGAATTTGAATAAATTCCGAGTCGAATTGAGTGACTTATGGTCAATGAATCGGAGGTAGCTGTGTAAACTGCTAGACCAAAGCACGAGTCTAACTATTTCCATCATAACTCTTAAGATACTTGGAGTTTTTCATCTCCGTTTCTTCCGTTTTCAACTACACTTCGACATCTTCGAAATGGCATGAATTTGAATCCATTTCAAATTTAATTGAGTGAGTTTTAGTCAATCAATCGGAGGTAGGTCTGTAAACTGCTAGACCAAAGCGCGAGTGTAAATATTTCCACAATAACTCTCAAAATACTTGGAGTTTTTCTTCTCTATTTCTTCCGTTTTAAAGTACACTTCGACTCCTTCGAAATGGAACAAATTTCAATGAATTCCGAGTTGAATTGAGTGAGTTATGGTCATTCAATCGGAGGTAGGTCTGCAAAGTGCTCGACCAAAGCGCGAATCTAACTATTTCAATCTTAACTCTCAAAATATAAGTAGTTTTTCATCTCATTTTCTTCCGTTTTAAACTACACTTCGACTCCTTCGAAATGGAATAAATTTCATTGAATTACGTGTTGAATTGAGTGAGTTATGGTCATTAAATCGGAGGTAGGTCTGTAAACTGCTAGGCGAAAGCGCGAGTCTAACTATTTCTATCATAACTCTTAAAATACTTGGAGTTTTTCATCTCCACTTCTTTCATTTTCAACTACTCTTCGACATCTTCAAAATGGCATGAATTTGAATCAATTCCGAGTTAAATTGAGTAAATTATGGTCAATCAATTGGAGGTTGGTCTGTAAACTGCTAGACCAAAGTGCGAGTCTAACTATTTCCACCATAACTCTCAAAATACTTGGCTTTTTTCATCTCCGTTTCTTCCGTTTTAAACTACACTTCGAGTCCCTCGAAATGGAACAAATTTCAATGAATTCCGAGTTGAATTGAGTGAGTTATGGTCATTCACTCGGAGGTAGATCTGTAAACTGCTAGGCGAAAGCGCGAGTCTAACTATTTCTATCATAACTCTTAAAATAATTAGAGTTTTTATCTCCGTTTCTTCCGTTTTCAACTACACTTCGATATCTTCAGAATGGTATGAATTTGAATAAATTCCGAGTCGAATTGAGTGACTTATGGTCAATGAATCGGAGGTAGGTGTGTAAACTGCTAGACCAAAGCATGAGTCTAACTATTTCCATCCTAACTCTTAAGATACTTGGAGTTTTTCATCTCAGTTTTTTCCGTTTTCAACTACACTTCGACATCTTCGAAATGGCAT
Source organism: Tasmannia lanceolata (assembly GCF_043159265.1). NCBI lineage: Eukaryota > Viridiplantae > Streptophyta > Magnoliopsida > Canellales > Winteraceae > Tasmannia > Tasmannia lanceolata. Next base: position 41,742,803 of record NW_027518695.1, read on the forward strand.
GAATTTGAATCCATTTCAAATTTAATTGAGTGAGTTTTAGTCAATCAATCGGAGGTAGGTCTGTAAACTGCTAGACCAAAACGCGAGTGTAAATATTTCCACAATAACTCTCAAAATACTTGGAGTTTTTCTTCTCTGTTTCTTCCGTTTTAAAGTACACTTCGACTCCTTCGAAATGGAACAAATTTCAATGAATTCCGAGTTGAATTGAGTGAGTTATGGTCATTCAATCGGAGGTATGTCTGCAAAGTGCTCGACCAAAGCGCGAATCTAACTATTTCAATCTTAACTCTCAAAATATAAGTAGTTTTTCATCTCATTTTCTTCCGTTTTAAACTACACTTCGACTCCTTCGAAATGGAACAAATTTCATTGAATTACGTGTTGAATTGAGTGAGTTATGGTCATTAAATCGGAGGTAAGTCTGTAAACTGCTAGGCGAAAACGCGAGTCTAACTATTTCTATCATAACTCTTAAAATACTTGGAGTTTTTCATCTCCGTTTCTTTTGTTTTCAACTACTCTTTGACCTCTTCCAAATGGCATGAATTTGAATAAATTCCGAGTCGAATTGAGTGACTTATGGTCAATGAATCGGAGGTAGGTCTGTAAACTGCTAGACCAAAGCGCGAATCTAACTATTACCAACTTAACTCTCAAAATACTAGTTTTTCATCTCCGTTGCATCCGTTTTAAACTACACTTCGACTCCTTCGAAATGGAAAAATTTTATTGAATTACGTGTTGAATTGAGTGAGTTATGGTCATTAAATCGGAGGTAGGTCTGTAAACTGCTAGGCGAAAGCGCGAGTCTAACTATTTCTATAATAACTCTTAAAATACTTGGAGTTTTTCATCTCCGTTTCTTTCGTTTTCAACAACTCTTCGACATCTTTAATGACATGCATTTGAATAAATTCCGAGTCGAATTGAGTGGGTCAATGAATCGGAGGTAGGTCCGTAAACTGATAGACCAAAGCGCGAGCCTAAATATGTCCATCATAACTCTTAAGATACTTGGAGTTTTTCATCTCCGTTTCTTTCGTTTTCAACTACTCTTCGACATCTTCAAAATGGCATGAATTTGAATCAATTCCGAGCTAAATTGAGTAAGTTATGGTCAATCAATTGGAGGTTGGTATGTAAACTGCTAGACCAAAGTGCGAGTCTAACTATTTCCACCATAACTCTCAAAATACTTGGCTTTTTTCATCTCCGTTTCTTCCGTTTTAAACTACACTTCGAGTCCCTCGAAATGGAACAAATTTCAATGAATTCCGAGTTGAATTGAGTGAGTTATGGTCATTCACTCGGAGGTAGATCTGTAAACTGCTAGGCGAAAGCGCGAGTCTAACTATTTCTATCATAACTCTTAAAATAATTAGAGTTTTTATCTCCGTTTCTCCCGTTTTCAACTACACTTCGATATCTTCAGAATGATATGAATTTGAATAAATTCCGAGTCGAATTGAGTGACTTATGGTCAATGAATCGGAGGTAGGTGTGTAAACTGCTAGACCAAAGCACGAGTCTAACTATTTCCATCATAACTCTTAATATACTTGGAGTTTTTCATCTCCGTTTCTTCCGTTTTCAACTACACTTCGACATCTTCGAAATGGCATGAATTTGAATCCATTTCAAATTTAATTGAGTGAGTTTTAGTCAATCAATCAGAGGTAGGTCTGTAAACTGCTAGACCAAAGCGCGAGTGTAAATATTTCCACAATAACTCTCAAAATACTTGGAGTTTTTCTTCTCTGTTTCTTCCGTTTTAAAGTACACTTCGACTCCTTCGAAATGGAACAAATTTCAATGAATTCCGAGTTGAATTGAGTGAGTTATGGTCATTCAATCGGAGGTATGTCTGCAAAGTGCTCGACCAAAGCGCGAATCTAACTATTTCAATCTTAACTCTCAAAATATAAGTAGTTTTTCATCTCATTTTCTTCCGTTTTAAACTACACTTCGACTCCTTCGAAATGGAACAAATTTCATTGAATTACGTGTTGAATTGAGTGAGTTATGGTCATTAAATCGGAGGTAAGTCTGTAAACTGCTAGGCGAAAACGCGAGTCTAACTATTTCTATCATAACTCTTAAAATACTTGGAGTTTTTCATCTCCGTTTCTTTCGTTTTCAACTACTCTTTGACCTCTTCCAAATGGCATGAATTTGAATAAATTCTGAGTCGAATTGAGTGACTTATGGTCAATGAATCGGAGGTAGGTCTGTAAACTGCTAGACCAAAGCGCGAATCTAACTATTTCCAACTTAACTCTCAAAATACTAGTTTTTCATCTCCGTTGCATCCGTTTTAAACTACACTTCGACTCCTTCGAAATGGAAAAATTTCATTGAATTACGTGTTGAATTGAGTGAGTTATGGTCATTAAATCGGAGGTAGGTCTGTAAACTGCTAGGCGAAAGCGCGAGTCTAACTATTTCTATAATAACTCTTAAAATACTTTGAGTTTTTCCATCTCCGTTTCTTTCGTTTTCAACAACTCTTCGACATCTTTAATGGCATGCATTTGAATAAATTCCGAGTCGAATTGAGTGGGTCAATGAATCGGAGGTAGGTCCGTAAACTGCTAGACCAAAGCGCGAGCCTAAATATGTCCATCATAACTCTTAAGATACTTGGAGTTTTTCATCTCTGTTTCTTTCATTTTCAACTACTCTTCGACATCTTCAAAATGGCATGAATTTCAATCAATTCCGAGCTAAATTGAGTAAGTTATGGTCAATCAATTGGAGGTTGGTCTGTAAACTGCTAGACCAAAGTGCGAGTCTAACTATTTCCACCATAACTCTCAAAATACTTGGGTTTTTTCATCTCCGTTTCTTCCGTTTTAAACTACACTTCGAGTCCCTCGAAATGGAACAAATTTCAATGAATTCCGAGTTGAATTGAGTGAGTTATGGTCATTCACTCGGAGGTAGATCTGTAAACTGCTAGGCGAAAGCGCGAGTCTAACTATTTCTATCATAACTCTTAAAATAATTAGAGTTTTTTATCTCCGTTTCTTCCGTTTTCAACTACACTTCGATATCTTCAGAATGGTATGAATTTGAATAAATTCCGAGTCGAATTGAGTGACTTATGGTCAATGAATCGGAGGTAGGTGTGTAAACTGCTAGACCAAAGCACGAGTCTAACTATTTGCATCATAACTCTTAAGATACTTGGAGTTTTTCATCTCCGTTTCTTCCGTTTTCTACTACACTTCGACATCTTCGAAATGGCATGAATTTGAATCCATTTCAAATTTAATTGAGTGAGTTTTAGTCAATCAATCGGAGGTAGGTCTGTAAACTGCTAGACCAAAGCGCGAGTGTAAATATTTCCACAATAACTCTCAAAATACTTGGAGTTTTTCTTCTCTGTTTCTTCCGTTTTAAAGTACACTTCGACTCCTTCGAAATGGAACAAATTTCAATGAATTCCGAGTTGAATTGAGTTAGTTATGGTCATTCAATCGGAGGTATGTCTGCAAAGTGCTCGACCAAAGCGCGAATCTAACTATTTCAATCTTAACTCTCAAAATATAAGTAGTTTTTCATCTCATTTTCTTCCATTTTAAACTACACTTCGACTCCTTCGAAATGGAACAAATTTCATTGAATTATGTGTTGAATTTAGTGAGTTATGGTCATTAAATCGGAGGTAAGTCTGTAAACTGCTAGGCGAAAACGCGAGTCTAACTATTTCTATCATAACTCTTAAAATACTTGGAGGTTTTCATCTCCGTTTCTTTCGTTTTCAACTACTCTTTGACCTCTTCCAAATGGCATGAATTTGAATAAATTCCGAGTCGAATTGAGTGACTTATGGTCAATGAATCGGAGGTAGGTCTGTAAACTGCTAGACCAAAGCGCGAATCTAACTATTTCCAACTTAACTCTCAAAATACTAGTTTTTCATCTCCGTTGCATCCGTTTTAAACTACACTTCGACTCCTTCGAAATGGAAAAATTTCATTGAATTACGTGTTGAATTGAGTGAGTTATGGTCATTAAATCGGAGGTAGGTTTGTAAACTGCTATGCGAAAGCGCGAGTCTAACTATTTCTATAATAACTCTTAAAATACTTGGAGTTTTTCATCTCTGTTTCTTTCGTTTTCAACAACTCTTCGACATCTTTAATGGCATGCATTTGAATAAATTCCGAGTCGAATTGAGTGGGTCAATGAATCGGAGGTAGGTCCGTAAACTGCTAGACCAAAGCGCGAGCCTAAATATGTCCATCATAACTCTTAAGATACTTGGAGTTTTTCATCTCCGTTTCTTTCGTTTTCAACTACTTTTCGACATCTTCAAAATGGCATGAATTTGAATCAATTCCGAGCTAAATTGAGTAAGTTATGGTCAATTAATTGGAGGTTGGTCTGTAAACTGCTAGACCAAAGTGCGAGTCTAACTATTTCCACCATAACTCTCAAAATACTTGGCTTTTTTCATCTCCGTTTCTTCCGTTTTAAACTACACTTCGAGTCCCTCGAAATGGAACAAATTTCAATGAATTCCGAGTTGAATTGAGTGAGTTATGGTCATTCACTCGGAGGTAGATCTGTAAATTGCTAGGCGAAAGCGCGAGTCTAACTATTTCTATCATAACTCTTAAAATAATTAGAGTTTTTTATCTCCGTTTCTTCCATTTTCAACTACACTTCGATATCTTCAGAATGGTATGAATTTGAATAAATTCCGAGTCGAATTGAGTGACTTATGGTCAATGAATCGGAGGTAGGTGTGTAAACTGCTAGACCAAAGCACGAGTCTAACTATTTCCATCATAACTCTTAAGATACTTGGAGTTTTTCATCTCCGTTTCTTCCGTTTTCAACTACACTTCGACATCTTCGAAATGGCATGAATTTGAATCCATTTCAAATTTAATTGAGTGAGTTTTAGTCACTCAATCGGAGGTAGGTCTGTAAACTGCTAGACCAAAGCGCGAGTGTAAATATTTCCACAATAACTCTCAAAATACTTGGAGTTTTTCTTCTCTGTTTCTTCCGTTTTAAAGTACACTTCGACTCCTTCGAAATGGAACAAATTTCAATGAATTCCGAGTTGAATTGAGTGAGTTATGGTCATTCAATCGGAGGTATGTCTGCAAAGTGCTCGACCAAAGCGCGAATCTAACTATTTCAATCTTAACTCTCAAAATATAAGTAGTTTTTCATCTCATTTTCTTCCGTTTTAAACTACACTTCGACTCCTTCGAAATGGAATAAATTTCATTGAATTACGTGTTGAATTGAGTGAGTTATGGTCATTAAATCGGAGGTAGGTCCGTAAACTGCTAGACCAAAGCGCGAGCCTAAATATGTCCATCATAACTCTTAAGATACTTGGAGTTTTTCATCTCCGTTTCTTTCGTTTTCAACTACTCTTCGACATCTTCAAAATGGCATGAATTTGAATCAATTCCGAGCTAAATTGAGTAAGTTATGGTCAATCAATTGGAGGTTGGTATGTAAACTGCTAGACCAAAGTGCGAGTCTAACTATTTCCACCATAACTCTCAAAATACTTGGCTTTTTTCATCTCCGTTTCTTCCGTTTTAAACTACACTTCGAGTCCCTCGAAATGGAACAAATTTCAATGAATTCCGAGTTGAATTGAGTGAGTTATGGTCATTCACTCGGAGGTAGATCTGTAAACTGCTAGGCGAAAGCGCGAGTCTAACTATTTCTATCATAACTCTTAAAATAATTAGAGTTTTTATCTCCGTTTCTTCCGTTTTCAACTACACTTCGATATCTTCAGAATGGTATGAATTTGAATAAATTCCGAGTCGAATTGAGTGACTTATGGTCAATGAATCGGAGGTAGGTGTGTAAACTGCTAGACCAAAGCACGAGTCTAACTATTTCCATCATAACTCTTAATATACTTGGAGTTTTTCATCTCCGTTTCTTCCGTTTTCAACTACACTTCGACATCTTCGAAATGGCATGAATTTGAATCCATTTCAAATTTAATTGAGTGAGTTTTAGTCAATCAATCGGAGGTAGGTCTGTAAACTGCTAGACCAAAGCGCGAGTGTAAATATTTCCACAATAACTCTCAAAATACTTGGAGTTTTTCTTCTCTGTTTCTTCCGTTTTAAAGTACACTTCGACTCCTTCGAAATTGAACAAATTTCAATGAATTCCGAGTTGAATTGAGTGAGTTATGGTCATTCAATCGGAGGTATGTCTGCAAAGTGCTCGACCAAAGCGCGAATCTAACTATTTCAATCTTAACTCTCAAAATATAAGTAGTTTTTCATCTCATTTTCTTCCGTTTTAAACTACACTTCGACTCCTTCGAAATGGAACAAATTTCATTGAATTACGTGTGGAATTGAGTGAGTTATGGTCATTAAATCGGAGGTAAGTCTGTAAACTGCTAGGCGAAAACGCGAGTCTAACTATTTCTATCATAACTCTTAAAATACTTGGAGTTTTTCATCTCCGTTTCTTTCGTTTTCAACTACTCTTTGACCTCTTCCAAATGGCATGAATTTGAATAAATTCTGAGTCGAATTGAGTGACTTATGGTCAATGAATCGGAGGTAGGTCTGTAAACTGCTAGACCAAAGCGCGAATCTAACTATTTCCAACTTAACTCTCAAAATACTAGTTTTTCATCTCCGTTGCATCCGTTTTAAACTACACTTCGACTCCTTCGAAATGGAAAAATTTCATTGAATTACGTGTTGAATTGAGTGAGTTATGGTCATTAAATCGGAGGTAGGTCTGTAAACTGCTAGGCGAAAGCGCGAGTCTAACTATTTCTATAATAACTCTTAAAATACTTTGAGTTTTTCCATCTCCGTTTCTTTCGTTTTCAACAACTCTTCGACATCTTTAATGGCATGCATTTGAATAAATTCCGAGTCGAATTGAGTGGGTCAATGAATCGGAGGTAGGTCCGTAAACTGCTAGACCAAAGCGCGAGCCTAAATATGTCCATCATAACTCTTAAGATACTTGGAGTTTTTCATCTCTGTTTCTTTCATTTTCAACTACTCTTCGACATCTTCAAAATGGCATGAATTTGAATCAATTCCGAGCTAAATTGAGTAAGTTATGGTCAATCAATTGGAGGTTGGTCTGTAAACTGCTAGACCAAAGTGCGAGTTTAACTATTTCCACCATAACTCTCAAAATACTTGGGTTTTTTCATCTCCGTTTCTTCCGTTTTAAACTACACTTCGAGTCCCTCGAAATGGAACAAATTTCAATGAATTCCGAGTTGAATTGAGTGAGTTATGGTCATTCACTCGTAGGTAGATCTGTAAACTGCTAGGCGAAAGCGCGAGTCTAACTATTTCTATCATAACTCTTAAAATAATTAGAGTTTTTTATCTCCGTTTCTTCCGTTTTCAACTACACTTCGATATCTTCAGAATGGTATGAATTTGAATAAATTCCGAGTCGAATTGAGTGACTTATGGTCAATGAATCGGAGGTAGGTGTGTAAACTGCTAGACCAAAGCACGAGTCTAACTATTTGCATCATAACTCTTAAGATACTTGGAGTTTTTCATCTCCGTTTCTTCCGTTTTCTACTACACTTCGACATCTTCGAAATGGCATGAATTTGAATCCATTTCAAATTTAATTGAGTGAGTTTTAGTCAATCAATCGGAGGTAGGTCTGTAAACTGCTAGACCAAAGCGCGAGTGTAAATATTTCCACAATAACTCTCAAAATACTTGGAGTTTTTCTTCTCTGTTTCTTCCGTTTTAAAGTACACTTCGACTCCTTCGAAATGGAACAAATTTCAATGAATTCCGAGTTGAATTGAGTTAGTTATGGTCATTCAATCGGAGGTATGTCTGCAAAGTGCTCGACCAAAGCGCGAATCTAACTATTTCAATCTTAACTCTCAAAATATAAGTAGTTTTTCATCTCATTTTCTTCCATTTTAAACTACACTTCGACTCCTTCGAAATGGAACAAATTTCATTGAATTACGTGTTGAATTTAGTGAGTTATGGTCATTAAATCGGAGGTAAGTCTGTAAACTGCTAGGCGAAAACGCGAGTCTAACTATTTCTATCATAACTCTTAAAATACTTGGAGGTTTTCATCTCCGTTTCTTTCGTTTTCAACTACTCTTTGACCTCTTCCAAATGGCATGAATTTGAATAAATTCCGAGTCGAATTGAGTGACTTATGGTCAATGAATCGGAGGTAGGTCTGTAAACTGCTAGACCAAAGCGCGAATCTAACTATTTCCAACTTAACTCTCAAAATACTAGTTTTTCATCTCCGTTGCATCCGTTTTAAACTACACTTCGACTCCTTCGAAATGGAAAAATTTCATTGAATTACGTGTTGAATTGAGTAAGTTATGGTCATTAAATCGGAGGTAGTTTGTAAACTGCTAGGCGAAAGCGCGAGTCTAACTATTTCTATAATAACTCTTAAAATACTTGGAGTTTTTCATCTCTGTTTCTTTCGTTTTCAACAACTCTTCGACATCTTTAATGGCATGCATTTGAATAAATTCCGAGTCGAATTGAGTGGGTCAATGAATCGGAGGTAGGTCCGTAAACTGCTAGACCAAAGCGCGAGCCTAAATATGTCCATCATAACTCTTAAGATACTTGGAGTTTTTCATCTCCGTTTCTTTCGTTTTCAACTACTTTTCGACATCTTCAAAATGGCATGAATTTGAATCAATTCCGAGCTAAATTTAGTAAGTTATGGTCAATCAATTGGAGGTTGGTCTGTAAACTGCTAGACCAAAGTGCGAGTCTAACTATTTCCACCATAACTCTCAAAATACTTGGCTTTTTTCATCTCCGTTTCTTCCGTTTTAAACTACACTTCGAGTCCCTCGAATTGGAACAAATTTCAATGAATTCCGAGTTGAATTGAGTGAGTTATGGTCATTCACTCGGAGGTAGATCTGTAAATTGCTAGGCGAAAGCGCGAGTCTAACTATTTCTATCATAACTCTTAAAATAATTAGAGTTTTTTATCTCCGTTTCTTCCATTTTTAACTACACTTCGATATCTTCAGAATGGTATGAATTTGAATAAATTCCGAGTCGAATTGAGTGACTTATGGTCAATGAATCGGAGGTAGGTGTGTAAACTGCTAGACCAAAGCACGAGTCTAACTATTTCCATCATAACTCTTAAGATACTTGGAGTTTTTCATCTCCGTTTCTTCCGTTTTCAACTACACTTCGACATCTTCGAAATGGCATGAATTTGAATCCATTTCAAATTTAATTGAGTGAGTTTTAGTCAATCAATCGGAGGTAGGTCTGTAAACTGCTAGACCAAAGCGCGAGTGTAAATATTTCCACAATAACTCTCAAAATACTTGGAGTTTTTCTTCTCTGTTTCTTCCATTTTAAAGTACACTTCGACTCCTTCGAAATGGAACAAATTTCAATGAATTCCGAGTTGAATTGAGTGAGTTATGGTCATTCAATCGGAGGTATGTCTGCAAAGTGCTCGACCAAAGCGCGAATCTAACTATTTCAATCTTAACTCTCAAAATATAAGTAGTTTTTCATCTCATTTTCTTCCGTTTTAAACTACACTTCGACTCCTTCGAAATGGAACAAATTTCATTGAATTACGTGTTGAATTGAGTGAGTTATGGTCATTAAATCGGAGGTAAGTCTGTAAACTGCTAGGCGAAAACGCGAGTCTAACTATTTCTATCATAACTCTTAAAATACTTGGAGTTTTTCATCTCCGTTTCTTTCGTTTTCAACTACTCTTTGACCTCTTCCAAATGGCATGAATTTGAATAAATTCTGAGTCGAATTGAGTGACTTATGGTCAATGAATCGGAGGTAGGTCTGTAAACTGCTAGACCAAAGCGCGAATCTAACTATTTCCAACTTAACTCTCAAAATACTAGTTTTTCATCTCCGTTGCATCCGTTTTAAACTACACTTCGACTCCTTCGAAATGGAAAAATTTCATTGAATTACGTGTTGAATTGAGTGAGTTATGGTCATTAAATCGGAGGTAGGTCTGTAAACTGCTAGGCGAAAGCGCGAGTCTAACTATTTCTATAATAACTCTTAAAATACTTTGAGTTTTTCCATCTCCGTTTCTTTCGTTTTCAACAACTCTTCGACATCTTTAATGGCATGCATTTGAATAAATTCCGAGTCGAATTGAGTGGGTCAATGAATCGGAGGTAGGTCCGTAAACTGCTAGACCAAAGCGCGAGCCTAAATATGTCCATCATAACTCTTAAGATACTTGGAGTTTTTCATCTCTGTTTCTTTCATTTTCAACTACTCTTCGACATCTTCAAAATGGCATGAATTTGAATCAATTCCGAGCTAAATTGAGTAAGTTATGGTCAATCAATTGGAGGTTGGTCTGTAAACTGCTAGACCAAAGTGCGAGTCTAACTATTTCCACCATAACTCTCAAAATACTTGGGTTTTTTCATCTCCGTTTCTTCCGTTTTAAACTACACTTCGAGTCCCTCGAAATGGAACAAATTTCAATGAATTCCGAGTTGAATTGAGTGAGTTATGGTCATTCACTCGGAGGTAGATCTGTAAACTGCTAGGCGAAAGCGCGAGTCTAACTATTTCTATCATAACTCTTAAAATAATTAGAGTTTTTTATCTCCGTTTCTTCCGTTTTCAACTACACTTCGATATCTTCAGAATGGTATGAATTTGAATAAATTCCGAGTCGAATTGAGTGACTTATGGTCAATGAATCGGAGGTAGGTGTGTAAACTGCTAGACCAAAGCACGAGTCTAACTATTTGCATCATAACTCTTAAGATACTTGGAGTTTTTCATCTCCGTTTCTTCCGTTTTCTACTACACTTCGACATCTTCGAAATGGCATGAATTTGAATCCATTTCAAATTTAATTGAGTGAGTTTTAGTCAATCAATCGGAGGTAGGTCTGTAAACTGCTAGACCAAAGCGCGAGTGCAAATATTTCCACAATAACTCTCAAAATACTTGGAGTTTTTCTTCTCTGTTTCTTCCGTTTTAAAGTACACTTCGACTCCTTCGAAATGGAACAAATTTCAATGAATTCCGAGTTGAATTGAGTTAGTTATGGTCATTCAATCGGAGGTATGTCTGCAAAGTGCTCGACCAAAGCGCGAATCTAACTATTTCAATCTTAACTCTCAAAATATAAGTAGTTTTTCATCTCATTTTCTTCCATTTTAAACTACACTTCGACTCCTACGAAATGGAACAAATTTCATTGAATTACGTGTTGAATTTAGTGAGTTATGGTCATTAAATCGGAGGTAAGTCTGTAAACTGCTAGGCGAAAACGCGAGTCTAACTATTTCTATCATAACTCTTAAAATACTTGGAGGTTTTCATCTCCGTTTCTTTCGTTTTCAACTACTCTTTGACCTCTTCCAAATGGCATGAATTTGAATAAATTCCGAGTCGAATTGAGTGACTTATGGTCAATGAATCGGAGGTAGGTCTGTAAACTGCTAGACCAAAGCGCGAATCTAACTATTTCCAACTTAACTCTCAAAATACTAGTTTTTCATCTCCGTTGCATCCGTTTTAAACTACACTTCGACTCCTTCGAAATGGAAAAATTTCATTGAATTACGTGTTGAATTGAGTGAGTTATGGTCATTAAATCGGAGGTAGGTTTGTAAACTGCTAGGCGAAAGCGCGAGTCTAACTATTTCTATAATAACTCTTAAAATACTTGGAGTTTTTCATCTCTGTTTCTTTCTTTTTCAACAACTCTTCGACATCTTTAATGGCATGCATTTGAATAAATTCCGAGTCGAATTGAGTGGGTCAATGAATCGGAGGTAGGTCCGTAAACTGCTAGACCAAAGCGCGAGCCTAAATATGTCCATCATAACTCTTAAGATACTTGGAGTTTTTCATCTCCGTTTCTTTCGTTTTCAACTACTTTTCGACATCTTCAAAATGGCATGAATTTGAATCAATTCCGAGCTAAATTGAGTAAGTTATGGTCAATCAATTGGAGGTTGGTCTGTAAACTGCTAGACCAAAGTGCGAGTCTAACTATTTCCACCATAACTCTCAAAATACTTGGCTTTTTTCATCTCCGTTTCTTCCGTTTTAAACTACACTTCGAGTCCCTCGAAATGGAACAAATTTCAATGAATCCCGAGTTGAATTGAGTGAGTTATGGTCATTCACTCGGAGGTAGATCTGTAAATTGCTAGGCGAAAGCGCGAGTCTAACTATTTCTATCATAACTCTTAAAATAATTAGAGTTTTTTATCTCCGTTTCTTCCATTTTCAACTACACTTCGATATCTTCAGAATGGTATGAATTTGAATAAATTCCGAGTCGAATTGAGTGACTTATGGTCAATGAATCGGAGGTAGGTGTGTAAACTGCTAGACCAAAGCACGAGTCTAACTATTTCCATCATAACTTTTAAGATACTTGGAGTTTTTCATCTCCGTTTCTTCCGTTTTCAACTACACTTCGACATCTTCGAAATGGCATGAATTTGAATCCATTTCAAATTTAATTGAGTGAGTTTTAGTCAATCAATCGGAGGTAGGTCTGTAAACTGCTAGACCAAAGCGCGAGTGTAAATATTTCCACAATAACTCTCAAAATACTTGGAGTTTTTCTTCTCTGTTTCTTCCGTTTTAAAGTACACTTCGACTCCTTCGAAATGGAACAAATTTCAATGAATTCCGAGTTGAATTGAGTGAGTTATGGTCATTCAATCGGAGGTATGTCTGCAAAGTGCTCGACCAAAGCGCGAATCTAACTATTTCAATCTTAACTCTCAAAATATAAGTAGTTTTTCATCTCATTTTCTTCCGTTTTAAACTACACTTCGACTCCTTCGAAATGGAATAAATTTCATTGAATTACTTGTTGAATTGAGTGAGTTATGGTCATTAAATCGGAGGTAGGTCTGTAAACTGCTAGACCAAAGCGCGAGCCTAAATATGTCCATCATAACTCTTAAGATACTTGGAGTTTTTCATCTCCGTTTCTTTCGTTTTCAACTACTCTTCGACATCTTCAAAATGGCATGAATTTGAATCAATTCCGAGCTAAATTGAGTAAGTTATGGTCAATCAATTGGAGGTTGGTATGTAAACTGCTAGACCAAAGTGCGAGTCTAACTATTTCCACCATAACTCTCAAAATACTTGGCTTTTTTCATCTCCGTTTCTTCCGTTTTAAACTACACTTCGAGTCCCTCGAAATGGAACAAATTTCAATGAATTCCGAGTTGAATTGAGTGAGTTATGGTCATTCACTCGGAGGTAGATCTGTAAACTGCTAGGCGAAAGCGCGAGTCTAACTATTTCTATCATAACTCTTAAAATAATTAGAGTTTTTATCTCCGTTTCTTCCGTTTTCAACTACACTTCGATATCTTCAGAATGGTATGAATTTGAATAAATTCCGAGTCGAATTGAGTGACTTATGGTCAATGAATCGGAGGTAGGTGTGTAAACTGCTAGACCAAAGCACGAGTCTAACTATTTCCATCATAACTCTTAATATACTTGGAGTTTTTCATCTCCGTTTCTTCCGTTTTCAACTACACTTCGACATCTTCGAAATGGCATGAATTTGAATCCATTTCAAATTTAATTGAGTGAGTTTTAGTCAATCAATCGGAGGTAGGTCTGTAAACTGCTAGACCAAAGCGCGAGTGTAAATATTTCCACAATAACTCTCAAAATACTTGGAGTTTTTCTTCTCTGTTTCTTCCATTTTAAAGTACACATCGACTCCTTCGAAATGGAACAAATTTCAATGAATTCCGAGTTGAATTGAGTGAGTTATGGTCATTCAATCGGAGGTATGTCTGCAAAGTGCTCGACCAAAGCGCGAATCTATCTATTTCAATCTTAACTCTCAAAATATAAGTAGTTTTTCATCTCATTTTCTTCCGTTTTAAACTACACTTCGACCCCTTCGAAATGGAACAAATTTCATTGAATTACGTGTTGAATTGAGTGAGTTATGGTCATTAAATCGGAGGTAAGTCTGTAAACTGCTAGGCGAAAATGCGAGTCTAACTATTTCTATCATAACTCTTAAAATACTTGGAGTTTTTCATCTTCGTTTCTTTCGTTTTCAACTACTCTTTGACCTCTTCCAAATGGCATGAATTTGAATAAATTCCGAGTCGAATTGAGTGACTTATGGTCAATGAATCGGAGGTAGGTCTGTAAACTGCTAGACCAAAGCGCGAATCTAACTATTTCCAACTTAACTCTCAAAATACTAGTTTTTCATCTCCGTTGCATCCGTTTTAAACTACACTTCGACTCCTTCGAAATGGAAAAATTTCATTGAATTACGTGTTGAATTGAGTGAGTTATGGTCATTAAATCGGAGGTAGGTCTGTAAACTGCTAGGCGAAAGCGCGAGTCTAACTATTTCTATAATAACTCTTAAAATACTTTGAGTTTTTCATCTCCGTTTCTTTCGTTTTCAACAACTCTTCGACATCTTTAATGGCATGCATTTGAATAAATTCCGAATCGAATTGAGTGGGTCAATGAATCGGAGGTAGGTCCGTAAACTGCTAGACCAAAGCGCGAGCCTAAATATGTCCATCATAACTCTTAAGATACTTGGAGTTTTTCATCTCTGTTTCTTTCGTTTTCAACTACTCTTCGACATCTTCAAAATGGCATGAATTTGAATCAATTCCGAGCTAAATTGAGTAAGTTATGGTCAATCAATTGGAGGTTGGTCTGTAAACTGCTAGACCAAAGTGCGAGTCTAACTATTTCCACCATAACTCTCAAAATACTTGGCTTTTTTCATCTCCGTTTCTTCCGTTTTAAACTACACTTCGAGTCCCTCGAAATGGAACAAATTTCAATGAATTCCGAGTTGAATTGAGTGAGTTATGGTCATTCACTCGGAGGTAGATCTGTAAACTGCTAGGCGAAAGTGCGAGTCTAACTATTTCTATCATAACTCTTAAAATAATTAGAGTTTTTTATCTCCGTTTCTTCCGTTTTCAACTACACTTCGATATCTTCAGAATGGTATGAATTTGAATAAATTCCGAGTCGAATTGAGTGACTTATGGTCAATGAATCGGAGGTAGGTGTGTAAACTGCTAGACCAAAGCACGAGTCTAACTATTTCCATCATAACTCTTAAGATACTTGGAGTTTTTCATCTCCGTTTCTTCCGTTTTCAACTACACTTCGACATCTTCGAAATGGCATGAATTTGAATCCATTTCAAATTTAATTGAGTGAGTTTTAGTCAATCAATCGGAGGTAGGTCTGTAAACTGCTAGACCAAAGCGCGAGTGTAAATATTTCCACAATAACTCTCAAAATACTTGGAGTTTTTCTTCTCTGTTTCTTCCGTTTTAAAGTACACTTCGACTCCTTCGAAATGGAACAAATTTCAATGAATTCCGAGTTGAATTGAGTGAGTTATGGTCATTCAATCGGAGGTATGTCTGCAAAGTGCTCGACCAAAGCGCGAATCTTACTATTTCAATCTTAACTCTCAAAATATAAGTAGTTTTTCATCTCATTTTCTTCCGTTTTAAACTACACTTCGACTCCTTCGAAATGGAACAAATTTCATTGAATTACGTGTTGAATTGAGTGAGTTATGGTCATTAAATCGGAGGTAAGTCTGTAAACTGCTAGGCGAAAACGCGAGTCTAACTATTTCTATCATAACTCTTAAAATACTTGGAGGTTTTCATCTCCGTTTCTTTCGTTTTCAACTACTCTTTGACCTCTTCCAAATGGCATGAATTTGAATAAATTCCGAGTCGAATTGAGTGACTTATGGTCAATGAATCGGAGGTAGGTCTGTAAACTGCTAGACCAAAGCGCGAATCTAACTATTTCCAACTTAACTCTCAAAATACTAGTTTTTCATCTCCATTGCATCCGTTTTAAACTACACTTCGACTCCTTCGAAATGGAAAAATTTCATTGAATTACGTGTTGAATTGAGTGAGTTATGGTCATTAAATCGGAGGTAGGTCTGTAAACTGCTAGGCGAAAGCGCGAGTCTAACTATTTCTATAATAACTCTTAAAATACTTGGAGTTTTTCATCTCCGTTTCTTTCGTTTTCAACAACTCTTCGACATCTTTAATGGCACGCATTTGAATAAATTCCGAGTCGAATTGAGTGGGTCAATGAATCGGAGGTAGGTCCGTAAACTGCTAGACCAAAGCGCGAGCCTAAATATGTCCATCATAACTCTTAAGATACTTGGAGTTTTTCATCTCCGTTTCTTTCGTTTTCAACTACTTTTCGACATCTTCAAAATGGCATGAATTTGAATCAATTCCGAGCTAAATTGAGTAAGTTATGGTCAATCAATTGGAGGTTGGTCTGTAAACTGATAGACCAAAGTGCGAGTCTAACTATTTCCACCATAACTCTCAAAATACTTGGCTTTTTTCATCTCCGTTTCTTCCGTTTTAAACTACACTTCGAGTCCCTCGAAATGGAACAAATTTCAATGAATTCCGAGTTGAATTGAGTGAGTTATGGTCATTCACTCGGAGGTAGATCTGTAAATTGCTAGGCGAAAGCGCGAGTCTAACTATTTCTATCATAACTCTTAAAATAATTAGAGTTTTTTATCTCCGTTTCTTCCGTTTTCAACTACACTTCGATATCTTCAGAATGGTATGAATTTGAATAAATTCCGAGTCGAATTGAGTGACTTATGGTCAATGAATCGGAGGTAGGTGTGTAAACTGCTAGACCAAAGCACGAGTCTAACTATTTCCATCATAACTCTTAAGATACTAGGAGTTTTTCATCTCCGTTTCTTCCGTTTTCAACTACACTTCGACATCTTCGAAATGGCATGAATTTGAATCCATTTCAAATTTAATTGAGTGAGTTTTAGTCAATCAATCGGAGGTAGGTCTGTAAACTGCTAGACCAAAGCGCGAGTGTAAATATTTCCACAATAACTCTCAAAATACTTGGAGTTTTTCTTCTCTGTTTCTTCCGTTTTAAAGTACACTTCGACTCCTTCGAAATGAAACAAATTTCAATGAATTCCGAGTTGAATTGAGTGAGTTATGGTCATTCAATCGGAGGTATGTCTGCAAAGTGCTCGACCAAAGCGCGAATCTAACTATTTCAATCTTAACTCTCAAAATATAAGTAGTTTTTCATCTCATTTTCTTCCGTTTTAAACTACACTTCGACTCCTTCGAAATGGAATAAATTTCATTGAATTACGTGTTGAATTGAGTGAGTTATGGTCATTAAATCGGAGGTAGGTCTGTAAACTGCTAGGCGAAAGCGCGAGTCTAACTATTTCTATCATAACTCTTAAAATACTTGGAGTTTTTCATCTCCACTTCTTTCATTTTCAACTACTCTTCGACATCTTCAAAATGGCATGAATTTGAATCAATTCCGAGTTAAATTGAGTAAATTATGGTCAATCAATTGGAGGTTGGTCTGTAAACTGCTAGACCAAAGTGCGAGTCTAACTATTTCCAGCATAACTCTCAAAATACTTGGCTTTTTTCATCTTCGTTTCTTCCGTTTTAAACTACACTTCGAGTCCTTCGAAATGGAACAAATTTCAATGAATTCCGAGTTGAATTGAGTAAATTATGGTCATTCACTCGGAGGTAGATCTGTAAATTGCTAGGCGAAAGCGCGAGTCTAACTATTTCTATCATAACTCTTAAAATAATTAGAGTTTTTTATCTCCGTTTCTTCCGTTTTCAACTACACTTCGATATCTTCAGAATGGTATGAATTTGAATAAATTCCGAGTCGAATTGAGTGACTTATGGTCAATGAATCGGAGGTAGGTGTGTAAACTGCTAGACCAAAGCACGAGTCTAACTATTTCCATCATAACTCTTAAGATACTTGGAGTTTTTCATCTCCGTTTCTTCCGTTTTCAACTACACTTCGACATCTTCGAAATGGCATGAATTTGAATCCATTTCAAATTTAATTGAGTGAGTTTTAGTCAATCAATCGGAGGTAGGTCTGTAAACTGCTAGACCAAAGCGCGAGTGTAAATATTTCCACAATAACTCTCAAAATACTTGGAGTTTTTCTTCTCTGTTTCTTCCGTTTTAAAGTACACTTCGACTCCTTCAAAATGGAACAAATTTCAATGAATTCCGAGTTGAATTGAGTGAGTTATGGTCATTCAATCGGAGGTATGTCTGCAAAGTGCTCGACCAAAGCGCGAATCTAACTATTTCAATCTTAACTCTCAAAATATAAGTAGTTTTTCATCTCATTTTCTTCCGTTTTAAACTACACTTCGACTCCTTCGAAATGGAATAAACTTCATTGAATTACGTGTTGAATTGAGTGAGTTATGGTCATTAAATCGGAGGTAGGTCTGTAAACTGCTAGGCGAAAGCGCGAGTCTAACTATTTCTATCATAACTCTTAAAATACTTGGAGTTTTTCATCTTCACTTCTTTCATTTTCAACTACTCTTCGACATCTTCAAAATGGCATGAATTTGAATCAATTCCGAGTTAAATTGAGTAAATTATGGTCAATCAATTGGAGGTTGGTCTGTAAACTGCTAGACCAAAGTGCGAGTCTAACTATTTCCAGCATAACTCTCAAAATACATGGCTTTTTTCATCTTCGTTTCTTCCGTTTTAAACTACACTTCGAGTCCTTCGAAATGGAACAAATTTCAATGAATTCCGAGTTGAATTGAGTAAATTATGGTCATTCACTCGGAGGTAGACCTGTAAACTGCTAGGCGAAAGCGCGAGTGTAACTATTTCTATCATAACTCTTAAAATAATTAGAGTTTTTATCTCCGTTTCTTCCGTTTTCAACTACACTTCGATATCTTCAGAATGGTATGAATTTGAATAAATTCCGAGTCGAATTGAGTGACTTATGGTCAATGAATCGGAGGTAGGTGTGTAAACTGCTAGACCAAAGCACGAGTCTAACTATTTCCATCATAACTCTTAAGATACTTAGAGTTTTTCATCTCCGTTTCTTCCGTTTTCAACTACACTTCGACATCTTCGAAATGGCATGAATTTGAATCCATTTCAAATTTAATTGAGTGAGTTTTAGTCAATCAATCGGAGGTAGGTCTGTAAACTGCTAGACCAAAGCGCGAGTGTAAATATTTCCACAATAACTCTCAAAATAATTGGAGTTTTTCTTCTCTGTTTCTTCCGTTTTAAAGTACACTTCGACTCCTTCGAAATGGAACAAATTTCAATGAATTCCGAGTTGAATTGAGTGAGTTATGGTCATTCAATCGGAGGTATGTCTGCAAAGTGCTCGACCAAAGCGCGAATCTAACTATTTCAATCTTAACTCTCAAAATATAAGTAGTTTTTCATCTCATTTTCTTCCGTTTTAAACTACAGTTCGACTCCTTCGAAATGGAACAAATTTCATTGAATTACGTGTTGAATTGAGTGAGTTATGGTCATTAAATCAGAGGTAAGTCTGTAAACTGCTAGGCGAAAATGCGAGTCTAACTATTTCTATCATAACTCTTAAAATACTTGGAGTTTTTCATCTCCGTTTTTTTCGTTTTCAACTACTCTTTGACCTCTTCCAAATGGCATGAATTTGAATAAATTCCGAGTCGAATTGAGTGACTTATGGTCAATGAATCGGAGGTAGGTCTGTAAACTGCTAGACCAAAGCGCGAATCTAACTATTTCCAACTTAACTCTCAAAATACTAGTTTTTCATCTCCGTTGCATCCGTTTTAAACTACACTTCGACTCCTTCGAAATGGAAAAATTTCATTGAATTACGTGTTGAATTGAGTGAGTTATGGTCATTAAATCGGAGGTAGGTCTGTAAACTGCTAGGCGAAAGCGCGAGTCTAACTATTTCTATAATAACTCTTAAAATACTTGGAGTTTTTCATCTCCGTTTCTTTCGTTTTCAACAACTCTTCGACATCTTTAATGGCATGCATTTGAATAAATTCCGAGTCGAATTGAGTGGGTCAATGAATCGGAGGTAGGTCCGTAAACTGCTAGACCAAAGCGCGAGCCTAAATATGTCCATCATAACTCTTAAGATACTTGGAGTTTTTCATCTCCGTTTCTTTCGTTTTCAACTACTTTTCGACATCTTCAAAATGGCATGAATTTGAATCAATTCCGAGCTAAATTGAGTAAGTTATGGTCAATCAATTGGAGGTTGGTCTGTAAACTGCTAGACCAAAGTGCGAGTCTAACTATTTCCACCATAACTCTCAAAATACTTGGCTTTTTTCATCTCCGTTTCTTCCGTTTTAAACTACACTTCGAGTCCCTCGAAATGGAACAAATTTCAATGAATTCCGAGTTGAATTGAGTGAGTTATGGTCATTCACTCGGAGGTAGATCTGTAAACTAATAGGCGAAAGCGCGAGTCTAACTATTTCTATCATAACTCTTAAAATAATTAGAGTTTTTTATCTCCGTTTCTTCTGTTTTCAACTCCACTTCGATATCTTCAGAATGGTATGAATTTGAATAAATTCCGAGTCGAATTGAGTGACTTATGGTCAATGAATCGGAGGTAGGTGTGTAAACTGCTAGACCAAAGCACGAGTCTAACTATTTCCATCATAACTCTTAAGATACTTGGAGTTTTTCATCTCCGTTTCTTCCGTTTTCAACTACACTTCGACATCTTCGAAATGGCATGAATTTGAATCCATTTCAAATTTAATTGAGTGAGTTTTAGTCAATCAATCGGAGGTAGGTCTGTAAACTGCTAGACCAAAGCGCGAGTGTAAATATTTCCACAATAACTCTCAAAATACTTGGAGTTTTTCTTCTCTGTTTCTTCCGTTTTAAAGTACACTTTCACTCCTTCGAAATGGAACAAATTTCAATGAATTCCGAGTTGAATTGAGTGAGTTATGGTCATTCAATCGGAGGTATGTCTGCAAAGTGCTCGACCAAAGCGCGAATCTAACTATTTCAATCTTAACTCTCAAAATATAAGTAGTTTTTCATCTCATTTTCTTCCGTTTTAAACTACACTTCGACTCCTTTGAAATGGAACAAATTTCATTGAATTACGTGTTGAATTGAGTGAGTTATGGTCATTAAATCGGAGGTAAGTCTGTAAACTGCTAGGCGAAAACGCGAGTCTAACTATTTCTATCATAACTCTTAAAATACTTGGAGTTTTTCATCTCCGTTTTTTTCGTTTTCAACTACTCTTTGACCTCTTCCAAATGGCATGAATTTGAATAAATTCCGAGTCGAATTGAGTGACTTATGGTCAATGAATCGGAGGTAGGTCTGTAAACTGCTAGACCAAAGCGCGAATCTAACTATTTCCAACTTAACTCTCAAAATACTAGTTTTTCATCTCCGTTGCATCCGTTTTAAACTACACTTCGACTCCTTCGAAATGGAAAAATTTCATTGAATTACGTGTTGAATTGAGTGAGTTATGGTCATTAAATCGGAGGTAGGTCTGTAAACTGCTAGGCGAAAGCGCGAGTCTAACTATTTCTATAATAACTGTTAAAATACTTGGAGTTTTTCATCTCCGTTTCTTTCGTTTTCAACAACTCTTCGACATCTTTAATATTCCGAGTCGAATTGAGTGGGTCAATGAATCGGAGGTAGGTCCGTAAACTGCTAGACCAAAGCGCGAGCCTAAATATGTCCATCATAACTCTTAAGATACTTGGAGTTTTTCATCTCCGTTTCTTTCGTTTTCAACTACTTTTCGACATCTTCAAAATGGCATGAATTTGAATCAATTCCGAGCTAAATTGAGTAAGTTATGGTCAATCAATTGGAGGTTGGTCTGTAAACTGCTAGACCAAAGTGCGAGTCTAACTATTTCCACCATAACTCTCAAAATACTTGGCTTTTTTCATCTCCGTTTCTTCCGTTTTAAACTACACTTCGAGTCCCTCGAAATGGAACAAATTTCAATGAATTCCGAGTTGAATTGAGTGAGTTATGGTCATTCACTCGGAGGTAGATCTGTAAATTGCTAGGCGAAAGCGCGAGTCTAACTATTTCTATCATAACTCTCAAAATATAAGTAGTTTTTCATCTCATTTTCTTCCGTTTTAAACTACACTTCGACTCCTTCGAAATGGAATAAATTTCATTGAATTACGTGTTGAATTGAGTGAGTTATGGTCATTAAATCGGAGGTAGGTCTGTAAACTGCTAGGCGAAAGCGCGAGTCTAACTATTTCTATCATAACTCTTAAAATACTTGGAGTTTTTCATCTTCACTTCTTTCATTTTCAACTACTCTTCGACATCTTCAAAATGGCATGAATTTGAATAAATTCCGAGTTAAATTGAGTAAATTATGGTCAATCAATTGGAGGTTGGTCTGTAAACTGCTAGACCAAAGTGCGAGTCTAACTATTTCCAGCATAACTCTCAAAATACTTGGCTTTTTTCATCTTCGTTTCTTCCGTTTTAAACTACACTTCGAGTCCTTCGAAATGGAACAAATTTCAATGAATTCCGAGTTGAATTGAGTAAATTATGGTCATTCACTCGGAGGTAGATCTGTAAACTGCTAGGCGAAAGCGCGAGTGTAACTATTTCTATCATAACTCTTAAAATAATTAGAGTTTTTATCTCCGTTTCTTCCGTTTTCAACTACACTTCGATATCTTCAAAATGGTATGAATTTGAATAAATTCCGAGTCGAATTGAGTGACTTATGGTCAATGAATCGGAGGTAGGTGTGTAAACTGCTAGACCAAAGCACGAGTCTAACTATTTCCATCATAACTCTTAAGATACTTGGAGTTTTTCATCTCCGTTTCTTCCGTTTTCAACTACACTTTGACATCTTCGAAATGGCATGAATTTGAATCCATTTCAAATTTAATTGAGTGAGTTTTAGTCAATCAATCGGAGCTAGGTCTGTAAACTGCTAGACCAAAGCGCGAGTGTAAATATTTCCACAATAACTCTCAAAATACTTGGAGTTTTTCTTCTCTGTTTCTTCCGTTTTAAAGTACACTTCGACTCCTTCGAAATGGAACAAATTTCAATGAATTCCGAGTTGAATTGAGTGAGTTATGGTCATTCAATCGGAGGTATGTCTGCAAAGTGCTCGACCAAAGCGCGAATCTAACTATTTCAATCTTAACTCTCAAAATATAAGTAGTTTTTCATCTCATTTTCTTCCGTTTTAAACTACACTTCGACTCCTTCGAAATGGAACAAATTTCATTGAATTACGTGTTGAATTGAGTGAGTTATGGTCATTAAATCGGAGGTAAGTCTGTAAACTGCTAGGCGAAAGCGCGAGTCTAACTATTTCTATCATAACTCTTAAAATACTTGGAGTTTTTCATCTCCGTTTCTTTCGTTTTCAACTACTCTTTGACCTCTTCCAAATGGCATGAATTTGAATAAATTCCGAGTCGAATTGAGTGACTTATGGTCAATGAATCGGAGGTAGGTCTGTAAACTGCTAGACCAAAGCGCGAATCTAACTATTTCCAACTTAACTCTCAAAATACTAGTTTTTCATCTACGTTGCATCCGTTTTAAACTACACTTCGACTCCTTCGAAATGGAAAAATTTTATTGAATTACGTGTTGAATTGAGTGAGTTATGGTCATTAAATCGGAGGTAGGTCTGTAAAGTGCTAGGCGAAAGCGCGAGTCTAACTATTTCTATAATAACTCTTAAAATACTTGGAGTTTTTCATCTCCGTTTCTTTCATTTTCAACAACTCTTCGACATCTTTAATGGCATGCATTTGAATAAATTCCGAGTCGAATTGAGTGGGTCAATGAATCGGAGGTAGGTCCGTAAACTGCTAGACCAAAGCGCGAGCCTAAATATGTCCATCATAACTCTTAAGATACTTGGAGTTTTTCATCTCCGTTTCTTTCGTTTTCAACTACTTTTCGACATCTTCAAAATGGCATGAATTTGAATCAATTCCGAGCTAAATTGAGTAAGTTATGGTCAATCAATTGGAGGTTGGTCTGTAAACTGCTAGACCAAAGTGCGAGTCTAACTATTTCCACCATAACTCTCAAAATACTTGGGTTTTTTCATCTCCGTTTCTTCCGTTTTAAACTACACTTCGAGTCCCTCGAAATGGAACAAATTTCAATGAATTCCGAGTTGAATTGAGTGAGTTATGGTCATTCCCTCGGAGGTAGATCTGTAAATTGCTAGGCGAAAGCGCGAGTCTAACTATTTCTATCATAACTCTTAAAATAATTAGAGTTTTTTATCTCCGTTTCTTCCGTTTTCAACTACACTTCGATATCTTCAGAATGGTATGAATTTGAATAAATTCCGAGTCGAATTGAGTGACTTATGGTCAATGAATCGGAGGTAGGTGTGTAAACTGCTAGACCAAAGCACGAGTCTAACTATTTCCATCATAACTCTTAAGATACTTGGAGTTTTTCATCTCCGTTTCTTCCGTTTTCAACTACACTTCGACATCTTCGAAATGGCATGAATTTGAATCCATTTCAAATTTAATTGAGTGAGTTTTAGTCAATCAATCGGAGGTAGGTCTGTAAACTGCTAGACCAAAGCGCGAGTGTAAATATTTCCACAATAACTCTCAAAATACTTGGAGTTTTTCTTCTCTGTTTCTTCCGTTTTAAAGTACACTTCGACTCCTTCGAAATGGAACAAATTTCAATGAATTCCGAGTTGAATTGAGTGAGTTATGGTCATTCAATCGGAGGTATGTCTGCAAAGTGCTCGACCAAAGCGCGAATCTAACTATTTCAATCTTAACTCTCAAAATATAAGTAGTTTTTCATCTCATTTTCTTCCGTTTTAAACTACACTTCGACTCCTTCGAAATGGAATAATTTCATTGAATTACGTGTTGAATTGAGTGAGTTATGGTCATTAAATCGGAGGTAGGTCTGTAAACTGCTAGGCGAAAGCGCGAGTCTAACTATTTCTATCATAACTCTTAAAATACTTCGAGTTTTTCATCTTCACTTCTTTCATTTTCAACTACTCTTCGACATCTTCAAAATGGCATGAATTTGAATCAATTCCGAGTTAAATTGAGTAAATTATGGTCAATCAATTGGAGGTTGGTCTGTAAACTGCTAGACCAAAGTGCGAGTCAAACTATTTCCAGCATAACTCTCAAAATACTTGGCTTTTTTCATCTTCGTTTCTTCCGTTTTAAACTACACTTCGAGTCCTTCGAAATGGAACAAATTTCAATGAATTCCGAGTTGAATTGAGTAAATTATGGTCATTCACTCGGAGGTAGATCTGTAAACTGCTAGGCGAAAGCGCGAGTGTAACTATTTCTATCATAACTCTTAAAATAATTAGAGTTTTTATCTCCGTTTCTTCCGTTTTCAACTACACTTCGATATCTTCAGAATGGTATGAATTTGAATAAATTCCGAGTCGAATTGAGTGACTTATGGTCAATGAATCGGAGGTAGGTGTGTAAACTGCTAGACCAAAGCACGAGTCTAACTATTTCCATCATAACTCTTAAGATACTTGGAGTTTTTCATCTCCGTTTCTTCCGTTTTCAACTACACTTTGACATCTTCGAAATGGCATGAATTTGAATCCATTTCAAATTTAATTGAGTGAGTTTTAGTCAATCAATCGGAGGTAGGTCTGTAAACTGCTAGACCAAAGCGCGAGTGTAAATATTTCCACAATAACTCTCAAAATACTTGGAGTTTTTCTTCTCTGTTTCTTCCGTTTTAAAGTACACTTCGACTCCTTCGAAATGGAACAAATTTCAATGAATTCCGAGTTGAATTGAGTGAGTTATGGTCATTCAATCGGAGGTATGTCTGCAAAGTGCTCGACCAAAGCGCGAATCTAACTATTTCAATCTTAACTCTCAAAATATAAGTAGTTTTTCATCTCATTTTCTTCCGTTTTAAACTACACTTCGACTCCTTCGAAATGGAATAAATTTCATTGAATTACGTGTTGAATTGAGTGAGTTATGGTCATTAAATCGGAGGTAGGTCTGTAAACTGCTAGGCGAAAGCGCGAGTCTAACTATTTCTATCATAACTCTTAAAATACTTGGAGTTTTTCATCTCCACTTCTTTCATTTTCAACTACTCTTCGACATCTTCAAAATGGCATGAATTTGAATCAATTCCGAGTTAAATTGAGTAAATTATGGTCAATCAATTGGAGGTTGGTCTGTAAACTGCTAGACCAAAGAGCGAGTCTAACTATTTCCAGCATAACTCTCAAAATACTTGGCTTTTTTCATCTTCGTTTCTTCCGTTTTAAACTACACTTCGAGTCCTTCGAAATGGAACAAATTTCAATGAATTCCGAGTTGAATTGAGTAAATTATGGTCATTCACTCGGAGGTAGATCTGTAAACTGCTAGGCGAAAGCGCGAGTGTAACTATTTCTATCATAACTCTTAAAATAATAAGAGTTTTTATCTCCGTTTCTTCCGTTTTCAACTACACTTCGATATCTTCAGAATGGTATGAATTTGAATAAATTCCGAGTCGAATTGAGTGACTTATGGTCAATGAATCGGAGGTAGGTGTGTAAACTGCTAGACCAAAGCACGAGTCTAACTATTTCCATCATAACTCTTAAGATACTTGGAGTTTTTCATCTCCGTTTCTTCCGTTTTCAACTACACTTTGACATCTTCGAAATGGCATGAATTTGAATCCATTTCAAATTTAATTGAGTGAGTTTTAGTCAATCAATCGGAGGTAGGTCTGTAAACTGCTAGACCAAAGCGCGAGTGTAAATATTTCCACAATAACTCTCAAAATACTTGGAGTTTTTCTTCTCTGTTTCTTCCGTTTTAAAGTACACTTCGACTCCTTCGAAATGGAACAAATTTCAATGAATTCCGAGTTGAATTGAGTGAGTTATGGTCATTCAATCGGAGGTATGTCTGCAAAGTGCTCGACCAAAGCGCGAATCTAACTATTTCAATCTTAACTCTCAAAATATAAGTAGTTTTTCATCTCATTTTCTTCCGTTTTAAACTACACTTCGACTCCTTCGAAATGGAACAAATTTCATTGAATTACGTGTTCAATTGAGTGAGTTATGGTCATTAAATCGGAGGTAAGTCTGTAAACTGCTAGGCGAAAACACGAGTCTAACTATTTCTATCATAACTCTTAAAATACTTGGAGTTTTTCATCTCCGTTTCTTTCGTTTTCAACTACTCTTTGACCTCTTCCAAATGGCATGAATTTGAATAAATTCCGAGTCGAATTGAGTGACTTATATTCAATGAATCGGAGGTAGGTCTGTAAACTGCTAGACCAAAGCGCGAATCTAACTATTTCCAACTTAACTCTCAAAATACTAGTTTTTCATCTCCGTTGCATCCGTTTTAAACTACAATTCGACTCCTTCGAAATGGAAAAATTTCATTGAATTACGTGTTGAATTGAGTGAGTTATGGTCATTAAATCGGAGGTAGGTCTGTAAACTGCTAGGCGAAAGCGCGAGTCTAACTATTTCTATAATAACTCTTAAAATACTTGGAGTTTTTCATCTCCGTTTCTTTCGTTTTCAACAACTCTTCGACATCTTTAATTGCATGCGTTTGAATAAATTCCGAGTCGAATTGAGTGAGTCAATGAATCGGAGGTAGGTCCGTAAACTGCTAGACCAAAGCGCGAGCCTAAATATGTCCATCATAACTCTTAAGATACTTGGAGTTTTTCATCTCCGTTTCTTTCGTTTTCAACTACTTTTCGACATCTTCAAAATGGCATGAATTTGAATCAATTCCGAGCTAAATTGAGTAAGTTATGGTCAATCAATTGGAGGTTGGTCTGTAAACTGCTAGACCAAAGTGCGAGTCTAACTATTTCCACCATAACTCTCAAAATACTTGGGTTTTTTCATCTCCGTTTCTTCCGTTTTAAACTACACTTCGAGTCCCTCGAAATGGAACAAATTTCAATGAATTCCGAGTTGAATTGAGTGAGTTATGGTCATTCACTCGGAGGTAGATCTGTAAATTGCTAGGCGAAAGCGCGAGTCTAACTATTTCTATCATAACTCTTAAAATAATTAGAGTTTTTTATCTCCGTTTCTTCCGTTTTCAACTACACTTCGATATCTTCAGAATGGTATGAATTTGAATAAATTCCGAGTCGAATTTAGTGACTTATGGTCAATGAATCGGAGGTAGGTGTGTAAACTGCTAGACCAAAGCACGAGTCTAACTATTTCCATCATAACTCTTAAGATACTTGGATTTTTTCATCTCCGTTTCTTCCGTTTTCAACTACACTTCGACATCTTCGAAATGGCATGAATTTGAATCCATTTCAAATTTAATTGAGTGAGTTTTAGTCAATCAATCGGAGGTAGGTCTGTAAACTGCTAGACCAAAGCGCGAGTGTAAATATTTCCACAATAACTCTCAAAATACTTGGAGTTTTTCTTCTCTGTTTCTTCCGTTTTAAAGTACACTTCGACTCCTTCGAAATGGAACAAATTTCAATGAATTCCGAGTTGAATTGAGTGAGTTATGGTCATTCAATCGGAGGTATGTCTGCAAAGTGCTCGACCAAAGCGCGAATCTAACTATTTCAATCTTAACTCTCAAAATATAAGTAGTTTTTCATCTCATTTTCTTCCGTTTTAAACTACACTTCGACTCCTTCGAAATGGAATAAATTTCATTGAATTACGTGTTGAATTGAGTGAGTTATGGTCATTAAATCGGAGGTAGGTCTGTAAACTGCTAGGCGAAAGCGCGAGTCTAACTATTTCTATCATAACTCTTAAAATACTTGGAGTTTTTCTTCTTCACTTCTTTCATTTTCAACTACTCTTCGACATCTTCAAAATGGCATGAATTTGAATCAATTCCGAGTTAAATTGAGTAAATTATGGTCAATCAATTGGAGGTTGGTCTGTAAACTGCTAGACCAAAGTGCGAGTCTAACTATTTCCAGCATAACTCTCAAAATACTTGGCTTTTTTCATCTTCGTTTCTTCCGTTTTAAACTACACTTCGAGTCCTTCGAAATGAAACAAATTTCAATGAATTCCGAGTTGAATTGAGTAAATTATGGTCATTCACTCGGAGGTAGATCTGTAAACTGCTAGGCGAAAGCGCGAGTGTAACTATTTCTATCATAACTCTTAAAATAATTAGAGTTTTTATCTCCGTTTCTTCCGTTTTCAACTACACTTCGATATCTTCAGAATGGTATGAATTTGAATAAATTCCGAGTCGAATTGAGTGACTTATGGTCAATGAATCGGAGGTAGGTGTGTAAACTGCTAGACCAAAGCACGAGTCTAACTATTTCCATCATAACTCTTAAGATACTTGGAGTTTTTCATCTCCGTTTCTTCTGTTTTCAACTACACTTTGACATCTTCGAAATGGCATGAATTTGAATCCATTTCAAATTTAATTGAGTGAGTTTTAGTCAATCAATCGGAGGTAGGTCTGTAAACTGCTAGACCAAAGCGCGAGTGTAAATATTTCCACAATAACTCTCAAAATACTTGGAGTTTTTCTTCTCTGTTTCTTCCGTTTTAAAGTACACTTCGACTCCTTCGAAATGGAACAAATTTCAATGAATTCCGAGTTGAATTGAGTGAGTTATGGTCATTCAATCGGAGGTATGTCTGCAAAGTGCTCGACCAAAGCGCGAATCTAACTATTTCAATCTTAACTCTCAAAATATAAGTAGTTTTTCATCTCATTTTCTTCCGTTTTAAACTACACTTCGACTCCTTCGAAATGGAACAAATTTCATTGAATTACGTGTTGAATTGAGTGAGTTATGGTCATTAAATCGGAGGTAAGTCTGTAAACTGCTAGGCGAAAACGCGAGTCTAACTATTTCTATCATAACTCTTAAAATACTTGGAGTTTTTCATCTCCGTTTCTTTCGTTTTCAACTACTCTTTGACCTCTTCCAAATGGCATGAATTTGAATAAATTCCGAGTCGAATTGAGTGACTTATGGTCAATGAATCGGAGGTAGGTCTGTAAACTGCTAGACCAAAGCGCGAATCTAACTATTTCCAACTTAACTCTCAAAATACTAGTTTTTCATCTACGTTGCATCCGTTTTAAACTACACTTCGACTCCTTCGAAATTGAAAAATTTCATTGAATTACGTGTTGAATTGAGTGAGTTATGGTCATTAAATCGGAGGTAGGTCTGTAAACTGCTAGGCGAAAGCGCGAGTCTAACTATTTCTATAATAACTCTTAAAATACTTGGAGTTTTTCATCTCCGTTTCTTTCGTTTTCAACAACTCTTCGACATCTTTAATGGCATGCATTTGAATAAATTCCGAGTCGAATTGAGTGGGTCAATGAATCGGAGGTAGGTCCGTAAACTGCTAGACCAAAGCGCGAGCCTAAATATGTCCATCATAACTCTTAAGATACTTGGAGTTTTTCATCTCCGTTTCTTTCGTTTTCAACTACTTTTCGACATCTTCAAAATGGCATGAATTTGAATCAATTCCGAGCTAAATTGAGTAAGTTATGGTCAATCAATTGGAGGTTGGTCTGTAAACTGCTAGACCAAAGTGCGAGTCTAACAATTTCCACCATAACTCTCAAAATACTTGGGTTTTTTCATCTCCGTTTCTTCCGTTTTAAACTACACTTCGAGTCCCTCGAAATGGAACAAATTTCAATGAATTCCGAGTTGAATTGAGTGAGTTATGGTCATTCACTCGGAGGTAGATCTGTAAATTGCTAGGCGAAAGCGCGAGTCTAACTATTTCTATCATAACTCTTAAAATAATTAGAGTTTTTTATCTCCGTTTCTTCCGTTTTCAACTACACTTCGATATCTTCAGAATGGTATGAATTTGAATAAATTCCGAGTCGAATTGAGTGACTTATGGTCAATGAATCGGAGGTAGGTGTGTAATCTGCTAGACCAAAGCACGAGTCTAACTATTTCCATCATAACTCTTAAGATACTTGGAGTTTTTCATCTCCGTTTCTTCCGTTTTCAACTACACTTCGACATCTTCGAAATGGCATGAATTTGAATCCATTTCAAATTTAATTGAGTGAGTTTTAGTCAATCAATCGGAGGTAGGTCTGTAAACTGCTAGACCAAAGCGCGAGTGTAAATATTTCCACAATAACTCTCAAAATACTTGGAGTTTTTCTTCTCTGTTTCTTCCGTTTTAAAGTACACTTCGACTCCTTCGAAATGGAACAAATTTCAATGAATTCCGAGTTGAATTGAGTGAGTTATGGTCATTCAATCGGAGGTATGTCTGCAAAGTGCTCGACCAAAGCGCGAATCTAACTATTTCAATCTTAACTCTCAAAATATAAGTAGTTTTTCATCTCATTTTCTTCCGTTTTAAACTACACTTCGACTCCTTCGAAATGGAATAAATTTCATTGAATTACGTGTTGAATTGAGTGAGTTATGGTCATTAAATCGGAGGTAGGTCTGTAAACTGCTAGGCGAAAGCGCGAGTCTAACTATTTCTATCATAACTCTTAAAATACTTGGAGTTTTTCATCTCCACTTCTTTCATTTTCAACAACTCTTCGACATCTTCAAAATGGCATGAATTTGAATCAATTCCGAGTTAAATTGAGTAAATTATGGTCAATCAATTGGAGGTTGGTCTGTAAACTGCTAGACCAAAGAGCGAGTCTAACTATTTCCAGCATAACTCTCAAAATACTTGGCTTTTTTCATCTTCGTTTCTTCCGTTTTAAACTACACTTCGAGTCCTTCGAAATGGAACAAATTTCAATGAATTCCGAGTTGAATTGAGTAAATTATGGTCATTCACTCGGAGGTAGATCTGTAAACTGCTAGGCGAAAGCGCGAGTGTAACTATTTCTATCATAACTCTTAAAATAATAAGAGTTTTTATCTCCGTTTCTTCCGTTTTCAACTACACTTCGATATCTTCAGAATGGTATGAATTTGAATAAATTCCGAGTCGAATTGAGTGACTTATGGTCAATGAATCGGAGGTAGGTGTGTAAACTGCTAGACCAAAGCACGAGTCTAACTATTTCCATCATAACTCTTAAGATACTTGGAGTTTTTCATCTCCGTTTCTTCCGTTTTCAACTACACTTCGACATCTTCGAAATGGCATGAATTTGAATCCATTTCAAATTTAATTGAGTGAGTTTTAGTCAATCAATCGGAGGTAGGTCTGTAAACTGCTAGACCAAAGCGCGAGTGTATATATTTCCACAATAACTCTCAAAATACTTGGAGTTTTTCTTCTCTGTTTCTTCCGTTTTAAAGTACACTTCGACTCCTTCGAAATGGAACAAATTTCAATGAATTTCGAGTTGAATTGAGTGAGTTATGGTCATTCAATCGGAGGTATGTCTGCAAAGTGCTCGACCAAAGCGCGAATCTAACTATTTCAATCTTAACTCTCAAAATATAAGTAGTTTTTCATCTCATTTTCTTCCGTTTTAAACTACACTTCGACTCCTTCGAAATGGAACAAATTTCATTGAATTACGTGTTAAATTGAGTGAGTTATTGTCATTAAATCGGAGGTAAGTCTGTAAACTGCTAGGCGAAAACGCGAGTCTAACTATTTCTATCATAACTCTTAAAATACTTGGAGTTTTTCATCTCCGTTTCTTTCGTTTTCAACTACTCTTTGACCTCTTCCAAATGGCATGAATTTGAATAAATTCCGAGTCGAATTGAGTGACTTATGGTCAATGAATCGGAGGTAGGTCTGTAAACTGCTACACCAAAGCGCGAATCTAACTATTTCCAACTTAACTCTCAAAATACTAGTTTTTCATCTCCGTTGCATCCATTTTAAACTACACTTCGACTCCTTCGAAAGGGAAAAATTTTATTGAATTACGTGTTGAATTGAGTGAGTTATGGTCATTAAATCGGAGGTAGGTCTGTAAACTGCTAGGCGAAAGCGCGAGTCTAACTATTTCTATAATAACTCTTAAAATACTTGGAGTTTTTCATCTCCGTTTCTTTCGTTTTCAACAACTCTTCGACATCTTTAATGGCATGCATTTGAATAAATTCCGAGTCGAATTGAGTGGGTCAATGAATTGGAGGTAGGTCCGTAAACTGCTAGACCAAAGCGCGAGCCTAAATATGTCCATCACAACTCTTAAGATACTTGGAGTTTTTCATCTCCGTTTCTTTCGTTTTCAACTACTTTTCGACATCTTCAAAATGGCATGAATTTGAATCAATTCCGAGCTAAATTGAGTAAGTTATGGTCAATCAATTGGAGGTTGGTCTGTAAACTGCTAGACCAAAGTGCGAGTCTAATTATTTCCACCATAACTCTCAAAATACTTGGCTTTTTTCATCTCCGTTTCTTCCGTTTTAAACTACACTTCGAGTCCCTCGAAATGGAACAAATTTCAATGAATTCCGAGTTGAATTGAGTGAGTTATGGTCATTCACTCGGAGGTAGATCTGTAAAGTGCTAGGCGAAAGCGCGAGTCTAACTATTTCTATCATAACTCTTAAAATAATTAGAGTTTTTTATCTCCGTTTCTTCCGTTTTCAACTACACTTCGATATCTTCAGAATGGTATGAATTTGAATAAATTCCGAGTCGAATTGAGTGACTTATGGTCAATGAATCGGAGGTAGGTGTGTAAACTGCTAGACCAAAGCACGAGTCTAACTATTTCCATCATAACTCTTAAGATACTTGGAGTTTTTCATCTCCGTTTCTTCCGTTTTCAACAACACTTCGACATCTTCGAAATGGCATGAATTTGAATCCATTTCAAATTTAATTGAGTGAGTTTTAGTCAATCAATCGGAGGTAGGTCTGTAAACTGCTAGACCAAAGCGCGAGTGTAAATATTTCCACAATAACTCTCAAAATACTTGGAGTTTTTCTTCTCTGTTTCTTCCGTTTTAAAGTACACTTCGACTCCTTCGAAATGGAACAAATTTCAATGAATTCCGAGTTGAATTGAGTGAGTTATGGTCATTCAATCGGAGGTATGTCTGCAAAGTGCTCGACCAAAGCGCGAATCTAACTATTTCAATCTTAACTCTCAAAATATAAGTAGTTTTTCATCTCATTTTCTTCCGTTTTAAACTACACTTCGACTCATTCGAAATGGAATAAATTTCATTGAATTACGTGTTGAATTGAGTGAGTTATGGTCATTAAATCGGAGGTAGGTCTGTAAACTGCTAGGCGAAAGCGCGAGTCTAACTATTTCTATCATAACTCTTAAAATACTTGGAGTTTTTCATCTCCACTTCTTTCATTTTCAACTACTCTTCGACATCTTCAAAATGGCATGAATTTGAATCAATTCCGAGTTAAATTGAGTAAATTATGGTCAATCAATTGGAGGTTGGTCTGTAAACTGCTAGACCAAAGTGCGAGTCTAACTATTTCCAGCATAACTCTCAAAATACTTGGCTTTTTTCATCTTCGTTTCTTCCGTTTTAAACTACACTTCGAGTCCTTCGAAATGGAACAAATTTCAATGAATAACGAGTTGAATTGAGTAAATTATGGTCATTCACTCGGAGGTAGATCTGTAAACTGCTAGGCGAAAGCGCGAGTGTAACTATTTCTATCATAACTCTTAAAATAATTAGAGTTTTTCATCTCCGTTTCTTCCGTTTTCAACTACACTTCTATATCTTCAGAATGGTATGAATTTGAATAAATTCCGAGTCGAATTGAGTGACTTATGGTCAATGAATCGGAGGTAGGTGTGTAAACTGCTAGACCAAAGCACGAGTCTAACTATTTCCATCATAACTCTTAAAATACTTGGAGTTTTTCATCTCCGTTTCTTCCGTTTTCAACTACACTTCGACATCTTCGAAATGGCATGAATTTGAATCCATTTCAAATTTAATTGAGTGAGTTTTAGTCAATTAATCGGAGGTAGGTCTGTAAACTGCTAGACCAAAGCGCGAGTCTAACTATTTCCACAATAACTCTCAAAATACTTGGAGTTTTTCTTCTCTGTTTCTTCCGTTTTAAACTACACTTCGACTCCTTCGAAATGGAAGAAATTTCAATGAATTCCGAGTTGAATTGAGTGAGTTATGGTCATTCAATCGGAGGTATGTCTGCAATGTGCTCGACCAAAGCGCGAATCTAACTATTTCCATCTTAACTCTCAAAATATAAGTAGTTTTTCATCTCATTTTCTTCCGTCTTAAACTACACTTTGACTCCTTCGAAATAGAACAAATTTCATTGAATTACGTGTTGAATTGAGTGAGTTATGGTCATTAAATCGGAGGTAGGTCTGTAAACTGCTATGCGAAAGTGCGAGTCTGACTATTTCTATCATAACTCTTCAAATACTTGGAGTTTTTCATCTCCGTTTCTTTCATTTTCCGCTACTCGTCGACATCTTCCAAATGGCATGAATTTGAATAAATTTCGAGTCGAATTGAGTGACTTATGGTCAATGAATCGGAGGTAGGTCTGTAAACTGCTAGACCAAAGCGCGAATCTAACTATTTCCATCTTAACTATCAAAATACAAGTAGTTTTTCATCTCCGTTGCATCCGTTTTAAACTACACTTCGACTCCTTCGAAATAGAACAAATTTCATTGAATTACGTGTTGAATTGAGTGAGTTATGGTCATTAAATCGGAGGTAGGTCTGTAAACTGCTAGGCGAAAACATGAGTCTAACTATTTCTATCATAACTCTTAAAATACTTGGAGTTTTTCATCTCCGTTTCTTTCGTTTTCAACTACTCTTCGACAACTTCCAAATGGCATGAATTTGAATAAATTTCGAGTCGAATTGAGTGACTTATGGTCAATGAATCGGAGGTAGGTCTGTAAACTGCTAGACCAAAGCGCGAATCTAACTATTTCCATCTTAACCCTCAAAATACAAGTAGTTTTTCATCTCCGTTGCATCCGTTTTAAACTACACTTCGACTCCTTCGAAATTGAACAAATTTCATTGAATTACGTGTTGAATTGAGTGAGTTATGGTTATTAAATCAGAGGTAGGTCTGTAAAGTGCTAGGCGAAAACGCGAGTCTAACTATTTCTATCATAACTCTTAAAATACTTGGAGTTTTTCATCTCCGTTTCTTTCGTTTTCAACTACTCTTCGACATCTTCCAAATGGCATGAATTTGAATAAATTCCGAGTCGAATTGAGTGACTTAAGGTCAATGAATCGGAGGGAGGTCTGTAAACTGCTAGACCAAAGCGTGAATCTAACTATTTCCATCTTAACTCTCAAAATACAAGTAGTTTTTC
Source organism: Tasmannia lanceolata (assembly GCF_043159265.1). NCBI lineage: Eukaryota > Viridiplantae > Streptophyta > Magnoliopsida > Canellales > Winteraceae > Tasmannia > Tasmannia lanceolata. The sequence continues at coordinate 41,778,947 of NW_027518695.1, forward strand.
ATCTCCTTTGCTTCCGTTTTAAACTACACTTCGACTCCTTCAAAATGAAACAAATTTCATTGAATTACGTGTTGAATTGAGTGAGTTATGGTCATTAAATCGGAGGTACGTCTGTAAACTGCTAGGCGAAAGCGCGAGTCTAACTATTTCTATAATAACTCTTAAAATACTTGGAGTTTTTCATCTCCGTTTCTTTCGTTTTCAACAACTCTTCGACATCTTTAATAGCATGCATTTGAATAAATTCCGAGTCGAATTGAGTGGGTCAATGAATCGGAGGTAGGTCCGTAAACTGCTAGACCAAAGCGCGAGCCTAAATATGTCCATCATAACTCTTAAGATACTTGGAGTTTTTCATCTCCGTTTCTTTCGTTTTCAACTACTTTTCGACATCTTCAAAATGGCATGAATTTGAATCAATTCCGAGCTAAATTGAGTAAGTTATGGTCAATCAATTGGAGGTTTGTCTGTAAACTGCTAGACCAAAGTGCGAGTCTAACTATTTCCACCATAACTCTCAAAATACTTGGCTTTTTTCATCTCCGTTTCTTCCGTTTTAAACTACACTTCGAGTCACTCGAAATGGAACAAATTTCAATGAATTCCGAGTTGAATTGAGTGAGTTATGGTCATTCACTCGGAGGTAGATCTGTAAACTGCTAGGCGAAAGCGCGAGTGTAACTATTTCTATCATAACTCTTAAAATAATTAGAGTTTTTATCTCCGTTTCTTCCGTTTTCAACTACACTTCGATATCTTCAGAATGATATGAATTTGAATAAATTCCGAGTCGAATTGAGTGACTTATGGTCAATGAATCGGAGGTAGGTGTGTAAACTGCTAGACCAAAGCACGAGTCTAACTATTTCCATCATAACTCTTAAGATACTTGGAGTTTTTCATCTCCGTTTCTTCCGTTTTCAACTACACTTCGACATCTTCGAAATGGCATGAATTTGAATCCATTTCAAATTTAATTGAGTGAGTTTTAGTCAATCAATCGGAGGTAGGTCTGTAAACTGCTAGACCAAAGCGCGAGTGTAAATATTTCCACAATAACTCTCAAAATACTTGGAGTTTTTCTTCTCTGTCTCTTCCGTTTTAAAGTACACTTCGACTCCTTCGAAATGGAACAAATTTCAATGAATTCCGAGTTGAATTGAGTGAGTTATGGTCATTCAATCGGAGGTATGTCTGCAAAGTGCTCGACCAAAGCGCGAATCTAACTATTTCAATCTTAACTCTCAAAATATAAGTAGTTTTTCATCTCATTTTCTTCCGTTTTAAACTACACTTCGACTCCTTCGAAATGGAACAAATTTCATTGAATTACGTGTTCAATTGAGTGAGTTATGGTCATTAAATCGGAGGTAAGTCTGTAAACTGCTAGGCGAAAACACGAGTCTAACTATTTCTCTCATAACTCTTAAAATACTTGGAGTTTTTCATCTCCGTTTCTTTCGTTTTCAACTACTCTTTGACCTCTTCCAAATGGCATGAATTTGAATAAATTACGAGTCGAATTGAGTGACTTATGGTCAATGAATCGGAGGTTGGTCTGTAAACTGCTAGACCAAAGAGCGAGTCTAACTATTTCCAGCATAACTCTCAAAATACTTGGCTTTTTTCATCTTCGTTTCTTCCGTTTTAAACTACACTTCGAGTCCTTCGAAATGGAACAAATTTCAATGAATTCCGAGTTGAATTGAGTAAATTATGGTCATTCACTCGGAGGTAGATCTGTAAACTGCTAGGCGAAAGCGCGAGTGTAACTATTTCTATCATAACTCTTAAAATAATAAGAGTTTTTATCTCCGTTTCTTCCGTTTTCAACTACACTTCGATATCTTCAGAATGGTATGAATTTGAATAAATTCCGAGTCGAATTGAGTGACTTATGGTCAATGAATCGGAGGTAGGTGTGTAAACTGCTAGACCAAAGCACGAGTCTAACTATTTCCATCATAACTCTTAAAATACTTGGAGTTTTTCATCTCCGTTTCTTCCGTTTTCAACTACACTTCGACATCTTCGAAATGGCATGAATTTGAATCCATTTCAAATTTAATTGAGTGAGTTTTAGTCAATCAATCGGAGGTAGGTCTGTAAACTGCTAGACCAAAGCGCGAGTCTAACTATTTCCACAATAACTCTCAAAATACTTGGAGTTTTTCTTCTCTGTTTCTTCCGTTTTAAACTACACTTCGACTCCTTCGAAATGGAAGAAATTTCAATGAATTCCGAGTTGAATTGAGTGAGTTATGGTCATTCAATCGGAGGTATGTCTGCAATGTGCTCGACCAAAGCGCGAATCTAACTATTTCCATCTTAACTCTCAAAATATAAGTAGTTTTTCATCTCATTTTCTTCCGTCTTAAACTACACTTTGACTCCTTCGAAATAGAACAAATTTCATTGAATTACGTGTTGAATTGAGTGAGTTATGGTCATTAAATCGGAGGTAGGTCTGTAAACTGCTATGCGAAAGTGCGAGTCTGACTATTTCTATCATAACTCTTCAAATACTTGGAGTTTTTCATCTCCGTTTCTTTCATTTTCCGCTACTCGTCGACATCTTCCAAATGGCATGAATTTGAATAAATTTCGAGTCGAATTGAGTGACTTATGGTCAATGAATCGGAGGTAGGTCTGTAAACTGCTAGACCAAAGCGCGAATCTAACTATTTCCATCTTAACTATCAAAATACAAGTAGTTTTTCATCTCCGTTGCATCCGTTTTAAACTACACTTCGACTCCTTCGAAATAGAACAAATTTCATTGAATTACGTGTTGAATTGAGTGAGTTATGGTCATTAAATCGGAGGTAGGTCTGTAAACTGCTAGGCGAAAACACGAGTCTAACTATTTCTATCATAACTCTTAAAATACTTGGAGTTTTTCATCTCCGTTTCTTTCGTTTTCAACTACTCTTCGACAACTTCCAAATGGCATGAATTTGAATAAATTTCGAGTCGAATTGAGTGACTTATGGTCAATGAATCGGAGGTAGGTCTGTAAACTGCTAGACCAAAGCGCGAATCTAACTATTTCCATCTTAACCCTCAAAATACAAGTAGTTTTTCATCTCCGTTGCATCCGTTTTAAACTACACTTCGACTCCTTCGAAATTGAACAAATTTCATTGAATTACGTGTTGAATTGAGTGAGTTATGGTTATTAAATCAGAGGTAGGTCTGTAAAGTGCTAGGCGAAAACGCGAGTCTAACTATTTCTATCATAACTCTTAAAATACTTGGAGTTTTTCATCTCCGTTTCTTTCGTTTTCAACTACTCTTCGACATCTTCCAAATGGCATGAATTTGAATAAATTCTGAGTCGAATTGAGTGACTTAAGGTCAATGAATCGGAGGGAGGTCTGTAAACTGCTAGACCAAAGCGTGAATCTAACTATTTCCATCTTAACTCTCAAAATACAAGTAGTTTTTCATCTCCTTTGCTTCCGTTTTAAACTACACTTCGACTCCTTCAAAATGAAACAAATTTCATTGAATTACGTGTTGAATTGAGTGAGTTATGGTCATTAAATCGGAGGTAAGTCTGTAAACTGCTAGGCGAAAACGCGAGTCTAACTATTTCTATCATAACTCTTAAAATACTTGGAGTTTTTCATCTCCGTTTCTTTCGTTTTCAACTACTCTTTGACCTCTTCCAAATGGCATGAATTTGAATAAATTCCGAGTCGAATTGAGTGACTTATGGTCAATGAATCGGAGGTAGGTCTGTAAACTGCTACACCAAAGCGCGAATCTAACTATTTCCAACTTAACTCTCAAAATACTAGTTTTTCATCTCCGTTGCATCCATTTTAAACTACACTTCGACTCCTTCGAAATGGAAAAATTTTATTGAATTACGTGTTGAATTGAGTGAGTTATGGTCATTAAATCGGAGGTAGGTCTGTAAACTGCTAGGTGAAAGCGCGAGTCTAACTATTTCTATAATAACTCTTAAAATACTTGGAGTTTTTCATCTCCGTTTCTTTCGTTTTCAACAACTCTTCGACATCTTTAATGGCATGCATTTGAATAAATTCCGAGTCGAATTGAGTGGGTCAATGAATTGGAGGTAGGTCCGTAAACTGCTAGACCAAAGCGCGAGCCTAAATATGTCCATCATAACTCTTAAGATACTTGGAGTTTTTCATCTCCGTTTCTTTCGTTTTCAACTACTTTTCGACATCTTCAAAATGGCATGAATTTGAATCAATTCCGAGCTAAATTGAGTAAGTTATGGTCAATCAATTGGAGGTTGGTCTGTAAACTGCTAGACCAAAGTGCGAGTCTAACTATTTCCACCATAACTCTCAAAATACTTGGCTTTTTTCATCTCCGTTTCTTCCGTTTTAAACTACACTTCGAGTCCCTCGAAATGGAACAAATTTCAATGAATTCCGAGTTGAATTGAGTGAGTTATGGTCATTCACTCGGAGGTAGATCTGTAAAGTGCTAGGCGAAAGCGCGAGTCTAACTATTTCTATCATAACTCTTAAAATAATTAGAGTTTTTTATCTCCGTTTCTTCCGTTTTCAACTACACTTCGATATCTTCAGAATGGTATGAATTTGAATAAATTCCGAGTCGAATTGAGTGACTTATGGTCAATGAATCGGAGGTAGGTGTGTAAACTGCTAGACCAAAGCACGAGTCTAACTATTTCCATCATAACTCTTAAGATACTTGGAGTTTTTCATCTCCGTTTCTTCCGTTTTCAACAACACTTCGACATCTTCGAAATGGCATGAATTTGAATCCATTTCAAATTTAATTGAGTGAGTTTTAGTCAATCAATCGGAGGTAGGTCTGTAAACTGCTAGACCAAAGCGCGAGTGTAAATATTTCCACAATAACTCTCAAAATACTTGGAGTTTTTCTTCTCTGTTTCTTCCGTTTTAAAGTACACTTCGACTCCTTCGAAATGGAACAAATTTCAATGAATTCCGAGTTGAATTGAGTGAGTTATGGTCATTCAATCGGAGGTATGTCTGCAAAGTGCTCGACCAAAGCGCGAATCTAACTATTTCAATCTTAACTCTCAAAATATAAGTAGTTTTTCATCTCATTTTCTTCCGTTTTAAACTACACTTCGACTCATTCGAAATGGAATAAATTTCATTGAATTACGTGTTGAATTGAGTGAGTTATGGTCATTAAATCGGAGGTAGGTCTGTAAACTGCTAGGCGAAAGCGCGAGTCTAACTATTTCTATCATAACTCTTAAAATACTTGGAGTTTTTCATCTCCACTTCTTTCATTTTCAACTACTCTTCGACATCTTCAAAATGGCATGAATTTGAATCAATTCCGAGTTAAATTGAGTAAATTATGGTCAATCAATTGGAGGTTGGTCTGTAAACTGCTAGACCAAAGTGCGAGTCTAACTATTTCCAGCATAACTCTCAAAATACTTGGCTTTTTTCATCTTCGTTTCTTCCGTTTTAAACTACACTTCGAGTCCTTCGAAATGGAACAAATTTCAATGAATAACGAGTTGAATTGAGTAAATTATGGTCATTCACTCGGAGGTAGATCTGTAAACTGCTAGGCGAAAGCGCGAGTGTAACTATTTCTATCATAACTCTTAAAATAATTAGAGTTTTTCATCTCCGTTTCTTCCGTTTTCAACTACACTTCGATATCTTCAGAATGGTATGAATTTGAATAAATTCCGAGTCGAATTGAGTGACTTATGGTCAATGAATCGGAGGTAGGTGTGTAAACTGCTAGACCAAAGCACGAGTCTAACTATTTCCATCATAACTCTTAAAATACTTGGAGTTTTTCATCTCCGTTTCTTCCGTTTTCAACTACACTTCGACATCTTCGAAATGGCATGAATTTGAATCCATTTCAAATTTAATTGAGTGAGTTTTAGTCAATCAATCGGAGGTAGGTCTGTAAACTGCTAGACCAAAGCGCGAGTCTAACTATTTCCACAATAACTCTCAAAATACTTGGAGTTTTTCTTCTCTGTTTCTTCCGTTTTAAACTACACTTCGACTCCTTCGAAATGGAAGAAATTTCAATGAATTCCGAGTTGAATTGAGTGAGTTATGGTCATTCAATCGGAGGTATGTCTGCAATGTGCTCGACCAAAGCGCGAATCTAACTATTTCCATCTTAACTCTCAAAATATAAGTAGTTTTTCATCTCATTTTCTTCCGTCTTAAACTACACTTTGACTCCTTCGAAATAGAACAAATTTCATTGAATTACGTGTTGAATTGAGTGAGTTATGGTCATTAAATCGGAGGTAGGTCTGTAAACTGCTATGCGAAAGTGCGAGTCTGACTATTTCTATCATAACTCTTCAAATACTTGGAGTTTTTCATCTCCGTTTCTTTCATTTTCCGCTACTCGTCGACATCTTCCAAATGGCATGAATTTGAATAAATTTCGAGTCGAATTGAGTGACTTATGGTCAATGAATCGGAGGTAGGTCTGTAAACTGCTAGACCAAAGCGCGAATCTAACTATTTCCATCTTAACTATCAAAATACAAGTAGTTTTTCATCTCCGTTGCATCCGTTTTAAACTACACTTCGACTCCTTCGAAATAGAACAAATTTCATTGAATTACGTGTTGAATTGAGTGAGTTATGGTCATTAAATCGGAGGTAGGTCTGTAAACTGCTAGGCGAAAACACGAGTCTAACTATTTCTATCATAACTCTTAAAATACTTGGAGTTTTTCATCTCCGTTTCTTTCGTTTTCAACTACTCTTCGACAACTTCCAAATGGCATGAATTTGAATAAATTTCGAGTCGAATTGAGTGACTTATGGTCAATGAATCGGAGGTAGGTCTGTAAACTGCTAGACCAAAGCGCGAATCTAACTATTTCCATCTTAACCCTCAAAATACAAGTAGTTTTTCATCTCCGTTGCATCCGTTTTAAACTACACTTCGACTCCTTCGAAATTGAACAAATTTCATTGAATTACGTGTTGAATTGAGTGAGTTATGGTTATTAAATCAGAGGTAGGTCTGTAAAGTGCTAGGCGAAAACGCGAGTCTAACTATTTCTATCATAACTCTTAAAATACTTGGAGTTTTTCATCTCCGTTTCTTTCGTTTTCAACTACTCTTCGACATCTTCCAAATGGCATGAATTTGAATAAATTCCGAGTCGAATTGAGTGACTTAAGGTCAATGAATCGGAGGGAGGTCTGTAAACTGCTAGACCAAAGCGTGAATCTAACTATTTCCATCTTAACTCTCAAAATACAAGTAGTTTTTCATCTCCTTTGCTTCCGTTTTAAACTACACTTCGACTCCTTCAAAATGAAACAAATTTCATTGAATTACGTGTTGAATTGAGTGAGTTATGGTCATTAAATCGGAGGTACGTCTGTAAACTGCTAGGCGAAAGCGCGAGTCTAACTATTTCTATAATAACTCTTAAAATACTTGGAGTTTTTCATCTCCGTTTCTTTCGTTTTCAACAACTCTTCGACATCTTTAATGGCATGCATTTGAATAAATTCCGAGTCGAATTGAGTGGGTCAATGAATCGGAGGTAGGTCCGTAAACTGCTAGACCAAAGCGCGAGCCTAAATATGTCCATCATAACTCTTAAGATACTTGGAGTTTTTCATCTCCGTTTCTTTCGTTTTCAACTACTTTTCGACATCTTCAAAATGGCATGAATTTGAATCAATTCCGAGCTAAATTGAGTAAGTTATGGTCAATCAATTGGAGGTTGGTCTGTAAACTGCTAGACCAAAGTGCGAGTCTAACTATTTCCACCATAACTCTCAAAATACTTGGCTTTTTTCATCTCCGTTTCTTCCGTTTTAAACTACACTTCGAGTCCCTCGAAATGGAACAAATTTCAATGAATTCCGAGTTGAATTGAGTGAGTTATGGTCATTCACTCGGAGGTAGATCTGTAAATTGCTAGGCGAAAGCGCGAGTCTAACTATTTCTATCATAACTCTTAAAATAATTAGAGTTTTTTATCTCCGTTTCTTCCGTTTTCAACTACACTTCGATATCTTCAGAATGGTATGAATTTGAATAAATTCCGAGTCGAATTGAGTGACTTATGGTCAATGAATCGGAGGTAGGTGTGTAAACTGCTAGACCAAAGCACGAGTCTAACTATTTCCATCATAACTCTTAAGATACTTGGAGTTTTTCATCTCCGTTTCTTCCGTTTTCAACAACACTTCGACATCTTCGAAATGGCATGAATTTGAATCCATTTCAAATTTAATTGAGTGAGTTTTAGTCAATCAATCGGAGGTAGGTCTGTAAACTGCTAGACCAAAGCGCGAGTGTAAATATTTCCACAATAACTCTCAAAATACTTGGAGTTTTTCTTCTCTGTTTCTTCCGTTTTAAAGTACACTTCGACTCCTTCGAAATGGAACAAATTTCAATGAATTCCGAGTTGAATTGAGTGAGTTATGGTCATTCAATCGGAGGTATGTCTGCAAAGTGCTCGACCAAAGCGCGAATCTAACTATTTCAATCTTAACTCTCAAAATATAAGTAGTTTTTCATCTCATTTTCTTCCGTTTTAAACTACACTTCGACTCATTCGAAATGGAATAAATTTCATTGAATTACGTGTTGAATTGAGTGAGTTATGGTCATTAAATCGGAGGTAGGTCTGTAAACTGCTAGGCGAAAGCGCGAGTCTAACTATTTCTATCATAACTCTTAAAATACTTGGAGTTTTTCATCTCCACTTCTTTCATTTTCAACTACTCTTCGACATCTTCAAAATGGCATGAATTTGAATCAATTCCGAGTTAAATTGAGTAAATTATGGTCAATCAATTGGAGGTTGGTCTGTAAACTGCTAGACCAAAGTGCGAGTCTAACTATTTCCAGCATAACTCTCAAAATACTTGGCTTTTTTCATCTTCGTTTCTTCCGTTTTAAACTACACTTCGAGTCCTTCGAAATGGAACAAATTTCAATGAATAACGAGTTGAATTGAGTAAATTATGGTCATTCACTCGGAGGTAGATCTGTAAACTGCTAGGCGAAAGCGCGAGTGTAACTATTTCTATCATAACTCTTAAAATAATTAGAGTTTTTCATCTCCGTTTCTTCCGTTTTCAACTACACTTCGATATCTTCAGAATGGTATGAATTTGAATAAATTCCGAGTCGAATTGAGTGAGTTATGGTCAATGAATCGGAGGTAGGTGTGTAAACTGCTAGACCAAAGCACGAGTCTAACTATTTCCATCATAACTCTTAAAATACTTGAAGTTTTTCATCTCCGTTTCTTCCGTTTTCAACTACACTTCGACATCTTCGAAATGGCATGAATTTGAATCCATTTCAAATTTAATTGAGTGAGTTTTAGTCAATCAATCGGAGGTAGGTCTGTAAACTGCTAGACCAAAGCGCGAGTCTAACTATTTCCACAATAACTCTCAAAATACTTGGAGTTTTTCTTCTCTGTTTCTTCCATTTTAAACTACACTTCGACTCCTTCGAAATGGAAGAAATTTCAATGAATTCCGAGTTGAATTGAGTGAGTTATGGTCATTCAATCGGAGGTATGTCTGCAATGTGCTCGACCAAAGCGCGAATCTAACTATTTCCATCTTAACTCTCAAAATATAAGTAGTTTTTCATCTCATTTTCTTCCGTCTTAAACTACACTTTGACTCCTTCGAAATAGAACAAATTTCATTGAATTACGTGTTGAATTGAGTGAGTTATGGTCATTAAATCGGAGGTAGGTCTGTAAACTGCTATGCGAAAGTGCGAGTCTGACTATTTCTATCATAACTCTTCAAATACTTGGAGTTTTTCATCTCCGTTTCTTTCATTTTCCGCTACTCGTCGACATCTTCCAAATGGCATGAATTTGAATAAATTTCGAGTCGAATTGAGTGACTTATGGTCAATGAATCGGAGGTAGGTCTGTAAACTGCTAGACCAAAGCGCGAATCTAACTATTTCCATCTTATCTATCAAAATACAAGTAGTTTTTCATCTCCGTTGCATCCGTTTTAAACTACACTTCGACTCCTTCGAAATAGAACAAATTTCATTGAATTACGTGTTGAATTGAGTGAGTTATGGTCATTAAATCGGAGGTAGGTCTGTAAACTGCTAGGCGAAAACACGAGTCTAACTATTTCTATCATAACTCTTAAAATACTTGGAGTTTTTCATCTCCGTTTCTTTCGTTTTCAACTACTCTTCGACAACTTCCAAATGGCATGAATTTGAATAAATTTCGAGTCGAATTGAGTGACTTATGGTCAATGAATCGGAGGTAGGTCTGTAAACTGCTAGACCAAAGCGCGAATCTAACTATTTCCATCTTAACCCTCAAAATACAAGTAGTTTTTCATCTCCGTTGCATCCGTTTTAAACTACACTTCGACTCCTTCGAAATTGAACAAATTTCATTGAATTACGTGTTGAATTGAGTGAGTTATGGTTATTAAATCAGAGGTAGGTCTGTAAAGTGCTAGGCGAAAACGCGAGTCTAACTATTTCTATCATAACTCTTAAAATACTTGGAGTTTTTCATCTCCGTTTCTTTCGTTTTCAACTACTCTTCGACATCTTCCAAATGGCATGAATTTGAATAAATTCCGAGTCGAATTGAGTGACTTAAGGTCAATGAATCGGAGGGAGGTCTGTAAACTGCTAGACCAAAGCGTGAATCTAACTATTTCCATCTTAACTCTCAAAATACAAGTAGTTTTTCATCTCCTTTGCTTCCGTTTTAAACTACACTTCGACTCCTTCAAAATGAAACAAATTTCATTGAATTACGTGTTGAATTGAGTGAGTTATGGTCATTAAATCGGAGGTACGTCTGTAAACTGCTAGGCGAAAGCGCGAGTCTAACTATTTCTATAATAACTCTTAAAATACTTGGAGTTTTTCATCTCCGTTTCTTTCGTTTTCAACAACTCTTCGACATCTTTAATGGCATGCATTTGAATAAATTCCGAGTCGAATTGAGTGGGTCAATGAATCGGAGGTAGGTCCGTAAACTGCTAGACCAAAGCGCGAGCCTAAATATGTCCATCATAACTCTTAAGATACTTGGAGTTTTTCATCTCCGTTTCTTTCGTTTTCAACTACTTTTCGACATCTTCAAAATGGCATGAATTTGAATCAATTCCGAGCTAAATTGAGTAAGTTATGGTCAATCAATTGGAGGTTGGTCTGTAAACTGCTAGACCAAAGTGCGAGTCTAACTATTTCCACCATAACTCTCAAAATACTTGGCTTTTTTCATCTCCGTTTCTTCCGTTTTAAACTACACTTCGAGTCCCTCGAAATGGAACAAATTTCAATGAATTCCGAGTTGAATTGAGTGAGTTATGGTCATTCACTCGGAGGTAGATCTGTAAATTGCTAGGCGAAAGCGCGAGTCTAACTATTTCTATCATAACTCTTAAAATAATTAGAGTTTTTTATCTCCGTTTCTTCCGTTTTCAACTACACTTCGATATCTTCAGAATGGTATGAATTTGAATAAATTCCGAGTCGAATTGAGTGACTTATGGTCAATGAATCGGAGGTAGGTGTGTAAACTGCTAGACCAAAGCACGAGTCTAACTATTTCCATCATAACTCTTAAGATACTTGGAGTTTTTCATCTCCGTTTCTTCCGTTTTCAACAACACTTCGACATCTTCGAAATGGCATGAATTTGAATCCATTTCAAATTTAATTGAGTGAGTTTTAGTCAATCAATCGGAGGTAGGTCTGTAAACTGCTAGACCAAAGCGCGAGTGTAAATATTTCCACAATAACTCTCAAAATACTTGGAGTTTTTCTTCTCTGTTTCTTCCGTTTTAAAGTACACTTCGACTCCTTCGAAATGGAACAAATTTCAATGAATTCCGAGTTGAATTGAGTGAGTTATGGTCATTCAATCGGAGGTATGTCTGCAAAGTGCTCGACCAAAGCGCGAATCTAACTATTTCAATCTTAACTCTCAAAATATAAGTAGTTTTTCATCTCATTTTCTTCCGTTTTAAACTACACTTCGACTCATTCGAAATGGAATAAATTTCATTGAATTACGTGTTGAATTGAGTGAGTTATGGTCATTAAATCGGAGGTAGGTCTGTAAACTGCTAGGCGAAAGCGCGAGTCTAACTATTTCTATCATAACTCTTAAAATACTTGGAGTTTTTCATCTCCACTTCTTTCATTTTCAACTACTCTTCGACATCTTCAAAATGGCATGAATTTGAATCAATTCCGAGTTAAATTGAGTAAATTATGGTCAATCAATTGGAGGTTGGTCTGTAAACTGCTAGACCAAAGTGCGAGTCTAACTATTTCCAGCATAACTCTCAAAATACTTGGCTTTTTTCATCTTCGTTTCTTCCGTTTTAAACTACACTTCGAGTCCTTCGAAATGGAACAAATTTCAATGAATAACGAGTTGAATTGAGTAAATTATGGTCATTCACTCGGAGGTAGATCTGTAAACTGCTAGGCGAAAGCGCGAGTGTAACTATTTCTATCATAACTCTTAAAATAATTAGAGTTTTTCATCTCCGTTTCTTCCGTTTTCAACTACACTTCGATATCTTCAGAATGGTATGAATTTGAATAAATTCCGAGTCGAATTGAGTGACTTATGGTCAATGAATCGGAGGTAGGTGTGTAAACTGCTAGACCAAAGCACGAGTCTAACTATTTCCATCATAACTCTTAAAATACTTGGAGTTTTTCATCTCCGTTTCTTCCGTTTTCAACTACACTTCGACATCTTCGAAATGGCATGAATTTGAATCCATTTCAAATTTAATTGAGTGAGTTTTAGTCAATCAATCGGAGGTAGGTCTGTAAACTGCTAGACCAAAGCGCGAGTCTAACTATTTCCACAATAACTCTCAAAATACTTAGAGTTTTTCTTCTCTGTTTCTTCCGTTTTAAACTACACTTCGACTCCTTCGAAATGGAAGAAATTTCAATGAATTCCGAGTTGAATTGAGTGAGTTATGGTCATTCAATCGGAGGTATGTCTGCAATGTGCTCGACCAAAGCGCGAATCTAACTATTTCCATCTTAACTCTCAAAATATAAGTAGTTTTTCATCTCATTTTCTTCCGTCTTAAACTACACTTTGACTCCTTCGAAATAGAACAAATTTCATTGAATTACGTGTTGAATTGAGTGAGTTATGGTCATTAAATCGGAGGTAGGTCTGTAAACTGCTATGCGAAAGTGCGAGTCTGACTATTTCTATCATAACTCTTCAAATACTTGGAGTTTTTCATCTCCGTTTCTTTCATTTTCCGCTACTCGTCGACATCTTCCAAATGGCATGAATTTGAATAAATTTCGAGTCGAATTGAGTGACTTATGGTCAGTGAATCGGAGGTAGGTCTGTAAACTGCTAGACCAAAGCGCGAATCTAACTATTTCCATCTTAACTATCAAAATACAAGTAGTTTTTCATCTCCGTTGCATCCGTTTTAAACTACACTTCGACTCCTTCGAAATAGAACAAATTTCATTGAATTACGTGTTGAATTGAGTGAGTTATGGTCATTAAATCGGAGGTAGGTCTGTAAACTGCTAGGCGAAAACACGAGTCTAACTATTTCTATCATAACTCTTAAAATACTTGGAGTTTTTCATCTCCGTTTCTTTCGTTTTCAACTACTCTTCGACAACTTCCAAATGGCATGAATTTGAATAAATTTCGAGTCGAATTGAGTCACTTATGGTCAATGAATCGGAGGTAGGTCTGTAAACTGCTAGACCAAAGCGCGAATCTAACTATTTCCATCTTAACCCTCAAAATACAAGTAGTTTTTCATCTCCGTTGCATCCGTTTTAAACTACACTTCGACTCCTTCGAAATTGAACAAATTTCATTGAATTACGTGTTGAATTGAGTGAGTTATGGTTATTAAATCAGAGGTAGGTCTGTAAAGTGCTAGGCGAAAACGCGAGTCTAACTATTTCTATCATAACTCTTAAAATACTTGGAGTTTTTCATCTCCGTTTCTTTCGTTTTCAACTACTCTTCGACATCTTCCAAATGGCATGAATTTGAATAAATTCCGAGTCGAATTGAGTGACTTAAGGTCAATGAATCGGAGGGAGGTCTGTAAACTGCTAGACCAAAGCGTGAATCTAACTATTTCCATCTTAACTCTCAAAATACAAGTAGTTTTTCATCTCCTTTGCTTCCGTTTTAAACTACACTTCGACTCCTTCAAAATGAAACAAATTTCATTGAATTACGTGTTGAATTGAGTGAGTTATGGTCATTAAATCGGAGGTACGTCTGTAAACTGCTAGGCGAAAGCGCGAGTCTAACTATTTCTATAATAACTCTTAAAATACTTGGAGTTTTTCATCTCCGTTTCTTTCGTTTTCAACAACTCTTCGACATCTTTAATGGCATGCATTTGAATAAATTCCGAGTCGAATTGAGTGGGTCAATGAATCGGAGGTAGGTCCGTAAACTGCTAGACCAAAGCGCGAGCCTAAATATGTCCATCATAACTCTTAAGATACTTGGAGTTTTTCATCTCCGTTTCTTTCGTTTTCAACTACTTTTCGACATCTTCAAAATGGCATGAATTTGAATCAATTCCGAGCTAAATTGAGTAAGTTATGGTCAATCAATTGGAGGTTGGTCTGTAAACTGCTAGACCAAAGTGCGAGTCTAACTATTTCCACCATAACTCTCAAAATACTTGGCTTTTTTCATCTCCGTTTCTTCCGTTTTAAACTACACTTCGAGTCCCTCGAAATGGAACAAATTTCAATGAATTCCGAGTTGAATTGAGTGAGTTATGGTCATTCACTCGGAGGTAGATCTGTAAATTGCTAGGCGAAAGCGCGAGTCTAACTATTTCTATCATAACTCTTAAAATAATTAGAGTTTTTTATCTCCGTTTCTTCCGTTTTCAACTACACTTCGATATCTTCAGAATGGTATGAATTTGAATAAATTCCGAGTCGAATTGAGTGACTTATGGTCAATGAATCGGAGGTAGGTGTGTAAACTGCTAGACCAAAGCACGAGTCTAACTATTTCCATCATAACTCTTAAGATACTTGGAGTTTTTCATCTCCGTTTCTTCCGTTTTCAACAACACTTCGACATCTTCGAAATGGCATGAATTTGAATCCATTTCAAATTTAATTGAGTGAGTTTTAGTCAATCAATCGGAGGTAGGTCTGTAAACTGCTAGACCAAAGCGCGAGTGTAAATATTTCCACAATAACTCTCAAAATACTTGGAGTTTTTCTTCTCTGTTTCTTCCGTTTTAAAGTACACTTCGACTCCTTCGAAATGGAACAAATTTCAATGAATTCCGAGTTGAATTGAGTGAGTTATGGTCATTCAATCGGAGGTATGTCTGCAAAGTGCTCGACCAAAGCGCGAATCTAACTATTTCAATCTTAACTCTCAAAATATAAGTAGTTTTTCATCTCATTTTCTTCCGTTTTAAACTACACTTCGACTCATTCGAAATGGAATAAATTTCATTGAATTACGTGTTGAATTGAGTGAGTTATGGTCATTAAATCGGAGGTAGGTCTGTAAACTGCTAGGCGAAAGCGCGAGTCTAACTATTTCTATCATAACTCTTAAAATACTTGGAGTTTTTCATCTCCACTTCTTTCATTTTCAACTACTCTTCGACATCTTCAAAATGGCATGAATTTGAATCAATTCCGAGTTAAATTGAGTAAATTATGGTCAATCAATTGGAGGTTGGTCTGTAAACTGCTAGACCAAAGTGCGAGTCTAACTATTTCCAGCATAACTCTCAAAATACTTGGCTTTTTTCATCTTCGTTTCTTCCGTTTTAAACTACACTTCGAGTCCTTCGAAATGGAACAAATTTCAATGAATAACGAGTTGAATTGAGTAAATTATGGTCATTCACTCGGAGGTAGATCTGTAAACTGCTAGGCGAAAGCGCGAGTGTAACTATTTCTATCATAACTCTTAAAATAATTAGAGTTTTTCATCTCCGTTTCTTCCGTTTTCAACTACACTTCGATATCTTCAGAATGGTATGAATTTGAATAAATTCCGAGTCGAATTGAGTGACTTATGGTCAATGAATCGGAGGTAGGTGTGTAAACTGCTAGACCAAAGCACGAGTCTAACTATTTCCATCATAACTCTTAAAATACTTGGAGTTTTTCATCTCCGTTTCTTCCGTTTTCAACTACACTTCGACATCTTCGAAATGGCATGAATTTGAATCCATTTCAAATTTAATTGAGTGAGTTTTAGTCAATCAATCGGAGGTAGGTCTGTAAACTGCTAGACCAAAGCGCGAGTCTAACTATTTCCACAATAACTCTCAAAATACTTGGAGTTTTTCTTCTCTGTTTCTTCCGTTTTAAACTACACTTCGACTCCTTCGAAATGGAAGAAATTTCAATGAATTCCGAGTTGAATTGAGTGAGTTATGGTCATTCAATCGGAGGTATGTCTGCAATGTGCTCGACCAAAGCGCGAATCTAACTATTTCCATCTTAACTCTCAAAATATAAGTAGTTTTTCATCTCATTTTCTTCCGTCTTAAACTACACTTTGACTCCTTCGAAATAGAACAAATTTCATTGAATTACGTGTTGAATTGAGTGAGTTATGGTCATTAAATCGGAGGTAGGTCTGTAAACTGCTATGCGAAAGTGCGAGTCTGACTATTTCTATCATAACTCTTCAAATACTTGGAGTTTTTCATCTCCGTTTCTTTCATTTTCCGCTACTCGTCGACATCTTCCAAATGGCATGAATTTGAATAAATTTCGAGTCGAATTGAGTGACTTATGGTCAATGAATCGGAGGTAGGTCTGTAAACTGCTAGACCAAAGCGCGAATCTAACTATTTCCATCTTAACTATCAAAATACAAGTAGTTTTTCATCTCTGTTGCATCCGTTTTAAACTACACTTCGACTCCTTCGAAATAGAACAAATTTCATTGAATTACGTGTTGAATTGAGTGAGTTACGGTCATTAAATCGGAGGTAGGTCTGTAAACTGCTAGGCGAAAACACGAGTCTAACTATTTCTATCATAACTCTTAAAATACTTGGAGTTTTTCATCTCCGTTTCTTTCGTTTTCAACTACTCTTCGACAACTTCCAAATGGCATGAATTTGAATAAATTTCGAGTCGAATTGAGTGACTTATGGTCAATGAATCGGAGGTAGGTCTGTAAACTGCTAGACCAAAGCGCGAATCTAACTATTTCCATCTTAACCCTCAAAATACAAGTAGTTTTTCATCTCCGTTGCATCCGTTTTAAACTACACTTCGACTCCTTCGAAATTGAACAAATTTCATTGAATTACGTGTTGAATTGAGTGAGTTATGGTTATTAAATCAGAGGTAGGTCTGTAAAGTGCTAGGCGAAAACGCGAGTCTAACTATTTCTATCATAACCCTTAAAATACTTGGAGTTTTTCATCTCCGTTTCTTTCGTTTTCAACTACTCTTCGACATCTTCCAAATGGCATGAATTTGAATAAATTCCGAGTCGAATTGAGTGACTTAAGATCAATGAATCGGAGGGAGGTCTGTAAACTGCTAGACCAAAGCGTTAAATCTAACTATTTCCATCTTAACTCTCAAAATACAAGTAGTTTTTCATCTCTTTTGCTTCCGTTTTAAACTACACTTCGACTCCTTCAAAATGAAACAAATTTCATTGAATTACGTGTTGAATTGAGTGAGTTATGGTCATTAAATCGGAGGTAAGTCTGTAAACTGCTAGGCGAAAGCGCGAGTCTAACTATTTCTATAATAACTCTTAAAATACTTGGAGTTTTTCATCTCCGTTTCTTTCGTTTTCAACAACTCTTCGTCATCTTTAATGGCATGCATTTGAATAAATTCCGAGTCGAATTGAGTGGGTCAATGAATCGGAGGTAGGTCCGTAAACTGCTAGACCAAAGCGCGAGCCTAAATATGTCCATCATAACTCTTAAAATACTTGGAGTTTTTCATCTCCGTTTCTTTCGATTTCAACTACTCTTCGACATCTTCAAAATGGCATGAATTTGAATCAATTCCGAGCTAAATTGAGTAAGTTATGGTCAATCAATTGGAGGTTGGTCTGTAAACTGCTAGACCAAAGTGCGAGTCTAACTATTTCCACCATAACTCTCAAAATACTTGGCTTTTTTCATCTCCGTTTCTTCCGTTTTAAACTACACTTCGAGTCCCTCGAAATTGAACAAATTTCAATGAATTCCAAGTTGAATTGAGTGAGTTATGGTCATTCACTCGGAGGTAGATCTGTAAACTGCTAGGCGAAATCGCGAGTCTAACTATTTCTATCATAACTCTTAAAATAATTAGAGTTTTTTATCTCCGTTTCTTCCGTTTTCAACTACACTTCGATATCTTCAGAATGGTATGAATTTGAATAAATTCCGAGTCGAATTGAGTGACTTATGGTCAATGAATCGGAGGTAGGTGTGTAAACTGCTAGACCAAAGCACGAGTCTAACTATTTCCATCATAACTCTTAAGATACTTGGAGTTTTTAATCTCCGTTTCTTCCGTTTTCAACTACACTTCGACATCTTCGAAATGGCATGAATTTGAATCCATTTCAAATTTAATTGAGTGAGTTTTAGTCAATCAATCGGAGGTAGGTCTGTAAACTGCTAGACCAAAGCGCGAGTGTAAATATTTCCACAATAACTCTCAAAATACTTGGAGTTTTTCTTCTCTGTTTCTTCCGTTTTAAAGTACACTTCGACTCCTTCGAAATGGAACAAATTTCAATAAATTCCGAGTTGAATTGAGTGAGTTATGGTTATTCAATCGGAGGTATGTCTGCAAAGTGCTCGACCAAAGCGCGAATCTAACTATTTCAATCTTAACTCTCAAAATATAAGTAGTTTTTCATCTCATTTTCTTCCGTTTTAAACTACACTTCGACTCCTTCGAAATGGAACAAATTTCATCGAATTACGTGTTGAATTGAGTGAGTTATGGTCATTAAATCGGAGGTAAGTCTGTAAACTGCTAGGCGAAAACGCGAGTCTAACTATTTCTATCATAACTCTTAAAATACTTGGAGTTTTTCATCTCCGTTTCTTTCGTTTTCAACTACTCTTTGACCTCTTCCAAATGGCATGAATTTGAATAAATTCCGAGTTGAATTGAGTGACTTATGGTCAATGAATCGGAGGTAGCTCTATAAACTGCTAGACCAAAGCGCGAATCTAACTATTTCCATCTTAACTCTCAAAATACTAGTTTTTCATCTCCGTTGCATCCGTTTTAAACTACACTTCGACTCCTTCGAAATGGAAAAATTTCATTGAATTACGTGTTGAATTGAGTGAGTTGTGGTCATTAAATCGGAGGTAGGTCTGTAAACTGCTAGGCGAAAGCGCGAGTCTAACTATTTCTATAATAACTCTTAAAATACTTGGAGTTTTTTATCTCCGTTTCTTTCGTTTTCAACAACTCTTCGACATCTTTAATGGCATGCATTTGAATAAATTCCGAGTCGAATTGAGTGGGTCAATGAATCGGAGGTAGGTCCGTAAACTGCTAGACCAAAGCGCGAGCCTAAATATGTCCATCATAACTCTTAAGATACTTGGAGTTTTTCATCTCCGTTTCTTTCGTTTTCAACTACTCTTCGACATCTTCAAAATGGCATGAATTTGAATCAAGTCCGAGCTAAATTGAGTAAGTTATGGTCAATCAATTGGAGGTTGGTCTGTAAACTGCTAGACCAAAGTGCGAGTCTAACTATTTCCACCATAACTCTCAAAATACTTGGCTTTTTTCATCTCCGTTTCTTCCGTTTTAAACTACACTTCGAGTCCCTCGAAATGGAACAAATTTCAATGAATTCCGAGTTGAATTGAGTGAGTTATGGTCATTCACTCGGAGGTAGATCTGTAAACTGCTAGGCGAAAGCGCGAGTCTAACTATTTCTATCATAACTCTTAAAATAATTAGAGTTTTTTATCTCCGTTTTCTTCCGTTTTCAACTACACTTCGATATCTTCAGAATGGTATGAATTTGAATAAATTCCGAGTCGAATTGAGTGACTTATGGTCAATGAATCGGAGGTAGGTGTGTAAACTGCTAGACCAAAGCACGAGTCTAACTATTTCCATCATAACTCTTAAGATACTTGGAGTTTTTCATCTCCGTTTCTTCCGTTTTCAACTACACTTCGACATCTTCGAAATGGCATGAATTTGAATCCATTTCAAATTTAATTGAGTGAGTTTTAGTCAATCAATCGGAGGTAGGTCTGTAAACTGCTAGACCAAAGCGCGAGTGTAAATATTTCCACAATAACTCTCAAAATACTTGGAGTTTTTCTTCTCTGTTTCTTCCGTTTTAAAGTACACTTCGACTCCTTCGAAATGAAACAAATTTCAATGAATTCCGAGTTGAATTGAGTGAGTTATGGTCATTCAATCGGAGGTATGTCTGCAAAGTGCTCGACCAAAGCGCGAATCTAACTATTTCAATCTTAACTCTCAAAATATAAGTAGTTTTTCATCTCATTTTCTTCCGTTTTAAACTACACTTCGACTCCTTCGAAATGGAACAAACTTCATTGAATTACGTGTTGAATTGAGTGAGTTATGGTCATTAAATCGGAGGTAAGTCTGTAAACTGCTAGGCGAAAACGCGAGTCTAACTATTTCTATCATAACTCTTAAAATACTTGGAGTTTTTCATCTCCGTTTCTTTCGTTTTCAACTACTCTTTGACCTCTTCCAAATGGCATGAATTTGAATAAATTCCGAGTCGAATTGAGTGACTTATGGTCAATGAATCGGAGGTAGGTCTATAAACTGCTAGACCAAAGCGCGAATCTAACTATTTCCATCTTAACTCTCAAAATACTAGTTTTTCATCTCCGTTGCATCCGTTTTAAACTACACTTCGACTCCTTCGAAATGGAAAAATTTAATTGAATTACGTGTTGAATTGAGTGAGTGATGGTCATTAAATCGGAGGTAGGTCTGTAAACTACTAGGCGAAAGCGCGAGTCTAACTATTTCTATAATAACTCTTAAAATACTTGGAGTTTTTCATCTCCGTTTCTTTCGTTTTCACCAACTCTTCGACATCTTTAATGGCATGCATTTGAATAAATTCCGAGTCGAATTGAGTGGGTCAATGAATCGGAGGTAGGTCCGTAAACTGCTAGACCAAAGCGCGAGCCTAAATATGTCCATCATAACTCTTAAGTTACTTGGAGTTTTTCATCTCCGTTTCTTTCGTTTTCAACTACTCTTCGACATCTTCAAAATGGCATGAATTTGAATCAATTCCGAGCTAAATTGAGTAAGTTATGGTCAATCAATTGGAGGTTGGTCTGTAAACTGCTAGACCAAAGTGCGAGTCTAACTATTTCCACCATAACTCTCAAAATACTTGGCTTTTTTCATCTCCGTTTCTTCCGTTTTAAACTACACTTCGAGTCCCTCGAAATGGAACAAATTTCAATGAATTCCGAGTTGAATTGAGTGAGTTATGGTCATTCACTCGGAGGTAGATCTGTAAACTGCTAGGCGAAAGCGCGAGTCTAACTATTTCTATCATAACTCTAAAATAATTAGAGTTTTTTATCTCCGTTTCTTCCGTTTTCAACTACACTTCGATATCTTCAGAATGGTATGAATTTGAATAAATTCCGAGTCGAATTGAGTGACTTATGGTCAATGAATCGGAGGTAGGTGTGTAAACTGCTAGACCAAAGCACGAGTCTAACTATTTCCATCATAACTCTTAAGATACTTGGAGTTTTTAATCTCCGTTTCTTCCGTTTTCAACTACACTTCGACATCTTCGAAATGGCATGAATTTGAATCCATTTCAAATTTAATTGAGTGAGTTTTAGTCAATCAATCGGAGGTAGGTCTGTAAACTGCTAGACCAAAGCGCGAGTGTAAATATTTCCACAATAACTCTCAAAATACTTGGAGTTTTTCTTCTCTGTTTCTTCCGTTTTAAAGTACACTTCGACTCCTTCGAAATGGAACAAATTTCAATAAATTCCGAGTTGAATTGAGTGAGTTATGGTCATTCAATCGGAGGTATGTCTGCAAAGTGCTCGACCAAAGCGCGAATCTAACTATTTCAATCTTAACTCTCAAAATATAAGTAGTTTTTCATTTCATTTTCTTCCGTTTTAAACTACACTTCGACTCCTTCGAAATGGAACAAATTTCATCGAATTACGTGTTGAATTGAGTGAGTTATGGTCATTAAATCGGAGGTAAGTCTGTAAACTGCTAGGCGAAAACGCGAGTCTAACTATTTCTATCATAACTCTTAAAATACTTGGAGTTTTTCATCTCCGTTTCTTTCGTTTTCAACTACTCTTTGACCTCTTCCAAATGGCATGAATTTGAATAAATTCCGAGTTGAATTGAGTGACTTATGGTCAATGAATCGGAGGTAGCTCTATAAACTGCTAGACCAAAGCGCGAATCTAACTATTTCCATCTTAACTCTCAAAATACTAGTTTTTCATCTCCGTTGCATCCGTTTTAAACTACACTTCGACTCCTTCGAAATGGAAAAATTTCATTGAATTACGTGTTGAATTGAGTGAGTTGTGGTCATTAAATCGGAGGTAGGTCTGTAAACTGCTAGGCGAAAGCGCGAGTCTAACTATTTCTATAATAACTCTTAAAATACTTGGAGTTTTTTATCTCCGTTTCTTTCGTTTTCAACAACTCTTCGACATCTTTAATGGCATGCATTTGAATAAATTCCGAGTCGAATTGAGTGGGTCAATGAATCGGAGGTAGGTCCGTAAACTGCTAGACCAAAGCGCGAGCCTAAATATGTCCATCATAACTCTTAAGATACTTGGAGTTTTTCATCTCCGTTTCTTTCGTTTTCAACTACTCTTCGACATCTTCAAAATGGCATGAATTTGAATCAAGTCCGAGCTAAATTGAGTAAGTTATGGTCAATCAATTGGAGGTTGGTCTGTAAACTGCTAGACCAAAGTGCGAGTCTAACTATTTCCACCATAACTCTCAAAATACTTGGCTTTTTTCATCTCCGTTTCTTCCGTTTTAAACTACACTTCGAGTCCCTCGAAATGGAACAAATTTCAATGAATTCCGAGTTGAATTGAGTGAGTAATGGTCATTCACTCGGAGGTAGATCTGTAAACTGCTAGGCGAAAGCGCGAGTCTAACTATTTCTATCATAACTCTTAAAATAATTAGAGTTTTTTATCTCCGTTTTCTTCCGTTTTCAACTACACTTCGATATCTTCAGAATGGTATGAATTTGAATAAATTCCGAGTCGAATTGAGTGACTTATGGTCAATGAATCGGAGGTAGGTGTGTAAACTTCTAGACCAAAGCACGAGTCTAACTATTTCCATCATAACTCTTAAGATACTTGGAGTTTTTCATCTCCGTTTCTTCCGTTTTCAACTACACTTCGACATCTTCGAAATGGCATGAATTTGAATCCATTTCAAATTTAATTGAGTGAGTTTTAGTCAATCAATCGGAGGTAGGTCTGTAAACTGCTAGACCAAAGCGCGAGTGTAAATATTTCCACAATAACTCTCAAAATACTTGGAGTTTTTCTTCTCTGTTTCTTCCGTTTTAAAGTACACTTCGACTCCTTCGAAATGGAACAAATTTCAATGAATTCCGAGTTGAATTGAGTGAGTTATGGTCATTCAATCGGAGGTATGTCTGCAAAGTGCTCGACCAAAGCGCGAATCTAACTATTTCAATCTTAACTCTCAAAATATAAGTAGTTTTTCATCTCATTTTCTTCCGTTTTAAACTACACTTCGACTCCTTCGAAATGGAACAAACTTCATTGAATTACGTGTTGAATTGAGTGAGTTATGGTCATTAAATCGGAGGTAAGTCTGTAAACTGCTAGGCGAAAACGCGAGTCTAACTATTTCTATCATAACTCTTAAAATACTTGGAGTTTTTCATCTCCGTTTCTTTCGTTTTCAACTACTCTTTGACCTCTTCCAAATGGCATGAATTTGAATAAATTCCGAGTCGAATTGAGTGACTTATGGTCAATGAATCGGAGGTAGGTCTATAAACTGCTAGACCAAAGCGCGAATCTAACTATTTCCATCTTAACTCTCAAAATACTAGTTTTTCATCTCCGTTGCATCCGTTTTAAACTACACTTCGACTCCTTCGAAATGGAAAAATTTAATTGAATTACGTGTTGAATTGAGTGAGTGATGGTCATTAAATCGGAGGTAGGTCTGTAAACTACTAGGCGAAAGCGCGAGTCTAACTATTTCTATAATAACTCTTAAAATACTTGGAGTTTTTCATCTCCGTTTCTTTCGTTTTCACCAACTCTTCGACATCTTTAATGGCATGCATTTGAATAAATTCCGAGTCGAATTGAGTGGGTCAATGAATCGGAGGTAGGTCCGTAAACTGCTAGACCAAAGCGCGAGCCTAAATATGTCCATCATAACTCTTAAGTTACTTGGAGTTTTTCATCTCCGTTTCTTTCGTTTTCAACTACTCTTCGACATCTTCAAAATGGCATGAATTTGAATCAATTCCGAGCTAAATTGAGTAAGTTATGGTCAATCAATTGGAGGTTGGTCTGTAAACTGCTAGACCAAAGTGCGAGTCTAACTATTTCCACCATAACTCTCAAAATACTTGGCTTTTTTCATCTCCGTTTCTTCCGTTTTAAACTACACTTCGAGTCCCTCGAAATGGAACAAATTTCAATGAATTCCGAGTTGAATTGAGTGAGTTATGGTCATTCACTCGGAGGTAGATCTGTAAACTGCTAGGCGAAAGCGCGAGTCTAACTATTTCTATCATAACTCTTAAAATAATTAGAGTTTTTTATCTCCGTTTCTTCCGTTTTCAACTACACTTCGATATCTTCAGAATGGTATGAATTTGAATAAATTCCGAGTCGAATTGAGTGACTTATGGTCAATGAATCGGAGGTAGGTGTGTAAACTGCTAGACCAAAGCACGAGTCTAACTATTTCCATCATAACTCTTAAGATACTTGGAGTTTTTAATCTCCGTTTCTTCCGTTTTCAACTACACTTCGACATCTTCGAAATGGCATGAATTTGAATCCATTTCAAATTTAATTGAGTGAGTTTTAGTCAATCAATCGGAGGTAGGTCTGTAAACTGCTAGACCAAAGCGCGAGTGTAAATATTTCCACAATAACTCTCAAAATACTTGGAGTTTTTCTTCTCTGTTTCTTCCGTTTTAAAGTACACTTCGACTCCTTCGAAATGGAACAAATTTCAATAAATTCCGAGTTGAATTGAGTGAGTTATGGTCATTCAATCGGAGGTATGTCTGCAAAGTGCTCGACCAAAGCGCGAATCTAACTATTTCAATCTTAACTCTCAAAATATAAGTAGTTTTTCATCTCATTTTCTTCCGTTTTAAACTACACTTCGACTCCTTCGAAATGGAACAAATTTCATCGAATTACGTGTTGAATTGAGTGAGTTATGGTCATTAAATCGGAGGTAAGTCTGTAAACTGCTAGGCGAAAACGCGAGTCTAACTATTTCTATCATAACTCTTAAAATACTTGGAGTTTTTCATCTCCGTTTCTTTCGTTTTCAACTACTCTTTGACCTCTTCCAAATGGCATGAATTTGAATAAATTCCGAGTTGAATTGAGTGACTTATGGTCAATGAATCGGAGGTAGCTCTATAAACTGCTAGACCAAAGCGCGAATCTAACTATTTCCATCTTAACTCTCAAAATACTAGTTTTTCATCTCCGTTGCATCCGTTTTAAACTACACTTCGACTCCTTCGAAATGGAAAAATTTCATTGAATTACGTGTTGAATTGAGTGAGTTGTGGTCATTAAATCGGAGGTAGGTCTGTAAACTGCTAGGCGAAAGCGCGAGTCTAACTATTTCTATAATAACTCTTAAAATACTTGGAGTTTTTTATCTCCGTTTCTTTCGTTTTCAACAACTCTTCGACATCTTTAATGGCATGCATTTGAATAAATTCCGAGTCGAATTGAGTGGGTCAATGAATCGGAGGTAGGTCCGTAAACTGCTAGACCAAAGCGCGAGCCTAAATATGTCCATCATAACTCTTAAGATACTTGGAGTTTTTCATCTCCGTTTCTTTCGTTTTCAACTACTCTTCGACATCTTCAAAATGGCATGAATTTGAATCAAGTCCGAGCTAAATTGAGTAAGTTATGGTCAATCAATTGGAGGTTGGTCTGTAAACTGCTAGACCAAAGTGCGAGTCTAACTATTTCCACCATAACTCTCAAAATACTTGGCTTTTTTCATCTCCGTTTCTTCCGTTTTAAACTACACTTCGAGTCCCTCGAAATGGAACAAATTTCAATGAATTCCGAGTTGAATTGAGTGAGTAATGGTCATTCACTCGGAGGTAGATCTGTAAACTGCTAGGCGAAAGCGCGAGTCTAACTATTTCTATCATAACTCTTAAAATAATTAGAGTTTTTTATCTCCGTTTTCTTCCGTTTTCAACTACACTTCGATATCTTCAGAATGGTATGAATTTGAATAAATTCCGAGTCGAATTGAGTGACTTATGGTCAATGAATCGGAGGTAGGTGTGTAAACTTCTAGACCAAAGCACGAGTCTAACTATTTCCATCATAACTCTTAAGATACTTGGAGTTTTTCATCTCCGTTTCTTCCGTTTTCAACTACACTTCGACATCTTCGAAATGGCATGAATTTGAATCCATTTCAAATTTAATTGAGTGAGTTTTAGTCAATCAATCGGAGGTAGGTCTGTAAACTGCTAGACCAAAGCGCGAGTGTAAATATTTCCACAATAACTCTCAAAATACTTGGAGTTTTTCTTCTCTGTTTCTTCCGTTTTAAAGTACACTTCGACTCCTTCGAAATGGAACAAATTTCAATGAATTCCGAGTTGAATTGAGTGAGTTATGGTCATTCAATCGGAGGTATGTCTGCAAAGTGCTCGACCAAAGCGCGAATCTAACTATTTCAATCTTAACTCTCAAAATATAAGTAGTTTTTCATCTCATTTTCTTCCGTTTTAAACTACACTTCGACTCCTTCGAAATGGAACAAACTTCATTGAATTACGTGTTGAATTGAGTGAGTTATGGTCATTAAATCGGAGGTAAGTCTGTAAACTGCTAGGCGAAAACGCGAGTCTAACTATTTCTATCATAACTCTTAAAATACTTGGAGTTTTTCATCTCCGTTTCTTTCGTTTTCAACTACTCTTTGACCTCTTCCAAATGGCATGAATTTGAATAAATTCCGAGTCGAATTGAGTGACTTATGGTCAATGAATCGGAGGTAGGTCTATAAACTGCTAGACCAAAGCGCGAATCTAACTATTTCCATCTTAACTCTCAAAATACTAGTTTTTCATCTCCGTTGCATCCGTTTTAAACTACACTTCGACTCCTTCGAAATGGAAAAATTTAATTGAATTACGTGTTGAATTGAGTGAGTGATGGTCATTAAATCGGAGGTAGGTCTGTAAACTACTAGGCGAAAGCGCGAGTCTAACTATTTCTATAATAACTCTTAAAATACTTGGAGTTTTTCATCTCCGTTTCTTTCGTTTTCACCAACTCTTCGACATCTTTAATGGCATGCATTTGAATAAATTCCGAGTCGAATTGAGTGGGTCAATGAATCGGAGGTAGGTCCGTAAACTGCTAGACCAAAGCGCGAGCCTAAATATGTCCATCATAACTCTTAAGTTACTTGGAGTTTTTCATCTCCGTTTCTTTCGTTTTCAACTACTCTTCGACATCTTCAAAATGGCATGAATTTGAATCAATTCCGAGCTAAATTGAGTAAGTTATGGTCAATCAATTGGAGGTTGGTCTGTAAACTGCTAGACCAAAGTGCGAGTCTAACTATTTCCACCATAACTCTCAAAATACTTGGCTTTTTTCATCTCCGTTTCTTCCGTTTTAAACTACACTTCGAGTCCCTCGAAATGGAACAAATTTCAATGAATTCCGAGTTGAATTGAGTGAGTTATGGTCATTCACTCGGAGGTAGATCTGTAAACTGCTAGGCGAAAGCGCGAGTCTAACTATTTCTATCATAACTCTTAAAATAATTAGAGTTTTTTATCTCCGTTTCTTCCGTTTTCAACTACACTTCGATATCTTCAGAATGGTATGAATTTGAATAAATTCCGAGTCGAATTGAGTGACTTATGGTCAATGAATCGGAGGTAGGTGTGTAAACTGCTAGACCAAAGCACGAGTCTAACTATTTCCATCATAACTCTTAAGATACTTGGAGTTTTTAATCTCTGTTTCTTCCGTTTTCAACTACACTTCGACATCTTCGAAATGGCATGAATTTGAATCCATTTCAAATTTAATTGAGTGAGTTTTAGTCAATCAATCGGAGGTAGGTCTGTAAACTGCTAGACCAAAGCGCGAGTGTAAATATTTCCACAATAACTCTCAAAATACTTGGAGTTTTTCTTCTCTGTTTCTTCCGTTTTAAAGTACACTTCGACTCCTTCGAAATGGAACAAATTTCAATAAATTCCGAGTTGAATTGAGTGAGTTATGGTCATTCAATCGGAGGTATGTCTGCAAAGTGCTCGACCAAAGCGCGAATCTAACTATTTCAATCTTAACTCTCAAAATATAAGTAGTTTTTCATCTCATTTTCTTCCGTTTTAAACTACACTTCGACTCCTTCGAAATGGAACAAATTTCATCGAATTACGTGTTGAATTGAGTGAGTTATGGTCATTAAATCGGAGGTAAGTCTGTAAACTGCTAGGCGAAAACGCGAGTCTAACTATTTCTATCATAACTCTTAAAATACTTGGAGTTTTTCATCTCCGTTTCTTTCGTTTTCAACTACTCTTTGACCTCTTCCAAATGGCATGAATTTGAATAAATTCCGAGTTGAATTGAGTGACTTATGGTCAATGAATCGGAGGTAGCTCTATAAACTGCTAGACCAAAGCGCGAATCTAACTATTTCCATCTTAACTCTCAAAATACTAGTTTTTCATCTCCGTTGCATCCGTTTTAAACTACACTTCGACTCCTTCGAAATGGAAAAATTTCATTGAATTACGTGTTGAATTGAGTGAGTTGTGGTCATTAAATCGGAGGTAGGTCTGTAAACTGCTAGGCGAAAGCGCGAGTCTAACTATTTCTATAATAACTCTTAAAATACTTGGAGTTTTTTATCTCCGTTTCTTTCGTTTTCAACAACTCTTCGACATCTTTAATGGCATGCATTTGAATAAATTCCGAGTCGAATTGAGTGGGTCAATTAATCGGAGGTAGGTCCGTAAACTGCTAGACCAAAGCGCGAGCCTAAATATGTCCATCATAACTCTTAAGATACTTGGAGTTTTTCATCTCCGTTTCTTTCGTTTTCAACTACTCTTCGACATCTTCAAAATGGCATGAATTTGAATCAAGTCCGAGCTAAATTGAGTAAGTTATGGTCAATCAATTGGAGGTTGGTCTGTAAACTGCTAGACCAAAGTGCGAGTCTAACTATTTCCACCATAACTCTCAAAATACTTGGCTTTTTTCATCTCCGTTTCTTCCGTTTTAAACTACACTTCGAGTCCCTCGAAATGGAACAAATTTCAATGAATTCCGAGTTGAATTGAGTGAGTTATGGTCATTCACTCGGAGGTAGATCTGTAAACTGCTAGGCGAAAGCGCGAGTCTAACTATTTCTATCATAACTCTTAAAATAATTAGAGTTTTTTATCTCCGTTTTCTTCCGTTTTCAACTACACTTCGATATCTTCAGAATGGTATGAATTTGAATAAATTCCGAGTCGAATTGAGTGACTTATGGTCAATGAATCGGAGGTAGGTGTGTAAACTGCTAGACCAAAGCACGAGTCTAACTATTTCCATCATAACTCTTAAGATACTTGGAGTTTTTCATCTCCGTTTCTTCCGTTTTCAACTACACTTCGACATCTTCGAAATGGCATGAATTTGAATCCATTTCAAATTTAATTGAGTGAGTTTTAGTCAATCAATCGGAGGTAGGTCTGTAAACTGCTAGACCAAAGCGCGAGTGTAAATATTTCCACAATAACTCTCAAAATACTTGGAGTTTTTCTTCTCTGTTTCTTCCGTTTTAAAGTACACTTCGACTCCTTCGAAATGGAACAAATTTCAATGAATTCCGAGTTGAATTGAGTGAGTTATGGTCATTCAATCGGAGGTATGTCTGCAAAGTGCTCGACCAAAGCGCGAATCTAACTATTTCAATCTTAACTCTCAAAATATAAGTAGTTTTTCATCTCATTTTCTTCCGTTTTAAACTACACTTCGACTCCTTCGAAATGGAACAAACTTCATTGAATTACGTGTTGAATTGAGTGAGTTATGGTCATTAAATCGGAGGTAAGTCTGTAAACTGCTAGGCGAAAACGCGAGTCTAACTATTTCTATCATAACTCTTAAAATACTTGGAGTTTTTCATCTCCGTTTCTTTCGTTTTCAACTACTCTTTGACCTCTTCCAAATGGCATGAATTTGAATAAATTCCGAGTCGAATTGAGTGACTTATGGTCAATGAATCGGAGGTAGGTCTATAAACTGCTAGACCAAAGCGCGAATCTAACTATTTCCATCTTAACTCTCAAAATACTAGTTTTTCATCTCCGTTGCATCCGTTTTAAACTACACTTCGACTCCTTCGAAATGGAAAAATTTAATTGAATTACGTGTTGAATTGAGTGAGTGATGGTCATTAAATCGGAGGTAGGTCTGTAAACTACTAGGCGAAAGCGCGAGTCTAACTATTTCTATAATAACTCTTAAAATACTTGGAGTTTTTCATCTCCGTTTCTTTCGTTTTCACCAACTCTTCGACATCTTTAATGGCATGCATTTGAATAAATTCCGAGTCGAATTGAGTGGGTCAATGAATCGGAGGTAGGTCCGTAAACTGCTAGACCAAAGCGCGAGCCTAAATATGTCCATCATAACTCTTAAGTTACTTGGAGTTTTTCATCTCCGTTTCTTTCGTTTTCAACTACTCTTCGACATCTTCAAAATGGCATGAATTTGAATCAATTCCGAGCTAAATTGAGTAAGTTATGGTCAATCAATTGGAGGTTGGTCTGTAAACTGCTAGACCAAAGTGCGAGTCTAACTATTTCCACCATAACTCTCAAAATACTTGGCTTTTTTCATCTCCGTTTCTTCCGTTTTAAACTACACTTCGAGTCCCTCGAAATGGAACAAATTTCAATGAATTCCGAGTTGAATTGAGTGAGTTATGGTCATTCACTCGGAGGTAGATCTGTAAACTGCTAGGCGAAAGCGCGAGTCTAACTATTTCTATCATAACTCTTAAAATAATTAGAGTTTTTTATCTCCGTTTCTTCCGTTTTCAACTACACTTCGATATCTTCAGAATGGTATGAATTTGAATAAATTCCGAGTCGAATTGAGTGACCTATGGTCAATGAATCGGAGGTAGGTGTGTAAACTGCTAGACCAAAGCACGAGTCTAACTATTTCCATCATAACTCTTAAGATACTTGGAGTTTTTAATCTCCGTTTCTTCCGTTTTCAACTACACTTCGACATCTTCGAAATGGCATGAATTTGAATCCATTTCAAATTTAATTGAGTGAGTTTTAGTCAATCAATCGGAGGTAGGTCTGTAAACTGCTAGACCAAAGCGCGAGTGTAAATATTTCCACAATAACTCTCAAAATACTTGGAGTTTTTCTTCTCTGTTTCTTCCGTTTTAAAGTACACTTCGACTCCTTCGAAATGGAACAAATTTCAATAAATTCCGAGTTGAATTGAGTGAGTTATGGTCATTCAATCAGAGGTATGTCTGCAAAGTGCTCGACCAAAGCGCGAATCTAACTATTTCAATCTTAACTCTCAAAATATAAGTAGTTTTTCATCTCATTTTCTTCCGTTTTAAACTACACTTCGACTCCTTCGAAATGGAACAAATTTCATCGAATTACGTGTTGAATTGAGTGAGTTATGGTCATTAAATCGGAGGTAAGTCTGTAAACTGCTAGGCGAAAACGCGAGTCTAACTATTTCTATCATAACTCTTAAAATACTTGGAGTTTTTCATCTCCGTTTCTTTCGTTTTCAACTACTCTTTGACCTCTTCCAAATGGCATGAATTTGAATAAATTCCGAGTTGAATTGAGTGACTTATGGTCAATGAATCGGAGGTAGCTCTATAAACTGCTAGACCAAAGCGCGAATCTAACTATTTCCATCTTAACTCTCAAAATACTAGTTTTTCATCTCCGTTGCATCCGTTTTAAACTACACTTCGACTCATTCGAAATGGAAAAATTTCATTGAATTACGTGTTGAATTGAGTGAGTTGTGGTCATTAAATCGGAGGTAGGTCTGTAAACTGCTAGGCGAAAGCGCGAGTCTAACTATTTCTATAATAACTCTTAAAATACTTGGAGTTTTTTATCTCCGTTTCTTTCGTTTTCAACAACTCTTCGACATCTTTAATGGCATGCATTTGAATAAATTCCGAGTCGAATTGAGTGGGTCAATGAATCGGAGGTAGGTCCGTAAACTGCTAGACCAAAGCGCGAGCCTAATTATGTCCATCATAACTCTTAAGATACTTGGAGTTTTTCATCTCCGTTTCTTTCGTTTTCAACTACTCTTCGACATCTTCAAAATGGCATGAATTTGAATCAAGTCCGAGCTAAATTGAGTAAGTTATGGTCAATCAATTGGAGGTTGGTCTGTAAACTGCTAGACCAAAGTGCGAGTCTAACTATTTCCACCATAACTCTCAAAATACTTGGCTTTTTTCATCTCCGTTTCTTCCGTTTTAAACTACACTTCGAGTCCCTCGAAATGGAACAAATTTCAATGAATTCCGAGTTGAATTGAGTGAGTTATGGTCATTCACTCGGAGGTAGATCTGTAAACTGCTAGGCGAAAGCGCGAGTCTAACTATTTCTATCATAACTCTTAAAATAATTAGAGTTTTTTATCTCCGTTTTCTTCCGTTTTCAACTACACTTCGATATCTTCAGAATGGTATGAATTTGAATAAATTCCGAGTCGAATTGAGTGACTTATGGTCAATGAATCGGAGGTAGGTGTGTAAACTGCTAGACCAAAGCACGAGTCTAACTATTTCCATCATAACTCTTAAGATACTTGGAGTTTTTCATCTCCGTTTCTTCCGTTTTCAACTACACTTCGACATCTTCGAAATGGCATGAATTTGAATCCATTTCAAATTTAATTGAGTGAGTTTTAGTCAATCAATCGGAGGTAGGTCTGTAAACTGCTAGACCAAAGCGCGAGTGTAAATATTTCCACAATAACTCTCAAAATACTTGGAGTTTTTCTTCTCTGTTTCTTCCGTTTTAAAGTACACTTCGACTCCTTCGAAATGGAACAAATTTTAATGAATTCCGAGTTGAATTGAGTGAGTTATGGTCATTCAATCGGAGGTATGTCTGCAAAGTGCTCGACCAAAGCGTGAATCTAACTATTTCAATC
This sequence comes from Tasmannia lanceolata, assembly GCF_043159265.1. Taxonomy (NCBI): domain Eukaryota; kingdom Viridiplantae; phylum Streptophyta; class Magnoliopsida; order Canellales; family Winteraceae; genus Tasmannia; species Tasmannia lanceolata. The sequence goes on from NW_027518695.1 coordinate 41,812,432, forward strand.
TTAACTCTCAAAATATAAGTAGTTTTTCATCTCATTTTCTTCCGTTTTAAACTACACTTCGACTCCTTCGAAATGGAACAAACTTCATTGAATTACGTGTTGAATTGAGTGAGTTATGGTCATTAAATCGGAGGTAAGTCTGTAAACTGCTAGGCGAAAACGCGAGTCTAACTATTTCTATCATAACTCTTAAAATACTTGGAGTTTTTCATCTCCGTTTCTTTCGTTTTCAACTACTCTTTGACCTCTTCCAAATGGCATGAATTTGAATAAATTCCGAGTCGAATTGAGTGACTTATGGTCAATGAATCGGAGGTAGGTCTATAAACTGCTAGACCAAAGCGCGAATCTAACTATTTCCATCTTAACTCTCAAAATACTAGTTTTTCATCTCCGTTGCATCCGTTTTAAACTACACTTCGACTCGTTCGAAATGGAAAAATTTAATTGAATTACGTGTTGAATTGAGTGAGTGATGGTCATTAAATCGGAGGTAGGTCTGTAAACTACTAGGCGAAAGCGCGAGTCTAACTATTTCTATAATAACTCTTAAAATACTTGGAGTTTTTCATCTCCGTTTCTTTCGTTTTCACCAACTCTTCGACATCTTTAATGGCATGCATTTGAATAAATTCCGACTCGAATTGAGTGGGTCAATGAATCGGAGGTAGGTCCGTAAACTGCTAGACCAAAGCGCGAGCCTAAATATGTCCATCATAACTCTTTAGTTACTTGGAGTTTTTCATCTCCGTTTCTTTCGTTTTCAACTACTCTTCGACATCTTCAAAATGGCATGAATTTGAATCAATTCCGAGCTAAATTGAGTAAGTTATGGTCAATCAATTGGAGGTTGGTCTGTAAACTGCTAGACCAAAGTGCGAGTCTAACTATTTCCACCATAACTCTCAAAATACTTGGCTTTTTTCATCTCCGTTTCTTCCGTTTTAAACTACACTTCGAGTCCCTCGAAATGGAACAAATTTCAATGAATTCCGAGTTGAATTGAGTGAGTTATGGTCATTCACTCGGAGGTAGATCTGTAAACTGCTAGGCGAAAGCGCGAGTCTAACTATTTCTATCATAACTCTTAAAATAATTAGAGTTTTTTATCTCCGTTTCTTCCGTTTTCAACTACACTTCGATATCTTCAGAATGGTATGAATTTGAATAAATTCCGAGTCGAATTGAGTGACTTATGGTCAATGAATCGGAGGTAGGTGTGTAAACTGCTAGACCAAAGCACGAGTCTAACTATTTCCATCATAACTCTTAAGATACTTGGAGTTTTTAATCTCCGTTTCTTCCGTTTTCAACTACAATTCGACATCTTCGAAATGGCATGAATTTGAATCCATTTCAAATTTAATTGAGTGAGTTTTAGTCAATCAATCGGAGGTAGGTCTGTAAACTGCTAGACCAAAGCGCGAGTGTAAATATTTCCACAATAACTCTCAAAATACTTGGAGTTTTACTTCTCTGTTTCTTCCGTTTTAAAGTACACTTCGACTCCTTCGAAATGGAACAAATTTCAATAAATTCCGAGTTGAATTGAGTGAGTTATGGTCATTCAATCGGAGGTATGTCTGCAAAGTGCTCGACCAAAGCGCGAATCTAACTATTTCAATCTTAACTCTCAAAATATAAGTAGTTTTTCATCTCATTTTCTTCCGTTTTAAACTACACTTCGACTCCTTCGAAATGGAACAAATTTCATCGAATTACGTGTTGAATTGAGTGAGTTATGGTCATTAAATCGGAGGTAAGTCTGTAAACTGCTAGGCGAAAACGCGAGTCTAACTATTTCTATCATAACTCTTAAAATACTTGGAGTTTTTCATCTCCGTTTCTTTCGTTTTCAACTACTCTTTGACCTCTTCCAAATGGCATGAATTTGAATAAATTCCGAGTTGAATTGAGTGACTTATGGTCAATGAATCGGAGGTAGCTCTATAAACTGCTAGACCAAAGCGCGAATCTAACTATTTCCATCTTAACTCTCAAAATACTAGTTTTTCATCTCCGTTGCATCCGTTTTAAACTACACTTCGACTCCTTCGAAATGGAAAAATTTCATTGAATTACGTGTTGAATTGAGTGAGTTGTGGTCATTAAATCGGAGGTAGGTCTGTAAACTGCTAGGCGAAAGCGCGAGTCTAACTATTTCTATAATAACTCTTAAAATACTTGGAGTTTTTTATCTCCGTTTCTTTCGTTTTCAACAACTCTTCGACATCTTTAATGGCATGCATTTGAATAAATTCCGAGTCGAATTGAGTGGGTCAATGAATCGGAGGTAGGTCCGTAAACTGCTAGACCAAAGCGCGAGCCTAAATATGTCCATCATAACTCTTAAGATACTTGGAGTTTTTCATCTCCGTTTCTTTCGTTTTCAACTACTCTTCGACATCTTCAAAATGGCATGAATTTGAATCAAGTCCGAGCTAAATTGAGTAAGTTATGGTCAATCAATTGGAGGTTGGTCTGTAAACTGCTAGACCAAAGTGCGAGTCTAACTATTTCCACCATAACTCTCAAAATACTTGGCTTTTTTCATCTCCGTTTCTTCCGTTTTAAACTACACTTCGAGTCCCTCGAAATGGAACAAATTTCAATGAATTCCGAGTTGAATTGAGTGAGTTATGGTCATTCACTCGGAGGTAGATCTGTAAACTGCTAGGCGAAAGCGCGAGTCTAACTATTTCTATCATAACTCTTAAAATAATTAGAGTTTTTTATCTCCGTTTTCTTCCGTTTTCAACTACACTTCGATATCTTCAGAATGGTATGAATTTGAATAAATTCCGAGTCGAATTGAGTGACTTATGGTCAATGAATCGGAGGTAGGTGTGTAAACTGCTAGACCAAAGCACGAGTCTAACTATTTCCATCATAACTCTTAAGATACTTGGAGTTTTTCATCTCCGTTTCTTCCGTTTTCAACTACACTTCGACATCTTCGAAATGGCATGAATTTGAATCCATTTCAAATTTAATTGAGTGAGTTTTAGTCAATCAATCGGAGGTAGGTCTGTAAACTGCTAGACCAAAGCGCGAGTGTAAATATTTCCACAATAACTCTCAAAATACTTGGAGTTTTTCTTCTCTGTTTCTTCCGTTTTAAAGTACACTTCGACTCCTTCGAAATGGAACAAATTTCAATGAATTCCGAGTTGAATTGAGTGAGTTATGGTCATTCAATCGGAGGTATGTTTGCAAAGTGCTCGACCAAAGCGCGAATCTAACTATTTCAATCTTAACTCTCAAAATATAAGTAGTTTTTCATCTCATTTTCTTCCGTTTTAAACTACACTTCGACTCCTTCGAAATGGAACAAACTTCATTGAATTACGTGTTGAATTGAGTGAGTTATGGTCGTTAAATCGGAGGTAAGTCTGTAAACTGCTAGGCGAAAACGCGAGTCTAACTATTTCTATCATAACTCTTAAAATACTTGGAGTTTTTCATCTCCGTTTCTTTCGTTTTCAACTACTCTTTGACCTCTTCCAAATGGCATGAATTTGAATAAATTCCGAGTCGAATTGAGTGACTTATGGTTAATGAATCGGAGGTAGGTCTATAAACTGCTAGACCAAAGCGCGAATCTAACTATTTCCATCTTAACTCTCAAAATACTAGTTTTTCATCTCCGTTGCATCCGTTTTAAACTACACTTCGACTCCTTCGAAATGGAAAAATTTCATTGAATTACGTGTTGAATTGAGTGAGTTATGGTCATTAAATCGGAGGTAGGTCTGTAAACTACTAGGCGAAAGCGCGAGTCTAACTATTTCTATAATAACTCTTAAAATACTTGGAGTTTTTCATCTCCGTTTCTTTCGTTTTCAACAACTCTTCGACATCTTTAATGGCATGCATTTGAATAAATTCCGAGTCGAATTGAGTGGGTCAATGAATCGGAGGAAGGTCCGTAAACTGCTAGACCAAAGCGCGAGCCTAAATATGTCCATCATAACTCTTAAGATACTTGGAGTTTTTCATCTCCGTTTCTTTCGTTTTCAACTACTCTTCGACATCTTCAAAATGGCATGAATTTGAATCAATTCTGAGCTAAATTGAGTAAGTTATGGTCAATCAATTGGAGGTTGGTCTGTAAACTGCTAGACCAAAGTGCGAGTCTAACTATTTCCACCATAACTCTCAAAATACTTGGCTTTTTTCATCTCCGTTTCTTCCGTTTTAAACTACACTTCGAGTCCCTCGAAATGGAACAAATTTCAATGAATTCCGAGTTGAATTGAGTGAGTTATGGTCATTCACTCGGAGGTAGATCTGTAAACTGCTAGGCGAAAGCGCGAGTCTAACTATTTCTATCATAACTCTTAAAATAATTAGAGTTTTTTATCTCCGTTTCTTCCGTTTTCAACTACACTTCGATATCTTCAGAATGGTATGAATTTGAATAAATTCCGAGTCGAATTGAGTGACTTATGGTCATTGAATCGGAGGTAGGTGTGTAAACTGCTAGACCAAAGCACGAGTCTAACTATTTCCATCATAACTCTTAGGATACTTGGAGTTTTTAATCTCCGTTTCTTCCGTTTTCAACTACACTTCGACATCTTCGAAATGGCATGAATTTGAATCCATTTCAAATTTAATTGAGTGAGTTTTAGTCAATCAATCGGAGGTAGGTCTGTAAACTGCTAGACCAAAGCGCGAGTGTAAATATTTCCACAATAACTCTCAAATTACTTGGAGTTTTTCTTCTCTGTTTCTTCCGTTTTAAAGTACACTTCGACTCCTTCGAAATGGAACAAATTTCAATGAATTCCGAGTTGAATTGAGTGAGTTATGGTCATTCAATCGGAGGTATGTCTGCAAAGTGCTCGACCAAAGCGCGAATCTAACTATTTCAATCTTAACTCTCAAAATATAAGTAGTTTTTCATCTCATTTTCTTCCGTTTTAAACTACACTTCGACTCCTTCGAAATGGAACAAATTTCATTGAATTATGTGTTGAATTGAGTGAGTTATGGTCATTAAATCGGAGGTAAGTCTGTAAACTGCTAGGCGAAAACGCGAGTCTAACTATTTCTATCATAACTCTTAAAATACTTGGAGTTTTTCATCTCCGTTTCTTTCGTTTTCAACTACTCTTTGACCTCTTCCAAATGGCATGAATTTGAATAAATTCCGAGTCGAATTGAGTGACTTATGGTCAATGAATCGGAGGTAGGTCTGAAAACTGCTAGACCAAAGCGCGAATCTAACTATTTCCATCTTAACTCTCAAAATACTAGTTTTTCATCTCCGTTGCATCCGTTTTAAACTACACTTCGACTCCTTCGAAATGGAAAAATTTCATTGAATTATGTGTTGAATTGAGTGAGTTATGGTCATTAAATCGGAGGTAGGTCTGTAAACTGCTAGGCGAAAGCGCGAGTCTAACTATTTCTATAATAACTCTTAAAATACTTGGAGTTTTTCATCTCCGTTTCTTTCGTTTTCAACAACTCTTCGACATCTTTAATGGCATGCATTTGAATAAATTCCGAGTCGAATTGAGTGGGTCAATGAATCGGAGGTAGGTCCGTAAACTGCTAGACCAAAGCGCGAGCCTAAATATGTCCATCATAACTCTTAAGATACTTGGAGTTTTTCATCTCCGTTTCTTTCGTTTTCAACTACTCTTCGACATCTTCAAAATGGCATGAATTTGAATCAATTCCGAGCTAAATTGAGTAAGTTATGGTCAATCAATTGGAGGTTGGTCTATAAACTGCTAGACCAAAGTGCGAGTCTAACTATTTCCACCATAACTCTCAAAATACTTGGCTTTTTTCATCTCCGTTTCTTCCGTTTTAAACTACACTTCGAGTCCCTCGAAATGGAACAAATTTCAATGAATTCCGAGTTGAATTGAGTGAGTTATGGTGATTAACTCGGAGGTAGATCTGTAAACTGCTAGGCGAAAGCGCGAGTCTAACTATTTCTATCATAACTCTTAAAATAATTAGAGTTTTTATCTCCGTTTCTTCCGTTTTCAACTACACTTCGATATCTTCAGAATGGTATGAATTTGAATAAATTCCGAGTCGAATTGAGTGACTTATGGTCAATGAATCGGAGGTAGGTGTGTAAACTGCTAGACCAAAGCACGAGTCTAACTATTTCCATCATAACTCTTAAGATACTTGGAGTTTTTAATCTCCGTTTCTTCCGTTTTCAACTACAGTTCGACATCTTCGAAATGGCCTGAATTTGAATCCATTTCAAATTTAATTGAGTGAGTTTTAGTCAATCAATCGGAGGTAGGTCTGTAAACTGCTAGACCAAAGCGCGAGTGTAAATATTTCCACAATAACTCTCAAAATACTTGGAGTTTTTCTTCTCTGTTTCTTCCGTTTTAAAGTACACTCCGACTCCTTCGAAATGTAACAAATTTCAATGAATTCCGAGTTGAATTGAGTGAGTTATGATCATTCAATCGGAGGTATGTCTGCAAAGTGCTCGACCAAAGCGCGAATCTAACTATTTCATTCTTAACTCTCAAAATAATTGGAGTTTTTCATCTCCGTTTCTTTCGTTTTCAACTACTCTTTGACCTCTTCCAAATGGCATGAATTTGAATAAATTCCGAGTCGAATTGAGTGACTTATGGTCAATGAATCGGAGGTAGGTCTGTAAACTGCTAGACCAAAGCGCGAATCTAACTATTTCCATCTTAACTCTCAAAATACTAGTTTTTCATCTCCGTTGCATCCGTTTTAAACTACACTTCGACTCCTTCGAAATGGAAAAATTTAATTGAATTACGTGTTGAATTGAGTGAGTTATGGTCATTAAATCGGAGGTAGGTCTGTAAACTGCTCGGCGAAAGCGCGAGTCTAACTATTTCTATAATAACTCTGAAAATACTTGGAGTTTTTCATCTCCGTTTCTTTCGTTTTCAACAACTCTTCGACATCTTTAATGGCATGCATTTGAATAAATTCCGAGTCGAATTGAGTGGGTCAATGAATCGGAGGTAGGTCCGTAAACTGCTAGACCAAAGCGCGAGCCTAAATATGTCCATCATAACTCTTAAGATACTTGGAGTTTTTCATCTCCGTTTCTTTCGTTTTCAACTACTCTTCGACATCTTCAAAATGGCATGAATTTGAATCAATTCCGAGCTAAATTGAGTAAGTTATGGTCAATCAATTGGAGGTTGGTCTGTAAACTGCTAGACCAAAGTGCGAGTCTAACTATTTCCACCATAACTCTCAAAATACTTGGCTTTTTTCATCTCCGTTTCTTCCGTTTTAAACTACACTTCGAGTCCCTCGAAATGGAACAAATTTCAATGAATTCCGAGTTGAATTGAGTGAGTTATGGTCATTCACTCGGAGGTAGATCTGTAAACTGCTAGGCGAAAGCGCGAGTCTAACTATTTCTATCATAACTCTTAAAATAATTAGAGTTTTTATCTCCGTTTCTTCCGTTTTCAACTACACTTCGATATCTTCAGAATGGTATGAATTTGAATAAATTCCGAGTCGAATTGAGTGACTTATGGTCAATGAATCGGAGGTAGGTGTGTAAACTGCTAGACCAAAGCACGAGTCTAACTATTTCCATCATAACTCTTAAGATACTTGGAGTTTTTCATCTCCGTTTCTTCCGTTTTCAACTACACTTCGACATCTTCGAAATGGGATGAATTTGAATCCATTTCAAATTTAATTGAGTGAGTTTTAGTCAATCAATCGGAGGTAGGTTTGTAAACTGCTAGACCAAAGCGCGTAACAAATTTCAATGAATTCCGAGTTGAATTGAGTGAGTTATGATCATTCAATCGGAGGTATGTCTGCAAAGTGCTCGACCAAAGCGCGAATCTAACTATTTCAATCTTAACTCTCAAAATACTTGGAGTTTTTCATCTCCGTTTCTTTCGTTTTCAACTACTCTTTGACCTCTTCCAAATGTCATGAATTTGAATAAATTCCGAGTCGAATTGAGTGACTTATGGTCAATGAATCGGAGGTAGGTCTGTAAACTGCTAGACCAAAGCGCGAATCTAACTATTTCCATCTTAACTCTCAAAATACTAGTTTTTCATCTCCGTTGCATCCGTTTTAAACTACATTTCGACTCCTTCAAAATGGAAAAATTTCATTGAATTACGTGTTGAATTGAGTGAGTTATGGTCATTAAATCGGAGGTAGGTCTGTAAACTGCTAGGCGAAAGCGCGAGTCTAACTATTTCTATAATAACTCTTAAAATACTTGGAGTTTTTCATCTCCGTTTCTTTCGTTTTCAACAACTCTTCGACATCTTTAATGGCATGCATTTGAATAAATTCCGAGTCGAATTGAGTGGGTCAATGAATCGGAGGTAGGTCCGTAAACTGCTAGACCAAAGCGCGAGCCTAAATATGTCCATCATAACTCTTAAGATACTTGGAGTTTTTCATCTCCGTTTCTTTCGTTTTCAACTACTCTTCGACATCTTCAAAATGGCATGAATTTGAATCAATTCCGAGCTAAATTGAGTAAGTTATGGTCAATCAATTGGAGGTTGGTCTGTAAACTGCTAGACCAAAGTGCGAGTCTAACTATTTCCACCATAACTCTCAAAATACTTGGCTTTTTTCATCTCCGTTTCTTCCGTTTTAAACTACACTTCGAGTCCCTCGAAATGGAACAAATTTCAATGAATTCCGAGTTGAATTGAGTGAGTTATGGTGATTCACTCGGAGGTAGATCTGTAAACTGCTAGGCGAAAGCGCGAGTCTAACTATTTCTATCATAACTCTTAAAATAATTAGAGTTTTTTATCTCCGTTTCTTCCGTTTTCAACTACACTTCGATATCTTCAGAATGGTATGAATTTGAATAAATTCCGAGTCGAATTGAGTGACTTATGGTCAATGAATCGGAGGTAGGTGTGTAAACTGCTAGACCAAAGCACGAGTCTAACTATTTCCATCATAACTCTTAAGATACTTGGAGTTTTTCATCTCCGTTTCTTCCGTTTTCAACTACACTTCGACATCTTCGAAATGGCATGAATTTGAATCCATTTCAAATTTAATTGAGTGAGTTTTAGTCAATCAATCGGAGGTAGGTCTGTAAACTGCTAGACCAAAGCGCGAGTGTAAATATTTCCACAGTAACTCTCAAAATACTTGGAGTTTATCTTCTCTGTTTCTTCCGTTTTAAAGTACACTTCGACTCCTTCGAAATGGAACAAATTTCAATGAATTCCGAGTTGAATTGAGTGAGTTATGGTCATTCAATCGGAGGTATGTCTGCAAAGTGCTCGACCAAAGCGAGAATCTAACTATTTCAATCTTAACTCTCAAAATATAAGTAGTTTTTCATCTCATTTTCTTCCGTTTTAAACTACACTTCGACTCCTTCGAAATGGAACAAATTTCATTGAATTACGTGTTGAATTGAGTGAGTTATGGTCATTAAATCGGAGGTAAGTCTGTAAACTGCTAGGCGAAAACGCGAGTCTAACTATTTCTATCATAACTCTTAAAATACTTGGAGTTTTTCATCTCCGTTTCGTTCGTTTTCAACTACTCTTTGACCTCTTCCAAATGGCATGAATTTGAATAAATTCCGAGTCGAATTGAGTGACTTATGGTCAATGAATCGGAGGTAGGTCTGTAAACTGCTAGACCAAAGCGCGAATCTAACTATTTCCATCTTAACTCTCAGAATACTAGTTTTTCATCTCCGTTGCATCCGTTTTAAACTATACTTCGACTCCTTCGAAATGGAAAATTTTCATTGAATTACGTGTTGAATTGAGTGAGTTATGGTCATTAAATCGGAGGTAGGTCTGTAAACTGCTAGGCGAAAGCGCGAGTCTAACTATTTCTATAATAACTCTTAAAATACTTGGAGTTTTTCATCTCCGTTTCTTTCGTTTTCAACAACTCTTCGACATCTTTAATGGCATGCATTTGAATAAATTCCGAGTCGAATTGAGTGGGTCAATGAATCGGAGGTAGGTCCGTAAACTGCTAGACCAAAGCGCGAGCCTAAATATGTCCATCATAACTCTTAAGATACTTGGAGTTTTTCATCTCCGTTTCTTTCGTTTTCAACTACTCTTCGACATCTTCAAAATGGCATGAATTTGAATCAATTCCGAGCTAAATTGAGTAAGTTATGGTCAATCAATTGGAGGTTGGTCTGTAAACTGCTAGACCAAAGTGCGAGTCTAACTATTTCCACCATAACTCTCAAAATACTTGGCTTTTTTCATCTCCGTTTCTTCCGTTTTAAACTACACTTCGAGTCCCTCGAAATGGAACAAATTTCAATGAATTCCGAGTTGAATTGAGTGAGTTATGGTGATTCACTCGGAGGTAGATCTGTAAACTGCTAGGCGAAAGCGCGAGTCTAACTATTTCTATCATAACTCTTAAAATAATTAGAGTTTTTTATCTCCGTTTCTTCCGTTTTCAACTACACTTCGATATCTTCAGAATGGTATGAATTTGAATAAATTCCGAGTCGAATTGAGTGACTTATGGTCAATGAATCGGAGGTAGGTGTGTAAACTGCTAGACCAAAGCACGAGTCTAACTATTTCCATCATAACTCTTAAGATACTTGGAGTTTTTCATCTCCGTTTCTTCCGTTTTCAACTACACTTCGACATCTTCGAAATGGCATGAATTTGAATCCATTTCAAATTTAATTGAGTGAGTTTTAGTCAATCAATCGGAGGTAGGTCTGTAAACTGCTAGACCAAAGCGCGAGTGTAAATATTTCCACAATAACTCTCAAAATACTTGGAGTTTATCTTCTCTGTTTCTTCCGTTTTAAAGTACACTTCGACTCCTTCGAAATGGAACAAATTTCAATGAATTCCGAGTTGAATTGAGTGAGTTATGGTCATTCAATCGGAGGTATGTCTGCAAAGTGCTCGACCAAAGCGCGAATCTAACTATTTCAATCTTAACTCTCAAAATATAAGTAGTTTTTCATCTCATTTTCTTCCGTTTTAAACTACACTTCGACTCCTTCGAAATGGAACAAATTTCATTGAATTACGTGTTGAATTGAGTGAGTTATGGTCATTAAATCGGAGGTAAGTCTGTAAACTGCTAGGCGAAAACGCGAGTCTAACTATTTCTATCATAACTCTTAAAATACTTGGAGTTTTTCATCTCCGTTTCGTTCGTTTTCAACTACTCTTTGACCTCTTCCAAATGGCATGAATTCGAATAAATTCCGAGTCGAATTGAGTGACTTATGGTCAATGAATCGGAGGTAGGTCTGTAAACTGCTAGACCAAAGCGCGAATCTAACTATTTCCATCTTAACTCTCAAAATACTAGTTTTTCATCTCCGTTGCATCCGTTTTAAACTACACTTCGACTCCTTCGAAATGGAAAAATTTCATTGAATTACGTGTTGAATTGAGTGAGTTATGGTCATTAAATCGGAGGTAGGTCTGTAAACTACTCGGCGAAAGCGCGAGTCTAACTATTTCTATAATAACTCTTAAAATACTTGGAGTTTTTCATCTCCGTTTCTTTCGTTTTCAACAACTCTTCGACATCTTTAATGGCATGCATTTGAATAAATTCCGAGTCGAATTGAGTGGGTCAATGAATCGGAGGTAGGTCCGTAAACTGCTAGACCAAAGCGCGAGCCTAAATATGTCCATCATAACTCTTAAGATACTTGGAGTTTTTCATCTCCGTTTCTTTCGTTTTCAACTACTCTTCGACATCTTCAAAATGGCATGAATTTGAATCAATTCCGAGCTAAATTGAGTAAGTTATGGTCAATCAATTGGAGGTTGGTCTGTAAACTGCTAGACCAAAGTGCGAGTCTAATTATTTCCACCATAACTCTCAAAATACTTGGCTTTTTTCATCTCCGTTTCTTCCGTTTTAAACTACACTTCGAGTCCCTCGAAATGGAACAAATTTCAATGAATTCCGAGTTGAATTGAGTGAGTTATGGTCATTCACTCGGAGGTAGATCTGTAAACTGCTAGGCGAAAGCGCGAGTCTAACTATTTCTATCATAACTCTTAAAATAGTTAGAGTTTTTTATCTCCGTTTCTTCCGTTTTCAACTACACTTCGATATCTTCAGAATGGTATGAATTTGAATAAATTCCGAGTCGAATTGAGTGACTTATGGTCAATGAATCGGAGGTAGGTGTGTAAACTGCTAGACCAAAGCACGAGTCTAACTATTTCCATCATAACTCTTAAGATACTTGGAGTTTTTCATCTCCGTTTCTTCCGTTTTCAACTACACTTCGACATCTTCGAAATGGCATGAATTTGAATCCATTTCAAATTTAATTGAGTGAGTTTTAGTCAATCAATCGGAGGTAGGTCTGTAAACTGCTAGACCAAAGCGCGAGTGTAAATATTTCCACAATAACTCTCAAAATACTTGGAGTTTATCTTCTCTGTTTCTTCCGTTTTAAAGTACACTTCGACTCCTTCGAAATGGAACAAATTTCAATGAATTCCGAGTTGAATTGAGTGAGTTATGGTCATTCAATCGGAGGTATGTCTGCAAAGTGCTCGACCAAAGCGCGAATCTAACTATTTCAATCTTAACTCTCAAAATATAAGTAGTTTTTCATCTCATTTTCTTCCGTTTTAAACTACACTTCGACTCCTTCGAAATGGAACAAATTTCATTGAATTACGTGTTGAATTGAGTGAGTTATGGTCATTAAATCGGAGGTAAGTCTGTAAACTGCTAGGCGAAAACGCGAGTCTAACTATTTCTATCATAACTCTTAAAATACTTGGAGTTTTTCATCTCCGTTTCGTTCGTTTTCAACTACTCTTTGACCTCTTCCAAATGGCATGAATTCGAATAAATTCCGAGTCGAATTGAGTGACTTATGGTCAATGAATCGGAGGTAGGTCTGTAAACTGCTAGACCAAAGCGCGAATCTAACTATTTCCATCTTAACTCTCAAAATACTAGTTTTTCATCTCCGTTGCATCCGTTTTAAACTACACTTCGACTCCTTCGAAATGGAAAAATTTCATTGAATTACGTGTTGAATTGAGTGAGTTATGGTCATTAAATCGGAGGTAGGTCTGTAAACTGCTCGGCGAAAGCGCGAGTCTAACTATTTCTATAATAACTCTTAAAATACTTGGAGTTTTTCATCTCCGTTCCTTTCGTTTTCAACAACTCTTCGACATCTTTAATGGCATGCATTTGAATAAATTCCGAGTCGAATTGAGTGGGTCAATGAATCGGAGGTAGGTCCGTAAACTGCTAGACCAAAGCGCGAGCCTAAATATGTCCATCATAACTCTTAAGATACTTGGAGTTTTTCATCTCCGTTTCTTTCGTTTTCAACTACTCTTCGACATCTTCAAAATGGCATGAATTTGAATCAATTCCGAGCTAAATTGAGTAAGTTATGGTCAATCAATTGGAGGTTGGTCTGTAAACTGCTAGACCAAAGTGCGAGTCTAACTATTTCCACCATAACTCTCAAAATACTTGGCTTTTTTCATCTCCGTTTCTTCCGTTTTAAACTACACTTCGAGTCCCTCGAAATGGAACAAATTTCAATGAATTCCGAGTTGAATTGAGTGAGTTATGGTCATTCACTCGGAGGTAGATCTGTAAACTGCTAGGCGAAAGCGCGAGTCTAACTATTTCTATAATAACTCTTAAAATAATTAGAGTTTTTTATCTCCGTTTCTTCCGTTTTCAACTACACTTCGATATCTTCAGAATGGTATGAATTTGAATAAATTCCGAGTCGAATTGAGTGACTTATGGTCAATGAATCGGAGGTAGGTGTGTAAATTGCTAGACCAAAGCACGAGTCTAACTATTTCCATCATAACTCTTAAGATACTTGGAGTTTTTCATCTCCGTTTCTTCCGTTTTCAACTACACTTCGACATCTTCGAAATGGCATGAATTTGAATCCATTTCAAATTTAATTGAGTGAGTTTTAGTCAATCAATCGGAGGTAGGTCTGTAAACTGCTAGACCAAAGCGCGAGTGTAAATATTTCCACAATAACTCTCAAAATACTTGGAGTTTATCTTCTCTGTTTCTTCCGTTTTAAAGTACACTTCGACTCCTTCGAAATGGAACAAATTTCAATGAATTCCGAGTTGAATTGAGTGAGTTATGGTCATTCAATCGGAGGTATGTCTGCAAAGTGCTCGACCAAAGCGCGAATCTAACTATTTCAATCTTAACTCTCAAAATATAAGTAGTTTTTCATCTCATTTTCTTCCGTTTTAAACTACACTTCGACTCCTTCGAAATGGAACAAATTTCATTGAATTACGTGTTGAATTGAGTGAGTTATGGTCATTAAATCGGAGGTAAGTCTGTAAACTGCTAGGCGAAAACGCGAGTCTAACTATTTCTATCATAACTCTTAAAATACTTGGAGTTTTTCATCTCCGTTTCGTTCGTTTTCAACTACTCTTTGACCTCTTCCAAATGGCATGAATTCGAATAAATTCCGAGTCGAATTGAGTGACTTATGGTCAATGAATCGGAGGTAGGTCTGTAAACTGCTAGACCAAAGCGCGAATCTAACTATTTCCATCTTAACTCTCAAAATACTAGTTTTTCATCTCCGTTGCATCCGTTTTAAACTACACTTCGACTCCTTCGAAATGGAAAAATTTCATTGAATTACGTGTTGAATTGAGTGAGTTATGGTCATTAAATCGGAGGTAGGTCTGTAAACTGCTCGGCGAAAGCGCGAGTCTAACTATTTCTATAATAACTCTTAAAATACTTGGAGTTTTTCATCTCCGTTTCTTTCGTTTTCAACAACTCTTCGACATCTTTAATGGCATGCATTTGAATAAATTCCGAGTCGAATTGAGTGGGTCAATTAATCGGAGGTAGGTCCGTAAACTGCTAGACCAAAGCGCGAGCCTAAATATGTCCATCATAACTCTTAAGATACTTGGAGTTTTTCATCTCCGTTTCTTTCGTTTTCAACTACTCTTCGACATCTTCAAAATGGCATGAATTTGAATCAATTCCGAGCTAAATTGAGTAAGTTATGGTCAATCAATTGGAGGTTGGTCTGTAAACTGCTAGACCAAAGTGCGAGTCTAACTATTTCCACCATAACTCTCAAAATACTTGGCTTTTTTCATCTCCGTTTCTTCCGTTTTAAACTACACTTCGAGTCCCTCGAAATGGAACAAATTTCAATGAATTCCGAGTTGAATTGAGTGAGTTATGGTCATTCACTCGGAGGTAGATCTGTAAACTGCTAGGCGAAAGCGCGAGTCTAACTATTTCTATCATAACTCTTAAAATAATTAGAGTTTTTTATCTCCGTTTCTTCCGTTTTCAACTACACTTCGATATCTTCAGAATGGTATGAATTTGAATAAATTCCGAGTCGAATTGAGTGACTTATGGTCAATGAATCGGAGGTAGGTGTGTAAACTGCTAGACCAAAGCCCGAGTCTAACTATTTCCATCATAACTCTTAAGATACTTGGAGTTTTTCATCTCCGTTTCTTCCGTTTTCAACTACACTTCGACATCTTCGAAATGGCATGAATTTGAATCCATTTCAAATTTAATTGAGTGAGTTTTAGTCAATCAATCGGAGGTAGGTCTGTAAACTGCTAGACCAAAGCGCGAGTGTAAATATTTCCACAATAACTCTCAAAATACTTGGAGTTTATCTTCTCTGTTTCTTCCGTTTTAAAGTACACTTCGACTCCTTCGAAATGGAACAAATTTCAATGAATTCCGAGTTGAATTGAGTGAGTTATGGTCATTCAATCGGAGGTATGTCTGCAAAGTGCTCGACCAAAGCGCGAATCTAACTATTTCAATCTTAACTCTCAAAATATAAGTAGTTTTTCATCTCATTTTCTTCCGTTTTAAACTACACTTCGACTCCTTCGAAATGGAACAAATTTCATTGAATTACGTGTTGAATTGAGTGAGTTATGGTCATTAAATCGGAGGTAAGTCTGTAAACTGCTAGGCGAAAACGCGAGTCTAACTATTTCTATCATAACTCTTAAAATACTTGGAGTTTTTCATCTCCGTTTCGTTCGTTTTCAACTACTCTTTGACCTCTTCCAAATGGCATGAATTCGAATAAATTCCGAGTCGAATTGAGTGACTTATGGTCAATGAATCGGAGGTAGGTCTGTAAACTGCTAGACCAAAGCGCGAATCTAACTATTTCCATCTTAACTCTCAAAATACTAGTTTTTCATCTCCGTTGCATACGTTTTAAACTACACTTCGACTCCTTCGAAATGGAAAAATTTCATTGAATTACGTGTTGAATTGAGTGAGTTATGGTCATTAAATCGGAGGTAGGTCTGCAAACTGCTCGGCGAAAGCGCGAGTCTAACTATTTCTATAATAACTCTTAAAATACTTGGAGTTTTTCATCTCCGTTTCTTTCGTTTTCAACAACTCTTCGACATCTTTAATGGCATGCATTTGAATAAATTCCGAGTCGAATTGAGTGGGTCAATGAATCGGAGGTAGGTCCGTAAACTGCTAGACCAAAGCGCGAGCCTAAATATGTCCATCATAACTCTTAAGATACTTGGAGTTTTTCATCTCCGTGTCTTTCGTTTTCAACTACTCTTCGACATCTTCAAAATGGCATGAATTTGAATCAATTCCGAGCTAAATTGAGTAAGTTATGGTCAATCAATTGGAGGTTGGTCTGTAAACTGCTAGACCAAAGTGCGAGTCTAACTATTTCCACCATAACTCTCAAAATACTTGGCTTTTTTCATCTCCGTTTCTTCCGTTTTAAACTACACTTCGAGTCCCTCGAAATGGAACAAATTTCAATGAATTCCGAGTTGAATTGAGTGAGTTATGGTCATTCACTCGGAGGTAGATCTGTAAACTGCTAGACGAAAGCGCGAGTCTAACTATTTCTATCATAACTCTTAAAATAATTAGAGTTTTTTATCTCCGTTTCTTCCGTTTTCAACTACACTTCGATATCTTCAGAATGGTATGAATTTGAATAAATTCCGAGTCGAATTGAGTGACTTATGGTCAATGAATCGGAGGTAGGTGTGTAAACTGCTAGACCAAAGCACGAGTCTAACTATTTCCATCATAACTCTTAAGATACTTGGAGTTTTTCATCTCCGTTTCTTCCGTTTTCAACTACACTTCGACATCTTCGAAATGGCATGAATTTGAATCCATTTCAAATTTAATTGAGTGAGTTTTAGTCAATCAATCGGAGGTAGGTCTGTAAACTGCTAGACCAAAGCGCGAGTGTAATATTTCCACAATAACTCTCAAAATACTTGGAGTTTTTCCTCTCTATTTCTTCCGTTTTAAAGTACACTTCGACTCCTTCGAAATGTAACAAATTTCAATGAATTCCGAGTTGAATTGAGTGAGTTATGATCATTCAATCGGAGGTATGTCTGCAAAGTGCTCGACCAAAGCGCGAATCTAACTATTTCAATCTTAACTCTCAAAATATAAGTAGTTTTTCATCTCATTTTCTTCCGTTTTAAACTACACTTCGACTCCTTCGAAATGGAACAAATTTCATTGAATTACGTGTTGAATTGAGTGAGTTACGGTCATTAAATCGAAGGCAGGTCTGTAAACTGCTAGGCGAAAACGCGAGTCTATCTATTTCTATCATAACTCTTAAAATACTTGGAGTTTTTCATCTCCGTTTCTTTTGTTTTCAACTACTCTTCGACATCTTCCAAATGGCAGGAATTTGAATAAATTCCGAGTCGAATTGAGTGAGTTATGGTCAATGAATCGGAGGGAGGTCTGTAAACTGCTAGACCAAAGCGTGAATCTAACTATTTCCGTTTCTTTCGTTTTCAACTACTCTTCGACATCTTCCAAATGGCATGAATTTGAATAAATTCTGAGTCGAATTAAGTTACTTATGGTCGATGAATCGGAGGTAGGTCTGTAAACTGCTAGACCAAAGCGCGAGTCTAAATATGTCCATCATAACTCTTAAGATACTTGGAGTTTTTCATCTCTGTTTCTTTCATTTTCAACTAGACTTCGACATCTTCAAAATGTCATGAATTTGAATCAATTCCGAGTTAAATTGAGTAAGTTATGGTCAATCAATTGGAGGTTGGTCTGTAAACTGCTAGACCAAAGTGCGAGTCTAACTATTTCCACCATAACTCTTAAAATACTTGGCTTTTTTAATCTCCGTTTCTTCCGTTTTAAACTACACTTCGAGTCCTTCGAAATGGAACAAATTTCAATGAATTCCGAGTTGAATTGAGTGAGTTATGGTCATTCAATCGGAGGTATGTCTGCAATGTGCTCGACCAAAGCGCGAATCTACCTATTTCCATCTTAACTCTCAAAATATAAGTAGTTTTTCATCTCATTTTCTTCCATTTTAAACTACACTTCGACTCCTTCGAAATGGAACAAATTTCATTGAATTACGTGTTGAATTGAGTGAGTTATGGTCATTAAATCGGAGGTAGGTCTGTAAACTGCTATGCGAAAGCACGAGTCTAACTATTTCTATCATAACTCTTCAAATACTTGGAGTTTTTCATCTCCGTTTCTTTCTATTTCCGCTACTCGTCGACATCTTCCAAATGGCATGAATTTGAATAAATTTCGAGTCGAATTGAGTGACTTATGGTCAATGAATCGGACGTAGGTCTGTAAACTGCTAGACCAAAGCGCGTATCTAACTATTTCCATCTTAACTCTCAAAATACAAGTAGTTTTTCATCTTCGTTGCATCCGTTTTAAACTACACTTCGACTCCTTCGAAATGGAACAAATTTCATTGAATTACGTGTTGAATTGAGTGAGTTATGGTCATTAAATCGGAGGTAGGTCTGTAAACTGCTAGGCGAAAACACGAGTCTAACTATTTCTATCATAACTCTTAAAATACTTGGAGTTTTTCATATCAGTTTCTTTCGTTTTCAACTACTCTTCGACATCTTCCAAATGGCATGAATTTGAATAAATTCCGAGTCGAATTGAGTGACTTATGGTCAATGAATCGGAGGTAGGTCTGTAAACTGCTAGACCAAAGCGCGAATCTAACTATTTCCATCTTAACTCTCAAAATACAAGTAGTTTTTCATCTCCTTTGCTTCCGTTTTAAACTACACTTCGACTCCTTCGAAATGGAACAAATTTCATTGAATTACGTGTTGAATTGAGTGAGTTATGGTCATTAAATCGAAGGTAGGTCTGTAAACTGCTAGGCGAAAACGCGAGTCTAACTATTTCTATCATAACTCTTAAAATACTTGGAGTTTTTCATCTCCGTTTCTTTCGTTTTCAACTACTCTTCGACATCTTCCAAATGGCATGAAATTGAATAAATTCCGAGTCGAATTGAGTGAGTTAAGGTCAATGAATCGGAGGGAGGTCTGTAAACTGCTAGACCAAAGCGTGAATCTAACTATTTCCGTTTCTTTCGTTTTCAACTACTCTTCGACATCTTCCAAATGGCATGAATTTGAATAAATTCCGAGTCGAATTGAGTTACTTATGGTCGATGAATCGGAGGTAGGTCTGTAAACTGCTAGACCAAAGCGCGAGTCTAAATATGTCCATCATAACTCTTAAGATACTTGGAGTTTTTCATCTCTGTTTCTTTCATTTTCAACTACACTTCGACATCTTCAAAATGGCATGAATTTGACTCAATTCCGAGTTAAATTGAGTAAGTTATGGTCAATCAATTGGAGGTTGGTCTGTAAACTGCTAGACCAAAGTGCGAGTCTAACTATTTCCACCATAACTCTCAAAATACTTAGTTTTTTTCAT
The DNA here is from genome assembly GCF_043159265.1 of Tasmannia lanceolata. Taxonomy (NCBI): domain Eukaryota; kingdom Viridiplantae; phylum Streptophyta; class Magnoliopsida; order Canellales; family Winteraceae; genus Tasmannia; species Tasmannia lanceolata. The sequence goes on from NW_027518695.1 coordinate 41,832,181, forward strand.
CTCCGTTTCTTCCGTTTTAAACTACACTTCGAGTCCTTCGAAATGGAACAAATTTCAATGAATTCTGAGTTGAATTGAGTGAGTTATGGTCATTCACTCGGAGGTAGATCTGTAAACTGCTAGGCGAAAGCGCGAGTCTAACTATTTCTATCATAACTCTTAAAATAATTAGAGTTTTTCATCTCCGTTTCTTCCGTTTTCAACTACACTTCGATATCTTCAGAATGGTATGAATTTGAATAAATTCCGAGTCGAATTGAGTGACTTATGGTCAATGAATCGGAGGTAGGTGTGTAAACTGCTAGACCAAAGCACGAGTCTAACTATTTCCATCATAACTCTTAAGATACTTGGAGTTTTTCATCTCCGTTTCTTCCGTTTTCAACTACACTTCGACATCTTCGAAATGGCATGAATTTGAATCCATTTCAAATTTAATTGAGTGAGTTTTAGTCAATCAATCGGAGGTAAGTCTGTAAACTGCTAGACCAAAGCACGAGTCCAACTATTTCCACAATAACTCTCAAAATACTTGGAGTTTTTCTTCTCTGTTTCTTCCGTTTTAAACTACACTTCGACTCCTTCGAAATGGAACAAATTTCAATGAATTCCGAGTTGAATTTAGTGAGTTATTGTCATTCAATCAGAGGTATGTCTGCAAACTGCTAGACCAAACCGTGAATCTACCTATTTCCATCTTAACTCTCAAAATATAAGTAGTTTTTCATCTCCTTTTCTTCCGTTTTAAACTACACTTCGACTCCTTCGAAATGGAACAAATTTCATTGAATTACGTGTTGAATTGAGTGAGTTATGGTTATTAAATCGGAGGTAGGTCTGTAAACTGCTAGGCGAAAGCGCTAGTCTAACTATTTCTAACTTAACTCTTAAAATACTTGGAGTTTTTCATCTCCGTTTCTTTCGTTTTCAACTACTCTTCGACATGTTCCAAATGGCATGAATTTGAATAAATTCCGAGTCGAATTGAGTGACTTATGATCAATGAATCGGAGGTAGGTCTGTAAACTGCTAGACCAAAGCGCGAATCTAACTATTTCCATCTTAACTCTCAAAATACAAGTAGTTTTTCATCTCGTTTGCTTCCGTTTTAAACTACACTTCGACTCCTTCGAAATGGAACAAATTTCAATGAATTCTGAGTTGAATTGAGTGAGTTATTGTCATTCACTCGGAGGTAGATCTGTAAACTGCTAGGCGAAAGCGCGAGTCTAACTATTTCTATCATAACTCTTAAAATAATTAGAGTTTTTCATCTCCGTTTCTTCCGTTTTCAACTAGACTTCGATATCTTTAGAATGGTATGAATTTGAATAAATTCTGAGTCGAATTGAGTGACTTATGGTCAAGGAATCAGAGGTAGGTGTGTAAACCGCTAGACCAAAGCACGAGTCTAACTATTTCCATCATAACTCTTAAGATACTTGGAGTTTTTCATCTCCGTTTCTTCCGTTTTCAACTGCACTTCGACATCTTCGAAATAGCATGAATTTGAATCCATTTCAAATTTAATTGAGTGAGTTTTAGTTAATCAATAAGAGGTAGGTCTGTAAACTGCTAGACCAAAGCGCGAGTGTAACTATTTCCACAATACGTCTCAAATTACTTGGAGTTTTTCTTCTCTGTTTCTTCCGTTTTAAACTACACTTCGACTCCTTCGAAATGAAACAAATTTCAATGAATTCCGAGTTGAATTGAGTGAGTTATGGTCATTTAATCGGAGGTATGTCTGCAAACTGCTAGACCAAAGCGCGAATCTAACTATTTACATCTTAACTCTCAAAATAATAGTAGTTTTTCATCTCATTTTCTTCCGTTTTAAACTACAATTCGACTCCGTCGAAATGGAACAAATTTCATTGAATTACGTGTTGAATTGAGTGAGTTATGGTCATTAAATCGGAGGTAGGTCTATAAACTGCTAGGAGAAAGCGCGAGTCTAACTATTTCTATCATAACTCTTAAAATACTTGGAGTTTTTCATCTCCGTTTCTTTCGTTTTTAACTACTCTTCGACATCTTCAAAATGGCATGAATTTGAATCAATTCCGAGTTAAATTGAGTAAGTTATGGTCAATCAATTGGAGATTGGTCTGTAAACTGCTAGACCAAAGTGCGAGTCTAACTATTTCCACCATAACTCTCAAAATACTTAGCTTTTTTCATCTCCGTTTCTTCCGTTTTAAACTACACTTCGAGTCCTTCAAAATGGAACAAATTTCAATGAATTCCGAGTTGAATTGAGTGAGTTATGGCCATTCACTCGGAGGTAGATCTGTAAACTGCTAGGCGAAAGCGGGAGTTTAACTATTTCTATCATAACTCTTAAAATAATTAGAGTTTTTCATCTCCGTTTCTTCCGTTTTCAACTACACTTCGATATCTTAAGAATGGTATGAATTTGAATAAATTCCGAGTCGAATTGAGTGACTTATGGTCAATGAATCGGAGGTAGGTGTGTAAACTGCTAGACCAAAGCACGAGTCTAACTATTTTCATCATAACTCTTAAGATACTTGGAGTTTTTCATCTCCGTTTCTTCCGTTTTCAACTACACTACGACATCTTCGAAATGGCATGAATTTGAATCCATTTCAAATTTAATTGAGTGAGTTTTATTTAATCAATCGGAGGTAGGTCTGTAAACTGCTAGACCAAAGCGCGAGTCTAACTATTTCCACAATAACTCTCAAAATACTTGGAGTTTTTCTTCTCTGTTTCTTCCGTTTTAAACTACACTTCGACTCCTTCGAAATGGAACAAATTTCAATGAATTCCGAGTTGAATTGAGTGAGTTATGGTCATTCAATCGGAGGTATGTCTGCAAACTGCTAGACCAAAGCGCGAATCTAACTATTTCCATCTTAACTCTCAAAATATAAGTAGTTTTTCATCTCCTTTTCCTCCGTTTTAAACTACACTTCGACTCCTTCGAAATGGAACAAATTTCATTGAATTACGTGTTGAATTGAGTGAGTTATGGTCATTAAATCGGAGGTAGGTCTGTAAACTGCTAGGCGAAAACACAAGTCTAACTATTTCTATCATAACTCTTAAAATACTTGGAGTTTTTCATGTCAGTTTCTTTCGTTTTCAACTACTCTTCGACATCTTCCAAATGGCATGAATTTGAATAAATTCCGAGTCGAATTAAGTGACTTATGGTCAATGAATCGGAGGTAGGTCTGTAAACTGCTAGACCAAAGCGCGAATCTAACTATTTCCATCTTAACTCTCAAAATACAAGTAGTTTTTCATCTCCTTTGCTTCCGTTTTAAACTACACTTCGACTCCTTCGAAATGGAACAAATTTCATTGAATTACGTGTAGAATTGAGTGAGTTATGGTCATTAAATCGAAGGTAGGTCTGTAAACTGCTAGGCGAAAACGCGAGTCTAACTATTTCTATCATAACTCTTAAAATACTTGGAGTTTTTCATCTCCGTTTCTTTCGTTTTCAACTACTCTTCGACATCTTCCAAATGGCATGAATTTGAATAAATTCCGAGTCGAATTGAGTGAGTTAAGGTCCATGAATCGGAGGGAGGTCTGTAAACTGCTAGACCAAAGCGTGAATCTAACTATTTGCGTTTCTTTCGTTTTCAACTACTCTTCGACATCTTCCAAATGGCATGAATTTGAATAAATTCCGAGTCGAATTGAGTTACTTATGGTCGATGAATCGGAGGTAGGTCTGTAAACTGCTAGACCAAAGCGCGAGTCTAAATATGTCCATCATAACACTTAAGATACTTGGAGTTTTTCATCTCTGTTTCTTTAATTTTCAACTACACTTCGACATCTTCAAAATGGCATGAATTTGACTCAATTCCGAGTTAAATTGAGTAAGTTATGGTCAATCAATTGGAGGTTGGTCTGTAAACTGCTAGACCAAAGTGCGAGTCTAACTATTTCCACCATAACTCTTAAAATACTTGGCTTTTTTAATCTCCGTTTCTTCCGTTTTAAACTACACTTCGAGTCCTTCGAAATGGAACAAATTTCAATAAATTCTGAGTTGAATTGGGTGAGTTATGGTCATTCACTCGGAGGTAGATCTGTAAACTGCTAGGCGAAAGCGCGAGTCTAACTATTTCTATCATAACTCTTAAAATAATTAGAGTTTTTCATCTCCGTTTCTTCCGTTTTCAACTACACTTCGATATCTTCAGAATGGTATGAATTTGAATAAATTCCGAGTCGAATTGAGTGACTTATGGTCAATGAATCGGAGGTAGGTGTGTAAACTGCTAGACCAAAGCACGAGTCTAACTATTTCCATCATAACTCTTAAGATACTTGGAGTTTTTCATCTCCGTTTCTTCCGTTTTCAACTACACTTCGACATCTTCGAAATGGCATGAATTTGAATCCATTTCAAATTTAATTGAGTGAGTTTTAGTCAATCAATCGGAGGTAAGTCTGTAAACTGCTAGACCAAAGCACGAGTCCAACTATTTCCACAATAACTCTCAAAATACTTGGAGTTTTTCTTCTCTGTTTCTTCCGTTTTAAACTACACTTCGACTCCTTCGAAATGGAACAAATTTCAATGAATTCCGAGTTGAATTTAGTGAGTTATTGTCATTCAATCAGAGGTATGTCTGCAAACTGCTAGACCAAACCGTGAATCTACCTATTTCCATCTTACCTCTCAAAATATAAGTAGTTTTTCATCTCCTTTTCTTCCGTTTTAAACTACACTTCGACTCCTTCGAAATGGAACAAATTTCATTGAATTACGTGTTGAATTGAGTGAGTTATGGTTATTAAATCGGAGGTAGGTCTGTAAACTGCTAGGCGAAAGCGCTAGTCTAACTATTTCTAACTTAACTCTTAAAATACTTGGAGTTTTTCATCTCCGTTTCTTTCGTTTTCAACTACTCTTCGACATGTTCCAAATGGCATGAATTTGAATAAATTCCGAGTCGAATTGAGTGACTTATGATCAATGAATCGGAGGTAGGTCTGTAAACTGCTAGACCAAAGCGCGAATCTAACTATTTCCATCTTAACTCTCAAAATACAAGTAGTTTTTCATCTCGTTTGCTTCCGTTTTAAACTACACTTCGACTCCTTCGAAATGGAACAAATTTCAATGAATTCTGAGTTGAATTGAGTGAGTTATTGTCATTCACTCGGAGGTAGATCTGTAAACTGCTAGGCGAAAGCGCGAGTCTAACTATTTCTATCATAACTCTTAAAATAATTAGAGTTTTTCATCTCCGTTTCTTCCGTTTTCAACTAGACTTCGATATCTTTAGAATGGTATGAATTTGAATAAATTCTGAGTCGAATTGAGTGACTTATGGTCAAGGAATCAGAGGTAGGTGTGTAAACCGCTAGACCAAAGCACGAGTCTAACTATTTCCATCATAACTCTTAAGATACTTGGAGTTTTTCATCTCCGTTTCTTCCGTTTTCAACTGCACTTCGACATCTTCGAAATGGCATGAATTTGAATCCATTTCAAATTTAATTGAGTGAGTTTTAGTTAATCAATAAGAGGTAGGTCTGTAAACTGCTAGACCAAAGTGCGAGTGTAACTATTTCCACAATAAGTCTCAAATTACTTGGAGTTTTTCTTCTCTGTTTCTTCCGTTTTAAACTACACTTCGACTCCTTCGAAATGAAACAAATTTCAATGAATTCCGAGTTGAATTGAGTGAGTTATGGTCATTTAATCGGAGGTATGTCTGCAAACTGCTAGACCAAAGCGCGAATCTAACTATTTACATCTTAACTCTCAAAATAATAGTAGTTTTTCATCTCATTTTCTTCCGTTTTAAACTACAATTCGACTCCGTCGAAATGGAACAAATTTCATTGAATTACGTGTTGAATTGAGTGATTTATGGTCATTAAATCGGAGGTAGGTCTATAAACTGCTAGGAGAAAGCGCGAGTCTAACTATTTCTATCATAACTCTTAAAATACTTGGAGTTTTTCATCTCCGTTTCTTTCGTTTTTAACTACTCTTCGACATCTTCAAAATGGCATGAATTTGAATCAATTCCGAGTTAAATTGAGTAAGTTATGGTCAATCAATTGGAGATTGGTCTGTAAACTGCTAGACCAAAGTGCGAGTCTAACTATTTCCACCATAACTCTCAAAATACTTAGCTTTTTTCATCTCCGTTTCTTCCGTTTTAAACTACACTTCGAGTCCTTCAAAATGGAACAAATTTCAATGAATTCCGAGTTGAATTGAGTGAGTTATGGCCATTCACTCGGAGGTAGATCTGTAAACTGCTAGGCGAAAGCGGGAGTTTAACTATTTCTATCATAACTCTTAAAATAATTAGAGTTTTTCATCTCCGTTTCTTCCGTTTTCAACTACACTTCGATATCTTCAGAATGGTATGAATTTGAATAAATTCCGAGTCGAATTGAGTGACTTATGGTCAATGAATCGGAGGTAGGTGTGTAAACTGCTAGACCAAAGCACGAGTCTAACTATTTTCATCATAACTCTTAAGATACTTGGAGTTTTTCATCTCCGTTTCTTCCGTTTTCAACTACCCTACGACATCTTCGAAATGGCATGAATTTGAATCCATTTCAAATTTAATTGAGTGAGTTTTATTTAATCAATCGGAGGTAGGTCTGTAAACTGCTAGACCAAAGCGCGAGTCTAACTATTTCCACAATAACTCTCAAAATACTTGGAGTTTTTCTTCTCTGTTTCTTCCGTTTTAAACTACACTTCGACTCCTTCGAAATGGAACAAATTTCAATGAATTCCGAGTTGAATTGAGTGAGTTATGGTCATTCAATCGGAGGTATGTCGACAAACTGCTAGACCAAAGCGCGAATCTAACTATTTCCATCTTAACTCTCAAAATATAAGTAGTTTTTCATCTCCTTTTCCTCCGTTTTAAACTACACTTCGACTCCTTCGAAATGGAACAAATTTCATTGAATTACGTGTTGAATTGAGTGAGTTATGGTCATTAAATCGGAGGTAGGTCTGTAAACTGCTAGGCGAAAACACGAGTCTAACTATTTCTATCATAACTCTTAAAATACTTGGAGTTTTTCATGTCAGTTTCTTTCGTTTTCAACTACTCTTCGACATCTTCCAAATGGCATGAATTTGAATAAATTCCGAGTCGAATTAAGTGACTTATGGTCAATGAATCGGAGGTAGGTCTGTAAACTGCTAGACCAAAGCGCGAATCTAACTATTTCCATCTTAACTCTCAAAATACAAGTAGTTTTTCATCTCCTTTGCTTCCGTTTTAAACTACACTTCGACTCCTTCGAAATGGAACAAATTTCATTGAATTACGTGTAGAATTGAGTGAGTTATGGTCATTCACTCAGAGGTAGATCTGTAAACTGCTAGGCGAAAGCGGGAGTCTAACTATTTCTATCATAACTCTTAAAATAATTAGAGTTTTTCATCTCCGGTTCTTCCGTTTTCAACTACACTTCGATATCTTCAGAATGGTATGAATTTGAATAAATTCAGAGTCGAATTGAGTGACTTATGGTCAATGAATCGGAGGTAGGTGTGTAAACTGCTAGACCAAAGTACGAGTCTAACTATTTCCATCATAACTCTTAAGATACTTGGAGTTTTTCATCTCCGTTTCTTCCGTTTTCAACTACACTACGACATCTTCGAAATGGCATGAATTTGAATCCATTTCAAATTTAATTGAGTGAGTTTTAGTCAATCAATCGGAGGTAGGTCTGTAAACTGCTAGACCAAAGCGCGTGTCTAACTATTTCCATAATAACTCTCAAAATACTTGGAGTTTTTCTTCTCTGTTTCTTCCGTTTTAAACTACACTTCGACTCCTTCGAAATGGAACAAATTTCAATGAATTCCGAGTTGAATTGAGTGAGTTATGGTCATTAAATCGGAGGTAGGTCTGTAAACTGCTAGGCAAAAACACGAGTCTAACTATTTCTATCATAACTCTTAAAATACTTGGACTTTTTCATGTCAGTTTCTTTCGTTTTCAACTACTCTTCGACATCTTCCAAATGGCATGAATTTGAATAAATTCCGAGTCGAATTAAGTGACTTATGGTCAATGAATCGGAGGTAGGTCTGTAAACTGCTAGACCAAAGCGCGAATCTAACTATTTCCATCTTAACTCTCAAAATACAAGTAGTTTTTCATCTCCTTTGCTTCCGTTTTAAACTACACTTCGACTCCTTCGAAATGGAACAAATTTCATTGAATTACGTGTAGAATTGAGTGAGTTATGGTCATTAAATCGAAGGTAGGTCTGTAAACTGCTAGGCGAAAACGCGAGTCTAACTATTTCTATCATAACTCTTAAAATACTTGGAGTTTTTCATCTCCGTTTCTTTCGTTTTCAACTACTCTTCGACATCTTCCAAATGGCATGAATTTGAATAAATTCCGAGTCGAATTGAGTGAGTTAAGGTCCATGAATCGGAGGGAGGTCTGTAAACTGCTAGACCAAAGCGTGAATCTAACTATTTCCGTTTCTTTCGTTTTCAACTACTCTTCGACATCTTCCAAATGGCATGAATTTGAATAAATTCCGAGTCGAATTGAGTTACTTATGGTCGATGAATCGGAGGTAGGTCTGTAAACTGCTAGACCAAAGCGCGAGTCTAAATATGTCCATCATAACACTTAAGATACTTGGAGTTTTTCATCTCTGTTTCTTTAATTTTCAACTACACTTCGACATCTTCAAAATGGCATGAATTTGACTCAATTCCGAGTTAAATTGAGTAAGTTATGGTCAATCAATTGGAGGTTGGTCTGTAAACTGCTAGACCAAAGTGCGAGTCTAACTATTTCCACCATAACTCTTAAAATATTTGGCTTTTTTAATCTCCGTTTCTTCCGTTTTAAACTACACTTCGAGTCCTTCGAAATGGAACAAATTTCAATGAATTCTGAGTTGAATTGAGTGAGTTATGGTCATTCACTCGGAGGTAGATCTGTAAACTGCTAGGCGAAAGCGCGAGTCTAACTATTTCTATCATAACTCTTAAAATAATTAGAGTTTTTCATCTCCGTTTCTTCCGTTTTCAACTACACTTCGATATCTTCAGAATGGTATGAATTTGAATAAATTCCGAGTCGAATTGAGTGACTTATGGTCAATGAATCGGAGGTAGGTGTGTAAACTGCTAGACCAAAGCACGAGTCTAACTATTTCCATCATAACTCTTAAGATACTTGGAGTTTTTCATCTCCGTTTCTTCCGTTTTCAACTACACTTCGACATCTTCGAAATGGCATGAATTTGAATCCATTTCAAATTTAATTGAGTGAGTTTTAGTCAATCAATCGGAGGTAAGTCTGTAAACTGCTAGACCAAAGCACGAGTCCAACTATTTCCACAATAACTCTCAAAATACTTGGAGTTTTTCTTCTCTGTTTCTTCCGTTTTAAACTACACTTCGACTCCTTCGAAATGGAACAAATTTCAATGAATTCCGAGTTGAATTTAGTGAGTTATTGTCATTCAATCAGAGGTATGTCTGCAAACTGCTAGACCAAACCGTGAATCTACCTATTTCCATCTTAACTCTCAAAATATAAGTAGTTTTTCATCTCCTTTTCTTCCGTTTTAAACTACACTTCGACTCCTTCGAAATGGAACAAATTTCATTGAATTACGTGTTGAATTGAGTGAGTTATGGTTATTAAATCGGAGGTAGGTCTGTAAACTGCTAGGCGAAAGCGCTAGTCTAACTATTTCTAACTTAACTCTTAAAATACTTGGAGTTTTTCATCTCCGTTTCTTTCGTTTTCAACTACTCTTCAACATGTTCCAAATGGCATGAATTTGAATAAATTCCGAGTCGAATTGAGTGACTTATGATCAATGAATCGGAGGTAGGTCTGTAAACTGCTAGACCAAAGTGCGAATCTAACTATTTCCATCTTAACTCTCAAAATACAAGTAGTTTTTCATCTCGTTTGCTTCCGTTTTAAACTACACTTCGACTCCTTCGAAATGGAACAAATTTCAATGAATTCTGAGTTGAATTGAGTGAGTTATTGTCATTCACTCGGAGGTAGATCTGTAAACTGCTAGGCGAAAGCGCGAGTCTAACTATTTCTATAATAACTCTTAAAATAATTAGAGTTTTTCATCTCCGTTTCTTCCGTTTTCAACTAGACTTCGATATCTTTAGAATGGTATGAATTTGAATAAATTCTGAGTCGAATTGAGTGACTTATGGTCAAGGAATCAGAGGTAGGTGTGTAAACCGCTAGACCAAAGCACGAGTCTAACTATTTCCATCATAACTCTTAAGATACTTGGAGTTTTTCATCTCCGTTTCTTCCGTTTTCAACTGCACTTCGACATCTTCGAAATGGCATGAATTTGAATCCATTTCAAATTTAATTGAGTGAGTTTTAGTTAATCAATAAGAGGTAGGTCTGTAAACTGCTAGACCAAAGTGCGAGTGTAACTATTTCCACAATAAGTCTCAAATTACTTGGAGTTTTTCTTCTCTGTTTCTTCCGTTTTAAACTACACTTCGACTCCTTCGAAATGAAACAAATTTCAATGAATTCCGAGTTGAATTGAGTGAGTTATGGTCATTTAATCGGAGGTATGTCTGCAAACTGCTAGACCAAAGCGCGAATCTAACTATTTACATCTTAACTCTCAAAATAATAGTAGTTTTTCATCTCATTTTCTTCCGTTTTAAACTACAATTCGACTCCGTCGAAATGGAACAAATTTCATTGAATTACGTGTTGAATTGAGTGATTTATGGTCATTAAATCGGAGGTAGGTCTATAAACTGCTAGGAGAAAGCGCGAGTCTAACTATTTCTATCATAACTCTTAAAATACTTGGAGTTTTTCATCTCCGTTTCTTTCGTTTTTAACTACTCTTCGACATCTTCAAAATGGCATGAATTTGAATCAATTCCGAGTTAAATTGAGTAAGTTATGGTCAATCAATTGGAGATTGGTCTGTAAACTGCTAGACCAAAGTGCGAGTCTAACTATTTCCACCATAACTCTCAAAATACTTAGCTTTTTTCATCTCCGTTTCTTCCGTTTTAAACTACACTTCGAGTCCTTCAAAATGGAACAAATTTCAATGAATTCCGAGTTGAATTGAGTGAGTTATGGCCATTCACTCGGAGGTAGATCTGTAAACTGCTAGGTGAAAGCGGGAGTTTAACTATTTCTATCATAACTCTTAAAATAATTAGAGTTTTTCATCTCCGTTTCTTCCGTTTTCAACTACACTTCGATATCTTCAGAATGGTATGAATTTGAATAAATTCCGAGTCGAATTGAGTGACTTATGGTCAATGAATCGGAGGTAGGTGTGTAAACTGCTAGACCAAAGCACGAGTCTAACTATTTTCATCATAACTCTTAAGATACTTGGAGTTTTTCATCTCCGTTTCTTCCGTTTTCAACTACACTACGACATCTTCGAAATGGCATGAATTTGAATCCATTTCAAATTTAATTGAGTGAGTTTTATTTAATCAATCGGAGGTAGGTCTGTAAACTGCTAGACCAAAGCGCGAGTCTAACTATTTCCACAATAACTCTCAAAATACTTGGAGTTTTTCTTCTCTATTTCTTCCGTTTTAAACTACACTTCGACTCCTTCGAAATGGAACAAATTTCAATGAATTCCGAGTTGAATTGAGTCAGTTATGGTCATTCAATCGGAGGTATGTCTGCAAACTGCTAGACCAAAGCGCGAATCTAACTATTTCCATCTTAACTCTCAAAATATAAGTAGTTTTTCATCTCCTTTTCCTCCGTTTTAAACTACACTTCGACTCCTTCGAAATGGAACAAATTTCATTGAATTACGTGTTGAATTGAGTGAGTTATGGTCATTAAATCGGAGGTAGGTCTGTAAACTGCTAGGCGAAAACACGAGTCTAACTATTTCTATCATAACTCTTAAAATACTTGGAGTTTTTCATGTCAGTTTCTTTCGTTTTCAACTACTCTTCGACATCTTCCAAATGGCATGAATTTGAATAAATTCCGAGTCGAATTAAGTGACTTATGGTCAATGAATCGGAGGTAGGTCTGTAAACTGCTAGACCAAAGCGCGAATCTAACTATTTCCATCTTAACTCTCAAAATACAAGTAGTTTTTCATCTCCTTTGCTTCCGTTTTAAACTACACTTCGACTCCTTCGAAATGGAACAAATTTCATTGAATTACGTGTAGAATTGAGTGAGTTATGGTCATTCACTCAGAGGTAGATCTGTAAACTGCTAGGCGAAAGCGGGAGTCTAACTATTTCTATCATAACTCTTAAAATAATTAGAGTTTTTCATCTCCGGTTCTTCCGTTTTCAACTACACTTCGATATCTTCAGAATGGTATGAATTTGAATAAATTCAGAGTCGAATTGAGTGACTTATGGTCAATGAATCGGAGGTAGGTGTGTAAACTGCTAGACCAAAGTACGAGTCTAACTATTTCCATCATAACTCTTAAGATACTTGGAGTTTTTCATCTCCGTTTCTTCCGTTTTCAACTACACTACGACATCTTCGAAATGGCATGAATTTGAATCCATTTCAAATTTAATTGAGTGAGTTTTAGTCAATCAATCGGAGGTAGGTCTGTAAACTGCTAGACCAAAGCGCGAGTCTAACTATTTCCATAATAACTCTCAAAATACTTGGAGTTTTTCTTCTCTGTTTCTTCCGTTTTAAACTACACTTCGACTCCTTCGAAATGGAACAAATTTCAATGAATTCCGAGTTGAATTGAGTGAGTTATGGTCATTAAATCGGAGGTAGGTCTGTAAACTGCTAGGCGAAAACACGAGTCTAACTATTTCTATCATAACTCTTAAAATACTTGGAGTTTTTCATGTCAGTTTCTTTCGTTTTCAACTACTCTTCGACATCTTCCAAATGGCATGAATTTGAATAAATTCCGAGTCGAATTAAGTGACTTATGGTCAATGAATCGGAGGTAGGTCTGTAAACTGCTAGACCAAAGCGCGAATCTAACTATTTCCATCTTAACTCTCAAAATACAAGTAGTTTTTCATCTCCTTTGCTTCCGTTTTAAACTACACTTCGACTCCTTCGAAATGGAACAAATTTCATTGAATTACGTGTAGAATTGAGTGAGTTATGGTCATTAAATCGAAGGTAGGTCTGTAAACTGCTAGGCGAAAACGCGAGTCTAACTATTTCTATCATAACTCTTAAAATACTTGGAGTTTTTCATCTCCGTTTCTTTCGTTTTCAACTACTCTTCGACATCTTCCAAATGGCATGAATTTGAATAAATTCCGAGTCGAATTAAGTGACTTATGGTCAATGAATCGGAGGTAGGTCTGTAAACTGCTAGACCAAAGCGCGAATCTAACTATTTCCATCTTAACTCTCAAAATACAAGTAGTTTTTCATCTCCTTTGCTTCCGTTTTAAACTACACTTCGACTCCTTCGAAATGGAACAAATTTCATTGAATTACGTGTAGAATTGAGTGAGTTATGGTCATTCACTCAGAGGTAGATCTGTAAACTGCTAGGCGAAAGCGGGAGTCTAACTATTTCTATCATAACTCTTAAAATAATTAGAGTTTTTCATCTCCGGTTCTTCCGTTTTCAACTACACTTCGATATCTTCAGAATGGTATGAATTTGAATAAATTCAGAGTCGAATTGAGTGACTTATGGTCAATGAATCGGTGGTAGGTGTGTAAACTGCTAGACCAAAGTACGAGTCTAACTATTTCCATCATAACTCTTAAGATACTTGGAGTTTTTCATCTCCGTTTCTTCCGTTTTCAACTACACTACGACATCTTCGAAATGGCATGAATTTGAATCCATTTCAAATTTAATTGAGTGAGTTTTAGTCAATCAATCGGAGGTAGGTCTGTAAACTGCTAGACCAAAGCGCGAGTCTAACTATTTCCATAATAACTCTCAAAATACTTGGAGTTTTTCTTCTCTGTTTCTTCCGTTTTAAACTACGCTTCGACTCCTTCGAAATGGAACAAATTTCAATGAATTCCGAGTTGAATTGAGTGACTTATGGTCATTAAATCGGAGGTAGGTCTGTAAACTGCTAGGCGAAAACACGACTCTAACTATTTCTATCATAACTCTTAAAATACTTGGAGTTTTTCATGTCAGTTTCTTTCGTTTTCAACTACTCTTCGACATCTTCCAAATGGCATGAATTTGAATAAATTCCGAGTCGAATTGAGTGAGTTAAGGTCCATGAATCGGAGGGAGGTCTGTAAACTGCTAGACCAAACCGTGAATCTAACTATTTCCGTTTCTTTCGTTTTCAACTACTCTTCGACATCTTCCAAATGGCATGAATTTGAATAAATTCCGAGTCGAATTGAGTTACTTATGGTCGATGAATCGGAGGTAGGTCTGTAAACTGCTAGACCAAAGCGCGAGTCTAAATATGTCCATCATAACTCTTAAGATACTTGGAGTTTTTCATCTCTGTTTCTTTAATTTTCAACTACACTTCGACATCTTCAAAATGGCATGAATTTGACTCAATTCCGAGTTAAATTGAGTAAGTTATGGTCAATCAATTGGAGGTTGGTCTGTAAACTGCTAGACCAAAGTGCGAGTCTAACTATTTCCACCATAACTCTTAAAATACTTGGCTTTTTTAATCTCCGTTTCTTCCGTTTTAAACTACACTTCGAGTCCTTCGAAATGGAACAAATTTCAATGAATTCCGAGTTCAATTGATTGAGTTATGGTCATTCACTCGGAGGTAGATCTGTAAACTGCTAGGCGAAAGCGCGAGTCTAACTATTTCTATCATAACTCTTAAAATAATTAGAGTTTTTCATCTCCGTTTCTTCCGTTTTCAACTACACTTCGATATCTTCAGAATGGTATGAATTTGAATAAATTCCGAGTCGAATTGAGTGACTTATGGTCAATGAATCGGAGGTAGGTGTGTAAACTGCTAGACCAAAGCACGAGTCTAACTATTTCCATCATAACTCTTAAGATACTTGGAGTTTTTCATCTCCTTTTCTTCCGTTTTCAACTACACTTCGACATCTTCGAAATGGCATGAATTTGAATCCATTTCAAATTTAATTGAGTGAGTTTTAGTCAATCAATCGGAGGTAGGTCTGTAAACTGCTAGACCAAAGCACGAGTCCAACTATTTCCACAATAACTCTCAAAATACTTGGAGTTTTTCTTCTCTGTTTCTTTCGTTTTAAACTATACTTCGACTCCTTCGAAATGGAACAAATTTCAATGAATTCCGAGTTGAATTTAGTGAGTTATTGTCAATAAATCAGAGGTATGTGTGCAAACTGCTAGACCAAACCGTGAATCTACCTATTTCCATCTTAACTCTCAAAATATAAGTAGTTTTTCATCTCATTTTCTTCCGTTTTAAACAACACTTCGACTCCTTCGAAATGGAACAAATTTCATTGAATTACGTGTTGAATTGAGTGAGTTATGGTTATTAAATCGGAGGTAGGTCTGTAAACTGCTAGGCGAAAGCGCTAGTCTAACTATTTGTAACTTAACTCTTCAAATACTTGGAGTTTTTCAGCTCCGTTTCTTTCGTTTTCAACTACTCTTCGACATGTTCCAAATGGCATGAATTTGAATAAATTCCGAGTCGAATTGAGTGACTTATGATCAATGAATCGGAGGTAGGTCTGTAAACTGCTAGACCAAAGCGCGAATCTAACTATTTCCATCTTAACTCTCAAAATACAAGTAGTTTTTCATCTCGTTTGCTTCCGTTTTAAACTACACTTCGACTCCTTCGAAATGGAACAAATTTCAATGAATTCCGAGTTGAATTGAGTGAGTTATTGTCATTCACTCGGAGGTAGATCTGTAAACTGCTAGGCGAAAGCGCGAGTCTAACTATTTCTATCATAACTCTTAAAATAATTAGAGTTTTTCATCCTCGTTTCTTCCGTTTTCAACTAGACTTCGATATCTTTAGAATGATATGAATTTGAATAAATTCTGAGTCGAATTGAGTGACTTATGGTCAATGAATCGGAGGTAGGTGTGTAAACCGCTAGACCAAAGCACGAGTCTAACTATTTCCATCATAACTCTTAAGATACTTGGAGTTTTTCATCTCCGTTTCTTCCGTTTTAAACTACACTTCGACTCCTTCAAAATGAAACAAATTTCAATGAATTCCGAGTTGAATTGAGTGAGTTATGGTCATTTAATCGGAGGTATGTCTGCAAACTGCTAGACCAAAGCGCGAATCAAACTATTTACATCTTAACTCTCAAAATAATAGTAGTTTTTCATCTCCTTTTCTTCCGTTTTAAACTACAATTCGACTCCGTCGAAATGGAACAAATTTCATTGAATTACTTGTTGAATTGAGTGAGTTATGGTCATTAAATCGGAGGTAGGTCTATAAACTGCTAGGAGAAAGCGCGAGTCTAACTATTTCTATCATAACTCTTAAAATACTTGGAGTTTTTCATCTCCGTTTCTTTCGTTTTCAACTACTCTTCGACATCTTCAAAATGGCATGAATTTGAATCAATTTCGAGTTAAATTGAGTAAGTTATGGTCAATCAATTGGAGATTGGTCTGTAAACTGCTAGACCAAAGTGCGAGTCTAACTATTTCCACCATAACTCTCAAAATACTTAGCTTTTTTCATCTCCGTTTCTTCCGTTTTAAACTACACTTCGAGTCCTTCAAAATTGAACAAATTTCAATGAATTCCGAGTTGAATTGGGTGAGTTATGGTCATTCAATCGGAGGTATGTCTGCAAACTGCTAGACCAAAGCGCGAATCTAACAATTTCCATCTTAACTCTCAAAATATAAGTAGTTTTTCATCTCCTTTTCCTCCGTTTTAAACTACACTTCGACTTCTTCGAAATGGAACAAATTTCATTGAATTACGTGTTGAATTGAGTGAGTTATGGTCATTAAATCGGAGGTTGGTCTGTAAACTGCTAGGCGAAAACACGAGTCTAACTATTTCTATCATAACTCTTAAAATACTTGGAGTTTTTCATGTCAGTTTCTTTCGTTTTCAACTACTCTTCGACATCTTCCAAATGGCATGAATTTGAATAAATTCCGAGTCGAATTAAGTGACTTATGGTCAATGAATCGGAGGTAGGTCTGTAAACTGCTAAAAAAAAGCGCGAATCTAACTATTTCCATCTTAACTCTCAAAATACAAGTAGTTTTTCATCTCCTTTGCTTCCGTTTTAAACTACACTTCGACTCCTTCGAAATGGAACAAATTTCATTGAATTACGTGTAGAATTGAGTGAGTTATGGTCATTCACTCAGAGGTAGATCTGTAAACTGCTAGGCGAAAGCGGGAGTCTAACTATTTCTATCATAACTCTTAAAATAATTAGAGTTTTTCATCTCCGGTTCTTCCGTTTTCAACTACACTTCGATATCTTCAGAATGGTATGAATTTGAATAAATTCAGAGTCGAATTGAGTGACTTATGGTCAATGAATCGGAGGTAGGTGTGTAAACTGCTAGACCAAAGTACGAGTCTAACTATTTCCATCATAACTCGTAAGATACTTGGAGTTTTTCATCTCCGTTTCTTCCGTTTTCAACTACACTACGACATCTTCGAAATGGCATGAATTTGAATCCATTTCAAATTTAATTGAGTGAGTTTTAGTCAATCAATCGGAGGTAGGTCTGTAAACTGCTAGACCAAAGCGCGACTCTAACTATTTCCATAATAACTCTCAAAATACTTGGAGTTTTTCTTCTCTGTTTCTTCCGTTTTAAACTACACTTCGACTCCTTCGAAATGGAACAAATTTCAATGAATTCCGAGTTGAATTGAGTGAGTTATGGTCATTCAATCGGAGGTATGTCTGCAAACTGCTAGACCAAAGCGCGAATCTAACTATTTCCATCTTAACTCTCAAAATATAAGTAGTTTTTCATCTCCTTTTCCTCCATTTTAAACTACACTTCGACTCCTTCGAAATGGAACAAATTTCATTGAATTACGTGTTGAATTTAGTGAGTTATGGTCATTAAATCGGAGGTAGGTCTGTAAACTGCTAGGCGAAAGCGCGAGTCTAACAATTTCTATCATAACTCTTAAAATACTTGGAGTTTTTCATCTCCGTTTCTTTCGTTTTCAACTACTCTTCGACATGTTCCAAATGGCATGAATTTGAAAAAATTCCGAGTCGAATTGAGTGACTTATGGTCAATGAATCGGAGGTAGGTGTGTAAACTGCTAGACCATAACACCAATCCTTCCGTTTCCATCATAACTCTTAAGATACTTGGAGTTTTTCATCTCCGTTTCTTCCGTTTTCAACTACACTTCGACATCTTCGAAATGGCATGAATTTGAATTCATTTCAAATTTAATTGAGTGAGTTTTAGTCAATCAATCGGAGGTAGGTCTGTAAACTGCTAGACCAAAGCGCGAGTCTAACTATTTCCACAGTAACTCTCAAAATACTTGGAGTTTTTCTTCTCTGTCTCTTCCGTTTTAAACTACACTTCGACTCCTTCGAAATGGAATAAATTTCATTAAATTACGTGTTGAATTGAGTGAGTTATGGTCATTAAATCGGAGGTAGGTCTGTAAACTGCTAGGCGAAAGCGCGAGTCTAACTATTTCTATCATAACTGTTAAAATACTTGGAGTTTTTCATCTCCGTTTCTTTCGTTTTCAACTATTCTTCGACATCTTCCAAATGGCATGAATTTGAATAAATTCCGAGTCGAATTGAGTGACTTATGGTCAATGAATCGGAGGTAGGTGTGTAAATTGCTAGACCAAAGCACGAGTCTAACTATTTCCATCATAACTCTTAAGATACTTGGAGGTTTTCATCTCCGTTTCTTCCGTCTTCAACTACACTTCGACATCTTCGAAATGGCATGAATTTGAATTCATTTAAAATTTAATTGAGTGAGTTTTAGTCAATCAATCGGAGGTAGGTCTGTAAACTGCAAGACCAAAGCGCGAGTCTAACTATTTCCACAATAACTCTCAAAATACTTGGAGTTTTTCTTCTCTGTTTCTTCCGTTTTAAACTACACTTCGACTCCTTCGAAATGAAACAAATTTCAATGAATTCCGAGTTGAATTGAGTGAGTTATGGTCATTTAATCGGAGGTATGTCTGCAAACTGCTAGACCAAAGCACGAATCTAACTATTTACATCTTAACTCTCAAAATAATAGTAGTTTTTTATCTCCTTTTCTTCCGTTTTAAACTACAATTCGACTCCTTCGAAATGGAACAAATTTCATTGAATTACGTGTTGAATTGAGTGAGTTATGGTCATTAAATCGGAGGTATGTCTATAAACTGCTAGGAGAAAGTGCGAGTCTAACTATTTCTATCATAACTCTTAAAATACTTGGAGTTTTTCATCTCCGTTTCTTTCGTTTTCAACTACTCTTCGACATCTTCAAAATGGCATGAATTTGAATCAAGTCCAAGTTAAATTGAGTAAATTATGGTCAATCAATTGGAGGTTGGTCTGTAAACTGCTAGACCAAAGTGCGAGTCTAACTATTTCCACCATAACTCTCAAAATAATTGGCTTTTTTCATCTGCGTTTCTTCCGTTTTAAACTACAGTTCGTGTCCTTCGAAATGGAACAAATTTTAATGAATTCCGAGTTGAATTGAGTGAGTTATGGTCATTCACTCGGAGGTAGATCTGTAAACTGCTAGGCGAAAGCGCGAGTCTAACCATTTCTATCATAACTCTTAAAATACTTGGAATTTTTCATCTCCGTTTCTTTCGTTTTCAACTACTCTTCGACATCTTCAAAATGGCATGAATTTGAATCAATTCCGAGTTAAATTGAGTAAGTTATGGTCAATCAATTGGAGATTGGTCTGTAAACTGCTACACCAAAGTGCGAGTCTAACTATTTCCACCATAACTCTCAAAATACTTAGCTTTTTTCATCTCCGTTTCTTCCGTTTTAAACTACACTTCGAGTCCTTCGAAATGGAACAAATTTCAATGAATTCCGAGTTGAATTGAGTGAGTTATGGTCATTCACTCGGAGGTAGATCTGTAAACTGCTAGGCGAAAGCGGGAGTTTAACTATTTCTATCATAACTCTTAAAATAATTGGAGTTTTTCATCTCCGTTTCTTTCGTTTTCAACTACACTTCGATATCTTCAGATTGGTATGAATTTGAATAAATTCCGAGTCGAATTGAGTGACTTATGGTCAATGAATCGGAGGTAGGTGTGTATACTGCTAGACCAAAGCACGAGTCTAACTATTTCCATCATAACTCTTAAGATACTTGGAGTTTTTCATCTCCGTTTCTTCCGTTTTCAACTACACTTCGACATCTTCGAAATGGCATGAATTTGAATCCATTTCAAATTTAATTGAGTGAGTTTTAGTCAATCAATCGGAGGTAGGTCTGTAAACTGCTAGACCAAAGCGCGAGTGTAACTATTTCCAGAATAACTCTCAAAATACTTGGAGTTTTTCTTTTCTGTTTCTTCTGTTTTAAACTACACTTCGATTCCTTCGAAATGGAACAAATTTCAATGAATTCCGAGTTGAATTGAGTGAGTTATGGTCATTCAATCGGAGGTATGTCTGCAATGTGCTCGACCAAAGCGCGAATCTAACTATTTCCATCTTAACTCTCAAAATATAAGTAGTTTTTCATCTCATTTTCTTCCGTTTTAAACTACACTTCGACTCCTTCGAAATGGAACAAATTTCATTGAATTACGTGTTGAATTGAGTGAGTTATGGTCATTAAATCGGAGGTAGGTGTGTAAACTGCTAGGCGAAAGCGCGAGTCTAACTATTTCTATCATAACTGTTAAAATACTTGGAGTTTTTCATCTCCGTTTCTTTCATTTTCAACTACTCGTCGACATCTTTCAAATGGCATGAATTTGAATAAATTTCGAGTCGAATTGAGTGACTTATGGTCAATGAATCGGAGGTAGGTCTGTAAACTGCTAGACCAAAGCGCGAATCTAACTATTTCCATCTTAACTCTCAAAATACAAGTAGTTTTTCATCTCCGTTGCTTCCGTTTTCAACTACACTTCGAATCCTTCGAAATGGAACAAATTTCATTGAATTACGTGTTGAATTTAGTGAGTTATGGTCATTAAATCGGAGGTAGGTCTGTAAACTGCTAGGCGAAAGCGCGAGTCTAACTATTTCTATCATAACTCTTAAAATACTTGGAGTTTTTTATCTCCGTTTCTTTCGTTTTCAACTACTCTTCGCCATCTTCCAAATGGCATGAATTTGAATAAATTCCGAGTCGAATTGAGTGAGTTATGGTCAATGAATCGGAGAGAGGTCTGTAAACTGCTAGACCAAAGCGTGAATCTAACTATTTCCATCTTAACTCTCAAAATACAAGTAGTTTTTCATCTCCTTTGCTTCCATTTTAAACTACACTTCGACTCCTTCGAAATGGAACAAATTTTATTGAATTACGTGTTGAATTAAGTGAGTTATGGTCATTAAATCAGAGGTAGGTCTGTAAACTGCTAGGCGAAAGCGCGAGTTTAACTATTTCTATCATAACTCTTAAAATACTTGGAGTTTTTCATCTCCGTTTCTTTCGTTTTCAACAACTCTTCGACATCTTTAATGGCATGCATTTGAATAAATTCCGAGTCGAATTGAGTGACTTATGATCAATGAATTGAGTGGGTCAATGAATCGGAGGTAGGTCCGTAAACTGCTAGACCAAAGCGCGAGCCTAAATATGTCCATCATAACTCTAAAGATACTTGGAGTTTTTCATCTCTGTTTCTTTCGTTTTCAACTACATTTCGACATCTTCAAAATGGCATGAATTTGAATCAATTCCGAGTTAAATTGAGTAAGTTATGGTCAATCAATTGGAGGTTGGTCTGTAAACTGCTAGACCAAAGTGCGAGTCTAACTATTTCCACCATAACTCTCAAAATACTTGGCTTTTTTCATCTCCGTTTCTTGCGTTTTAAACTACACTTCGAGTCCTTCGAAATGGAACAAATTTCAATGAATTCCGAGTTGAATTGAGTGAGTTATGGTCATTCACTCGGAGGTAGATCTGTAAACTGCTAGGCGAAAGCGCGAGCCTAACTATTTCTATCATAACTCTTAAAATAATTAGAGTTTTTCATCTCCGTTTCTTCCGTTTTCAACTACACTTCGATATCTTCAGAATGGTATGAATTTGAATAAATTCCGAGTCGAATTGAGTGACTTATGGTCAATGAATCGGAGGTAGGTCTGTAAACTGCTAGACCAAAGCGCGAGTCTAACTATTTCCATCATAACTCTTAAGATACTTGGAGTTTTTCATCTTCGTTTCTTCCCTTTTCAACTACACTTCGACATCTTCGAAATGCAATGAATTTGAATCCATTTCAAATTTAATTCAGTGAGTTTTAGTCAATCAATCGGAGGTAGGTCTGTAAACTGCTAGACCAAAGCGTGAGTCTTACTATTTCCACAATAACTCTCAAAATACTTGGAGTTTTTCTTCTCTGTTTGTTCCGTTTTAAACTACACTTCGACTCCTTCGAAATGAAACAAATTTCAATGAACTCCGAGTTGAATTGAGTGAGTTATGGTCATTCAATCGGAGGTATGTCTGCAAACTGCTAGACCAAAGCGCGAATCTAACTATTTCCATCTTAACTCTCAAAATACAAGTAGTTTTTCATCTCCTTTTCTTCCGTTTTAAACTACACTTCGACCCCTTCGAAATGGAACAAATTTCATTGAATTACGTGAAATAGTCAAGAGGGGGGGTGAATTGAATTTAACTCAATATTAGGCCTTTTGAAAATTACCTATGAACCCTAATTAGAATTTTTCTTCACTTAATTAAATATTTGGTTAGTGCAAATATAATTGAAAAACAAAATGAAATGCCAAACCAAACAATGATGAAAATGCAAGAGTGAGAAATGACACACCGATATATAGTGGTTCGGCCAACGGCCTACTCCACTCTACTCAAGGTTGCACTTGAGGGATTCCACTATTGGAGACCTCCACGATGCCCGGCTCCGAGGCGGTTACAATTCCAAGGGATATTAAACAAGGATGCCCTTACACCTTTACAAAGTCTCTCCTTCTCCGCCGAGTTCTAAGCGGTTGCTCTCTAGGGAATAAAAAACGGAATGCCCTAGCCACCTATACAAGATATGAAAGATTGATAGCTTGGCTTCTTCTTGAAAGCTTGATGCCCTTTGTAGTTCCTTGATTGCTTTTCAACAAAGATTTGCAAGTGATAGCTCTAAAATATCCAAACTCAATAGGTTCACAAGTGAAAGGCAAGTTTGGGAAAAACCAAAAATCTTAAGCTTAAAAGGGTTGCAAGTTAGCTTGAGTGTTTAAGAGGGTTTTTCAAAAATCAAGAGAGAGGAAATAATCCTCTAGATGTTGTATAAATAGTCTCTCCTCAAAATATGACCGTTTGGGGGTGTAGATAACAAAAATCAACTTTTAAATCATAACCCAACGGCTCTTTTTTGAGCTGTCGCAAGGTTCTCGGAGTTCCGAGAAATATTCTCGGAGTTCCGAGACAACGGCCAGAAGAAATAAAATTTCTACTGGACCATTTCTCGGAGTTCCGAGAAAGTGTCCAGACGCTACTGGACCTTTTCTCGGAGTTCCGAGGGAACTCTCGGAGTTCCGAGCTCCAGTCTCGGAGCTCCGAGAAAAATCTCGGAGTTCCGAGAAGCCTAAAAAATCTGATATTTTGATGTGTGATTTTTGGCTTTTGGAACTTGACTCCTATGATAATTTTGGAATGTTTATGAGGGTCCCAACATGTTGGTCCACCACATAAGCATTCACTAAACCGTTGAAGTTCTTTAAGTGTTATTTGAAAAATAATTTTGAAAACACTTTGAAAATACTTTGCCTTGACTTGAAACTCTAAAGAGAAAGGATGTACAATGATACCTATGCAATCTTCGATCCCTCTTTAGCTTTGGTCTTCAAATGATCTTCCATCTTTGGATGCTTGCTTGAGTGATGATGTGAGCTTCACTTAGCTCCTTTGGCTCTTGTTTGGAACATCTTCAAGCATGACCAAGTTGAGTGTTGGTTTCTTCAACGATCAATCCTATCTTAAACACAACACTTCAAAGCAAATTGATGAGTATTCAAAAACACAATCAATTATGTTTAGAATAATCAAAACAAGATTGGAGAGTAAACCCTTGGGCTTACATTACGTGTTGAATTGAGTGAGCTATGGTCATTAAATTGGAGGTAGGTCTGTAAACTGCTAGGTGAAAGCGCGAGTCTAACTATTTCTATCATAACTCTTAAAATACTTGGAGTTTTTCATCTCCGTTTCTTTCGTTTTCAACTACTCTTCGACATCTTTAAAATTGCATGAATTTGAATCAATTCCGAGTTAAATTGAGTAACTTAGGGTCAATCAATTGGAGGTTGGTCTGTAAACTACTAGACCAAAGTACGAGTCTAACTATTTCCACCATAACACTCAAAATACTTGGCTTTTTTCATCTCCGTTTCTTCCGTTTTAAACTACACTTCGAGTCCTTCGAAATGGAACAAATTTTAATGAATTACGAGTTGAATTGAGTGAGTTATGGTCATTCACTCGGAGGTAGATCTGTAAACTGCTAGGCGAAAGCGCGAGTCTAACTATTTCTATCATAACTCTTAAAATACTTGGAGTTTTTCATCTCCGTTTCTTTCGTTTTCAACTACTCTTCGACATCTTCCAAATGGCATGAATTTGAATAAATTCCGAGTCGAATTTAGTGACTTATGGTCAATGAATCGGAGGTAGGTCTGTAAACTGCTAGACCAAAGCGCGAATCTAACTATTTCCATCTTAACTCTCAAAATACAAGTAGTTTTTCATCTCCGTTGCTTCCGTTTTAAACTACACTTCGACTCCTTCGAAATGGAACAAATTTCATTGAATTACGTGTTGAATTGAGTGAGTTATGGTCATTAAATCGGAGGTAGGTCTGTAAACTGCTAGGCGAAAGCGCGAGTCTAACTATTTCTATCATAACTCTTAAAATACTTTGAGTTTTTCATCTCCGTTTCTTTCATTTTCAACTACTCTTCGACATCTTCCAAATGGCATGAATTTGAATAAATTCCGAGTCGAATTAAGTGACTTATGGTCAATGAATCGGAGGGAGGTCTGTAAACTGCTAGACCAAAGCGTGAATCTAACTATTTCCATCTTAACTCTCAAAATACAAGTAGTTTTTCATCTCCTTTGCTTCCGTTTTAAACTACACTTCGACTCCTTCGAAATGGAATAAATTTTATTGAATTACGTGTTGAATTGAGTGAGTTATGGTCATTAAATCAGAGGTAGGTCTGTAAACTGCTAGGCGAAAGCGCGAGTCTAACTATTTCTATCATAACTGTTAAAATACTTGGAGTTTTTCATCTCCGTTTCTTTCGTTTTCAACTACTCTTCGACATCTTCCAAATGGCATGCATTTGAATAAATTCCGAGTCCAATTGAGTGGGTCAATGAATCGGAGGTAGGTCCGTAAACTACTAGACCAAAGCGCGAGCCTAAATATGTCCATCATAACTCTTAAGATACTTGGAGTTTTTCATCTCTGTTTCTTTCATTTTCAACTACACTTCGACATCATCAAAATGGCATGAATTTGAATCAATTCCGAGTTAAATTGAGTAAGTTATGGTCAATCAATTAGAGGTTGGTCAGTAAACTGCTAGACAAAAGTGCGAGTCTAACTATTTCCACCATAACTCTCAAAATACTTGGCTTATTTCATCTCCGTTTCTTCCGTTTTCAACTACATTTCGATATCTTAAGAATGATGGTATGAATTTGAATAAATTCCGAGTCAAATTGAGTGACTTATGGTCAATGAATCGGAGGTAGGTCTGTAAACTGCTAGACCAAAGCGCGAGTCTAACTATTTCCATCATAACTCTTAAGATACTTGGAGTTTTTCATCTCTGTTTCTTTCGTTTTCAACTACACTTCGACATGTTCAAAATGGCATGAATTTGAATCAATTCCGAGTTAAATTGAGTAAGTTATGGTCAATCAATTGGAGGTTGGTCTGTAAACTGCTAGACCAAAGTGCGAGTCTAACTATTTCTATCATAACTCTTAATATACTTGGAGTTTTTCATCTCCGTTTCTTTCGTTTTCAACTACTCTTCGACATCTTCCAAATGGCTTGCTTTTGAATAAATTTCGAGTCGAATTGAGTGGGTCAATGAATCGGAGGTAGGTCCGTAAACTCCTAGACCAAAGCGCGAGCCTAAATATGTCTATCATAACTCTTAAGATACTTGGAGTTTTTCATCTCTGTTTCTTTCATTTTCAACTACACTTCGACATCTTCAAAATGGCATGAATTTGAATCAATTCCGAGTTAAATTGAGTAAGTTCTGGTCAATCAATTGGAGGTTGGTCTGTAAACTGCTACACCAGAATGCGAGTCTAACTATTTCCAACATAACTCTCAAAATACTTCGCTTCTTTCATCTCCGTTTCTTCCGTTTTAAACTACACTTCGAGTCCTTCGAAATGGAATAAATTTCAATGAATTCCGAGTTGAATTGAGTGAGTTATGGTCATTCACTCGGAGGTAGATCTGTAAACTTCTAGGCGAAAGCGCGAGTCTAACTATTTCTATCATAACTCTTAAAATAATTAGAGTTTTTCACCTCCGTTTCTTCCGTTTTCAACTACACTTCGATATCTTCAGAATGGTATGAATTCGAATAAATTCCGAGTCAAATTTAGTGACTTATGGTCAATGAATCGGAGGTAGGTCGGTAAACCGCTAGACCAAAGCGCGAGTCTAACTATTTCCATCATAACTCTTAAGATACTTGGAGTTTTTCATCTTTGTTTCTTTCGTTTTCAACTACACTTCGACATGTTCAAAATGGCATGAATTTGAATCAATTCCGAGTTAAATTAAGTAAGTTATGGTCAATCAATTGGAGGTTGGTCTGTAAACTGCTAGACCAAAGTGCGAGTCTAACTATTTCCACCATAACTCTCAAAATACTTGGCTTTTTTCATCTCCGTTTCTTCCGTTTTAAACTACACTTCGAGTCCTTCGAAATGGAACAAATTTCAATGAATTCCGAGTTGAATTGAGTGAGTTATGGTCATTCACTCGGAGGTAGATTAGTAAACTGCTAGGCGAAAGCGCGAGTCTAACTATTTCTATCATAACTCTTAAAATAATTAGAGTTTTTCATCTCCGTTTCTTCCGTTTTCAACTACACTTCGATATCTTCAGAATGGCATGAATTTGAATAAATTCCGAGTTAAATTAAGTGACTTATGGTCAATGAATCGGAGGTAGGTCTGTAAACTGCTAGACCAAAGCGCGAGTCTAACTATTTCCATCATAACTGTTAAGATACTTGGAGTTTTTCATCTCCGTTTCTTCCGTTTTCAACTACACTTCGACATCTTCGAAATGGCATGAATTTGAATCCATTTCAAATTTAATTGAGTGACTTTTAGTCAATCAATCGGAGGTAGGTCTGTAAACTGCTAGACCAAAGCGCGAGTCTAACTATTTCCACAATAACTATCAAAATACTTGGAGTTTTTTTTCACTGTTTCTTCCGTTTTAAACTACACTTCGACTCCTTCGAAATGAAACAAATTTCAATGAATTCCGAGTTGAATTGAGTGAGTTATGGTGATTCAATCGGAGGTATGTCTGCAAACTGCTAGACCAAAGCGCGAATCTAACTATTTCCATCTTAACTCTCAAAATACAAGTAGTTTTTCATCTCCGTTGCTTCCGTTTTAAACTACACTTCGACTCCTTCGAAATGGAACAAATTTCATTGAATTACGTGTTGAATTGAGTGAGTTATGGTCATTAAATCGGAGGTAGGTCTGTAAACTGCTAGGCGAAAGCGCGAGTCTAACTATTTCTATCATAACTCTTAAAATACTTTGAGTTTTTCATCTCCGTTTCTTTCATTTTCAACTACTCTTCGACATCTTCCAAATGGCATGAATTTGAATAAATTCCGAGTCGAATTGAGTGACTTATGGTCAATGAATCGGAGGGAGGTCTGTAAACTGCTAGACCAAAGCGTGAATCTAACTATTTCCATCTTAACTCTCAAAATACAAGTAGTTTTTCATCTCCTTTGCTTCCGTTTTAAACTACACTTCGACTCCTTCGAAATGGAATAAATTTTATTGAATTACGTGTTGAATTGAGTGAGTTATGGTCATTAAATCAGAGGTAGGTCTGTAAACTGCTAGGCGAAAGCGCGAGTCTAACTATTTCTATCATAACTGTTAAAATACTTGGAGTTTTTCATCTCCGTTTCGTTCGTTTTCAACTACTCTTCGACATCTTCCAAATGGCATGCATTTGAATAAATTCCGAGTCCAATTGAGTGGGTCAATGAATCGGAGGTAGGTCCGTAAACTACTAGACCAAAGCGCGAGCCTAAATATGTCCATCATAACTCTTAAGATACTTGGAGTTTTTCATCTCTGTTTCTTTCATTTTCAACTACACTTCGACATCATCAAAATGGCATGAATTTGAATCAATTCCGAGTTAAATTGAGTAAGTTATGGTCAATCAATTAGAGGTTGGTCAGTAAACTGCTAGACAAAAGTGCGAGTCTAACTATTTCCACCATAACTCTCAAAATACTTGGCTTCTTTCATCTCCGTTTCTTCCGTTTTCAACTACATTTCGATATCTTAAGAATGATGGTATGAATTTGAATAAATTCCGAGTCAAATTGAGTGACTTATGGTCAATGAATCGGAGGTAGGTCTGTAAACTGCTAGACCAAAGCGCGAGTCTAACTATTTCCATCATAACTCTTAAGATACTTGGAGTTTTTCATCTCTGTTTCTTTCGTTTTCAACTACACTTCGACATGTTCAAAATGGCATGAATTTGAATCAATTCCGAGTTAAATTGAGTAAGTTATGGTCAATCAATTGGAGGTTGGTCTGTAAACTGCTAGACCAAAGTGCGAGTCTAACTATTTCTATCATAACTCTTAATATACTTGGAGTTTTTCATCTCCGTTTCTTTCGTTTTCAACTACTCTTCGACATCTTCCAAATGGCTTGCTTTTGAATAAATTTCGAGTCGAATTGAGTGGGTCAATGAATCGGAGGTAGGTCCGTAAACTCCTAGACCAAAGCGCGAGCCTAAATATGTCTATCATAACTCTTAAGATTCTTGGAGTTTTTCATCTCTGTTTCTTTCATTTTCAACTACACTTCGACATCTTCAAAATGGCATGAATTTGAATCAATTCCGAGTTAAATTGAGTAAGTTCTGGTCAATCAATTGGAGGTTGGTCTGTAAACTGCTACACCAGAGTGCGAGTCTAACTATTTCCACCATAACTCTCAAAATACTTCGCTTCTTTCGTCTCCGTTTCTTCCGTTTTAAACTACACTTCGAGTCATTCGAAATGGAATAAATTTCAATGAATTCCGAGTTGAATTGAGTGAGTTATGGTCATTCACTCGGAGGTAGATCTGTAAACTTCTAGGCGAAAGCGCGAGTCTAACTATTTCTATCATAACTCTTAAAATAATTAGAGTTTTTCACCTCCGTTTCTTCCGTTTTCAACTACACTTCGATATCTTCAGAATGGTATGAATTCGAATAAATTCCGAGTCAAATTTAGTGACTTATGGTCAATGAATCGGAGGTATGTCTGTAAACTGCTAGGCCAAAGCGCGAGTCTAACTATTTCCATCATAACTCTTAAGATACTTGGAGTTTTTCATCTTTGTTTCTTTCGTTTTCAACTACACTTCGACATGTTCAAAATGGCATGAATTTGAATCAATTCCGAGTTAAATTAAGTAAGTTATGGTCAATCAATTGGAGGTTGGTCTGTAAACTGCTAGACCAAAGTGCGAGTCTAACTATTTCCACCATAACTCTCAAAATACTTGGCTTTTTTCATCTCCGTTTCTTCCGTTTTAAACTACACTTCGAGTCCTTCGAAATGGAACAAATTTCAATGAATTCCGAGTTGAATTGAGTGAGTTATGGTCATTCACTCGGAGGTAGATTAGTAAACTGCTAGGCGAAAGCGCGAGTCTAACTATTTCTATCATAACTCTTAAAATAATTAGAGTTTTTCATCTCCGTTTCTTCCGTTTTCAACTACACTTCGATATCTTCAGAATGGTATGAATTTGAATAAATTCCGAGTTAAATTTAGTGACTTATGGTCAATGAATCGGAGGTAGGTCTGTAAACTGCTAGACCAAAGCGCGAGTCTAACTATTTCCATCATAACTGTTAAGATACTTGGAGTTTTTCATCTCCGTTTCTTCCGTTTTCAACTACACTTCGACATCTTCGAAATGGCATGAATTTGAATCCATTTCAAATTTAATTGAGTGACTTTTAGTCAATCAATCGGAGGTAGGTCTGTAAACTGCTAGACCAAAGCGCGAGTCTAACTATTTCCACAATAACTATCAAAATACTTGGAGTTTTTTTTCACTGTTTCTTCCGTTTTAAACTACACTTCGACTCCTTCGAAATGAAACAAATTTCAATGAATTCCGAGTTGAATTGAGTGAGTTATGGTCATTCAATCGGAGGTATGTCTGCAAACTGCTAGACCAAAGCGCGAATCTAACTATTTCCATCTTAACTCTCAAAATACAAGTAGTTTTTCATCTCCTTTTCTTCCGTTTTAGACTACAGTTCGACTCCTTCGAAATGGAACAAATTTCATTGAATTACGTGTTGAATTCAGTGAGTTATAGTCATTAAATCGGAGGTAGGTCTGTAAACTGCTAGGCGAAAGCGCGAGTCTAACTATTTCTATCATAACTCTTAAAATACTTGGAGTTTTTCATCTCCATTTCTTTCGTTTTCAACAACTCTTCGGCATCTTCCAAATGGCATGCATTTGAATAAATTTCGAGTCGAATTGAGTGGGTCAATGAATCGGAGGTAGGTCCGTAAACTGCTAGACCAAAGCGCGAGCCTAAATATGTCCATGATAACTCTTAAGATACTTGGAGTTTTTCATCTCTGTTTCTTTCGTTTTCAACCACACTTCGACATCTTCACAATGGCATGAATTTGAATCAATTCCGAGTTAAATTGAGTAAGTTATGGTCAATCAATTGGAGGTTGGTTTGTAAACTGCTAGACCAAAGTGCGAGTCTAACTATTTCCACCATAACTCTCAAAATACTTGGCTTGTTTCATCTCCGCTTCTTCCGTTTTAAACTACACTTCGAGTCCTTCGAAATGGAACAAATTTCAATGAATTCCGAGTTGAATTTGCTGAGTTATGGTCATTCACTCGAAGGTATATCTGTAAACTGCTATGCGAAAGCGCGAGTCTAACTATTTCTATCATAACTCTTAAAATAATTAGTGTTTTTCATCTCCGTTCTTCCGTTTTCAACTACACTTTGATATCTTCAGAATGGTATGAATTTGAATAAATTCCGAGTCGAATTGAGTGACTTATGGTCAATAAATCGGAGGTAGGTCTGTAAACTGCTAGACCAGAGCGCGAGTCAAACTATTTCCATCATAACTCTTAAGATACTTGGAGTTTTTCATCTCCGTTTCTTCCGTTTTCAACTACACTTCGACATCTTCGAAATGGCATGAATTTGAATCCATTTCAAATTTAATTGAGTGAGTTTTAGTCAATCAATCGGAGGTAGGTCTGTAAACTGCTAGACCAAAGCGCGAGTCTAACTATTTCCACAATAACTCTCAAAATACTTGGAGTTTTTCTTCTCTGTTTCTTCTGTTTTAAACTACACTTCGACTCATTCGGAATGAAATAAATTTCAATGAATTCCGAGTTGAATTGAGTGAGTTATGGTCATTCAATCGGAGGTATGTCTGCAAACTGCTAGACCAAAGCGCGAATATAACTATTTTCATCTTAACTCTCAAAATACAAGTAGTTTTTCATCTCCTTTTCTTCCGTTTTAAACTACACTTCGACTCCTTCGAAATGGAACAAATTTTATTGAATTACGTGTTGAATTGAGTGAGTTATGGTCATTAAATCGGAGGTAGGTCTGTAAACTGCTAGGCGAAAGCGCGAGTCTAACTATTTCTATCATAACTCTTAAAATACTTGGAGTTTTTCATCTCCGTTTCTTTCGTTTTCAACTACTCTTCGACATCTTCCAAATGGCTTGCATTTGAATAAATTCCGAGTCGAATTGAGTGGGTCAATGAATCGGAGGTAGGTCCGTAAACTACTAGTCCAAAGCGCGAGCCTAAATATGTCCATCATAACTCTTAAGATACTTGGAGTTTTTCATCTCTGTTTCTTTCATTTTCAACTACACTTCGACATCTTCAAAATGGCATGAATTTGAATCAATTCCGAGTTAAATTGAGTAAGTTCTGGTCAATCAATTGGAGGTTGGTCTGTAAACTGCTAGACCAGAGTGCGAGTCTAACTATTTCCACCATAACTCTCAAAATACTTCGCTTCTTTCATCTCCGTTTCTTCTGTTTTAAACTACACTTCGAGTCCTTCGAAATGGAATAAATTTCAATGAATTCCGAGTTGAATTGAGTGAGTTATGGTCATTCACTCGGAGGTAGATCTGTAAACTGCTAGGCGAAAGCGCGAGTCTAACTATTTCTATCATAACTCTTAAAATAATTAGAGTTTTTCATCTCCGTTTCGTTCGTTTTCAACTACACTTCGATATCTTCATAATGGTATGAATTTGAATAAATTCCGAGTCAAATTTAGTGACTTATGGTTATTGAATCGGAGGT
Source organism: Tasmannia lanceolata (assembly GCF_043159265.1). NCBI lineage: Eukaryota > Viridiplantae > Streptophyta > Magnoliopsida > Canellales > Winteraceae > Tasmannia > Tasmannia lanceolata. The sequence goes on from NW_027518695.1 coordinate 41,864,921, forward strand.
AGGTCTGTAAACTGCTAGACCAAAGCGCGAGTCTAACTATTTCCATCATAACTCTTAAGATACTTGGTGTTTTTCATCTTTGTTTCTTTCTTTTTCAACTACACTTCGACATGTTCAAAATGGCATGAATTTGAATCAATTCCGAGTTAAATTGAGTAAGTTATGGTTAATCAATTGGAGGTTGGTCTATAAACTGCTAGACCAAAGTGCGAGTCTAACTATTTCCACCATAACTCTGAAAATACTTGGCTTTTTTCATCTCCGTTTCTTCCGTTTTAAACTACACTTCGAGTCCTTCGAAATGGAACAATTTCAATGAATTCCGAGTTGAATTGAGTGAGTTATGGTCATTCACTCGGAGGTAGATCTGTAAACTGCTAGGCGAAAGCGCGAGTCTAACTATTTCTATCATAACTTTTAAAATAACTAGAGTTTTTCATCTCCGTTTCTTCCGTTTTCAACTACACTTCGATATCTTCAGAATGGTATGAATTTGAATAAATTCCCAGTCAAATTGAGTGACTTATGGTCAATGAATCGGAGGTAGGTCTGTAAACTGCTAGACCAAAGCGCGAGTCTAACTATTTCCATCATAACTCTTAAGATACTTGGAGTTTTTCATCTCCGTTTCTTCCGTTTTCAACTACACTTCGACATCTTCGAAATGGCATGAATTTGAATCCATTTCAAATTTAATTGAGTGAGTTTTAGTCAATCAATCGGAGGTAGGTCTGTAAACTGCTAGACCAAAGCGCGAGTCTAACTATTTCCACAATAACTCTAAAAATACTTGGAGTTTTTCTTCTCTGTTTCTTCCGTTTTAAACTACACTTCTACTCCTTCGGAATCAAACAAATTTCAATGAATTCCGAGTTGAATTGAGTGAGTTATGGTGATTCAATCGGAGGTATGTCTGCAAACTGCTAGACCAAAGCGCGAATCTAACTATTTCCATCTTAACTCTCAAAATACAAGTAGTTTTTCATCTCCTTTTCTTCCGTTTTAAACTACACTTTGACTCTTTCGAAATGGAACAAATTTCATTGAATTACGTGTTGAATTGAGTGAGTTATGGTCATTAAATCGGAGGTAGGTCTGTAAACTGCTAGGCGAAAGCGCGAGTCTAACTATTTCTATCATAACTCTTAAAATACTTGGAGTTTTTCATCTCCGTTTCCTTTGTTTTCAACTACTCTTCGACATCTTCCAAATGGCATGCATTTGAATAAATTCCGAGTCGAATTAAGTGGGTCAAAGAATCGGAGGTAGGTCCGTAAACTGCTAGACCAAAGCGCGAGCCTAAATATGTACATCATAACTCTGAAGATACTTGGAGTTTTTCATCTCTGTTTCTTTCGTTTTCAACTACACTTCGACATCTTCAAAATGGCATGAATTTGAATCAATTCCGAGTAAAATTGAGTAAGTTATGGTCAATCAATTGGAGGTTGGTCTGTAAACTGCTAGACCAAAGTGTGAGCCTAACTATTTCCACCGTAACTCTCAAAATACTTGGCTTTTTTCATCTCTGTTTCTTCCGTTTTAAACTACAGTTCGAGTCATTCGAAATGGAACAAATTTCAATGAATTCCGAGTTGAATTGAGTGAGTTATGGTCATTCACTCGGAGGTAGATCTATAAACTGCTAGGCGAAAGCGTGAGTCTAACTATTTCTATCATAACTCTTAAAATAATTAGAGTTTTTCATCTCCGTTTCTTCCGTTTTCAACTACACTTCGATATCTTCAGAATGGTATGAATTTGAATAAATTCCGAGTCGAATTGAGTGACTTATGGTCAATGAATCGGAGGTAGGTGTGTAAACTGCTAGACCAAACCACGAGTCTAACTATTTCCATCATAACTCTTAAGATACTTGGACTTTTTCATCTCCGTTTCTTCCGTTTTCAACTACACTTCGACATCTTCGAAATGGCATGAATTTGAATCCATTTCAAATTTAATTGAGTGAGTTTTAGTCAATCAATCGGAGGTAGGTCTGTAAACTGCTAGACCAAAGCGCGAGTGTAACTATTTCCACAATAACTCTCAAAATACTTGGAGCTTTTCTTCTCTGTTTCTTCCGTTTTAAACTACACTTCGACTCGTTCGAAATGGAATAAATTTCAATAAATTCCGAGTTGAATTGAGTGAGTTATGGTCATTCACTCGGAGGTAGATCTGTAAACTGCTAGTCGAAAGCGCGAGTCTAACTATTTCTATCATAACTCTTAAAATAATTAGAATTTTTCATCTCCGTTTCATCCGTTTTCAACTACACTTCGATATTTTCATAATGGTATGAATTTGAATAAATTCTGAGTCGAATTGTGTGCCTTATGGTCAATGAATCGGAGGCAGGTCTGTAAACTGCTAGATCAAAGCGCAAGTCTAACTATTTCCATCATAACTCTTAAGATACTTGGAGTTTTTCATCTCTGTTTCTTTCATTTTCAACTACACTTCGACATCTTTAGAATGGCATGAATTTGAATCAATTACGAGTTAAATTGAGTAAGTTATGGTCAATCAATTGGAGGTTGGCCGGAAAACTGCTAGACCAAAGTGCGAGTCTAACTATTTCCACCATAACTCTCAAAATACTTGGTTTCTTTCATCTCCGTTTCTTCCGTTTTAAACTACACTTCGAGTGCTTCAAAATGGAATAAATTTTAATGAATTCCGAGTTGAATTGAGTGAGTTATTGTCATTCACTCGGAGGTAGATCTGGAAACTGCTAGACGAAAGCGCGAGTCTAACTATTTTTATCATAACTCTTAAAATAATTAGAGTTTTTCATCTCTGTTTCTTCCGTTTTCAACTACACTTCGATATCTTCATAATGGTATGAATTTGAATAAATTCTGACTCGAATTGAGTGACTTATGGTCAATGAATCGGAGGCAGGTTTGTAAACTGCTAGACCAAAGCGCGAGTCTAACAATTTCCATCATAACTCATAAGATACTTGGAGTTTTTCATCTCTGTTTCTTTCGTTTTCAACTACACTTCTACATCTTCAAAATGGCATGAATTTGAATCAATTCCGAGTAAAATTGAGTAAGTTATGGTCAATCAATTGGAGGTTGGTCTGTAAACTGCTAGACCAAAGTGCGAGTCTAACTATTTCCACCATAACTCTCAAAATACTTGGCTTTTTTCATCTCTGTTTCTTCCGTTTTAAACTACACTTCGAGTCCTTCGAAATGGAACAAATTTCAATGAATTCCGAGTTGAATTGAGTGAGTTATGGTCATTCACTCGGAGGTAGATCTGTAAACTGCTAGGCGAAAGCGCGAGTCTAACTATTTCTATCATAACTCTTAAAATAATTAGAGTTTTTCATCTCCGTTTCTTCCGTTTTCAACTACACTTCGATATCTTCAGAGTGGTATGAATTTGAATAAATTTCGAGTCGAATTGAGTGACATATGGTCAATGAATCGGAGGTAGGTGTGTAAACTGCTAGACCAAAGCACCAGTCTAACTATTTCCATCATAACTCTTAAGATATTTGGAGTTTTTCATCTCCGTTTCTTCCGTTTTCAACTACACTTCGACATCTTCGAAATGGCATTAACTCACTCCAAGTGAATGACCATAACTCACTCAATTAAATTTGAAATGGATTCAAATTAATGCCATTTCAAAGATGTAGAAGTGTAGTTGAAAACAGAAGAAACGGAGATGAAAAACTCCAAGTATCTTAAGAGTTATGATGGAAATAGTTAGACTCGTGCTTTGGTCTAGCAGTTTACACACCTACCTCCGATTCATTCACCAAAAATCACTCAATTCGACTCGAAATTTATTCAAATTCATACCATTATGAAGATATCGAAGTGCAGTTGAAAACGGAAGAAACGGAGAGGAAAAACTCTAATTTTTTAAGAGTTATGATAGAAATATTTAGACTCGCGCTTTCGCCTAGCAGTTTACAGATCTTCCTCCGAGTGAATGACCATAACTCACTCAATTCAGCTCGGAATTCATTGAAATTTGTTCCATTTCGAAGGACTCGATGTGTAGTTTAAAACGGAAGAAACGGAGATGAAAAAAGCCAAGTATTTTGAGAGTTATGGTGGAAATAGTTAGACTCGCACTTTGGTCTAGCAGTTTACAGACCAAATTCCAATTGATTGACCATAACTAACTCCATTTAACTCGTAATTGATTCAAATTCATCCCATTTTGAAGATGTCGAAGTATAGTTGAAAACGAAAGAAACAGAGATGAAAAACTCCAAGTATCTTAAGAGTTATGATGGAAATAGTTAGACTCGCGCTTTGGTCTAGCAGTTTACAGACCTACCTCCGATTCATTGACCATAAGTCACTCAATTCGACTCGGAATTTATTCAAATTCATACCATTCTGAAGATTTCGAAGTGTAGTTGAAAACGGAAGAAACGGAGATGAAAGAAGCAAAGTATTTTGAGAGTTATGGTGGAAATAGTTAGACTCGCACTTTGGTCTAGCAGTTTACAGACAAACCTCCAATTGTTTGTCCATAACTTACTCAATTTAACTCGGAATTGATTCAAATTCATGCCATTTTGAAGATGTCGAAGTGTAGTTGAAAAGGAAAGAAAAAGAGATGAAAAACTCCATGTATTTTAAGAGTTATGATAGAAATAGTTAGACTCGCGCTTTCGCCTGGCAGTTTACAGACCTACCTCCGATTTAATGACCATAACTCACTCAATTCAACACGTAATTCAATGAAATTTGTTCCATTTCGAAGGAGTCGAAGTTTAGTTTAAAACGGAAGCAACGGAGATGAAAAACTACTTGTATTATGAGAGTTAAGATGGAAATAGTTATATTCGCGCTTTGGTCTTGCAGTTTACAGACATACCTCCGATTCATTGACCATAAGTCACTCAATTCGACTCGGAATTTATTCAAATTCATGCCATTTGGAACATGTCGAAGAGTAGTTGAAAACGAAAGAAACGAAGATGAAAAACTCCAAGTATTTTAAGAGTTATGATAGAAATAGTTAGACTCGCGCTTTCGCCTAGCAGTTTACAGATTTACCTCCGATTTTATGACCATAACTCACTCAATTCAACACGTAATTCAATGAAATTTGTTCAATTTCGAAGGAGTCGAAGTGTAGTTTAAAACGGAAGAAAAGGAGATGAAAAACTACTTGTATTTTGAGAGTTAAGATGGAAATAGTTAGATTCGCGTTTTGGTCTAGCAGTTTGTAGACATACCTCCGATTGAATGACCATAACTCACTCAATTCAACTCGAAATTCATTGAAATTTGTTCCATTTCCAAGGAGTCGAAGTGTAGTTTAAAACGGAAGAAACAGAGCAGCAAAACTCCAAGTATTTCGAGAGTTATTGTGGAAATAGTTAGACTCGCGCTTTGGTCTAGCAGTTTACAGATCTACCTCCGATTGGTTGACTAAAAGTCACTCAATTAAATTTGAAATGGATTCAAATTCATGCCATTTCGAAGATGTCGAAGTGTAGTTGAAAACGGAAGAAACGGAGATGAAAAACTCCAAGTATCTGAAGAGTTATGATGGAAATAGGTAGACTCGTGCTTTAGTCTAGCAGTTTACACACCTACCTCCGATTCATTGACCATAAGTCACTCAATTCGACTCGGAATTTATTTAAATTCATTCCATTATGAAGATATCGAAGTGTAGTTTAAAACGAAAGAAACAGAGAGGAAAAACTCTAATTATTTTAAGAGTTATAATAGAAAAAGTTAGACTCGCGCTTTCGCCTAGCAGTTTACAGATCTACCTCCGAGTGAATGACCATAACTCACTCAATTCAACTCCGATTTCATTGAAATTTGTTTCATTTCGAAGGACTCGAAGTGTAGTTTAAAACGGAAGAAACGGAGATGAAAGAAGCCAAGTATTTTGAGAGTTATGGTGGAAATAGTTAGACTCGCACTTTGGTCTAGCAGTTTACAGACCAACCTCCAATTGATTGACCATAACTTACTCAATTTAACTCGAAATTTATTCAAATTCATGCCATTTTGAACATGTCGAAGTGTAGTTGAAAACGAAAGAAACAGAGATGAAAAACTCCAAGTATCTTAAGAGTTATGATGGAAATAGTTAGATTCGCGCTTTGGTCTAGCAGTTTACAGACCTGCCTCCGATTCATTGACCATAAGTCACTCGATTCGACTCGGAATTTATTCAAATTCATACCATTCTGAAGATATCGAAGTGTAGTTGAAAACGGAAGAAACGGAGATTAAAAACTCTAATTATTTTAAGAGTTATGATAGAAATAGTTAGACTCGCGCTTTCGCCTAGCAGTTTACAGATCTACCTCCGAGTGAATGACCATAACCCACTCAATTCAACCCGGAATTCATTGAAATTTGTTCAATTTCGAAGGACTTGAAGTGTAGTTTAAAACGGAAGAAACGGAGATGAAAGAAGCCAATTATTTTGAGAGTTATTGTGGAAATAGTTAGACTCGCACTTTGGTCTAGCAATTTACAGACCAACCTCCAATTGATTGACCATAACTTACTCAATTTAACTCGGAATTGATTCAAATTCATGCCATTCTGAAGATGACGAAGTGTAGGTGAAAATGAAAGAAACAGAGATGAAAAACTCCAAGTATCATAAGAGTTATGATGGACATCTTTAGGCTCGCGCTTTGGTGTAGCAGTTTATGGACCTACCTCCGATTCATTGACCCACTCAATTCGACTCGGAATTTATTCAAATTCATTCCATTTGGAAGATGTCGAAGAGTAGTTGAAAACGAAAGAAAGGGAGATGAAAAACTCCAAGTATTTTAAGAGTTATGATAGAAATAATTAGACTCGCGCTTTCGCCAAGCAGTTTACAAACCTACCTCCGATTTAATGACCATAACTCACTCAATTCAACAAGTAATTCAGTGAAATTTGTTCCATTTCGAAGGAGTCAAAGTGTAGTTTAAAACGGAAGCAAATGAGATGAAAAACTACTTGTATTTTGAGTGGTAAGATGGAAATAGTTAGACTCGCGCTTTGGTCTAGCAGTTTACAGACCTACCTCCGATTCATTGACCATAAGTCACTCAATTCGACTCGGAATTTATTCAAATTCATACCATTCTGAAGATATCGAAGTGTAGTTGAAAACAGAAGAAACGGAGATGAAAGAAGCCAAGTATTTTGAGAGTTATGGTGGAAATAGTTAGACTCACACTTTGGTCTAGCAGTTTACAGACCAACCTCCAATTGATTGACCATAACTTACTCAATTTAACTCGGAATTGATTCAAATTCATGCCATTTTGAAGATGTCGAAGTGTAGTTGAAAACGAAAGAAACAGAGATGAAAAACTCTAAGTATCTTAAGAGTTATGATGGAGACATATTTAGACTCGCGCTTTGGTCTAGCGGTTTACGGACCTACCCTCGATTCATTGACCCACTCAATTCGACTCGGAATTTAGTCAAATTCATTCCATTTGGAAGATGTCGAAGAGTAGTTGAAAATGAAAGAAATGGAGATGAAAAACTCCAAGTATTTTAAGAGTTATGATAGAAATAGTTAGACTCGCGCTTTCGCCTAGCAATTTACAAACCTACCTCCGATTTAATGACCATAACTAACTCAATTCAACAAGTAATTCAGTGAAATTTGTTCCATTTCGAAGGGGTCGAAGTGTAGTTGAAAACGGAAGCAAAGGAGAGTTATGGTGGAAATAGTTAGACTCGCACTTTGGTCTAGCAGTTTCCAGACCAACCTCCAATTGATTGACGATAACTTACTCAATTTAACTCGGAATTGATTCAAATTCATGCCATTTTGAAGATGTCGAAGTGTAGTTGAAAACGAAAGAAACAGAGATGAAAAACTCCAAGTATTTTGAGAGTTATTATGGAAATAGTTAGACTCGCACTTTGGTCTAGCAGTTTAAAGACCTACCTCCGATTGATTGACTAAAACTCACTCAATTCAATTTGAAATGTATTCAAATTCATGCCATTTCGAAGATGTCGAAGTGTAGATGAAAACGGAAGAAACGCAGATGAAAAAGTCCAAGTATCTTAAGAGTTATGATGGAAATAGTTAGACTCGTGCTTTGGTCTAGCAGTTTACAGAACTACCTCCGATTCATTGACCATAAGTCACTCAATTCGACTCGGAATTTATTCAAATTCATACCATTCTGAAGATATCGAAGTGTAGTTGAAAACGGAAGAAACGGAGATGAAAAACTCTAATTATTTTAAGAGTTATGATAGAAATAGTTAGACTCGCGCTTTCGCCTAGCAGTTTACAGATCTACCTCCGAGTGAATGACCATAACTCACTCAATTCAACTCGGAATTCATTGAAATTTCTTCCATTTCGAAGGACTCGAAGTGTAGTTTAAAACGGAAGAAACGGAGATTAAAAAAGCCAAGTATTTTGAGAGTTATGGTGGAAAGAGTTAGACTCGCACTTTGGTCTAGCAGTTTACAGACCAACCTCCAATTTATTGACCATAACTTACTCAATTTAACTCGGAATTGATTCAAATTCATGCCATTTTGTAGATATCGAAGTGTAGTTGAAAAAGAAAGAAACAGAGATGAAAAACTCCAAGTATCTTAAGAGTTATGATGGACATATTTAGGCTCGCGCTTTGGTCTAGCAGTTTACGGACCTACCCCCGATTCATTGACCCACTTAATTCGACTCGGAATTTATTCAAATTCATTCCATTTGGAAGATGTCGAAGAGTAGTTGAAAACGAAAGAAATGGAGATGAAAAATTCCAAGTATTTTAAGAGTTATGATAGAAATAGTTAGACTCGAGCTTTCGCCAAGCAGTTTACAAACCTACCTCCGATTTAATGACCATAACTCACTCAATTCAACAAGTAATTCAGTGAAATATGTTCCATTTCGAAGGAGTCGAAGTGTAGTTTAAAACGGAAGCAAAGGAGATGAAAAACTACTTGTATTTTGAGAGTTAAGATGGAAATAGTTAGATTCGCGCTTTGGTCTAGCAGTTTGTAGACATACCTCCGATTGAATGACCATAACTCACCCAATTCAACTCGGAATTCATTGAAATTTGTTCCATTTCGAAGGAGTCGAAGTGTAGTTTAAAACGGAAGAAATAGAGATGAAAAACTCCAAGTATTTTGAGAGTGATGGTGGAAATAGTTAGACTCGCGCTTTGGTCTAGCAGTTTACAGACCTACCTCCGATTCATTGACCATAAGTCACTCATTTCGACTCGGAATTTATTCAAATTCATTCCATTCTGAAGATATCGAAATGTAGTTGAAAATGGAAGAAACGGAGATGAAAAACTCTAATTATTTTAAGAGTTATGATAGAAATAGTTAGACTCGCGCTTTCGCCTGGCAGTTTACAGATCTACCTCCGAGTGAATGATCATAACTCACTCAATTCAACTCGGAATTCATTGAAATTTGTTCCATTTCGAAGGACTCGAAGTGTAGTTTAAAACGGAAGAAACGGAGATGAAAAAAGCCAAGTATTTTGAGAGTTATGGTGGAAATAGTCAGACTCGCACTTTGGTCTAGCAGTTTCCAGACCAACCTCCAATTGATTGACCATAACTTACTCAATTTAACTCGGAATTGATTCAAATTCATGCCATTTTGAAGATGTCGAAGTGTAGTTGAAAACGAAAGAAACAGAGATGAAAAACTCCAAGTATTTTGAGAGTTATTATGAAAATAGTTAGACTCGCACTTTGGTCTAGCAGTTTACAGACCTACCTCCGATTGATTGACTAAAACTCACTTAATTCAATTTGAAATGTATTCAAATTCATGACATTTCGAATATGTCGAAGTGTAGTTGAAAATGGAAGAAACGAAGATGAAAAAGTCCAAGTATCTTAAGAGTTATGGTGGAAATAGTTAGACTCGCACTTTGGTCTAGCAGTTTACAGACCAACCTCCAATTGATTGACCATAACTTACTCAATTTAACTCGGAATTGATTCAAATTCATTCCATTTTGAAGATGTCGAAGAGTAGTTGAAAACGAAAGAAACGGAGATGAAAAACTCCAAGTATTTTAAGAGTTATGATAGAAATAGTTAAACTCGCGCTTTCGCCTAGCAGTTTACAGACCTACCTCCGATTTAATGACCATAACTCACTCAATTCAATACGTAATTCAATGAAATTTGTTCCATTTCGAAGGAGTCGATGTGTAGTTTAAAACGGAAGAAACGGAGATGAAAAACTACTTGTATTTTGAAAGTTAGGATGGAAATAGTTAGATTCGTGCTTTGGTCTAGCAGTTTGCAGACACACCTCCGATTGAATGACCATAAGTCACTCAATTCAACTCTGAATTCATTGAAATTTGTTCCATTTCGAAGGAGTCAAAGTGTAGTTTAAAACGGAAGAAACATAGATGAAAAACTCCAAGTATTTTGAGAGTTATTATGGAAACAGTTAGACTCGCACTTTGGTCTATCAGTTTACAGACCTACCTCCGATTGATTGACTAAAACTCACTCAATTAAATTTGAAATGTATTCAAATTCATGCCATTTTAGAAGATGTCGAAGTGTAGTTGAAAACGGAAGAAACGGAGATGAAAAAGTCCAAGTATCTTAAGAGTTACTATGGAAATAGTTAGACTCGTGCTTTGGTCTAGCAGTTTACAGACCTACCTCCGATTCATTGACCATAAGTCACTCAATTCGACTCGGAATTTATTCAAATTCATACCATTCTAAAGATATCGAAGTGTAGTTGAAAACGGAAGAAACGGAGATGAAAAACTCTATTTATTTTAAGAGTTATGATAGAAATAGTTAGACTCGCGCTTTCGCCTCGCAGTTTACAGATCTACCTCCGAGTGAATGACCATAACTCACTCAATTCAACTCGGAATTCATTGAAATTTGTTCCATTTCGAAGGACTCGAAGTGTAGTTTAAAACGGAAGAAACGGAGATGAAAAAAGCCAAGTATTTTGTATGGTGGAAATAGTTTGACTCGCACTTTGGTCTAGCAGTTTACAGACCAACCTTCAATTTATTGACCATAACTTACTCAATTTCACTCGGAATTGATTCAAATTCATGCCATTTTGAAGATGTCGAAGAGTAGTTGAAAACAAAAGAAACGGAGATGAAAAACTCCAAGTATTTTAAGAGTTATGATAGAAATAGTAAGACTCGCGCTTTCGCCTCGCAGTTTACAGACCTACCTCCGATTTAATGAGCATAACTCACTCAATTCAATACGTAATTCAATGAAATTTGTTTCATTTCGAAGGAGTGGAAGTGTAGTTTAAAACGGAAGAAACGGAGATGAAAAACTACTTGTATTTTGAAAGTTAGGATGGAAATAGTTAGATTCGCGCTTTGGTCTAGCAGTTTGCAGACATACCTCCGATTGAATGACCATAACTCACTCAATTCAACTCGGAATTCATTGAAATTTGTTCCATTTCGAAGGAGTCGAAGTGTAGTTTACAACGGAAGAAAAAGAGATGAAAAACTCCAAGTATTTTGAGAGTTATTATGGAAATAGTTAGACTCGCATTTTGGTCTAGCAGTTTACAGACCTACCTCCGATTGATTGACTAAAACTCAGTCAATTAAATTTGAAATGTATTCAAATTCATGCCATTTCTAAGATGTCGAAGTGTAGTTGAAAACTGAAGAAACGGAGATGAAAAAGTCCAAGTATCTTAAGAGTTATGATGGAAATAGTTAGACTCGTGCTTTGGTCTAGCAGTTTACACACCTACCTCCGATTCATTGACCATAAGTCACTCAATTCGACTCGGAATTTATTCAAATTCATACCATTCTGAAGATATCGAAGTGTAGTTGAAAACGGAAGAAACGGAGATAAAAACTCTAATTATTTTAAGAGTTATGATAGAAATAGTTACACTCGCGCTTTCGCCTAGCAGTTTACAGATCTACCTCCGAGTGAATGACCATAACTCACTCAATTCAACTCGGAATTCATTGAAATTTCTTCTATTTCGAAGGACTCGAAGTGTAGTTTAAAACGGAAGAAACGGAGATGAAAGAAGCCAAGTATTTTGAGAGTTATGGTGGAAAGAGTTAGACTCGCACTTTGGTCTAGCAGTTTACAGACCAACCTCCAATTGATTGACCATAACTTACTCAATTTAACTCGGAATTGATTCAAATTCATGCCATTTTGAAGATATCGAAGTGTAGTTGAAAACGAAAGAAACAGCGATGAAAAACTCCAAGTATCTTAAGAGTTATGATGGACATATTTAGACTCGCGCTTTGGTCTAGCAGTTTACGGACCTACCCACGATTCATTGACCCACTCAATTCGACTCGGAATTTATTCAAATTCATTCCATTTGGAAGATGTCGAAGAGTAGTTGAAAACGAAAGAAATGGAGACGAAAAACTCAAAGTATTTTAAGAGTTATGATAGAAATAGTTAGACTCGCGCTTTCGCCACGTAGTTTACAAACCTACCTCCGATTTAATGACCATAACTCACTCAATTCAATAAGTAATTCAGTGAAATTTGTTCCATTTCGAAAGAGTCGAAGTGTAGTTTAAAACGGAAGCAAAGGAGATGAAAAACTACTTGTATTTTGAGAGTTAAGATGAAAATAGTTCGATTCGTGCTTTGGTCTAGCAGTTTGTAGCCATACCTCCGATTGAATGACCATAACTCACTCAATTTGAACTCGGAATTCATTGAAATTTGTTCCATTTCGAAGGAGTCGAAGTGTAGTTTAAAACGGAAGAAAGAGAGATGAAAAACTCCAAGTATTTTGAGAGTTATGATGGAAATAGTTAGACTTGCGCTTTGGTCTAGCAGTTTACAGACCTACCTTCGATTCATTGACCATAAGTCACTCAATTCGACTCGGAATTTATTCAAATTCATACCATTCTGAAGATATCGAAGTGTAGTTGAAAACAGAAGAAACGGAGATGAAAAACTCTATTTATTTTAAGAGTTATGATAGAAATAGTTATACTCGCGCTTTCGCCTCGCAGTTTACAGATCTACCTCCGAGTGAATGCCATAACTCACTCAATTCAACTCGGAATTCATTGAAATTTCTTCCATTTCGAAGGACTCGAAGTGTAGTTTAAAACGAAAGAAACGGAGATGAAAAAAGTCAATTATTTTGAGAGTTATGGTGGAAAGAGTTAGACTCGCACTTTGGTCTAGCAGTTTACAGACCAACCTCTAATTGATTGACCATAACTTACTAAATTTAACTCGGAATTGATTCAAATCCATGCCATTTTGAAGATATCGAAGTATAGTTGAAAACGAAAGAAACAGAGATGAAAAACTCCAAGTATCTTAAGAGTTATGATGGACATATTTAGACTCGCGCTTTGGTCTAGCAGTTTACGGACCTACCCACGATTCATTGACCCACTCAATTCGACTCGGAATTTATTCAAATTCATTCCATTTGGAAGATGTCGAAGAGTAGTTGAAAACGAAAGAAATGGAGATGAAAAACTCCAAGTATTTTAAGAGTTATGATAGGAATAGTTAGACTCGCGCCTTCGCCTAGCAGTTTACAAACCTACCTACCTCCGATTTAATGACCATAACTCACTCAATTCAACAAGTAATTCTGCGAAATTTGTTCCATTTCGAAGGAGTCGAGTTGTAGTTTAAAACGGAAGCAAAGGAGATGAAAAACTATTGTATTTTGAGAGTTAAGATGGAAATAGTTAGATTCGCGCTTTGGTCTAGCAGTTTATAGACATACCTCCGATTGAATGACCATAACTCACTCAATTCAACTCGGAATTCATTAAAATTTGTTCCATTTCGAAGGAGTCGAAGTGTAGTTTAAAACGGAAGAAACAGAGATGAAAAACTCCAAGTATTTTGAGAGTTATGATGGAAATAGTTAGACTCGCGCTTTGGTCTAGCAGTTTACAGACCTACCTCCGATTCATTGACCATAAGTCACTCATTTCGACACGGAATTTATTCAAATTCATACCATTCTTAAGATATCGAAGTGTAGTTGAAAATGGAAGAAACGGATATGAAAAACTCTAATTATTTTAAGAGTTATGATAGAAATAGTTAGACTCGCGCTTTCACCTGGCAGTTTACAGATCTATCTCCGAGTGAATGACCATAACTCACTCAATTCAACTCGGAATTCATTGAAATTTGTTCCATTTCGAAGGAATCGAAGTGTAGTTTAAAACGGAAGAAACGGAGATGAAAAAAGCCAAGTATTTTGAGAGTTATGGTGGAAATAGTTAGACTCGCACTTTGGTCTAGCAGTTTACAGAGCAACCTCTAATTGATTGACCATAACTTACTCAATTTAACTCGGAATTGATTCAAATTCATGCCATTTTGAAGATGTCGAAGTGTAGTTGAAAACGAAAGAAACAGATATGAAAAACCCCAAGTATCTTAAGAGTTATGATGGAAATAGTTAGACTCGCGCTTTGGTCTAGCAGTTTACAGACCTACCTCCGATTCATTGACCATAAGTCACTCAATTCGACTCGGAATTTATTCAAATTCATACCATTCTGAAGATATCGAAGTGTAGTTGAAAACGGAAGAAACGGAGATGAAAGAAGCCAAGTATTTTGAGAGTTATGTTGGAAATAGTTAGACTCGCACTTTGGTCTAGATGTTTACAGAACAACCTCCAATTGATTGACCATAACCTACTCAATTCAACTCGAAATTGACTCAAATTCATGCCATTTTGAAGATGTCGAAGTGTAGTTGAAAACGAACGAAACAGAGATGAAAAACTCCAAGTATCTTAAGAGTTATGATGGACATATTTAGACTCGCGCTTTGGTCTAGCAGTTTACGGACCTACACCCGATTCATTGACCCACTCAATTCGACTCGGAATTTAGTCAAATTCATTCCATTTGGAATATGTCGAAGAGTAGTTGAAAACGAAAGAAATTGAGATGAAAAACTCCAGGTATTTTAAGAGTTATGATAGAAATAGTTAGACTCGCGCTTTCGCCTAGCAGTTTACAAACCTACCTCCGATTTAATGACCATAACTCACTCAATTCAACAAGTAATTCAGTGAAATTTGTTCCATTTCGAAGGAGTCGAAGTGTAGTTTAAAACGGAAGCAAAGGAGATGAAAAACTACTTGTATTTTGAGAGTTAAGATGGAAATAGTTAGATTCGCGCTTTGGTCTAGCAGTTTGTAGACATACATCCGATTGAATGACCATAACTCACTCAATTTAACTCGGAATTCATTGAAATTTGTTCCATTTCGAAGGAGTCAAAGTGTAGTTTAAAACGGAAGAAACAGAGATGAAAAACTCTAAGTATTTTGAGAGTTATGGTGGAAATAGTTAGACTCGCGCTTTGGTCTAGCAGTTTACAGACCTACCTCCGATTCACTGACCATAAGTCACTCATTTCGACTCGGAATTTATTCAAATTCATACCATTCTGAAGATATCGAAGTGTAGTTGAACATGGAAGAAACGGAGATGAAAAACTCTAATTATTTTAAGAGTTATGATAGAAATAGTTAGACTCGCGCTTTCGCCTGGCAGTTTACAGATCTACCTCCGAGTGAATGACCATAACTCACTCAATTCAACTCGAAATTCATTGAAATTTGTTCCATTTCGAAGGACTCGAAGTGTAGTTTAAAACGGAAGAAACGGAGATGAAAAAAGCCAAGTATTTTGAGAGTTATGGTGGAAATAGTTAGACTCGCACTTTAGTCTAGCAGTTTACAGACCAACCTCCAATTGATTGACCATAACTTACTCAATTTCACTCGGAATTGATTCAAATTAATGCCATTTTGAAGATGTCGAAGAGTAGTTGAAAACGAAAGACACGGAGATGAAAAACTCCAAGTATTTTAAGAGTTATGATAGAAATGGTAAGACTCGCGCTTTCGCCTCGCAGTTTACAGACCTACCTCCGATTTAATGACCATAACTCACTCAATTCAATACGTAATTCAATGAAATTTGTTCCATTTCGAAGGAGTCGAAGTGTAGTTTAAAACGGAAGAAACGGAGATGAAAAACTACTTTTATTTTGAAAGTTAGGATGGAAATAGTTAGATTCGCGCTTTGGTCTAGCAGTTTGCAGACATACCTCCGATTGAATGACCATAACTCACTCAATTCAACTCGGAATTCATTGAAATTTGTTCCATTTCGAAGGAGTCGAAGTGTAGTTTACAACGGAAGAAACAGAGATGAAAAACTCCAAGTATTTTGAGAGTTCTTATGGAAATAGTTAGACTCGCACTTTGGTCTAGCAGTTTACAGACCTACCTCCGATTGATTAACTAAAACTCAGTGAATTAAATTTGAAATGTATTCAAATTCATGCCATTTCGAAGATGTCGAAGTGTAGTTGAAAACGGAAGAAACGGAGATGAAAAAGTCCAAGTATCTTAAGAGTTATGATGGAAATAGTTAGACTGGTGCTTTGGTCTAGCAGTTTACAGACCTACCTCCGATTCATTGACCATAAGTCACTCAATTCGACTCGGAATTTATTCAAATTCTTACCATTCTGAAGATATCGAAGTGTAGTTGAAAACAGAAGAAACGGAGATGAAAAACTCTAATTATTTTAAGAGTTATGATAGAAATAGTTAGACTCGCGCTTTCGCCTAGCAGTTTACAGATCTACCTCCGAGTGAATGACCATAACTCACTCAATTCAACTCGGAATTCATTGAAATTTCTTCTATTTCGAAGGACTCGAAGTGTAGTTTAAAACGGAAGAAACGGAGATGAAAGAAGCCAAGTATTTTGAGAGTTATGGTGGAAAGAGTTAGACTCGCACTTTGGTCTAGCAGTTTACAGACCAACCTCCAATTGATTGACCATAACTTACTCAATTTAACTCGGAATTGATTCAAATTCATGCCATTTTGAAGATATCGAAGTGTAGTTGAAAACGAAAGAAACAGCGATGAAAAACTCCAAGTATCTTAAGAGTTATAATGGACATATTTAGACTCGCGCTTTGGTCTAGCAGTTTATGGACCTACCCACGATTCATTGACCCACTCAATTCGACTCGGAATTTATTCAAATTCATTCCATTTGGAAGATGTCGAAGAGTAGTTGAAAACGAAAGAAATGGAGACGAAAAACTCAAAGTATTTTAAGAGTTATGATAGAAATAGTTAGACTCGCGCTTTCGCCAAGTAGTTTACAAACCTACCTCCGATTTAATGACCATAACTCACTCAATTCAATAAGTAATTCAGTGAAATTTGTTCCATTTCGAAAGAGTCGAAGTGTAGTTTAAAACGGAAGCAAAGGAGATGAAAAACTACTTGTATTTTGAGAGTTAAGATGAAAATAGTTCGATTCGTGCTTTGGTCTAGCAGTTTGTAGCCATACCTCCGATTGAATGACCATAACTCACTCAATTTGAACTCGGAATTCATTGAAATTTGTTCCATTTCGAAGGAGTCGAAGTGTAGTTTAAAACGGAAGAAAGAGAGATGAAAAACTCCAAGTATTTTGAGAGTTATGATGGAAATAGTTAGACTTGCGCTTTGGTCTAGCAGTTTACAGACCTACCTCCGATTCATTTACCATAAGTAACTCATTTCGACTCGGAATTTATTCAAATTCATACCATTCTTAAGATATCGAAGTGTAGTTGAAAATGGAAGAAACGGAGATGAAAAACTTTAATTATTTTAAGAGTTATGATAGAAATAGTTAGACTCGCGCTTTCGCCTGGCAGTTTACAGATCTACCTCCGAGTTAATGACCATAACTCACTCAATTCAACTCGGAATTCATTAAAATTTGTTCCATTTCAAAGGAATCGAAGTGTAGTTTAAAACGGAAGAAACAGAGATGAAAAAAGCCAAGTATTTTGAGAGTTATGGTGGAAATAGTTAGACTCGCACTTTGGTCTAGAAGTTTACAGACCAACCTCCAATAGATTGACCATAACTTACTCAATTTAACTCGGAATTGATTCAAATTCATGCCATTTTGAAGATGTCGAAGTGTAGTTGAAAACGAAAGAAACAGAGATGAAAAACTCCAAGTATCTTAAGAGTTATGATGGAAATAGTTAGACTCGCGCTTTGGTCTAGCAGTTTACAGACCTACCTCCGATTCATTGACCATAAGTCACTCAATTCGACTCGGAATTTATTCAAATTCATACCATTCTGAAGATATCGAAGTGTAGTTGAAAACGGAAGAAACGGAGATGAAAGAAGCCAAGTATTTTGAGAGTTATGGTGGAAATAGTTAGACTCGCACTTTGGTCTAGCAGTTTACAGACCAACCTCCAATTGATTGACCATAACTTACTCAATTTAACTCGGAATTGACTCAAATTCATGCCATTTTGAAGATGTCGAAGTGTAGTTGAAAACGAAAGAAACAGAGATGAAAAACTCCAAGTATCTTAAGAGTTATGATGGACATATTTAGACTCGCGCTTTGGTCTAGCAGTTTACGGACCTACCCCCGATTCATTGACCGACTCAATTCGACTCGGAATTTAGTCAAATTCATTCCATTTGGAAGATGTCGAAGAGTAGTTGAAAACGAAAGAAATGGAGATGAAAAACTCCAAGTATTTTAAGAGTTATGATAGAAATAGTTAGACTCGCGCTTTCGCCTAGCAGTTTACAAACCCACCTACCTCCGATTTAATGACCATAACTCACTCAATTCAACAAGTAATTCAGTGAAATTTGTTCCATTTCGAAGGAGTCGAAGTGTAGTTTAAAACGGAAGCAAAGGACCTGAAAAACTACTTGTATTTTGAGAGTTAAGATGGAAATAGTTAGATTCGCGCTTTGGTCTAGCAGTTTGTAGACATACCTCCGATTGAATGAACATAACTCACTCAATTGAACTCGGAATTCATTGAAATTTGTTCCATTTCGAAGGAGTCGAAGTGTAGTTTAAAACGGAAGAAACAGAGATGAAAAACTCCAAGTATTTTGAGAGTAATGGTGGAAATAGTTAGACTGGCGCTTTGGTCTAGCAATTTACAGATCTACCTCCGATTCATTGACCATAAGTCACTCATTTCGACTCGGAATTTATTCAAATTCATACCATTCTGAAGATATCGAAGTGTAGTTGAAAACGGAAGAAACGGAGATGGAAAACTCTAATTATTTTAAGAGTTATGATAGAAATATTTAGACTCGCGCTTTCGCCTAGCAGTTTACAGATCTACCTCCGAGTGAATGACCATAACTCACTCAATTCAACTCGGAATTCATTGAAATTTGTTCCATTTCGAAGGAATCGAAGTGTAGTTTAAAGCGGAAGAAACGGAGATGAAAAACTACTTTTATTTTGAAAGTTAGGATGGAAATAGTTAGATTCGCGCTTTGGTCTAGCAGTTTGCAGACATACCTCCGATTGAATGACCATAACTCACTCAATTCAACTCGGAATTCATTGAAATTTGTTCCATTTCGAAGGAGTCGAAGTGTAGTTTACAACGGAAGAAACAGAGATGAAAAACTCCAAGTATTTTGAGAGTTCTTATGGAAATAGTTAGACTCGAACTTTGGTTTAGCAGTTTACGGACCTACCTCCGATTGATTAACTAAAACTCAGTCAATTAAATTTGAAATGTATTCAAATTCATGCCATTTCGAAGATGTCGAAGTGTAGTTGAAAACGGAAGAAACGGAGATGAAAAAGTCCAAGTATCTTAAGAGTTATGATGGAAATAGTTAGACTGGTGCTTTGGTCTAGCAGTTTACAGACCTACCTCCGATTCATTGACCATAAGTCACTCAATTCGACTCGGAATTTATTCAAATTCTTACCATTCTGAAGATATCGAAGTGTAGTTGAAAACAGAAGAAACGGAGATGAAAAACTCTAATTATTTTAAGAGTTATGATAGAAATAGTTAGACTCGCGCTTTCGCCTAGCAGTTTACAGATCTACCTCCGAGTGAATGACCATAACTCACTCAATTCAACTCGGAATTCATTGAAATTTCTTCTATTTCGAAGGACTCGAAGTGTAGTTTAAAACGGAAGAAACGGAGATGAAAGAAGCCAAGTATTTTGAGAGTTATGGTGGAAAGAGTTAGACTCGCACTTTGGTCTAGCAGTTTACAGACCAACCTCCAATTGATTGACCATAACTTACTCAATTTAACTCGGAATTGATTCAAATTCATGCCATTTTGAAGATATCGAAGTGTAGTTGAAAACGAAAGAAACAGCGATGAAAAACTCCAAGTATCTTAAGAGTTATGATGGACATATTTAGACTCGCGCTTTGGTCTAGCAGTTTACGGACCTACCCACGATTCATTGACCCACTCAATTCGACTCGGAATTTATTCAAATTCATTCCATTTGGAAGATGTCGAAGAGTAGTTGAAAACGAAAGAAATGGAGACGAAAAACTCAAAGTATTTTTAGAGTTATGATAGAAATAGTTAGACTCGCGCTTTCGCCAAGTAGTTTACAAACCTACCTCCGATTTAATGACCATAACTCACTCAATTCAATAAGTAATTCAGTGAAATTTGTTCCATTTCGAAAGAGTCGAAGTGTAGTTTAAAACGGAAGCAAAGTAGATGAAAAACTACTTGTATTTTGAGAGTTAAGATGAAAATAGTTTGATTCGTGCTTTGGTCTAGCAGTTTGTAGCCATACCTCCGATTGAATGACCATAACTCACTCAATTTGAACTCGGAATTCATTGAAATTTGTTCCATTTCGAAGGAGTCGAAGTGTAGTTTAAAACGGAAGAAAGAGAGATGAAAAACTCCAAGTATTTTGAGAGTTATGATGGAAATAGTTAGACTTGCGCTTTGGTCTAGCAGTTTACAGACCTACCTCCGATTCATTTACCATAAGTAACTCATTTCGACTCGGAATTTATTCAAATTCATACCATTCTTAAGATATCGAAGTGTAGTTGAAAATGGAAGAAACGGAGATGAAAAACTTTAATTATTTTAAGAGTTATGATAGAAATAGTTAGACTCGCGCTTTCGCCTGGCAGTTTACAGATCTACCTCCGAGTTAATGACCATAACTCACTCAATTCAACTCGGAATTCATTAAAATTTGTTCCATTTCAAAGGAATCGAAGTGTAGTTTAAAACGGAAGAAACAGAGTTGAAAAAAGCGAAGTATTTTGAGAGTTATGGTGGAAATAGTTAGACTCGCACTTTGGTCTAGAAGTTTACAGACCAACCTCCAATAGATTGACCATAACTTACTCAATTTAACTCGGAATTGATTCAAATTCATGCCATTTTGAAGATGTCGAAGTGTAGTTGAAAACGAAAGAAACAGAGATGAAAAACTCCAAGTATCTTTAGAGTTATGATGGACATATTTAGACTCGCGCTTTGGTCTAGCAGTTTACGGACCTACCCCCGATTCATTGACCGACTCAATTCGACTCGGAATTTAGTCAAATTCATTCCATTTGGAAGATGTCGAAGAGTAGTTGAAAACGAAAGAAATGGAGATGAAAAACTCCAAGTATTTTAAGAGTTATGATAGAAATAGTTAGACTCGCGCTTTCGCCTAGCAGTTTACAAACCCACCTACCTCCGATTTAATGACCATAACTCACTCAATTCAACAAGTAATTCAGTGAAATTTGTTCTATTTCGAAGGAGTCGAAGTGTAGTTTAAAACGGAAGCAAAGGACATGAAAAACTACTTGTATTTTGAGAGTTAAGATGGAAATAGTTAGATTCGCGCTTTGGTCTAGCAGTTTGTAGACATACCTCCGATTGAATGAACATAACTCACTCAATTCAACTCGGAATTCATTGAAATTTGTTCCATTTCGAAGGAGTCGAAGTGTAGTTTAAAACGGAAGAAACAGAGATGAAAAACTCCAAGTATTTTGAGAGTAATGGTGGAAATAGTTAGACTGGCGCTTTGGTCTAGCAATTTACAGATCTACCTCCGATTCATTGACCATAAGTCACTCATTTCGACTCGGAATTTATTCAAATTCATACCACTGAAGATATCGAAGTGTAGTTGAAAACGGAAGAAACGGAGATGGAAAACTCTAATTATTTTAAGAGTTATGATAGAAATATTTAGACTCGCGCTTTCGCCTAGCAGTTTACAGATCTACCTCCGAGTGAATGACCATAACTGACTCAATTCAACTCGGAATTCATTGAAATTTGTTCCATTTCGAAGGAATCGAAGTGTAGTTTAAAGCGGAAGAAACGGAGATGAAAAACTACTTTTATTTTGAAAGTTAGGATGGAAATAGTTAGATTCGCGCTTTGGTCTAGCAGTTTGCAGACATACCTCCGATTGAATGACCATAACTCACTCAATTCAACTCGGAATTCATTGAAATTTGTTCCATTTCGAAGGAGTCGAAGTGTAGTTTACAACGGAAGAAACAGAGATGAAAAACTCCAAGTATTTTGAGAGTTCTTATGGAAATAGTTAGACTCGAACTTTGGTTTAGCAGTTTACGGACCTACCTCCGATTGATTAACTAAAACTCAGTCAATTAAATTTGAAATGTATTCAAATTCATGCCATTTCGAAGATGTCGAAGTGTAGTTGAAAACGGAAGAAACGGAGATGAAAAAGTCCAAGTATCTTAAGAGTTATGATGGAAATAGTTAGACTGGTGCTTTGGTCTAGCAGTTTACAGACCTACCTCCGATTCATTGACCATAAGTCACTCAATTCGACTCGAAATTTATTCAAATTCTTACCATTCTGAAGATATCGAAGTGTAGTTGAAAACAGAAGAACCGGAGATGAAAAACTCTAATTATTTTAAGAGTTATGATAGAAATAGTTAGACTCGCGCTTTCGCCTAGCAGTTTACAGATCTACCTCCGAGTGAATGACCATAACTCACTCAATTCAACTCGGAATTCATTGAAATTTCTTCTATTTCGAAGGACTCGAAGTGTAGTTTAAAACGGAAGAAACGGAGATGAAAGAAGCCAAGTATTTTGAGAGTTATGGTGGAAAGAGTTAGACTCGCACTTTGGTCTAGCAGTTTACAGACCAACCTCCAATTGATTGACCATAACTTACTCAATTTAACTCGGAATTGATTCAAATTCATGCCATTTTGAAGATATCGAAGTGTAGTTGAAAACGAAAGAAACAGCGATGAAAAACTCCAAGTATCTTAAGAGTTATGATGGACATATTTAGACTCGCGCTTTGGTCTAGCAGTTTACGGACCTACCCACGATTCATTGACCCACTCAATTCGACTCGGAATTTATTCAAATTCATTCCATTTGGAAGATGTCGAAGAGTAGTTGAAAACGAAAGAAATGGAGACGAAAAACTCAAAGTATTTTTAGAGTTATGATAGAAATAGTTAGACTCGCGCTTTCGCCAAGTAGTTTACAAACCTACCTCCGATTTAATGACCATAACTCACTCAATTCAATAAGTAATTCAGTGAAATTTGTTCCATTTCGAAAGAGTCGAAGTGTAGTTTAAAACGGAAGCAAAGTAGATGAAAAACTACTTGTATTTTGAGAGTTAAGATGAAAATAGTTTGATTCGTGCTTTGGTCTAGCAGTTTGTAGCCATACCTCCGATTGAATGACCATAACTCACTCAATTTGAACTCGGAATTCATTGAAATTTGTTCCATTTCGAAGGAGTCGAAGTGTAGTTTAAAACGGAAGAAAGAGAGATGAAAAACTCCAAGTATTTTGAGAGTTATGATGGAAATAGTTAGACTTGCGCTTTGGTCTAGCAGTTTACAGACCTACCTCCGATTCATTTACCATAAGTAACTCATTTCGACTCGGAATTTATTCAAATTCATACCATTCTTAAGATATCGAAGTGTAGTTGAAAATGGAAGAAACGGAGATGAAAAACTTTAATTATTTTAAGAGTTATGATAGAAATAGTTAGACTCGCGCTTTCGCCTGGCAGTTTACAGATCTACCTCCGAGTTAATGACCATAACTCACTCAATTCAACTCGGAATTCATTAAAATTTGTTCCATTTCAAAGGAATCGAAGTGTAGTTTAAAACGGAAGAAACAGAGTTGAAAAAAGCGAAGTATTTTGAGAGTTATGGTGGAAATAGTTAGACTCGCACTTTGGTCTAGAAGTTTACAGACCAACCTCCAATAGATTGACCATAACTTACTCAATTTAACTCGGAATTGATTCAAATTCATGCCATTTTGAAGATGTCGAAGTGTAGTTGAAAACGAAAGAAACAGAGATGAAAAACTCCAAGTATCTTAAGAGTTATGATGGAAATAGTTAGACTCGCGCTTTGGTCTAGCAGTTTACAGACCTACCTCCGATTCATTGACCATAAGTCACTCAATTCGACTCGGAATTTATTCAAATTCATACCATTCTGAAGATATCGAAGTGTAGTTGAAAACGGAAGAAACGGAGATGAAAGAAGCCAAGTATTTTGAGAGTTATGATGGAAATAGTTAGACTCGCACTTTGGTCTAGCAGTTTACAGACCAACCTCCAATTGATTGACCATAACTTACTCAATTTAACTCGGAATTGACTCAAATTCATGCCATTTTGAAGATGTCGAAGTGTAGTTGAAAACGAAATAAACAGAGATGAAAAACTCCAAGTATCTTAAGAGTTATGATGGACATATTTAGACTCGCGCTTTGGTCTAGCAGTTTACGGACCTACCCCCGATTCATTGACCCACTCAATTCGACTCGGAATTTAGTCAAATTCATTCCATTTGGAAGATGTCGAAGAGTAGTTGAAAACGAAAGAAATGGAGATGAAAAACTCCAAGTATTTTAAGAGTTATGATAGAAATAGTTAGACTCGCGCTTTCGCCTAGGAGTTTACAAACCCACCTACCTCCGATTTAATGACCATAACTCACTAAATTCAACAAGTAATTCAGTGAAATTTGTTCCATTTCGAAGGAGTCGAAGTGTAGTTTAAAACGGAAGCAAAGGACATGAAAAACTACTTGTATTTTGAGAGTTAAGATGGAAATAGTTAGATTCGCGCTTTGGTCTAGCAGTTTGTAGACATACCTCCGATTGAATGAACATAACTCACTCAATTCAACTCGGAATTCATTGAAATTTGTTCCATTTCGAAGGAGTCGAAGTGTGGTTTAAAACGGAAGAAACAGAGATGACAAAATCGAAGTATTTTGAGAGTAATGGTGGAAATAGTTAGACTGGCGCTTTGGTCTAGCAGTTTACAGACCTACCTCCGATTCATTGACCATAAGTCACTCATTTCGACTCGGAATTTATTCAAATTCATACCATTCTGAAGATATCGAAGTGTAGTTGAAAACGGAAGAAACGGAGATGAAAAACTCTAATTATTTTAAGAGTTATGATAGAAATATTTAGACTCGCGCTTTCGCCTAGCAGTTTACAGATCTACCTCCGAGTGAATGACCATAACTCATTCAATTCAACTCGGAATTCATTGAAATTTGTTCCATTTCGAAGGAATCGAAGTGTAGTTTAAAGCGGAAGAAACGGAGATGAAAAAAGCCAAGTACTTTGAAAGTTACGGTGGAAATAGTTAGACTCGCACTTTGGTCTAGCAGTTTACAGACCAACCTCCAATTGATTGACCATAACTTACTCAATTTAACTCGGAATTGATTCAAATTAATGCCATTTTGAAGATGTCGAAGTGTAGTTGAAAACGAAAGAAAGAGAGATGAAAAACTTCAAGTATCTTAAGAGTTATGATGGAAATAGTTAGACTCGCGCTTTGGTCTAGCAGTTTACAGACCTACCTCCGATTCATTGACCATAAGTTACTCAATTCGACTCGGAATTTGTTCAACTTCATACCATTCTGAAGATATCGAAGTGTAGTTGAAAACGGAAGAAACAGAGATGAAAGAAGCCAAGTATTTTGAGAGTTATGGTGGAAAGAGTTAGACTCGCACTTTGGTCTAGCAGTTTACAGACCAACCTCCAATTGATTGACCATAACTTACTCAATTTAACTCGGAATTGATTCAAATTCATGCCATTTTGAAGATATCGAAGTGTAGTTGAAAATGAAAGAAACAGCGATGAAAAACTCCAAGTATCTTAAGATTTATGATGGACATATTTAGACTCGCGCTTTGGTCTAGCAGTTTACGGACCTACCCACGATTCATTGACCCACTCAATTCGACTCGGAATTTATTCAAATTCATTCCATTTGGAAGATGTCGAAGAGTAGTTGAAAACGAAAGAAATGGAGATGAAAAACTCCAAGTATTTTAAGAGTTATGATAGAAATAGTTAGACTCGCGCCTTCGCCTAGCAGTTTACAAACCTATCTACCTCCGATTTAATGACCATAACTCACTCAATTCAACAAGTAATTCAGTGAAATTTGTTCCATTTCGAAGGAGTCGAAGTGTAGTTTAAAACGGAAGCAAAAGAGATGAAAAACTACTTGTATTTTGAGAGTTAAGAAGGAAATAGTTAGATTCGCGATTTGGTCTAGCTGTTTGTAGACATACCTCCGATTGAATGACCATAACTCACTCAATTCAACTCAGAATTCATTGAAATTTGTTCCATTTCGAAGGAGTCGACGTGTAGTTTAAAACGGAAGAAACTGAGATGAAAAACTCCAAGTATTTTGAGAGTTATGGTGGAAATAGTTAGACTCGCGCTTTGGTCTAGCAGTTTACAGACCTACCTCCGATTCACTGACCATAAGTCACTCATTTCGACTCGGAATTTATTCAAATTCATACCATTCTAAAGATATCGAAGTGTAGTTGAAAATGGAAGAAACGGATATGAAAAAATCTAATTATTTTAAGAGTTATGATAGAAATAGTTAGACTCGCGCTTTCGCCTGGCAGTTTACTGATCTACCTCCGAGTGAATGACCATAACTCACTCAATTCAACTCGGAATTCATTGAAATTTGTTCCATTTCGAAGGACTCGAAGTGTAGTTTAAAACGGAAGAAACGGAGATGAAAAAAGCCAAGTATTTTGAGAGTTATGGTGGAAATAGTTAGACTCGCACTTTGGTCTAGCAGTTTACAGACCAACCTCCGATTGATTGACCATAACTTACTCAATTTAACTCGGAATTGATTCAAATTCATGCCATTTTGAAGATATCGAAGTGTAGTTGAAAACAAAAGAAACAGCGATGAAAAACTCCAAGTATCTTAAGAGTTATGATGGACATATTTAGACTCGCGCTTTGGTCTAGCAGTTTACAGACCTACCTCCGATTTAATGACCATAACTCACTCAATTCAATACGTAATTCAATGAAATTTGTTCCATTTCGAAGGAGTCGAAGTGTAGTTTAAAACAGAAGAAACGGAGATGAAAAACTACTTGTATTTTGAAAGTTAGGATGTAAATAGTTAGATTCGTGCTTTGGTCTAGCAGTTTGCAGACATACCTCCGATTGAATGACCATAACTCACTCAATTCAACTCGGAATTCATTGAAATTTGTTCCATTTCGAAGGAGTCGAAGTGTAGTTTACAACGGAAGAAACAGAGATGAAAAACTCCAAGTATTTTGAGAGTTATTATGGAAATAGTTACACTCGCACTTTGGTCTAGCAGTTTACAGACCTACCTCCGATTGATTGACTAAAACTCAGTCAATTAAATTTGAAATGTATTCAAATTCATGCCATTTCGAAGATGTCGAGGTGTAGTTGAAAACGGAAGAAACGGAGATGAAAAAGTCCAAGTATCTTTAGAGTTATGATGGAAATAGTTAGACTCGTGCTTTGGTCTAGCAGTTTATAGACCTACTCCGATTGATTGACTAAAACTCAGTCAATTAAATTTGAAATGTATTCAAATTCATGCCATTTCGAAGATGTCGAAGTGTAGTTCAAAACGGAAGAAACGGAGATAAAAAAGTCCAACTATCTTAAGAGTTATGATGGAAATAGTTAGACTCGTGCTTTGGTCTAAAAGTTTACAGACCTACCTCCGAATCATTGACCATAAGTCACTCAATTCGACTCGGAATTTATTCAAATTCATACCATTTTGAAGATATCGAAGTGTAGTTGAAAATAGAAGAAACGGAGATGAAAAACTCTAATTATTTTAAGAGTTATGATAGAAATAGTTAGACTCGCGTTTTCGCCTAGCAGTTTACAGATCTACCTCCGAGTTAATGACCATAACTCACTCAATTCAACTCGGAATTCATTGAAATTTATTCCATTTCGAAGGAGTCGAAGTGTAGTTTAAAACGGAAGCAAAGGAGATGAAAAACTACTTGTATTTTGAGAGTTAAGATGGAAATAGTTAGATTCGCGCTTTGGTCTAGCAGTTTGTAGACATACCTCCGATTGAATGACCATAACTCACTCAATTCAACTCGGAATTCATTGAAATTTGTTCCATTTCGAAGGAGTCAAAGTGTAGTTTAAAACGGAAGAAACAGAGACGAAAAACTCCAAGTATTTTGAGAGTTATGGTGGAAATAGTTAGACTCGCGCTTTGGTCTAGCAGTTTACAGACCTACCTCCGATTCATTGACCATAGTTAGACTCGCGCTTTCGCCTAGCAGTTTACAGATCTACCTCCGAGTGAATGACCATAACTCACTCAATTCAACTCGGAATTCATTGAAATTTGTTCCATTTCGAAGGAATCGAAGTTTAGTTTAAAGCAAAAGAAACGGAGATGAAAAAAGCCAAGTACTTTGAAAGTTATGGTGGAAATAGTTAGACTCGCACTTTGGTCTAGCAGTTTACAGACCAACCTCCAACTGATTGACCATAACTTACTCAATTTAACTCGGAATTGATTCAAATTAATGCCATTTTGAAGATGTCGAAGTGTAGTTGAAAACGAAAGAAAGAGAGATGAAAAACTTCAAGTATCTTAAGAGTTATGATGGAAATAGTTAGACTCGCGCTTTGGTCTAGCAGTTTACAGACCTACCTCCGATTCATTGACCATAAGTCACTCAATTCGACTCGGAATTTGTTCAAATTCATACCATTCTGAAGATATCGAAGTGTAGTTGAAAACGGAAGAAACGGAGATGAAAGAAGCCAAGTATTTTGAGAGTTATGGTGGAAATAGTTAGACTCGCACTTTGGTCTAGCAGTTTACAGACCAACCTCCAATTGATTGACCATAACTTACTCAATTTAACTCGGAATTGACTCAAATTCATGCCTTTTTGAAGATGTCGAAGTGTAGTTGAAAACGAAAGAAACAGAGATGAAAAACTCCAAGTATCTTAAGAGTTATGATGGACATATTTAGACTCGCGCTTTGGTCTAGCAGTTTACGGACCTACCCCCGATTCATTGACCCACTCAATTCGACTCGGAATTTACTCAAATTCATTCCATTTGGAAGATGTCGAAGAGTAGTTGAAAACGAAAGAAATGGAGATGAAAAACTCTAAGTATTTTAAGAGTTATGATAGAAATAGTTAAACTCGCGCCTTCGCCTAGCAGTTTACAAACCTACCTAACTCCGATTTAATGACCATAACTCACTCAATTCAACAAGTAATTCCGTGAAATTTGTTCCATTTCGAAGGAGTCGAGTTGTAGTTAAAAACGGAAGCAAAGGAGATGAAAAACTACTTGTATTTTGAGAGTTAAGATGGAAATAGTTTGATTCGCGCTTTGGTCTAGCTGTTTGTAGACATACCTCCGATTGAATAACCATAACTCACTCAATTCAACTCCGAATTCATTGAAATTTGTTCCATTTCGAAGGAGTCGAAGTGTAGTTTAAAACGGAAGAAACAGAGATGAAAAACTACAAGTATTTTGAGAGTTATGGTGGAAATAGTTAGACTCGCGCTTTGGTCTAGCCGTTTACAGACCTACCTCCGATTCACTGACCATAAGTCACTCATTTCGACTCGGAATTTATTCAAATTCATACCATTCTGAAGATATTGAAGTGTAGTTGAAAATGGAAGAAATGGAGATGAAAAACTCTAACTATTTTAAGAGTTATGATAGAAATAGTTAGACTCGCGCTTTCGCCTGGCAGTTTACAGATCTACCTCCGAGTGAATGACCATAACTCACTAAATTCAACTCGGAATTCATTGAAATTTCTTCCATTTTGAAGGACTCGAAGTGTAGTTTAAAATGGAAGAAACGGAGATGAAAAAAGCCAAGTATTTTGAGAGTTATGGTGGAAATAGTTAGACTCGCACTTTGGTTTAGCAGTTTACAGACCAACCTCCAACTGATTGACCATAACTTACTCAATTTAACTCGGAATTGATTCAAATTCATGCCATTTTGAAGATGTCGAAGAGTAGTTATAAACGTAAGAAACGGAGATGAAAAACTCCAAGTATTTTAAGAGTTATGATAGAAATAGTTAGACTCGCGCTTTCGCCTAGCAGTTTACAAACCTACCTCCGATTTAATGACTATAACTCACTCAATTCAATACGTAATTCAATGAAATTTGTTCCATTTCGAAGGAGTCGAAGTGTAGTTTAAAACGGAAGAAACGGAGATGAAAAACTACTTGTATTTTGAAAGTTAGGATGTAAATAGTTAGATTCGCGCTTTCGTCTAGCAGTTTGCAGACATACCTCCGATTGAATGACCATAACTCACTCAATTCAACTCGGAATTCATTGAAATTTGTTCCATTTCGAATGAGTCGAAGTGTAGTTTACAACGGAAGAAACAGACATGAAAAACTCCAAGTATTTTGAGAGTTATTATGGAAATAGTTAGACTCGCACTTTGGTCTAGCAGTTTACAGACGTACCTCCGATTGATTGACTAAAACTCAGTCAATTAAATTTGAAATGTATTCAAATTCATGCCATTTCGAAGATGTCGAAGTGTAGTTGAAAACGGAAGAAACGGAGATGAAAAAGTCCAAGTATCTTTAGAGTTATGATGGAAATAGTTAGACTCGTGCTTTGGTCTAGCAGTTTATAGACATACCTCCGATTTATTGACCATAAGTCACTAAATTCGACTCGGAATTTATTCAAATTCATACCATTCTGAAGATATCGAAGTGTAGTTGAAAACAGAAGAAACAGAGATGAAAAACTCTAATTATTTTAAGAGTTATGATAGAAATAGTTAGACTCGAGCTTCCGCCTAGCAGTTTACAGATCTACCTACGAGTGAATGACCATAACTCACTCAATTCAACTCGGAATTCATTGAAATTTCTTCCATTTCGAAGGACTCGAAGTGTAGTTTAAAACGGAAGAAACGGAGATGAAAAAAGCCAAGTATTTTGAGAGTTATGGTGGAAAGAGTTAGACTCGCACTTTGGTCTAGCAGTTTACAGACCAACCTCCAATTGATTGACCATAACTTGCTCAATTTAACTCGGAATTGATTCAAATTCATGCCATTTTGAAGATATCGAAGTGTAGTTGAAAACAAAAGAAACAGCGATGAAAAACTCCAAGTATCTTAAGAGTTATGATGGACATATTTAGACTCGCGCTTTGGTCTAGCAGTTTACGGACCTACCCACGATTCATTGACCCACTCAATTCGACTCGGAATTTATTCAAATTCATTCCATTTGGAAGATGTCGAAGAGTAGTTGAAAACGAAAGAAATGGAGACGAAAAACTCAAAGTATTTTAAGAGTTATGATAGAAATAGTTAGACTCGCGTTTTCGCAAAGTAGTTTACAAACCTACCTCCGATTTAATGACCATAACTCACTCAATTCAATAAGTAATTCAGTGAAATTTGTTCCATTTCGAAGGAGTCGAAGTGTAGTTTAAAACGGAAGCAAAGGAGATGAAAAACTACTTTTTTTTTTAGAGTTAAGATGGAAATAGTTAGATTCGTGCTTTGGTTTAGCAGTTTGTAGCCATACCTCCGATTGAATGACCATAACTCACTCAATTTGAACTCGGAATTCATTGAAATTTGTTCCATTTCGAAGGAGTCGAAGTGTAGTTTAAAACGGAAGAAACAGAGATGAAAAACTCCAAGTATTTTGAGAGTTACGATGGAAATAGTTAGACCTGCGCTTTGGTCTAGCAGTTTACAGACCTACCTCCGATTCATTGACCATAAGTCACTCATTTCGACTCGAAATTTATTCAAATTCATACCATTCTTAAGATATCGAAGTGTAGTTGAAAATGGAAGAAACGGAGATGAAAAACTTTAATTATTTTAAGAGTTATGATAGAAATAGTTAGACTCGCGCTTTCGCCTGGCAGTTTACAGATCTACCTCCGAGTTAATGACCATAACTCACTCAATTCAACTCGGAATTCATTAAAATTTGTTCAATTTCAAAGGAATCGAAGTGTAGTTTAAAACGGAAGAAACGGAGATGAAAAAAGCCAAGTATTTTGAGAGTTATGGTGGAAATAGTTAGACTCGCACTTTGGTCTAGCAGTTTACAGACCAACCTCCAACTGATTGACCATAACTTACTCAATTTAACTCGGAATTGATTC
This sequence comes from Tasmannia lanceolata, assembly GCF_043159265.1. Lineage (NCBI taxonomy): Eukaryota > Viridiplantae > Streptophyta > Magnoliopsida > Canellales > Winteraceae > Tasmannia > Tasmannia lanceolata. The sequence continues at coordinate 41,897,273 of NW_027518695.1, forward strand.
AAATTCATACCATTTTGAAGATGTCGAAGTGTAGTTGAAAACGAAAGAAACAGAGATGAAAAACTCCAAGTATCTTAAGAGTTATGATCGAAATAGTTAGACTCGCGCTTTGGTCTAGCAGTTTACAGACCTACCTCCGATTCATTGACCATAAGTCACTCAATTCGACTCGGAATTTATTCAAATTCATACCATTCTGAGGATATCGAAGTGTAGTTGAAAACGGAAGAAACGGAGATGAAAGTAGCCAAGTATTTTGAGAGTTATGGTGGAAATAGTTAGACTCGCACTTTGGTCTAGCAGTTTACAGACCAACCTCCAATTGATTGACCATAACTTACTCAATTTAACTCGGAATTGACTCAAATTCATGCCATTTTGAAGATGTCGAAGTGTAGTTGAAAACGAAAGCAACAGAGATTAAAAACTCCAAGTATCTTAAGAGTTATGATGGACATATTTAGACTCGCGCTTTGGTCTAGCAGTTTACGAACCTACCCCCGATTCATTGACCCACTCAATTCGACTCGGAATTTACTCAAATTCATTCCATTTGGAAGATGTCGAAGAGTAGTTGAAAACGAAAGAAATGGAGATGAAAAACTCCAAGTATTTTAAGAGTTATAATAGAAATAGTTAGACTCGCGCTTTCGCCTAGCAGTTTACAAACCCACCTACCTCCGATTTAATGACCATAACTCACTCAATTCAACAAGTAATTCAGTGAAATTTGTTCCATTTCGAAGGAGTCGAAGTGTAGTTTAAAACGGAAGCAAAGGACATGAAAAACTACTTGTATTTTGAGAGTTAAGATGGAAATAGTTAGATTCGCGCTTTGGTCTAGCAGTTTGTAGACATACCTCCGGTTGAATGAACATAACTCACTCAATTCAACTCGGAATTCATTGAAATTTGTTCCATTTCGAAGGAGTCGAAGTGTAGTTTAAAACGGAAGAAACAGAGATGAAAAACTCCAAGTATTTTGAGAGTAATGGCTGAAATAGTTAGACTGGCGCTTTGGTCTAGCAATTTACAGACCTACCTCCGATTCATTGACCATAAGTCACTCATTTCGACTCGGAATTTATTCAAATTCATACCATTCTGAAGATATCGAAGTGTAGTTGAAAACGGAAGAAACGGAGATGAAAAACTCTAATTATTTTAAGAGTTATGATAGAAATATTTAGACTCGCGCTTTCGCCTAGCAGTTTACAGATCTACCTCCGAGTGAATGACCATAACTCACTCAATTCAACTCGGAATTCATTGAATTTTGTTCCATTTCGAAGGAATCGAAGTTTAGTTTAAAGCGGAAGAAACGGAGATGAAAAAAGCCAAGTACTTTGAAAGTTATGGTGGAAATAGTTAGACTCGCACTTTGGTCTAGCAGTTTACAGACCAACCTCCAACTGATTGACCATAACTTACTCAATTTAACTCGGAATTGATTCAAATTAATGCCATTTTGAAGATGTCGAAGTGTAGTTGAAAACGAAAGAAAGAGAGATGAAAAACTTCAAGTATCTTAAGAGTTATGATGGAAATAGTTAGACTCGCGCTTTGGTCTAGCAGTTTACAGACCTACCTCCGATTCATTGACCATAAGTCACTCAATTCGACTCGGAATTTGTTCAAATTCATACCATTCTGAAGATATCGAAGTGTAGTTGAAAACGGAAGAAACGGAGATGAAAGAAGCCAAGTATTTTGAGAGTTATGGTGGAAATAGTTAGACTCGCACTTTGGTCTAGCAGTTTACAGACCAACCTCCAATTGATTGACCATAACTTACTCAATTTAACTCGAAATTGACTCAAATTCATGCCATTTTGAAGATGTCGAAGTGTAGTTGAAAACGAAAGAAACAGAAATGAAAAACTCCAAGTATCTTAAGAGTTATGATGGACATATTTAGACTCGCTCTTTGGTCTAGCAGTTTACGGACCTACCCCCGATACATTGACCCACTCAATTCGACTCGGAATTTACTCAAATTCATTCCATTTGGAAGATGTCGAAGAGTAGTTGAAAATGAAAGAAATGGAGATAAAAAACTCCAAGTATTTTAAGAGTTATGATAGAAATAGTTAGACTCGCGCCTTCGCCTAGCAGTTTACAAACCTACCTATCTCCGATTTAATGACCATAACTCACTCAATTCAACAAGTAATTCAGTGAAATTTGTTCCATTTCGAAGGAGTTGAAGTGTAGTTTAAAACGGAAGCAAAGGAGATGAAAAACTACTTGTATTTTGAGAGTTAAGAAGGAAATAGTTAGATTCGCGCTTTGGTCTAGCTGTTTGTAGACATACCTCCGATTGAATGACCATAACTCACTCAATTCAACTCAGAATTCATTGAAATTTGTTCTCTTTCGAAGGAGTCGAAGTGTAGTTTAAAACGGAAGAAACAGAGATGAAAAACTCCAAGTATTTTGAGAGTAATGGCTGAAATAGTTAGACTGGCGCTTTGGTCTAGCAATTTACAGACCTACCTCCGATTCATTGACCATAAGTCACTCATTTCGACTTGGAATTTATTCAAATTCATACCATTCTGAAGATATCGAAGTGTAGTTGAAAACGGAAGAAACGGAGATGAAAAACTCTAATTATTTTAAGAGTTATGATAGAAATATTTAGACTCGCGCTTTCGCCTAGCAGTTTACAGATCTACCTCCGAGTGAATGAGCATAACTCACTCAATTCAACTCGGAATTCATTGAAATTTGTTCCATTTCGAAGGAATCGAAGTGTAGTTTAAAGCGGAAGAAACGGAGATGAAAAAAGCCAAGTACTTTGAAAGTTATGGTGGAAATAGTTAGACTCGCACTTTGGTCTAGCAGTTTACAGACCAACCTCCAACTAATTGACCATAACTTACTCAATTTAACTCGGAATTGATTCAAATTAATGCCATTTTGAAGATGTCGAAGTGTAGTTGAAAACGAAAGAAAGAGAGATGAAAAACTTCAAGTATCTTAAGAGTTATGATGGAAATAGTTAGACTCGCGCTTTGGTCTAGCAGTTTACAGACCTACCTCCGATTCATTGACCATAAGTCACTCAATTCGACTCGGAATTTGTTCAAATTCATACCATTCTGAAGATATCGAAGTGTAGTTGAAAACGGAAGAAACGGAGATGAAAGAAGCCAAGTATTTTGAGAGTTATGGTGGAAATAGTTAGACTCGCACTTTGGTCTAGCAGTTTACAGACCAACCTCCAATTGATTGACCATAACTTACTCAATTTAACTCGGAATTGACTCAAATTCATGCCATTTTGAAGATGTCGAAGTGTAGTTGAAAACGAAAGCAACAGAGATTAAAAACTCCAAGTATCTTAAGAGTTATGATGGACATATTTAGACTCGCGCTTTGGTCTAGCAGTTTACGGACCTACCCCCGATACATTGACCCACTCAATTCGACTCGGAATTTACTCAAATTCATTCCATTTGGAAGATGTCGAAGAGTAGTTGAAAACGAAAGAAATGGAGATAAAAAACTCCAAGTATTTTAAGAGTTATGATAGAAATAGTTAGACTCGCGCCTTCGCCTAGCAGTTTACAAACCTACCTATCTCCGATTTAATGACCATAACTCACTCAATTCAACAAGTAATTCAGTGAAATTTGTTCCATTTCGAAGGAGTCGAAGTGTAGTTTAAAACGGAAGCAAAGGAGATGAAAAACTACTTGTATTTTGAGAGTTAAGAAGGAAATAGTTAGATTCGCGCTTTGGTCTAGCTGTTTGTAGACATACCTCCGATTGAATGACCATAACTCACTCAATTCAACTCAGAATTCATTGAAATTTGTTCCCTTTCGAAGGAGTCGACGTGTAGTTTAAAACGGAAGAAACTGAGATGAAAAACTCCAAGTATTTTGAGAGTTATGGTGGAAATAGTTAGACTCGCGCTTTGGTCTAGCAGTTTACAGACCTACCTCCGATTCACTGACCATAAGTCACTCATTTCGACACGGAATTTATTCAAATTCATACAATTCTGAAGATATCGAAGTGTAGTTGAAAATGGAAGAAACGGATATGAAAAAATCTAATTATTTTAAGAGTTATGATAGAAATAGTTAGACTCGCGCTTTCGCCTGGCAGTTTACTGATCTACCTCCGAGTGAATCACCATAACTCACTCAATTCAACTCGGAATTCATTGAAATTTGTTCCATTTCGAAGGACTCGAAGTGTAGTTTAAAACGGAAGCAACGGAGATGAAAAAAGCCAAGTATTTTGAGAGTTATGGTGGAAATAGTTAGACTCGCACTTTGGTCTAGCAGTTTACAGACCAACCTCCAACTGATTGACCATAACTTACTCAATTTAACTCAGAATTGATTCAAATTCATGCCATTTTGAAGATGTCGAAGAGTAGTTGAAAACGAAAGAAACGGAGATGAAAAACTCCATGTATTTTAAGAGTTATGATAGAAATAGTTAGACTCGCGCTTTCGCCTAGCAGTTTACGGACCTACCTCCGATTTAATGACCATAACTCACTCAATTCAATACGTAATTCAATGAAATTTGTTACATTTCGAAGGAGTCGAAGTGTAGTTTAAAACAGAAGAAACGGAGATGAAAAACTACTTGTATTTTGAAAGTTAGGATGGAAATAGTTAGATTTTTGCTTTGGTCTAGCAGTTTGCAGACATACCTCCGATTGAATGACCATAACTCACTCAATTCAACTCGTAATTCATTGAAATTTGTTCCATTTCGAAGGAGTCGAAGTGTAGTTTACAACGGAAGAAACAGAGACGAAAAACTCCAAGTATTTTGAGAGTTATTATGGAAATAGTTAGACTCGCACTTTGGTCTAGCAGTTTACAGACCTACCTCCGATTGATTGACTAAAACTCAGTAAATTAAATTTGAAATGTATTCAAATTCATGCCATTTCGAAAATGTCGAAGTGTAGTTCAAAACGGAAGAAACGGAGATAAAAAAGTCCAACTATCTTAAGAGTTATGATGGAAATAGTTAGACTCGTGCTTTGGTCTAAAAGTTTACAGACCTACCTCCGATTCATTGACCATAAGTCACTCAATTCGACTCGGAATTTATTCAAATTCATACCATTCTGAAGATATCGAAGTGTAGTTGAAAATAGAAGAAACAGAGATGAAAAACTCTAATTATTTTAAGAGTTATGATAGAAATAGTTAGACTCGCGTTTTCGCCTAGCAGTTTACAGATCTACCTCCGAGTTAATGACCATAACTCACTCAATTCAACTCGGAATTCATTGAAATTTGTTCCATTTCGAAGGAGTCGAAGTGTAGTTTAAAACGGAAGCAAAGGAGATGAAAAACTACTTGTATTTTGAGAGTTAAGATGGAAATAGTTAGGTTCGCGCTTTGGTCTAGCAGTTTGTAGACATACCTCCGATTGAATGACCATAACTCACTCAATTCAACTCGGAATTCATTGAAATTTGTTCCATTTCGAAGGAGTCGAAGTGCAGTTTAAAACGGAAGAAACAGAGACAAAAAACTCCAAGTATTTTGAGAGTTATGGTGGAAATAGTTAGACTCGCGCTTTGGTCTAGCAGTTTACAGACCTACCTCCGATTCATTAACCATAAGTCACTCCTTTCGACTCGGAATTTATTCAAATTCATACAATTCTGAAGATATTGAAGTGTAGTTGAAAACGTAAGAAACGGAGATGAAAAACTCTAATTATTTTAAGAGTTATGATAGAAATATTTAGACTCGCGCTTTCGCCTAGCAGTTTACAGATCTACCTCCGAGTGAATGAGCATAACTCACTCAATTCAACTCGGAATTCATTGAAATTTGTTCCATTTCGAAGGAATCGAAGTGTAGTTTAAAGCGGAAGAAACGGAGATGAAAAAAGCCAAGTACTTTGAAAGTTATGGTGGAAATAGTTAGACTCGCACTTTGGTCTAGCAGTTTACAGACCAACCTCCAATTGATTGACCATAACTTACTCAATTTAACTCGGAATTGATTCAAATTAATGCCATTTTGAAGATGTCGAAGTGTAGTTGAAAACGAAAGAAAGAGAGATGAAAAACTCCAAGTATCTTAAGAGTTATGATGGAAATAGTTAGACTCGCGGTTTGGTCTAGCAGTTTACAGACCTACCTCCGATTCATTGATCATAAGTCACTCAATTCGACTCGGAATTTGTTCAAATTCATACCATTCTGAAGATATCGAAGTGTAGTTGAAAACGGAAGAAACGGAGATTAAAGAAGCCAAGTATTTTGAGAGTTATGGTGGAAATAGTTAGACTCGCACTTTGGTCTAGCAGTTTACAGACCAACCTCCAATTGATTGACCATAACTTACTCAATTTAACTCGGAATTGACTCAAATTCATGCCATTTTGAAGATGTCGAAGTGTAGTTGAAAATGAAAGAAACAGAGATGAAAAACTCCAAGTATCTTAAGAGTTATGATGGACATATTTAGACTCGCACTTTGGTCTAGCAGTTTACGGACCTACCCCCGATTCATTGACCCACTCAATTCGACTCGGAATTTACTCAAATTCATTCCATTTGGAAGATGTCGAAGAGTAGTTGAAAACGAAAGAAATGGAGATGAAAAACTCCAAGTATTTTAAGAGTTATAATAGAAATAGTTAGACTCGCGCCTTCGCCTAGCAGTTTACAAACCTACCTACCTCCGATTTAATGACCATAACTCACTCAATTCAACAAGTAATTCCGTGAAATTTGTTCCATTTCGAAGGAGTCGAGTTGTAGTTTAAAACGGAAGCAAAGGAGTTGAAAAACTACTTGTATTTTGAGAGTTAAGATGGAAATAGTTAGATTCGCGCTTTGGTCTAGCTGTTTGTAGACATACCTCCGATTGAATGACCATAACTCACTCAATTCAACTCGGAATTCATTAAAATTTGTTCCATTTCGAAGGAGTCGAAGTGTAGTTTTAAACGGAAGAAACAGAGATGAAAAACTACAAGTATTTTGAGAGTTATGGTGGAAATAGTTAGACTCGCGCTTTGGTCTAGCCGTTTACAGACCTACCTCCGATTCACTGACCATAAGTCACTCATTTCGACTCGGAATTTATTCAAATTCATACCATTCTGAAGATATCGAAGTGTAGTTGAAAATGGAAGAAATGGAGATGAAAAACTCTAACTATTTTAAGAGTTATGATAGAAATAGTTAGACTCGCGCTTTCGCCTGGCAGTTTACAGATCTACCTCCGAGTGAATGACCATAACTCACTCAATTCAACTCGGAATTCATTGAAATTTCTTCCATTTCGAAGGACTCGAAGTGTAGTTTAAAACGGAAGAAACGGAGATGAAAAAAGCCAAGTATTTTGAGAGTTATGGTGGAAATAGTTAGACTCGCACTTTGGTCTAGCAGTTTACAGACCAACCTCCAACTGATTGACCATAACTTACTCAATTTAACTCGGAATTGATTCAAATTCATGCCATTTTGAAGATGTCGAAAAGTAGTTATAAACGAAAGAAACGGAGATGAAAAACTCCAAGTATTTTAAGAGTTATGATAGAAATAATTAGACTCGCGCTTTCGCCTAGCAGTTTACAGACCTACCTCCGATTTAATGACCATAACTCACTCAATTCAATACGTAATTCAATGAAATTTGTTCCATTTCGAAGGAGTCGAAGTGTAGTTTAAAACGGAAGAAACGGAGATGAAAAACTACTTGTATTTTGAAAGTTAGGATGTAAATAGTTAGATTCGCGCTTTCGTCTAGCAGTTTGCAGACATACCTCCGATTGAATGACCATAACTCACTCAATTCAACTCGGAATTCATTAAAATTTGTTCCATTTCGAATGAGTCGAAATGTAGTTTACAACGGAAGAAACAGAGATGAAAAACTCCAAGTATTTTGAGAGTAATTATGGAAATAGTTAGACTCGCACTTTGGTCTAGCAGTTTACAGACCTACCTCCGATTGATTGACTAAAACTCAGTCAATTAAATTTGAAATGTATTCAAATTCATGCCATTTCGAAGATGTCGAAGTGTAGTTGAAAACGGAAGAAACGGAGATGAAAAAGTCCAAGTATCTTTAGAGTTATGATGGAAATAGTTAGACTCGTGCTTTGGTCTAGCAGTTTATAGACATACCTCCGATTCATTGACCATAAGTCACTAAATTCGAGTCGGAATTTTTTCAAATTCATACCATTCTGAAGATATCGAAGTGTAGTTGAAAACAGAAGAAATAGAGATGAAAAACTCTAATTATTTTAAGAGTTATGATAGAAATAGTTAGACTCGAGCTTCCGCCTAGCAGTTTACAGATCTACCTACGAGTGAATGACCATAACTCACTCAATTCAACTCGGAATTCATTGAAATTTCTTCCATTTTGAAGGACTCGAAGTGTAGTTTAAAACGGAAGAAACGGAGATGAAAAAAGCCAAGTATTTTGAGAGTTATGGTGGAAAGAGTTAGACTCGCACTTTGGTCTAGCAGTTTACAGACCAACCTCCAATTGATTGACCATAACTTACTCAATTTAACTCGGAATTGATTCAAATTCATGCCATTTTGAAGATATCGAAGTGTAGTTGAAAACGAAAGAAACAGCGATGAAAAACTCCAAGTATCTTAAGAGTTATGATGGACATATTTAGACTCGCGCTTTGGTCTAGCAGTTTACGGACCTACCCACGATTCATTGACCCACTCAATTCGACTCGGAATTTATTCAAATTCATTCCATTTGGAAGATGTCGAAGAGTAGTTGAAAACGAAAGAAATGGAGACGAAAAACTCAAAGTATTTTAAGAGTTATGATAGAAATAGTTAGACTCGCGCTTTCGCAAAGTAGTTTACAAACCTACCTCCGATTTAATGACCATAACTCACTCAATTCAATAAGTAATTCAGTGAAATTTGTTCCATTTCGAAGGAGTCGAAGTGTAGTTTAAAACGGAAGCAAAGGAGATGAAAAACTACTTGTATTTTGAGAGTTAAGATGGAAATAGTTAGATTCGTGCTTTGGTTTAGCAGTTTGTAGCCATACCTCCGATTGAATGACCATAACTCACTCAAATTGAACTCGGAATTCATTGAAATTTGTTCCATTTCGAAGGAGTCGAAGTGTAGTTTAAAACGGAAGAAACAGAGATGAAAAACTCCAAGTATTTTGAGAGTTATGATGGAAATAGTTAGACTTGCGCTTTGGTCTAGCAGTTTACAGACCTACCTCCGATTCATTGACCATAAGTCACTCATTTCGACTCGGAATTTATTCAAATTCATACCATTCTTAAGATATCGAAGTGTAGTTGAAAATGGAAGAAACGGAGATGAAAAACTTAAATTATTTTAAGAGTTATGATAGAAATAGTTAGACTCGCGCTTTCGCCTGGCAGTTTACAGATCTACCTCCGAGTTAATGACCATAACTCACTCAATTCAACTCGGAATTCATTAAAATTTGTTCCATTTCAAAGGAATCGAAGTGTAGTTTAAAACGGAAGAAACGGAGATGAAAAAAGCCAAGTATTTTGAGAGTTATGGTGGAAATAGTTAGACTCGAACTTTGGTCTAGAAGTTTACAGACCAACCCCAATAGATTGACCATAACTTACTCAATTTAAGTCGGAATTGATTCAAATTCATGCCATTTTGAAGATGTCGAAGTGTAGTTGAAAACGAAAGAAACAGAGATGAAAAACTCCAAGTATCTTAAGAGTTATAATCGAAATAGTTAGATTCGCGCTTTGGTCTAGCAGTTTACAGACCTAACTCCGAATTCATTGAAATTTGATTCATTTCGAAGGAGTCGAAGTGTAGTTTAAAACGGAAGAAACAGAGATGAAAAACTACAAGTATTTTGAGAGTTATGGTGGAAATAGTTAGACTCGCGCTATGGTCTAGCCGTTTACAGACCTACCTCCGATTCACTGACCATAAGTCACTCATTTCGACTCGGAATTTATTCAAATTCATACCATTCTGAAGATATCGAAGTGTAGTTGAAAATGGAAGAAATGGAGATGAAAAACTCTAACTATTTTAAGAGTTATGATAGAAATAGTTAGACTCGCGCTTTCGCCTGGCAGTTTACAGATCTACCTCCGAGTGAATGACCATAACTCACTCAATTCAACTCGGAATTCATTGAAATTTCTTCCATTTCGAAGGACTCGAAGTGTAGTTTAAAACGGAAGAAACGGAGATGAAAAAAGCCAAGTATTTTGAGAGTTATGGTGGAAATAGTTAGACTCGCACTTTGGTCTAGCAATTTACAGACCAACCTCCAACTGATTGACCCTAACTTACTCAATTTAACTCGGAATTAATTCAAATTCATGCCATTTTGAAGATGTCGAAGAGTAGTTATAAACGAAAGAAACGGAGTTGAAAAACTCCAAGTATTTTAAGAGTTATGATAGAAATAGTTAGACTCGCGCTTTCGCCTAGCAGTTTATAGACCTACCTCCGATTTAATGACCATAACTCACTCAATTCAATACGTAATTCAATGAAATTTGTTCCATTTCGAAGGAGTCGAAGTGTAGTTTAAAACGGAAGAAACGGAGATGGAAAACTACTTGTATTTTGAAAGTTAGGATGCAAATAGTTAGATTCGCGCTTTCGTCTAGCAGTTTGCAGACATACCTCCGATTGAATGACCATAACTCACTCAATTCAACTCGGAATTCATTGAAATTTGTTCCATTTCGAATGAGTCGAAGTGTAGTTTACAACGGAAGAAACAGAGATGAAAAACTCCAAGTATTTTGAAAGTTATTATGGAAATAGTTAGACTCGCACTTTGGTCTAGCAGTTTACAGACCTACCTCCGATTGATTGACTAAAACTCAGTCAATTAAATTTGAAATGTATTCAAATTCATGCCATTTCGAAGATGTCGAAGTGTAGTTGAAAACGGAAGAAACGGAGATGAAAAAGTCTAAGTATCTTTAGAGTTATGATGGAAATAGTTAGACTCGTGCTTTGGTCTAGCAGTTTATAGACATACCTCCGATTCATTGACCATAAGTCACTAAATTTGACTCGGAATTTATTCAAATTCATACCATTCTGAAGATATCGAAGTGTGGTTGAAAACGTAAGAAACGGAGATGAAAAACTCTAATTATTTTAAGAGTTATGATAGAAATATTTAGACTCGCGCTTTCGCCTATTAGTTTACAGATCTACCTCCGAGTGAATGACCATAACTCACTCAATTCAACTCGGAATTCATTGAAATTTGTTCCATTTCGAAGGAATCGAAGTGTAGTTTAAAGCGGAAGAAACGGAGATGAAAAAAGCCAAGTACTTTGAAAGTTATGGTGGAAATAGTTAGACTCGCACTTTGGTCTAGCAGTTTACAGACCAACCTCCAATTGATTGACCATAACTTACTCAATTTAAGTCGGAATTGATTCAAATTAATGCCATTTTGAAGATGTCGAAGTGTAGTTGAAAACGAAAGAAAGAGAGATGAAAAACACCAAGTATCTTAAGAGTTATGATGGAAATAGTTAGACTCGCGCTTTGGTCTAGCAGTTTACAGACCTACCTCCGATTCATTGACCATAAGTCACTCAATTCGACTCGGAATTTGTTCAAATTCATACCATTCTGAAGATATTGAAGTGTAGTTGAAAACGGAAGAAACGGAGATGAAAGAAGCCAAGTATTTTGAGAGTTATGATGGAAATAGTTAGACTCGCACTTTGGTCTAGCAGTTTACAGACCAACCTCCAATTGATTGACCATAACTTACTCAATTTAACTCGGAATTGACTCAAAGTCATGCCATTTTGAAGATGTCGAAGTGTAGTTGAAAACGAAAGAAACAGAGATGAAAAACTCCAAGTATCTTAAGAGTTATGATGGACATATTTAGACTCGCGCTTTGGTCTAGCAGTTTACGGACCTACCCCCGATTCATTGACCCACTCAATTCGACTCGGAATTTACACAAATTCATTCCATTTGGAAGATGTCGAAGAGTAGTTGAAAACGAAAGAAATGGAGATGAAAAACTCCAAGTATTTTAAGAGTTATGATAGAAATATTTAGACTCGCGCCTTCGCCTAGCAGTTTACAAACCTACCTACCTCAGATTTAATGACCATAACTCACTCAATTCAACAAGTAATTCCGTGAAATTTGTTCCATTTCTAAGGAGTCGAGTTGTAGTTTAAAACGGAAGCAAAGGAGATGAAAAACTACTTGTATTTTGAGAGTTAAGATGGAAATAGTTAAATTCACGCTTTGGTCTAAGTGTTTGTAGACATACCTCCGATTGAATGACCATAACTCACTCAATTCAACTCCGAATTCATTGAAATTTGTTCCATTTCGAAGGAGTCGAAGTGTAGTTTAAAACGGAAGAAACAGAGATTAAAAACTACAAGTATTTTGAGAGTTATGGTGGAAATAGTTAGACTCACGCTTTGGTCTAGCCGTTTACAGACCTACCTCCGATTCACTGACCATAAGTCACTCATTTCGACTCGGAATTTATTCAAATTCATACGATTCTGAAGATATCGAAGTGTAGTTGAAAATGGAAGAAATGGAGATGAAAAGCTCTAACTATTTTAAGAGTTATGATAGAAATAGTTAGACTCGCGCTTTCGCCTGGCAGTTTACAGATCTACCTCGGAGTGAATGACCATAACTCACTCAATTCAACTCGGAATTCATTGAAATTTCTTCCATTTCGAAGGACTCGAAGTGTAGTTTAAAACGGAAGAAACGGAGATGAAAAAAGCCAAGTATTTTGAGAGTTATGGTGGAAATAGTTAGACTCGCACTTTGGTCTAGCAATTTACAGACCAACCTCTAACTGATTGACCATAACTTACTCAATTTAACTCGGAATTGATTCAAATTCATGCCATTTTGAAGATGTCGAAGAGTAGTTATAAACGAAAGAAACGGAGTTGAAAAACTACAAGTATTTTAAGAGTTATGATAGAAATAGTTAGACTCGCGCTTTCGCCTAGCAGTTTACAGACCTACCTCCGATTTAATGACCATAACTCACTCAATTCAATACGTAATTTAATGAAATTTGTTCCATTTCGAAGGAGTCGAAGTGTAGTTTAAAACGGAAGAAACGGAGATGAAAAACTACTTGTATTTTGAAAGTTAGGATGTAAATAGTTAGATTCGCGCTTTCGTCTAGCAGTTTGCAGACATACCTCCGATTGAATGACCATAACTCACTCAATTCAACTCGGAATTCATTGAAATTTGTTCCATTTCGAATGAGTCGAAGTGTAGTTTACAACGGAAGAAACAGAGATGAAAAACTCCAAGTATTTTGAGAGTTATTATGGAAATAGTTAGACTCGCACTTTGGTCTAGCAATTTAGAGACCTACCTCCGATTGATTGACTAAAACTCAGTCAATTAAATTTGAAATGTATTCAAATTCATGCCATTTCGAAGATGTCGAAGTGTAGTTGAAAACGGAAGAAACGGAGATGAAAAAGTCCAAGTATCTTTAGAGTTATGATGGAAATAGTTAGACTCGTGCTTTGGTCTAGCAGTTTATAGACATACCTCCGAATAATTGACCATAAGTCACTAAATTCTACTCGTAATTTATTCAAATTCATACCATTCTGAAGATACCGAAGTGTAGTTGAAAACAGAAGAAACAGAGATGAAAAACTCTAATTATTTTAAGAGTTATGATAGAAATAGTTAGACTCGAGCTTCCGCCTAGCAGTTTACAGATCTACCTACGAGTGAATGACCATAACTCACTCAATTCAACTCGAAATTCATGGAAATTTCTTCCATTTCGAAGGACTCGAAGTGTAGTTTAAAACGGAAGAAACGGAGATGAAAAAAGCCAAGTATTTTGAGAGTTATGGTGGAAAGAGTTAGACTCGCACTTTGGTCTAGCAGTTTACAGACCAACCTCCAATTGATTGACCATAACTTACTCAATTTAACTCGGAATTGATTCAAATTCATGCCATTTTGAAGATATCGAAGTGTAGTTGAAAACGAAAGAAACAGCGATGAAAAACTCCAAGTATCTTAAGAGTTATGATCGACATATTTAGACTCGCGCTTTGGTCTAGCAGTTTACGGACCTACCCACGATTCATTGACCCACTCAATTCGACTCGGAATTTATTCAAATTCATTCCATTTGGAAGATGTCGAAGAGTAGTTGAAAACGAAAGAAATGGAGACGAAAAACTCAAAGTATTTTAAGAGTTATGATAGAAATAGTTAGACTCGCGCTTTCGCAAAGTAGTTTACAAACCTACCTCCGATTTAATGACCATAACTCACTCAATTCAATAAGTAATTCAGTTAAATTTGTTCCATTTCGAAGGAGTCGAAGTGTAGTTTAAAACGGAAGCAAAGGATATGAAAAACTACTTGTATTTTGAGAGTTAAGATGGAAACAGTTAGATTCGTGCTTTGGTTTAGCAGTTTGTACCTCACTCAATTTGAACTCGGAAGTCATTGAAATTTGTTCCATTTCGAAGGAGTCGAAGTGTAGTTTAAAACGGAAGAAACAGAGATGAAAAACTCCAAGTATTTTGAGAGTTATGAAGGAAATAGTTAGACTTGCGCTTTGGTCCAGCAGTTTAGAGACCTACCTCCGATTCATTGACCATAAGTCACTCATTTCGACTCGGAATTTATTCAAATTCATACCATTCTTAAGATATCGAAGTGTAGTTGAAAATGGAAGAAACGGAGATGAAAAACTTTAATTATTTTAAGAGTTATGATAGAAATAGTTAGACTCGCGCTTTCGCCTGGCAGTTTACAGATCTACCTCCGAGTTAATGACCATAACTCACTCAATTCAACTCGGAATTCATTAAAATTTGTTCCATTTCAAAGGAATCGAAGTGTAGTTTAAAACGGAAGAAACGGAGATGAAAAAATCCAAGTATTTTGAGAGTTATGGTGGAAATAGTTAGACTCGCACTTTGGTCTAGAAGTTTACAGACCAACCTCCAATAGGTTGACCATAACTTACTCAATTTAAGTCGGAATTGATTCAAATTCATGCCATTTTGAAGATGTCGAAGTGTAGTTCAAAACGAAAGAAACAGAGATAAAAAACTCCAAGTATCTTAAGAGTTATGATCGAAATAGTTAGACTCGCGCTTTGGTCTAGTCCGTGAAATTTGTTCCATTTCGAAGGAGTCGAGTTGTAGTTTAAAACGGAAGCAAAGGAGATGAAAAACTACTTGTATTTTGAGAGTTAAGATGGAAATAGTTAGATTCGCGCTTTGGTCTAGCTGTTTGTAGACATACCTCCGATTGAATGACCATAACTCACTCAATTCAACTCCGAATTCATTGAAATTTGTTCCATTTCGAAGGAGTCGAAGTATAGTTTAAAACGGAAGAAACAGATGAAAAACTACAAGTATTTTGAGAGTTATGGTGGAAATAGTTAGACTCGCGCTTTGGTCTAGCCGTTTACAGACCTACCTCCGATTCACTGACCATAAGTCACTCTTTCGACTCGGAATTTATTCAAATTCATACTATTCTGAAGATATCAAAGTGTAGTTGAAAATGAAAGAAATGGAGATGAAAAACTCTAACTATTTTAAGAGTTATGATAGAAATAGTTAGACTCGCGCTTTCGACTGGCAGTTTACAGATCTACCTCGGAGTGAATGACCATAACTCACTCAATTCAACTCGGAATTCATTGAAATTTCTTCCATTTCGAAGGACTCGAAGTGTAGTTTAAAACGGAAGAAACGGAGATGAAAAAAGCCAAGTATTTTGAGAGTTATGGTGGAAATAGTTAGACTCGCACTTTGGTCTAGCAGTTTACAGACCAACCTCCAACTGATTGACCATAACTTACTCAATTTAACTCGGAATTGATTCAAATTCATGCCATTTTGAAGATGTCGAAGAGTAGTTATAAACGAAAGAAACGGAGATGAAAAACTCCAAGTATTTTAAGAGTTATGATAGAAATAGTTAGACTCGCGCTTTCGCCTAGCAGTTTACAGACCTACCTCCGATTTAATGACCATAACTCACACAATTCAATACGTAATTCAATGAAATTTGTTCCATTTCGAAGGAGTCGAAGTGTAGTTTAAAACGGAAGAAACGGAGATGAGAAACTACTTGTATTTTGAAAGTTAGGATGTAAATAGTTAGATTCGCGCTTTCGTCTAGCAGTTTGCAGACATACCTCCGATTGAATGACCATAACTCACTCAATTCAACTCGGAATTCATTGAAATTTGTTCCATTTCGAATGAGTCGAAGTGTAGTTTACAACGGAAGAAACAGAGATGAAAAACTCCAAGTATTTTGAGAGTTATTATGGAAATAGTTAGACTCGCACTTTGGTCTAGCAGTTTACAGACCTACCTCCGATTGATTGACTAAACCTCAGTCAATTAAATTTGAAATGTATTCAAATTCATGCCATTTCGAAGATGTCGAAGTGTAGTTGAAAACGGAAGAAACGGAGATGAAAAAGTCCAAGTATCTTTAGAGTTATGATGGAAATAGTTAGACTCGTGCTTTGGTCTAGCAGTTTATAGACATACCTCCGAATAATTGACCATAAGTCACTAAATTCGACTCGTAATTTATTCAAATTCATACCATTCTGAAGATATCGAAGTGTAGTTGAAAACAGAAGAAACAGAGATGAAAAACTCTAATTATTTTAAGAGTTATGATAGAAATAGTTAGACTCGAGCTTCCGCCTAGCAGTTTACAGATCTACCTACGAGTGAATGACCATAACTCACTCAATTCAACTCGGAATTCATGGAAATTTCTTCCATTTCGAAGGACTCGAAGTGTAGTTTAAAACGGAAGAAACGGAGATGAAAAAAGCCAAGTATTTTGAGAGTTATGGTGGAAAGAGTTAGACTCGCACTTTGGTCTAGCAGTTTACAGACCAACCTCCAATTGATTGACCATAACTTACTCAATTTAACTCGGAATTGATTCAAATTCATGCCATTTTGAAGATATCGAAGTGTAGTTGAAAACGAAAGAAACAGCGATGAAAAACTCCAAGTATCTTAAGAGTTATGATGGACATATTTAGATTCGCGCTTTGGTCTAGCAGTTTACGGACCTACCCACGATTCATTGACCCACTCAATTCGACTCGGAATTTATTCAAATTCATTCCATTTGGAAGATGTCGAAGAGTAGTTGAAAACGAAAGAAATGGAGACGAAAAACTCAAAGTATTTTAAGAGTTATGATAGAAATAGTTAGACTCGCGTTTTCGCAAAATAGTTTACAAACCTACCTCCGATTTAATGACCATAACTCACTCAATTCAATAAATAATTCAGTGAAATTTGTTCCATTTCGAAGGTGTCGAAGTGTAGTTTAAAACGGAAGCAAAGGAGATGAAAAACTACTTGTATTTTGAGAGTTAAGATGGAAATAGTTAGATTCGTGCTTTGCTTTAGCAGTTTGTAGCCATACCTCCGATTGAATGACCATAACTCACTCAATTTGAACTCGGAATTCATTGAAATTTGTTCCATTTCGAAGGAATCGAAGTGTAGTTTAAAACGGAAGAAACGGAGATGAAAAAAGCCAAGTATTTTGAGAGTTATGGTGGAAATAGTTAGACTCGCACTTTGGTCTAGAAGTTTACAAACCAACCTCCAATAGATTGACCATAACTTACTCAATTTAAGTCGGAATTGATTCAAATTCATGCCATTTTGAAGATGTCGAAGTGTAGTTGAAAACGAAAGAAACAGAGATGAAAAACTCCAAGTATCTTAAGAGTTATGATCGAAATAGTTAGACTCGCGCTTTGGTCTAGCAGTTTACAGACCTACCTCCGATTCATTGACCATAAGTGACTAGATTCGACTCGGAATTTATTCAAATTCATACCATTCTGAGGATATCGAAGTGTAGTTGAAAACGGAAGAAACGGAGATGAAAGTAGCCAAGTATTTTGAGAGTTATGGTGGAAATAGTTAGACTCGCACTTTGGTCTAGCAGTTTACAGACCAACCTCCAATTGATTGACCATAACTTACTCAATTTAACTCGGAATTGACTCAAATTCATGCCATTTTGAAGATGTCGAAGTGTAGTTGAAAACGAAAGCAACAGAGATGAAAAACTCCAAGTATCTTAAGAGTTATGATGGACATATTTAGACTCACGCTTTGGTCTAGCAGTTTACGGACCTACCCCCGATTCATTGACCCACTCAATTCGACTCGGAATTTACTCAAATTCATTTCATTTGGAAGATGTCGAAGAGTAGTTGAAAACGAAAGAAATGGAGATGAAAAACTCCAAGTATTTTAAGAGTTATGATAGAAATAGTTAGACTCGCGCTTTCGCCTAGCAGTTTACAAACCCACCTACCTCCGATTTAATGACCATAACTCACTCAATTCAACAAGTAATTCAGTGAAATTTGTTCCATTTCGAAGGAGTCGAAGTGTAGTTTAAAACGGAAGCAAAAGACATGAAAAACTACTTGTATTTTGAGAGTTAAGATGGAAATAGTTAGATTGGCGCTTTGGTCTAGCAGTTTGTAGACATACCTCCGATTGAATGAACATAACTCACTCAATTCAACTCGGAAGTCATTGAAATTTGTTCCATTTCGAAGGAGTCGAAGTGTAGTTTAAAACGGAAGAAACAGAGATGAAAAACTCCAAGTATTTTGAGAGTAATGGTGGAAATAGTTAGACTCGCGCTTTGGTCTAGCAATTTACAGACCTACCTCTGATTCATTGACCATAAGTCACTCATTTCGACTCGGAATTTATTCAAATTCATACCATTCTGAAGATATCGAAGTGTAGTTGAAAACGGAAGAAACGGAGATGAAAAACTCTAATTATTTTAAGAGTTATGATAGAAATATTTAGACTCGCGCTTTCGCCTAGCAGTTTACAGATCTACCTACGAGTGAATGACCATAACTCACTCAATTCAACTCGGAATTCATTGAAATTTTTTCCATTTCGAAGGAATCGAAGTGTAGTTTAAAGCGGAAGAAACGGAGATGAAAAAAGCCAAGTACTTTGAAAGTTATGGTGGAAATAGTTAGACTCGCACTTTGGTCTAGCAGTTTACAGACCAACCTCCAATTGATTGACCATAACTTACTCAATTTAACTCGTAATTGATTCAAATTAATGCCATTTTGAAGATGTCGAAGTGTAGTTGAAAACGAAAGAAACAGAGATGAAAAACTCCAAGTATCTTAAGAGTTATGATGGAAATAGTTAGACTCGCGCTTTGGTCTAGCAGTTTACTGACCTACCTCCGATTCATTGACCATAAGTCACTCAATTCGACTCGGAATTTGTTCAAATTCATACCATTCTGAAGATATCGAAGTGTAGTTGAAAACGGAAGAAACGGAGATGAAAGAAGCCAAGTATTTTGAGAGTTATGGTGGAAATCGTTAGACTCGCACTTTGGTCTATCAGTTTACAGACCAACCTCCAATTGATTGACCATAACTTACTCAATTTAACTCGGAATTGACTCAAATTCATGCCATTTGAAGATGTCGAAGTGTAGTTGAAAACGAAAGAAACAGAGATGAAAAACTCCAAGTATCTTAAGAGTTATGATTGACATATTTAGACTCACGCTTTGGTCTAGCAGTTTACGGACCTACCCCCGATACATTGACCCACTCAATTCGACTCGGAATTTACTCAAATTCATTCCATTTGGAAGATGTCGAAGAGTAGTTGAAAACGAAAGAAATGGAGATGAAAAACTCTAAGTATTTTAAGAGTTATGATAGAAATAGTTAGACTCGCGCCTTCGCCTAGCAGTTTACAAACCTACCTACCTCCGATTTAATGACCATAACTCACTCAATTCAACAAGTAATTCAGTGAAATTTGTTCCATTTCGAAGGAGTCGAAGTGTAGTTTAAAACGGAAGCAAAGGAGATGAAAACCTACTTGTATTTTGAGAGTTAAGATGGAAATAGTTAGATTCGCGCTTTGGTCTAGCAGTTTGTAGACATACCTCCGATTGAATGACCATAACTCACTCAAAATCAACTCGGAATTCATTGAAAATTGTTTCATTTCGAAGGAGTCGAAGTGTAGTTTAAAACGGAAGAAACAGAGACAAAAAACTCCAAGTATTTTGAGAGTTATGGTGGAAATAGTTAGACTCGCGCTTTGGTCTAGCAGTTTACAGACCTACCTCCGATTCATTGACCATAAGTCACTCATTTCGACTCGGAATTTATTCAAATTCATACCATTCTGAAGATATCGAAGTGTAGTTGAAAACGTAAGAAACGGAGATGAAAAACTCTAATTATTTTAAGAGTTATGATAGAAATATTTAGACTCGCGCTTTCGCCTAGCAGTTTACAGATCTACCTCCGAGTGAATGACCATAACTCACTCAATTCAACTCGGAATTCATTGAAATTTGTTCCATTTCGAAGGAATCGAAGTGTAGTTTAAAGCGGAAGAAACGGAGATGAAAAAAGCCAAGTACTTTGAAAGTTATGGTGGAAATAGTTAGACTCGCACTTTGGTCTAGCAGTTTACAGACCAACCTCCAATTGATTGACCATAACTTACTCAATTTAACTCGGAATTAATTCAAATTAATGCCATTTTGAAGATGTCGAACTGTAGTTGAAAACGAAAGAAAGAGAGATGAAAAACTCCAAGTATCTTAAGAGTTATGATGGAAATAGTTAGACTCGCGCTTTGGTCTAGCAGTTTACAGACCTACCTCCGATTCATTGACCATAAGTCACTCAATTCGACTCGGAATTTGTTCAAATTCATACCATTCTGAAGATATCGAAGTGTAGTTGAAAACGGAAGAAACGGAGATGAAAGAAGCCAAGTATTTTGAGAGTTATGGTGGAAATAGTTAGACTCGCACTTTGGTCTAGCCATAACCTACTCAATTTAACTCGGAATTTACTCAAATTCATGCCATTTTGAAGATGTCGAAGTGTAGTTGAAAACGAAAGAAACAGAGATGAAAAACTCCAAGTATCTTAAGAGTTATGATGGACATATTTAGACTCGCGCTTTGGTCTAGCAGTTTACGGACCTACCCCCGATTCATTGACCCACTCAATTCGACTCGGAATTTACTCAAATTCATTCCATTTGGAAGATGTCGAAGAGTAGTTGAAAACGAAAGAAATGGAGATGAAAAACTCCAAGTATTTTAAGAGTTATGATAGAAATAGTTAGACTCGCGCCTTCGCCTAGCAGTTTACAAACCTCCCTACCTCCGATTTAATGACCATAACTCACTCAATTCAACAAATAATTCCGTGAAATTTGTTCCATTTCGAAGGAGTCGAAGTGTAGTTTAAAACGGAAGCAAAGGAGATGAAAAACTACTTGTATTTTGAGAGTTAAGATGGAAATAGTTAGATTCGCGCTTTGGTCTAGCTATTTGTAGACATACCTCCGATTGAATGACCATAACTCACTCAATTAAATTCCGAATTCATTGAAATTTGTTCAATTTCGAAGGACTCGAAGTGTAGTTTAAAACGGAAGAAACAGAGATGAAAAACTACAAGTATTTTGAGAGTTATGGTGGAAATAGTTAGACTCGCACTTTGGTCTAGCAGTTTACAGACCAACCTCCAACTGATTGACCATAACTTACTCAATTTAACTCGGAATTGATTCAAATTCATGCCATTTTGAAGATGTCGAAGAGTAGTTATAAACGAAAGAAACGGAGATGAAAAACTCCAAGTATTTTAAGAGTTATGATAGAAATAGTTAGACTCGCGCTTTCGCCTAGCAGTTTACAGACCTACCTCCGATTTAATTACCATAACTCATTAAATTCAATACGTAATTCAATGAAATTTGTTCCATTTCGAAGGAGTAGAAGTGTAGTTTAAAACGGAAGAAACAGAGATGAAAAACAACTTGTATTTTGAAAGTTAGGATGTAAATAGTTAGATTCGCGCTTTCGTCTAGCAGTTTGCAGACATACCTCCCATTGAATGACCATAACTCACTCAATTCAACTCGGAATTCATTGAAATTTGTTCCATTTCGAATGAGTCGAAGTGTAGTTTACAACGGAAGAAACAGAGATGAAAAACTCCAAGTATTTTGAGAGTTATTATGGAAATAGTTAGACTCGCACTTTGGTCTAGCAGTTTACAGACCTACCTCCGATTGATTGACTAAAACTCAGTAAATTAAATTTAAAATGTATTCAAATTCATGCCATTTCGAAGATGTCGAAGTGTAGTTGAAAACGGAAGAAACGGAGATGAAAAAGTCCAAGTATCTTTAGAGTTATGATGGAAATAGTTAGACTCGTGCTTTGGTCTAGCAGTTTATAGACATACCTCCGATTCATTGACCATAAGTCACTAAATTCGACTCGGAATTTATTCAAATTCATACCATTCTGAAGATATCGAAGTGTAGTTGAAAACAGAAGAAACAGAGATGAAAAACTCTAATTATTTTAAGAGTTATGATAGAAATAGTTAGACTCGCGCTTCCGCCTAGCAGTTTACAGATCTACCTACGAGTGAATGACCATAACTCACTCAATTCAACTCGGAATTCATTGAAATTTCTTCCATTTCGAAGGACTCGAAGTGTAGTTTAAAACGGAAGAAACGGAGATGAAAAAAGCCAAGTATTTTGAGAGTTATGGTGGAAAGAGTTAGACTCGCACTTTGGTCTAGCAGTTTACAGACCAACCTCCAATTGATTGACCATAACTTACTCAATTTAACTCGGAATTGATTCAAATTCATGCCATTTTGAAGATATCGAAGTGTAGTTGAAAACGAAAGAAATAGGGATGAAAAACTCCAAGTATCTTAAAAGGTATGATGGACATATTTAGACTCGCGCTTTGGTCTAGCAGTTTACGGACCTACCCACGATTCATTGACCCACTCAATTCGACTCGGAATTTATTCAAATTCATTCCATTTGGAAGATGTCGAAGAGTAGTTGAAAACGAAAGAAATGGAGATGAAAAACTCAAAGTATTTTAAGAGTTATGATAGAAATAGTTAGACTCGCGCTTTCGCCAAGGAGTTTACAAACCTACCTCCGATTTAATGACCATAACTCACTCAATTCAATAAGTAATTCAGTGAAATTTGTTCCATTTCGAAGGAGTCGAAGTGTAGTTTAAAACGGAAGCAAAGGAGATGAAAAACTACTTGTATTTTGAGAGGTAAGATGGAAATAGTTAGATTCGCGCTTTGGTTTAGCAGTTAGTAAACATACCTCCGATTGAATGACCATAACTCACTCAATTCAACTCGGAATTCATTGAAATTTGTTTCATTTCGAAGGAGTCGAACTGTAGTTTAAAACGGAAGTAACAGATATGAAAAACTCCAAGTATCTTAAGAGTTATGATGGAAATAGTTAGACTCGCGCTTTGGTCTAGCAGTTTACAGACCTACCTCCGATTCATTGACCATAAGTCACTCATTTCGACTCGGAATTTATTCAAATTCATACCATTCTGAAGATATCGAAGTGTAGTTGAAAATGGAAGAAACAGAGATGAAAAACTCTAATTCTTTTAAGAGTTATGATATAAATATTTAGACTCGCGCTTTCGCCTAGCAGTTTACAGATCTACCTCCGAGTGAATGACCATAACTCACTCAATTCAACTCGGAATTCATTGAAATTTGTTCTATTTCGAAGCAATCGAAGTGTAGTTTAAAACGGAAGAAACGGAGATGAAAAAAGCCAAGTACTTTGAGAGTTATGGTGGAAATAGTTAGACTCGCACTTTGGTCTAGCAGTTTACAGACCAACCTCCAATTGATTGACCATAACTGACTCAATTTAACTCGGAATTGATTCAAATTCATGCCATTTTGAAGATGTCAAAGTGTAGTTGAAAACGAAAGAAACAGAGATGAAAAACTCCAAGTATCTTAAGAGTTATTATGGACATATTTAGACTTGCGCTTTGGTCTAGCAGTTTACGGACCTACCCCCGATTCATTGACCCACTCAATTCGACTCGGAATTTATTCAAATTCATTCCATTTGGAAGATGTCGAAGAGTAGTTGAAAACGAAAGAAATGGAGATGAAAAACTCTAAGTATTTTAAAAGTTATGATAGAAATAGTTAGACTCGCGCTTTCGCCAAGCAATTTACAAACCTACCTCCGATTTAATGACCATAACTCACTCAATTCAACAAGTAATTTAGTGAAATTTATTCCATTTCGAAGGAGTCGAAGTGTAGTTTAAAACGGAAGCAAAGGAGATGAAAAACTACTGGTATTTTGAGAGTTAAGATGAAAATAATTAGATTTGCGCTTTGGTCTAGCAGTTTGTAGAAATACCTGCGATTGAATGACCATAACTCACTCAATTCAACTCGGAATTCATTGAAATATGTTCCATTTCGAAAGAGTCGAAGTGTAGTTTAAAACGAAAAAAACAGAGATGAAAAACTCCAAGTATTTTGAGAGTTATTATGGAAATAGTTAGACTCGCACTTTGGTCTAGCAGTTTACAGACCTACCTCCTGTTGATTGACTAAAACTCACACAATTAAATTTGAAATGTATTCAAATTCATGCCATTTCGAAGATGTCGAAGTGTAGTAGAAAACGGAAGAAACGGAGATGAAAAAGTCCAAGTATCTTAAGAGCTATGATGGAAATAGTTAGACTCGTGCTTTGGTCTAGCAGTTTACAGACCTACCTCCGATTCATTGACCATAAGTCACTCAATTCGACTCAGAATTTATTCAAATTCTTACTATTCTGAAGATATCGAAGTGTAGTTGAAAACGGAAGAAACGGAGATGAAAAACTCTAATTATTTTAAGAGTTATGATAGAAATAGTTAGACTCGTGATTTCGCATAGCAGTTTACAGATCTACCTCCGAGTGAATGACCATAACTCACTCAATTCAACTCGGAATTCATTGAAATTTCTTCCATTTCGAAGGACTCGAAGTGTAGTTTAAAACGGAAGAAACAGATATGAAAAAAGCCAAGTATTTTGAGAGTTATGGTGGAAATAGTTAGACTCACACTTTGGTCTAGCAGTTTACAGACCAACCTCCAATTGATTGACCATAACTTACTCAATTTAACTCGGAATTGATTCAAATTCATGCCATTTTGAAGATGTCGAAGAGTAGTTGAAAACGAAAGAAACAGAGATGAAAAACTCCAAGTATCTTAAGAGTTATGATGGACATATTTAGACTCGCGCTTTGGTCTAGCAGTTTACAGACCTACCTCCGATTCATTGACCATAAGTCACTCAATTCGACTCGGAATTTATTCAAATTCATACCATTCTGAAGATATCAAAGTGTAGTTGAAAACGGAAGAAACGGAGATGAAAGAAGCCAACTATTTTGAGAGTTATGGTGGAAATAGTTAGACTCGCACTTTGGTCTAGCAGTTTACAGACCAACCTCTAATTGATTGACCATAACTTACTCAATTTAACTCGGAATTGATTCAAATTCATGCCATTTTGAAGATGTCGAAGAGTTGTTGAAAACGAAAGAAACGGAGATGAAAAACTCTAAGTATGTTAAGAGTTATGATAGAAATAGTTAGACTCGCGCTTTCGCCTAGCAGTTTACAGATCTACCTCCGAGTGAATGACCATAACTGACTCAATTCAACTCGGAATTCATTGAAATGTTTTCCATTTCGAAGGACTCGAAGTGTAGTTTAAAACGGAAGAAACGGAAATGAAAAAAGCCAAGTATTTTGAGAGTTACGGTGGAAATAGTTAGACTCGCGCTTTGGTCTAGCAGTTTTCAGACCTACCTCCGATTCGTTGACCATAAGTCACTCATTTCGACTCGGAATTTATTAAAATTCATACCATTCTGAAGATATCGAAGTTTAGTTGAAAACGGAAGAAACGGAGATGAAAGAAGCCAACTATTTTGAGAGTTATGGTCGAAATAGTTAGACTCGCACTTTGGTCTAGCAGTTTACAGACCAACCTCCAATTGATTGACCATAACTTACTCAATTTAACTCGGAATGGATTCAAATTCAAGCCATTTTGAATATGTCGAAGAGTTGTTAAAAACGAAAGAAACGGAGATGAAAAACTCCAAGTATGTTTAGAGTTATGATAGAAATAGTTAGACTCGCGCTTTCGCCAAGCAGTTTACAAACCTACCTCCGTTTTAATGACCATAACTCACTCAATTTAATACGTAATTCAATGAAATTTGTTCCATTTCGAAGGAGTCGAAGTGTGGTTTAAAACGGAAGAAACGGAGATGAAAAACTACTTGTATTTTGAAAGTTAGGATGCAAATAGTTAGATTCGCACTTTGGTCTAGCAGTTTGAAGACATACCTCCGATTGAATGACCATAACTCACTCAATTCAACTCGAAATTCATTGAAATTTGTTCCATTTCGAAGGAGTCAAAGTGTAGTTTAAAACGGAAGAAACAGAAATGAAAAACTCCAAGTATTTTGAGAGTTATGGTGGAAATAGTTAGACTCGCGCTTTGGTCTAGCAGTTTACAGACCTACCTCCGATTCGTTGACCATAAGTCACTCATTTCGACTTGGAATTTATTCAAATTCATACAATTCTGAAGATATCGAAGTGTAGTTGAAAACGAAAGAAACGGAGATGAAAAACTCTAATTATTTTAAGAGTTATGTTGGAAATAGTTAGACTCGCGCTTTCGCCTAGCAGTTTACAGATCGACCTCCGAGTGAATGACCATAACTCACTCAATTCAACTCGGAATTCATTGAAATTTGTTCCATTTCGCAGGACTCGAACTATAGTTTAAAACGGAAGAAACGGAGATGAAAAAAGCCAAGTATTTTGAGAGTTATCGTGGAAATAGTTAGACTCGCACTTTGGTCTAGCCGTTTACAGACCAACCTCCAATTGATTGACCATAACTTACTCAATTTAACTCGGAATTGATTCAAATTCATGCCATTGTGAAGATGTCGAAGTGTAGTTGAAAACGAAAGAAACAGAGATGAAAAACTCCAAGTATCTTAAGAGTTATGATGGAAATAGTTAGACTCGCGCTTTGGTCTAGCAGTTTACAGACCAACCTCCGATTCATTGACCATAAGTCACTCAATTCGACTCGGAATTTATTCAAATTCATACCATTCTGAAGATATCGAAGTGTAGTTGAAAACGGAGGAAACGGAGATGAAAAACTCTAATTATTTTAAGAGTTATGATTGAAATAGTTAGACTCGCGCTTTCGCCTAGCAGTTTACAGACCTACCTCCGATTTAATGACCATAACTCACTCAATTCAATACGTAATTCAATGAAATTTGTTCCATTTTGAAGGAGTCGAAGTGTAGTTTAAAACGGAAGAAACGGAGATGAAAAACTACTTGTATTTTGAAAGTTAGGATGCAAATAGTTAGATTCGCGCTTTGGTCTAGCAGTTTGAAGACATACCTCCGATTGAATGACCATAACTCACTCAATTCAACTCGGAATTCATTGAAATTTGTTCCATTTCGAAGGAGTCGAAGTGTAGTTTAAAACGGAAGTAACAGAGATGAAAAACTCCAAGTATTTTGAGAGTTATTATGGAAATAGTAGGCTCGTACTTTGGTCTAGCAGTTTACAGACCTACCTCCGATTGATTGACTAAAACTCACTCAATGAAATTTGAAATGTATTCAAATTCTTGCCATTTCGAAGATGTCGAAGTGTAGTTGAAAACGGAAGAAATGGAGATGAAAAAGTCCAAGTATCTTAAGAACTATGATGGAAATAGGTAGACTCGTGCTTTGGTCTAGCAGTTTACAGACCTACCTCCGATTAATTGACCATAACTCACTCAATTCGACTCGGAATTTATTCAAATTCATACCATTCTGAAGATATCGAAGTGTAGTTGAAAATGGAAGAAACAGAGATGAAAAACTCTAATTATTTTAAGAGTTATGATAGAAATAGTTAGACTTGCCCTTTCGCCTAGCAATTTACAGATCTACCTCCGAGTGAATGACCATAACTCACTCAATTCAACTCGGAATTAGTTGAAATTTCTTCCATTTCGAAGGACTCCAAGTGTAGTTTAAAACGGAAGAAACGGAAATGAAAAAAGCCAAGTATTTTGAGAGTTATGGTGGAAATAGTTAGACTCGCACTTTGGTCTAGCAGTTTACAGACCAACCTCCATTTGATTGACCATAACTTACTCAATTTAACTCGGAATTGATTCAAATTCATGTCATTTTGAAGATATCGAAGTGTAGTTGAAAACGAAAGAAACAGAAATGAAATACTCCAAGTATCTTAAGAGTTATGATGGACATATTTAGACTCGCGCTTTGGTCTAGCAGTTTACGGACCTACCCCTGATTCATTGACCCACTCAATTCGACTCGGAATTTATTCAAATTCATTCCATTTGGAAGATGTCGAAGAGTAGTTGAAAACGAAAGAAATTGAGATGAAAAACTCCAAGTATTTTAAGAGTTATGATAGAAATAGTTAGACTCGCGCTTTCGCCAAGCAGTTTACAAACCTACCTCCGATTTAATGACCATAACTCACTCAATTCAACAAGTAATTCAGTGAAATTTGTTCCATTTCGAAGGAGTCGAAGTGTAGTTTAAAACGGAAGCAAAGGAGATGAAAAACTACTTGTATTTTGAGAGTTAAGATGGAAATAGTTAGATTCGCGCTTTGGTCTAGCTGTTTGTAGACATACCTCCGATTGAATGACCATAACTCACTCAATTCAACTCGGAATTCATTGAAATTTGTTCCATTTCGAAGGAGTCGAAGTGTACTTTAAAACGGAAGAAACAGAGATGAAAAACTCCAAGTATTTTGAGAGTTATGGTGGAAATAGTTAGACTTGCGCTTTGGTCTAGCAGTTTACTGACTTACCTCCGATTCATTCACCATAAGTCACTCATTTCGATTCGAAATTTATTCAAATTCATACCATTCTGAAGATATCGAAGTGTAGTTGAAAATGGAAGAAACAGAGATGAAAAACTCCAAGTATTTTGAGAGTTATGGTGGAAATAGTTAGACTTGCGCTTTGGTCTAGCAGTTTACTGACTTACCTCCGATTCATTCACCATAAGTCACTCATTTCGATTCGAAATTTATTCAAATTCATACCATTCTGAAGATATCGAAGTGTAGTTGAAAATGGAAGAAACGGAGATGAAAAACTCTAATTATTTTAACAGTTATGATAGAAATAGTTAGACTCGCGCTTTCGCCTGGCAGTTTACAGATCTACTTCCTAGTGAATGATCATAACTCACTCAATTCAACTCGGAATTCATTAAAATTTGTTGCATTTCGAAGGACTCGAAATGTAGTTTAAAACGGAAGAAACGGAGATGAAAAAAGCCAAGTATTTTGAGAGTTATGGTGGAAATAGTTAGACTCGCACTTTGGTCTAGCAGTTTACAGACCAACCTCCAATTAATTAACCATAACTTACTCAATTTAACTCAGAATTGATTCAAATTCATGTCATTTTGAAGATGTCGAAGTGTAGTTGAAAACGAAAGAAACAGAGATGAAAAACTCCAAGTATCTTAAGAGTTATGATGGAAATAGTTAGACTCGCGCTTTGGTTAAGCAGTTTACAGACCTATCTCCGATTCATTGACCATAAGTCACTCAATTCGACTCGGAATTTGTTCAAATTCATACCATTCTGAAGATATCGAAGTGTAGTTGAAAACGGAAGAAACGGAGATGAAAGAAGCCAAGTATTTTGAGAGTTATGGTAGAAATTGTTAGACTCGCACTTTGGTCTAGCAGTTTACAGACCAACCTCCAATTGATTGACCATAACTTACTCAATTTCACTCGGAATTGATTCAAATTCATGCCATTTTGAAGATGTCGAAGAGTAGTTGAAAACGAAAGAAACGGAGATGAAAAACTCCAAGTATTTTATGAGTTATGATAGAAATAGTTAGACTCGCGCTTTCGCCTAGCAGTTTACAGACCTACCTCCGATTTAATGACCATAACTCAGTCAATTCAATACGTAATTCAATGAAATTTGTTCCATTTCGAAGGAGTCGAAGTGTGGTTTAAAACGGAAGAAACGGAGATTAAAAACTACTTGTATTTTGAAAGTTAGGATGGAAATAGTTAGATTCACGCTTTGGTCTAGCAGTTTGCAGACATACCTCCGATTGGATGACTATAACTCACTCAATTCAACTCGGAATTCATTGAAATTTGTTCCATTTCGAAGGAGTCGAAGTGTAGTTTAAAACGGAAGAAACAGAGATGAAAAACTCCAAGTATTTTGAGAGTTATTATGGAAATAGTTAGAGTCGCACTTTGGTCTAGCAGTTTACAGACCTACCTCCGATTGATTGACTAAAACTCACTCAATTAAATTTGAAATGTATTCAAATTCATGCCATTTCGAAGATGTCAAAGTGCAGTTGAAAACGGAAGAAACGGAGTTGAAAAACTCTAATTATTTTAAGAGTTATGATAGAAATAGTTAGACTCGCGCTTTCGCCTAGCAGTTTACAGATCTACCTCCGAGTGAATGACCATAACTCACTCAATTCAACTCAGAATTCATTGAAATTTGTTCCATTTCGAAGGACCCGAAGTGTAGTTTAAAACGGAAGCAACGGAGATGAAAAAAGCCAAGTATTTTGAGAGTTATAGTGGAAATAGTTAGACTCGCACTTTGGTCTAGCAGTTTACAGACCAACCTCTAATTGATTTACCATAACTTACTCAATTTCACTCGGAATTGATTCAAATTCATGCCATTTTGAAGATGTCGAAGTGTAGTTCAAAACGAAAGAAACAGAGATGAAAAACTCCAAGTATCTTAAGAGTTATGAGGGACATATTTAGACTCGCGCTTTGATCTAGCAGTTTACGGACCTACCCCCGATTCATTGACCCACTCAATTCGACTCGGAATTTATTCAAATTCATTCCATTTGGAAGATGTCGAAGAGTAGTTGAAAACGAAAGAAATGGAGATGAAAAACTCGAAGTATTTTAAGAGTTATGATAAAAGTAGTTAGACTCGCGCTTTCGCCTAGCAGTTTACAAACCTACCTCCGATTTAATGACCATAACTCACTCAATTCCATAAGTAATTCAGTGAAATTTGTTCCATTTCGAAAGAGTCGAAGTGTAGTTTAAAACGGAAGCAAAGGAGATGAAAAACTACTTGTATTTTGAGAGTTAAGATGGAAATAGTTAGATTCGCGCTTTGGTCTAGCAGTTTGTAGACATACCTCCGATTGAATGACCATAACTCACTCAATTCAACTCGGAATTCATTGAAATTTGTTCCATTTTGAAGGACTCGAAGTGTAGTTTAAAACGGACGAAACAGAGATGAAAAACTCTAAGTATTTTGAGAGTTATGGTGGGAAATAGTTAGACTCGCGCTTTGGTCTAGCAATTTACAGACCAACCTCCAACTGATTTACCATAACTTACTCAATTTCACTCGGAATTGATTCAAATTCATGCCATTTTGAAGATATCGAAGTGTAGTTGAAAACGAAAGAAACAGAGATGAAATACTCCAAGTATCTTAAGAGTTATGATGGACATATTTAGACTCGCGCTTTGGTCTAGCAGTTTACGAACCTACCCCCGATTCATTGACCCACTCAATTCGACTCGGAATTTATTCAAATTCATTCCATTTGGAAGATGTCGAAGAGTAGTTGAAAACGAAAGAAATTGAGATGAAAAACTCCAAGTATTTTAAGAGTTATGATAGAAATAGTTAGACTCGCGCTTTCGCCAAGCAGTTTACAAACGTACCTCCGATTTAATGACCATAACTCACTCAATTCAACAAGTAATTCAGCGAAATTTGTTCCATTTCGAAGGAGTCGAAGTGTAGTTTAAAACGGAAGCAAAGGAGATGAAAAACTACTTATATTTTGAGAGTTAAGATGGAAATAGTTAGATTCGTGCTTTGGTCTAGCAGTTTGTAGACATACCTCCGATTGAATGACCTTAACTCACTCAATTCAACTCGGAATTCATTGAAATTTGTTCCATTTCGAAGGAGTCGAAGTGTACTTTAAAACGGAAGAAACAGAGATGAAAAACTCCAAGTATTTTGAGAGTTATGGTAGAAATAGTTAGACTCGCGCTTTGGCCTAGCAGTTTACTGACCTACCTCCGATTCATTGACCATAAGTCACTCATTTCGACTCGAAATTTATTCAAATTCATACCATTCTGAAGATATCGAAGTGTAGTTGAAAATGGAAGAAACGGAGATGAAAAACTCTAATTATTTTAAGAGTTATGATAGAAATAGTTAGACTCGCGCTTTCGCCTAGCAGTTTACACACCTACCTCCGATTTAATGACCATAACTCACTTAATTCAATACGTAATTCAATGAAATTTGTTCCATTTCGAAGGAGTCGAAGTGTAGTTTAAAACGGAAGAAACGGAGATGAAAAACTACTTGTATTTTGAAAGTTAGGATGCAAATAGTTAGATTCGCGCTTTGGTCTAGCAGTTTGAAGACATACCTGCGATTGAATGACCATAACTCACTCAATTCAACTCGGAATTAATTGAAATTTGTTCCATTTCGAAGGAGTCGAAGTGTAGTTTAAAACGGAAGAAACAGAGATGAAAAACTCCAAGTATTTTGAGAGTTATTATGGAAATAGTAGGCTCGCACTTTGATCTAGCAGTTTACAGACCTACCTCCGATTGATTGACTAAAACTCACTCAATTAAATTTGAAATGAATTCAAATTCTTGCCATTTCGAAGATGTCGAAGTGTAGTTGAAAACGGAAGAAATGGAGATGAAAAAGTCCAAGTATCTTAAGAACTATGGTTGAAATAGTTAGACTCGCGCTCTGGTCTAGCAGTTTACAGACCTACCTCCGATTCATTGACCATAAGTCACTCATTTCGACTCGGAATTTATTCAAATTCATACCATTCTGAAGATATCGAAGTGTAGTTGAAAACGGAAGGAACGGAGATGAAAAACTCAAATTATTTTAAGAGTTATGATAGAAATAGTTAGACTCGCGCTTTCGCCTGGCAGTTTACAGATCTACCTTCGAGTGAATGACCATAACTCACTCAATTCAACTCGAAATTCATTGAAATTTGTTTCATTTCGAAGGACTCGAAGTGTAGTTTAAAACAGAAGAAACGGAGATGAAAAAAGCCAAGTATTTTGAGAGTTATGGTGGAAATAGTTAGACTCGCACTTTGGTCTAGCAGTTAGAGACCAACCTCCAATTGATTGACCATAACTTACTCAATTTAACTCGGAATTTATTCAAATTCATGCCATTTTGAAGATATCGAAGTGTAGTTGAAAACGAAAGAAATAGAGATGAAATACTCCAAGTATCTTAAGAGTTATGATGGACATATTTAGACTCGCGCTTTGGTCTAGCACTTTACGGACCTACCCCCGATTCATTGACCCACTCAATTCGACTCGGAATTTATTCAAATTCATTCCATTTGGAAGATGTCGAAGTGTAGTTGAAAACGAAAGAAATTGAGATGAAAAACTCCAAGTATTTTAAGAGTTATGATAGAAATAGTTAGACTCGCGCTTTCGCCAAGCAGTTTACAAACGTACCTCCGATTTAATGACCATAACGCACTCAATTCAACAAGTAATTCAGCGAAATTTGTTCCATTTCGAAGGAGTCGAAGTGTAGTTTAAAACGGAAGCAAAGGAGATGAAAAACTACTTGTATTTTGAGAGTTAAGATGGAAATAGTTAGATTCGCGCTTTGGTCTAGCAGTTTGTAGACATACCTCCGATTGAATGACCATAACTCACTCAATTCAACTCGGAATTCATTGAAATTTGTTCCATTTCGAAGGAGTCGAAGTGTACTTTAAAACGGAAGAAACAGAGATGAAAAACTCCGAGTATTTTGATAGTTATGGTGGAAATAGTTAGACTCGCGCTTTCGTCTAGCAGTTTACTGACCTACCTCCGATTCATTGACCATAAGTCACTCATTTCGACTCGAAATTTATTCAAATTCATACCATTCTGAAGATATCGAAGTGTAGTTGAAAATGGAAGAAACGGAGATGAAAAACTCTAATTATTTTAAGAGTTATGATAGAAATAGTTAGACTCGCGCTTTCGCCTAGCAGTTTACACACCTACCTCCGATTTAATGACCATAACTCACTCAATTCAATACGTAATTCAATGAAATTTGTTCCATTTCGAAGGAGTCGAAGTGTAGTTTAAAACGGAAGAAACGGAGATGAAACACTACTTGTATTTTGAAAGTTAGGATGCAAATAGTTAGATTCGCGCTTTGGTCTAGCAGTTTGAAGACAAACCTGCGATTGAATGACCATAACTCACTCAATTCAACTCGGAATTCATTGAAATTTGTTCCATTTCGAAGGAGTCGAAGTGTAGTTTAAAACGGAAGAAACAGAGATGAAAAACTCCAAGTATTTTGAGAGTTATTATGGAAATAGTAGGCTCGCACTTTGATCTAGCAGTTTACAGACCTACCTCCGATTGATTGACTAAAACTCACTCAATTAAATTTGAAATGAATTCAAATTCTTGCCATTTTGAAGATGTCGAAGTGTAGTTGAAAACGGAAGAAATGGAGATGAAAAAGTCCAAGTATCTTAAGAACTATGGTTGAAATAGTTAGACTCGCGCTTTGGTCTAGCAGTTTACAGACCTACCTCCGATTCATTGACCATAAGTCACTCATTTCGACTGGGAATTTATTCAAATTCATACCATTCTGAAGATATCGAAGTGTAGTTGAAAACGGAAGAAACGGAGATGAAAAACTCAAATTATTTTAAAAGTTATTATAGAAATAGTTAGACTCGCGCTTTCGCCTGGCAGTTTACAGATCTACCTTCGAGTGAATGACCATAACTCACTCAATTCAACTCGAAATTCATTGAAATTTGTTTCATTTCGAAGGACTCGAAGTGTAGTTTAAAACGGAAGAAACGGAGATGAAAAAAGCCAAGTATTTTGAGAGTTATGGTGGAAATAGTTAGACTCGCACTTTGGTCTAGCAGTTAGAGACCAACCTCCAATTGATTGACCATAACTTACTCAATTTAACTCGGAATTGATTCAAATTCATGCCATTTTGAAGAATATCGAAGTGTAGTTGAAAACGAAAGAAACATAGATGAAATACTCCAAGTATCTTAAAAGTTATGATGGACATATTTAGACTCGCGCTTTGGTCTAGCACTTTACGGACCTACCCCCGATTCATTGACCCACTCAATTCAACTCGGAATTTATTCAAATTCATTCCATTTGGAAGATGTCGAAGAGTAGTTGAAAACGAAAGAAATTGAGATGAAAAACTCCAAGTATTTTAAGAGTTATGATAGAAATAGTTAGACTCGCGCTTTCGCGAACCAGTTTACAAACCAACCTCCGATTTAATGACCATAACTCACTCAATTCAACAAGTAATTCAGCGAAATTTGTTCCATTTCGAAGGAGTCGAAGTGTAGTTTAAAACGGAAGCAAAGGAGATGAAAAACTACTTGTATTTTGAGAGTTAAGATGGAAATAGTTAGATTCGCGCTTTGGTCTAGCAGTTTGTAGACATACCTCCGATTGAATGACCATAACTCACTCAATTCAACTCGGAATTCATTGAAATTTGTTCCATTTCGAAGGAGTGGAAGTGTACTTTAAAACGGAAGAAACAGAGATGAAAAACTCCAAGTATTTTGAGAGTTATGGTGGAAATAGTTAGACTCGCGCTTTGGTCTAGCAGTTTACTGACCTACCTCCGATTCATTGACCATAAGTAACTCATTTCGACTCGAAATTTATTCAAATTCATACCATTCTGAAGATTTCGAAGTGTAGTTGAAAATGGAAGAAACGGAGATGAAAAACTCTAATTATTTTAAGAGTTATGATAGAAATAGTTAGACTCGCGCTTTCGCATCGCAGTTTACACACCTACCTCCGATTTAATGACCATAACTCACTCAATTCAATATGTAATTCAATGAAATTTGTTCCATTTCGAAGGAGTCGAAGTGTAGTTTAAAGCGGAAGAAACGGAGATGAAAAACTACTTGTATTTTGAAAGTTAGGATGCAAATAGTTAGATTCGCGCTTTGGTCTTGCAGTTTGAAGACATACCTCCGATTGAATGACCATAACTCACTCAATTCAACTCGGAATTCATTGAAATTTGTTCCATTTCGAAGGAGTCGAAGTGTAGTTTAAAACGGAAGAAACAGAGATGAAAAACTCCAAGTATTTTGAGAGTTATTATGGAAATAGTAGGGTCGCACTTTGGTCTAGCAGTTTACAGACCTACCTCCGATTGATTGACTAAAACTCACTCAATTAA
Source organism: Tasmannia lanceolata (assembly GCF_043159265.1). Lineage (NCBI taxonomy): Eukaryota > Viridiplantae > Streptophyta > Magnoliopsida > Canellales > Winteraceae > Tasmannia > Tasmannia lanceolata. The sequence goes on from NW_027518695.1 coordinate 41,933,611, forward strand.
ATTTGAAATGTATTCAAATTCTTGCCATTTCGAAGATGTCGAAGTGTAGTTGAAAACGGAAGAAATGGAGATGAAAAAGTCCAAGTATCTTAAGAACTATGGTGGAAATAGTTAGACTCGCGCTTTGGTCTAGCAGTTTACTGACCTACCTCCGATTCATTGACCATAAGTCACTCATTTCGACTCGGAATTTATTCAAATTCATACCATTCTGAAGATATCGAAGTGTAGTTGAAAACGGAAGAAACGGAGATGAAAAACTCAAATTATTTTAAGAGTTATGATAGAAATAGTTAGACTCGCGCTTTCGCCTGGCAGTTTACAGATCTACCTTCGAGTGAATGACCATATCTCACTAAATTCAACTCGAAATTCATTGAAATTTGTTTCATTTCGAAGGACTCGAAGTGTAGTTTAAAACGGAAGAAACGGAGATGAAAAAAGCCAAGTATTTTGAGAGTTATGGTGGAAATAATTAGACTCGCACTTTGGTCTAGCAGTTTACAGACCTACCTCCGATTCATTGACCATAAGTCACTCATTTCGACTCGGAATTTATTCAAATTCATACCATTCTGAAGATATCGAAGTGTAGTTAAAAACGGAAGAAACGGAGTTGAAAAACTCAAATTATTTTAAGAGTTATGATAGAAATAGTTAGACTCGCGCTTTCGCCTGGCAGTTTACAGATCTACCTTCGAGTGAATGACCATAACTCACTAAATTCAACTCGAAATTCATTGAAATTTGTTTAATTTCGAAGGACTCGAAGTGTAGTTTAAAACGGAAGAAACGGAGATGAAAAAAGCCAAGTATTTTGAGAGTTATGGTGGAAATAGTTAGACTTGCACTTTGGTCTAGCAGTTTACAGACCAACCTCCAATTGATTGACCATAACTTACTCAATTTAACTCGGAATTGATTCAAATTCATGCCATTTTGAAGATATCGAAGTGTAGTTGAAAACGAAAGAAACAGAGATGAAATACTCCAAGTATCTTAAGAGTTATGATGGACATATTTAGACTCGCGCTTTGGTCTAGCAGTTTACGGACCTACCCCCGATTCATTGACCCACTCAATTCGACTCGGAATTTATTCAAATTCATTCCATTTGGAAGATGTCGAAGAGTAGTTGAAAACGAAAGAAATTGAGATGAAAAACTCCAAGTATTTTAAGAGTTATGATAGAAATAGTTAGACTCGCGCTTTCGCTAAGCAGTTTACAAACGTACCTCCGATTTAATGACCATAACTCACTCAATTCAACAAGTAATTCAGCGAAATTTGTTCCATTTCGAAGGAGTCGAAGTGTAGTTTAAAACGGAAGCAAAGGAGATGAAAAACTACTTGTATTTTGAGAGTTAAGATGGAAATAATTAGATTCGCGCTTTGGTCTAGCAGTTTGTAGACATACCTCCAATTGAATGACCATAACTCACTCAATTCAACTCGGAATTCATTGAAATTTGTTCCATTTCGAAGGAGTCGAAGTGTACTTTAAAACGGAAGAAACAGAGATAAAAAACTCCAAGTATTTTGAGAGTTATGGTGGAAATAGTTAGACTCGCGCTTTGGTCTAGCAGTTTACTGACCTACCTCCGATTCATTGACCAAAAGTCAATCATTTCGACTCGAAATTTATTCAAATTCATACCATTCTGAAGATATCGAAGTGTAGTTGAAAATGGAAGAAACGGAGATGAAAAACTCTAATTATTTTAAGAGTTATGATAGAAATAGTTAGACTCGCGCTTTCGCCTAGCAGTTTACACACCTACCTCCGATTTAATGACCATAACTCACTCAATTCAATACGTAATTCAATGAAATTTGTTCCATTTCGAAGGAGTCGAAGTGTAGTTTAAAGCGGAAGAAACGGAGATGAAAAACTACTTGTATTTTGAAAGTTAGGATGCAAATAGTTAGATTCGCGCTTTGGTCTAGCAGTTTGAAGACATACCTCCGATTGAATGACCATAACTCACTCAATTCAACTCGGAATTCATTGAAATTTGTTCCATTTCGAAGGAGTCGAAGTGTAGTTTAAAACGGAAGAAACAGAGATAAAAAACTCCAAGTATTTTGAGAGTTATTATGGAAATAGTAGGCTCGCACTTTGGTCTAGCAGTTTACAGACCTACCTCCGATTGATTGACTAAAACTCACTCAATTAAATTTGAAATGTATTCAAATTCTTGCCATTTCGTAGATGTCGAAGTGTAGTTGAAAACGGAAGAAATGGAGATGAAAAAGTCCAAGTATCTTAAGAACTATGGTGGAAATAGTTAGACTCGCGCTTTGGTCTAGCAGTTTACTGACCTACCTCCGATTCATTGACCATAATCACTCATTTCGACTCGAAATTTATTCAAATTCATACCATTCTGAAGATATCGAAGTGCAGTTGAAAATGGAAGAAACGGAGATGAAAAACTCTAATTATTTTACGAGTTATGATAGAAATAGTTAGACTCGCGCTTTCGCCTGGCAGTTTACAGATCTACCTCCGAGTGAATGACCATAACTCACTCAATTCAACTCGGAATTCGTTAAAATTTGTTCCATTTCGAAGGACTCGAAATGTAGTTTAAAACGGAAGAAACGGAGATGAAAAAAGCCAAGCATTTTGAGAGTTATGGTGGAAATAGTTAGACTCGCACTTTGGTCTAGCAGTTTACAGACCAACCTCCAATTAATTGACCATAACTTACTCAATTTAACTCGGAATTGATTCAAATTCATGTAATTTTGAAGATGTCAAAGTGTAGTTGAAAACGAAAGAAACAGAGATGAAAAAATCTAAGTATCTTAAGAATTATGATGGAAATAGTTAGACTCGCGCTTTGGTCTAGCAGTTTACAGACCCACCTCCGATTCATTGACCATAAGTCACTCAATTTAACTCAGAATTTGTTCAAATTCATACCACTCTGAAGATATCGAAGTGTAGTTGAAAACGGAAGAAACGGAGATGAAAGAAGCCAAGTATTTTGAGAGTTATGGTGGAAATAGTTAGACTCGCACTTTGGTCTAGAAGTTTACAGACCAACCTCCAATTGATTGACCATAACTTACTCAATTTCACTCGGAATTGATTCAAATTCATGCCATTTTGAAGATGTCGAAGAGTAGTTGAAAACGAAAGAAACGGAGATGAAAAACTCCAAGTATTTTATGAGTTATGATAGAAATAGTTAGACTCGCGCTTTCGCCTAGCAGTTTACAGACCTACCTCCGATTTAATGACCATAACTCAGTCAATTCAATACGTAATTCAATGAAATTTGTTCCATTTCGAAGGAGTCGAAGTGTGGTTTAAAACGGAAGAAACGGAGATGAAAAACTACTTGTATTTTGAAAGTTAGGATGGAAATAGTTAGATTCGCGCTTTGCTTTAGCAGTTTGCAGACATACCTCCGATTGGATGACCATAACTCACTCAATTCAACTCGGAATTCATTGAAATTTGTTCCATTTCGAAGGAGTCGAAGTGTAGTTTAAAACGGAAGAAACAGAGATGAAAAACTCCAATTATTTTGAGAGTTATTATGGAAATAGTTAGACTCGCACTTTGGTCTAGCAGTTTACAGACCTACCTCCGATTGATTGACTAAAACTCACTCAATTAAATTTGAGATGTATTCAAATTCATGCCATTTCGAAGATGTCAAAGTTCAGTTGAAAACGGAAGAAACGGAGATGAAAAACTGTAATTATTTTAAGAGTTATGATAGAAATAGTTAGACTCGCGCTTTCGCCTAGCAGTTTACAGATCTACCTCCGAGTGAATGACCATAACTCACTCAATTCAACTCGGAATTCATTGAAATTTGTTCCATTTCGAAGGACCCGAAGTGTAGTTTAAAACGGAAGAAACGGAGATGAAAAAAGCCAAGTATTTTGAGAGTTATAGTGGAAATAGTTAGACTCGAACTTTTGTCTAGCAGTTTACAGACCAACCTCTAATTGATTTACCATAACTTACTCAATTTCACTCGGAATTGATTCAAATTCATGCCATTTTGAAGATGTCGATGTGTAGTTCAAAACGAAAGAAACAGAGATGAAAAACTGCAAGTATCTTAAGAATTATGAGGGACATATTTAGACTCGCGCTTTGATCTAGCAGTTTACGGACCTACCCCCGATTCATTGACCCACTCAATTCGACTCGGAATTTATTCAAATTCATTCCATTTGGAAGATGTCGAAGAGTAGTTGAAAACGAAAGAAATGGAGATGAAAAACTCGAAGTATTTTAAGAGTTATGATAAAAATAGATAGACTCGCGCTTTCGCCTAGCAGTTTACAAACCTACCACCGATTTAATGACCATAACTCACTCAATTCAACAAGTAATTCAGTGAAATTTGTTCCATTTCGAAGGAGTCGAAGTGTAGTTTAAAACGGAACCAAAGGAGATGAAAAACTCAAATTATTTTAAGAGTTATGATAGAAATAGTTAGACTCGCGCTTTCGCCTGGCAGTTTACAGATCTACCTTCGAGTGAATGACCATAACTCACTAAATTCAACTCGAAATTCATTGAAATTTGTTTCATTTCGAAGGACTCAAAGTGTAGTTTAAAACGGAAGAAACGGAGATGAAAAAAGCCAAGTATTTTGAGAGTTATGGTGGAAATAGTTAGACTCGCACTTTGGTCTAGCAGTTTATAGACCAACCTCCAATTGATTGACCATAACTTACTCAATTTAACTCGGAATTGATTCAAATTCATGCCATTTTGAAGATATCGAAGTGTAGTTGAAAACGAAAGAAACAGAGATGAAATACTCCAAGTATCTTAAGAGTTATGATGGACATATTTAGACTCGCGCTTTGGTCTAGCAGTTTACGGACCTACCCCCGATTCATTGACCCACTCAATTCGACTCAGAATTTATTCAAATTCATTCCATTTGGAAGATGTCGAAGAGTAGTTGAAAACGAAAGAAATTGAGATGAAAAACTCCAAGTATTTTAAGAGTGATGATAGAAATAGTTAGACTCGCGCTTTCGCCAAGCAGTTTACAAACGTACCTCCGATTTAATGACCATAACTCACTCAATTCAACAAGTAATTCATCGAAATTTGTTCCATTTCGAAGGAGTCGAAGTGTAGTTTAAAACGGAAGCAAAGGAGATGAAAAACTACTTGTATTTTGAGAGTTAAGATGGAAATAGTTAGATTCGCGCTTTGGTCTAGCAGTTTGTAGACATACCTCCGATTGAATGACCATAACTCACTCAATTCAACTCGGAATTCATTGAAATTTGTTCCATTTCGAAAGAGTCGAAGTGTACTTTAAAACGGAAGAAACAGAGATGAAAAACTCCAAGTATTTTGAGAGTTATGGTGGAAATAGTTAGACTCGCGCTTTGGTCTAGCAGTTCACTGACCTACCTCCGATTCATTGACCATAAGTCACTCATTTCGACTCGAAATTTATTCAAATTCATACCATTCTGAAGATATCGAAGTGTAGTTGAAAATGGAAGAAACGGAGATGAAAAACTCTAATTATTTTAAGAGTTATGATAGAAATAGTTAGACTCGCGCTTTCGCCTAGCAGTTTACACACCTACCTCCGATTTAATGCCATAACTCACTCAATTCAATACGTAATTCAATGAAATTTGTTCCATTTCGAAGGAGTCGAAGTGTAGTTTAAAACGGAAGAAACGGAGATGAAAAACTACTTGTATTTTGAAAGTTAGGATGCAAATAGTTAGATTCGCGCTTTGGTCTAGCAGTTTGAAGACATACCTGCGATTGAATGACCATAACTCACTCAATTCAACTAGGAATTCATTGAAATTTGTTCCATTTCGAAGGAGTCGAAGTGTAGTTTAAAACGGAAGAAACAGAGATGAAAAACTCCAAGTATTTTGAGAGTTATTATGGAAATAGTAGGCTCGCACTTTGATCTAGCAGTTTACAGACCTACCTCCGATTGATTGACTAAAACTCACTCAATTAAATTTGAAATGAATTCAAATTCTTGCCATTTCGAAGATGTCGAAGTGTAGTTGAAAACGGAAGAAATGGAGATGAAAAAGTCCAAGTATCTTAAGAACTATGGTTGAAATAGTTAGACTCGCGCTTTGGTCTAGCAGACCTACCTCCGATTCATTGACCATAAGTCACTCATTTCGACTCGGAATTTATTCAAATTCATACCATTATGAAGATATCGAAGTGTAGTTGAAAACGGAAGAAACGGAGATGAAAAACTCAAATTATTTTAAGAGTTATGATAGAAATAGTTAGACTCGCGCTTTCGCCTGGCAGTTTACAGATCTACCTGCGAGTGAATGACCATAACTCACTAAATTCAACTCGAAATTCATTGAAATTTGTTTAATTTCGAAGGACTCGAAGTGTAGTTTAAAACGGAAGAAACGGAGATGAAAAAAGCCAAGTATTTTGAGAGTTATGGTGGAAATAGTTAGACTCGCACTTTGGTCTAGCAGTTTACAGACCAACCTCCAATTGATTGACCATAACTTACTCAATTTAACTCGGAATTGATTCAAATTCATGCCATTTTGAAGATATCGAAGGGTAGTTGAAAACGAAAGAAACAGAGATGAAATACTCCAAGTATCTTAAGAGTTATGATGGACATATTTAGACTCGCGCTTTGGTCTAGCAGTTTACGAACCTACCCCCGATTCATTGACCCACTCAATTCGACTCGGAATTTATTCAAATTCATTCCATTTGGAAGATGTCGAAGAGTAGTTGAAAACGAAAGAAATTGAAATGAAAAACTCCAAGTATTTTAAGAGTTATGATAGAAATAGTTAGACTCGCGCTTTCGCCAAGTAGTTTACAAACGTACCTCCGATTTAATGACCATAACTCACTCAATTCAACAAGTAATTCAGCGAAATTTGTTCTATTTCGAAGGAGTCGAAGTGTAGTTTAAAACGGAAGCAAAGGAGATGAAAAACTACTTGTATTTTGAGAGTTAAGATGGAAATAATTAGATTCGCGCTTTGGTCTAGCAGTTTGTAGACATACCTCCGATTGAATGACCATAACTCACTCAATTCAACTCGGAATTCATTGAAATTTGTTCCATTTCGAAGGAGTCGAAGTGTACTTTAAAACGGAAGAAATAGAGATAAAAAACTCCAAGTATTTTGAGAGTTATGGTGGAAATAGTTAGACTCGCGCTTTGGTCTAGCAGTTTACTGACCTACCTCCGATTCATTGACCATAAGTCACTCATTTCGACTCGAAATTTATTCAAATTCATACCATTCTGAAGATATCGAAGTGTAGTTGAAAATGGAAGAAACGGAGATGAAAAACTCTAATTATTTTAAGAGTTATGATAGAAATAGTTAGACTCGCGCTTTCGCCTAACAGTTTACACACCTACCTCCGATTTAATGACCATAACTCACTCAATTCAATACGTAATTCAATGAAATTTGTTCCATTTCGAAGGAGTCGAAGTGTAGTTTAAAGCGGAAGAAACGGAGATGAAAAACTACTTGTATTTTGAAAGTTAGGATGCAAATAGTTAGATTCGCGCTTTGGTCTAGCAGTTTGAAGACATACCTCCGATTGAATGACCATAACTCACTCAATTCAACTCGGAATTCATTGAAATTTGTTCCATTTCGAAGGAGTCGAAGTGTAGTTTAAAACGGAAGAAACAGAGATAAAAAACTCCAAGTATTTTGAGAGTTATTATGGAAATAGTAGGCTCGCACTTTGGTCTAGCAGTTTACAGACCTACCTCCGATTGATTGACTAAAACTCACTCAATTAAATTTGAAATGTATTCAAATTCTTGCCATTTCGCAGATGTCGAAGTGTAGTTGAAAACGGAAGAAATGGAGATGAAAAAGTCCAAGTATCTTAAGAACTATGGTGGAAATAGTTAGACTCGCGCTTTGGTCTAGCAGTTTACTGACCTACCTCCGATTCATTGACCATAAGTCACTCATTTCGACTCGAAATTTATTCAAATTCATACCATTCTGAAGATATCGAAGTGCAGTTGAAAATGGAAGAAACGGAGATGAAAAACTCTAATTATTTTACGAGTTATGATAGAAATAGTTAGACTCGCGCTTTCGCCTGGCAGTTTACAGATCTACCTCCGAGTGAATGACCATAACTCACTCAATTCAACTCGGAATTCGTTAAAATTTGTTCCATTTCGAAGGACTCGAAATGTAGTTTAAAACGGAAGAAACAGAGATGAAAAAAGCCAAGCATTTTGAGAGTTATGGTGGAAATAGTTAGACTCGCACTTTGGTCTAGCAGTTTACAGACCAACCTCCAATTAATTGACCATAACTTACTCAATTTAACTCGGAATTGATTCAAATTCATGTCATTTTGAAGATGTCGAAGTGTAGTTGAAAACGAAAGAAACAGAGATGAAAAAATCTAAGTATCTTAAGAATTATGATGGAAATAGTTAGACTCGCGCTTTGGTCTAGCAGTTTACAGACCCACCTCCGATTCATTGACCATAAGTCACTCAATTCAACTCAGAATTTGTTCAAATTCATACCACTCTGAAGATATCGAAGTGTAGTTGAAAACGGAAGAAACGGAGATGAAAGAAGCCAAGTATTTTGAGAGTTATGGTGGAAATAGTTAGACTCGCACTTTGGTCTAGAAGTTTACAGACCAACCTCCAATTGATTGACCATAACTTACTCAATTTCACTCGGAATTGATTCAAATTCATGCCATTTTGAAGATGTCGAAGAGTAGTTGAAAACGAAAGAAACGGAGATGAAAAACTCCAAGTATTTTATGAGTTATGATAGAAATAGTTAGACTCGCGCTTTCGCCTAGCAGTTTACAGACCTACCTCCGATTTAATGACCATAACTCAGTCAATTCAATACGTAATTCAATGAAATTTGTTCCATTTCGAAGGAGTCGAAGTGTGGTTTAAAACGGAAGAAACGGAGATGAAAAACTACTTGTATTTTGAAAGTTAGGATGGAAATAGTTAGATTCGCGCTTTGCTCTAGCAGTTTGCAGACATACCTCCGATTGGATGACCATAACTCACTCAATTCAACTCGGAATTCACTGAAATTTGTTCCATTTCGAAGGAGTCGAAGTGTAGTTTAAAACGGAAGAAACAGAGATGAAAAACTCCAATTATTTTGAGAGTTATTATGGAAATAGTTAGACTCGCACTTTGGTCTAGCAGTTTACAGACCTACCTCCGATTGATTGACTAAAACTCACTCAATTAAATTTGAAATGTATTCAAATTCATGCCATTTCGAAGATGTCAAAGTGCAGTTGAAAACGGAAGAAACGGAGATGAAAAACTGTAATTATTTTAAGAGTTATGATAGAAATAGTTAGACTCGCGCTTTCGCCTAGCAGTTTACAGATCTACCTCCGAGTGAATGACCATAACTCACTCAATTCAACTCGGAATTCATTGAAATTTGTTCCATTTCGAAGGACCCGAAGTGTAGTTTAAAAAGGAAGAAACGGAGATGAAAAAAGCCAAGTATTTTGAGAGTTATAGTGGAAATAGTTAGACTCGAACTTTGGTCTAGCAGTTTACAGACCAACCTCTAATTGATTTACCATAACTTACTCAATTTCACTCGGAATTGATTCAAATTCATGCCATTTTGAAGATATCGAAGTGTAGTTGAAAACGAAAGAAACAGAGATGAAATACTCCAAGTATCTTAAGAGTTATGATGGACATATTTAGACTCGCGCTTTGGTCTAGCAGTTTACGGACCTACCCCCGATTCATTGACCCACTCAATTCGACTCGGAATTTATTCAAATTCATTCCATTTGGAAGATGTCGAAGAGTAGTTGAAAACGAAAGAAATGGAGATGAAAAACTCGAAGTATTTTAAGAGTTATGATAAAAATAGTTAGACTCGCGCTTTCGCCTAGCAGTTTACAAACCTACCTCCGATTTAATGACCATAACTCACTCAATTCAACAAGTAATTCAGTGAAATTTGTTCCATTTCGAAGGAGTCGAAGTGTAGTTTAAAACGGAACCAAAGGAGATGAAAAACTCAAATTATTTTAAGAGTTATGATAGAAATAGCTAGACTCGCGCTTTCGCCTGGCAGTTTACAGATCTACCTTCGAGTGAATGACCATAACTCACTAAATTCAACTCGAAATTCATTGAAATTTGTTTCATTTCGAAGGACTCGAAGTGTAGTTTAAAACGGAAGAAACGGAGATGAAAAAAGCCAAGTATTTTGAGAGTTATGGTGGAAATAGTTAGACTCGCACTTTGGTCTAGCAGTTTACAGACCTACCTCCGATTCATTGACCATAAGTCACTCATTTCGACTCGGAATTTATTCAAATTCATACCATTCTGAAGATATCGAAGTGTAGTTGAAAACGGAAGAAACGGAGATGAAAAACTCAAATTATTTTAAGAGTTATGATAGAAATAGTTAGACTCGCGCTTTCGCCTGGCAGTTTACAGATCTACCTTCGAGTGAATGACCATAACTCACTAAATTCAACTCGAAATTCATTGAAATTTGTTTCATTTCGAAGGACTCGAAGTGTAGTTTAAAACGGAAGAAACGGAGATGAAAAAAGCCAAGTATTTTGAGAGTTATGGTGGAAATAGTTAGACTCGCACTTTGGTCTAGCAGTTTACAGACCAACCTCCAATTGATTGACCATAACTTACTCAATTTAACTCGGAATTGATTCAAATTCATGCCATTTTGAAGATATCGAAGTGTAGTTGAAAACGAAAGAAACAGAGATGAAATACTCCAAGTATCTTAAGAGTTATGATGGACATATTTAGACTCGCGCTTTGGTCTAGCAGTTTACGGACCTACCCCCGATTCATTGACCCACTCAATTCGACTCAGAATTTATTCAAATTCATTTCATTTGGAAGATGTCGAAGAGTAGTTGAAAACGAAAGAAATTGAGATGAAAAACTCCAAGTATTTTAAGAGTGATGATAGAAATAGTTAGACTCGCGCTTTCGCCAAGCAGTTTACAAACGTACCTCCGATTTAATGACCATAACTCACTCAATTCAACAAGTAATTCAGCGAAATTTGTTCCATTTCGAAGGAGTCGAAGTGTAGTTTAAAACGGAAGCAAAGGAGATGAAAAACTACTTGTATTTTGAGAGTTAAGATGGAAATAGTTAGATTCGCGCTTTGGTCTAGCAGTTTGTAGACATACCTCCGATTGAATGACCATAACTCACTCAATTCAACTCGGAATTCATTGAAATTTGTTCCATTTCGAAAGAGTCGAAGTGTACTTTAAAACGGAAGAAACAGAGATGAAAAACTCCAAGTATTTTGAGAGTTATGGTGGAAATAGTTAGACTCGCGCTTTGGTCTAGCAGTTTACTGACCTACCTCCGATTCATTGACCATAAGTCACTCATTTCGACTCGAAATTTATTCAAATTCATACCATTCTGAAGATATCGAAGTGTAGTTGAAAATGGAAGAAACGGAGATGAAAAACTCTAATTATTTTAAGAGTTATGATAGAAATAGTTAGACTCGCGCTTTCGCCTAGCAGTTTACACACCTACCTCCGATTTAATGCCATAACTCACTCAATTCAATACGTAATTCAATGAAATTTGTTCCATTTCGAAGGAGTCGAAGTGTAGTTTAAAACGGAAGAAACGGAGATGAAAAACTACTTGTATTTTGAAAGTTAGGATGCAAATAGTTAGATTCGCGCTTTGGTCTAGCAGTTTGAAGACATACCTGCGATTGAATGACCATAACTCACTCAATTCAACTAGGAATTCATTGAAATTTGTTCCATTTCGAAGGAGTCGAAGTGTAGTTTAAAACGGAAGAAACAGAGATGAAAAACTCCAAGTATTTTGAGAGTTATTATGGAAATAGTAGGCTCGCACTTTGATCTAGCAGTTTACAGACCTACCTCCGATTGATTGACTAAAACTCACTCAATTAAATTTGAAATGAATTCAAATTCTTGCCATTTCGAAGATGTCGAAGTGTAGTTGAAAACGGAAGAAATGGAGATGAAAAAGTCCAAGTATCTTAAGAACTATGGTTGAAATAGTTAGACTCGCGCTTTGGTCTAGCAGTTTACAGACCTACCTCCGATTCATTGACCATAAGTCACTCATTTCGACTCGGAATTTATTCAAATTCATACTATTCTGAAGATATCGAAGTGTAGTTGAAAACGGAAGAAACGGAGATGAAAAACTCAAATTATTTTAAGAGTTATGATAGAAATATTTAGACTCGCGCTTTCGCCTGGCAGTTTACAGATCTACCTTCGAGTGAATGACCATAACTCACTAAATTCAACTCGAAATTCATTGAAATTTGTTTAATTTCGAAGGACTCGAAGTGTAGTTTAAAACGGAAGAAACGGAGATGAAAAAAGCCAAGTATTTTGAGAGTTATGGTGGAAATAGTTAGACTCGCACTTGGGTCTAGCAGTTTACAGACCAACCTCCAATTGATTGACCATAACTTTCTCAATTTAACTCGGAATTGATTCAAATTCATGCCATTTTGAAGATATCGAAGTGTAGTTGAAAACGAAAGAAACAGAGATGAAATACTCCAAGTATATTAAGAGTTATGATGGACATATTTAGACTCGCGCTTTGGTCTATCAGTTTACGGACCTACCCCCGATTCATTGACCCACTCAATTCGACTCGGAATTTATTCAAATTCATTCCATTTGGAAGATGTCGAAGAGTAGTTGAAAACGAAAGAAATTGAGATGAAAAACTCCAAGTATTTTAAGAGTTATGATAGAAATAGTTAGACTCGCGCTTTCGCCAAGCAGTTTACAAACGTACCTCCGATTTAATGACCATAACTCACTCAATTCAACAAGTAATTCAGCGAAATTTGTTCCATTTCGAAGGAGTCGAAGTGTAGTTTAAAACGGAAGCAAAGGAGATGAAAAACTACTTGTATTTTGAGAGTTAAGATGGAAATAGTTAGATTCGCGCTTTGGTCTAGCAGTTTGTAGACATACCTACGATTGAATGACCATAACTCACTCAATTCAACTCGGAATTCATTGAAATTTGTTCCATTTCGAAGGAGTCGAAGTGTACTTTAAAACGGAAGAAACAGAGATGAAAAACTCCAAGTATTTTGAGAGTTATGGTGGAAATAGTTAGACTCGCGCTTTGGTCTAGCAGTTTACTGACCTACCTCCGATTCATTGACCATAAGCCACTCATTTCGACTCGAAATTTATTCAAATTCATACCATTCTGAAGATATCGAAGTGTAGTTGAAAATGGAAGAAACGGAGATGAAAAACTCTAATTATTTTAAGAGTTATGATAGAAATAGTTAGACTCGCGCTTTCGCCTAGCAGTTTACACACCTACCTCCGATTTAATGACCATAACTCACTCAATTCAATACGTAATTCAATGAAATTTGTTCCATTTCGAAGGAGTCGAAGTGTAGTTTAAAGCGGAAGAAACGGAGATGAAAAACTACTTGTATTTTGAAAGTTAGGATGCAAATAGTTAGATTCGCGCTTTGGTCTAGCAGTTTGAAGATATACCTCCGATTGAATGACCATAACTCACTCAATTCAACTCGGAATTCATTGAAATTTGTTCCATTTCGAAGGAGTCGAAGTGTAGTTTAAAACGGAAGAAACAGAGATGAAAAACTCCAAGTATTTTGAGAGTTATTATGGAAATAGTACGCTCGCACTTTGGTCTAGCAATTTACAGACCTACCTCCGATTGATTGACTAAAACTCACTCAATTAAATTTGAAATGTATTCAAATTCTTGCCATTTCGCAGATGTCGAAGTGTAGTTGAAAACGGAAGAAATGGAGATGAAAAAGTCCAAGTATCTTAAGAACTATGGTGGAAATAGTTAGACTCGCGCTTTGGTCTAGCAGTTTACTGACCTACCTCCGATTCATTGACCATAAGTCACTCATTTCGACTCGAAATTTATTCAAATTCATACCATTCTGAAGATATCGAAGTGCAGTTGAAAATGGAAGAAACGGAGATGAAAAACTCTAATTATTTTACGAGTTATGATAGAAATAGTTAGACTTGCGCTTTCGCCTGGCAGTTTACAGATCTACCTCCGAGTGAATGACCATAACTCACTCAATTCAACTCGGAATTCGTTAAAATTTGTTCCATTTCGAAGGACTCGAAATGTAGTTTAAACCGGAAGAAACGGAGATGAAAAAAGCCAAGCATTTTGAGAGTTATGGTGGAAATAGTTAGACTCGCACTTTGGTCTAGCAGTTTACAGACCAACCTCCAATTAATTGCCATAACTTACTCAATTTAACTCGGAATTGATTCAAACTCATGTCATTTTGAAGATGTCCAAGTGTAGTTGAAAACGAAAGAAACAGAGATGAAAAACTCTAAGTATCTTAAGAATTATGATGGAAATAGTTAGACTCGCGCTTTGGTTTAGCAGTTTACAGACCCACCTCCGATTCATTGACCATAAGTCACTCAATTCGACTCAGAATTTGTTCAAATTCATACCACTCTGAAGATATCGAAGTGTAGTTGAAAACGGAAGAAACGGAGATGAAAGAAGCCAAGTATTTTGAGAGTTATGGTGGAAATAGTTAGACTCGCACTTTGGTCTAGAAGTTTACAGACCAACCTCCAATTGATTGACCATAACTTACTCAATTTCACTCGGAATTGATTCAAATTCATGCCATTTTGAAGATGTCGAAGAGTAGTTGAAAACGAAAGAAACGGAGATGAAAAACTCCAAGTATTTTATGAGTTATGATAGAAATAGTTAGACTCGCGCTTTCGCCTAGCAGTTTACAGACCTACCTCCGATTTAATGACCATAACTCAGTCAATTCAATACGTAATTCAATGAAATTTGTTCCATTTCGTAGGAGTCGAAGTGTGGTTTAAAACGGAAGAAACGGAGATGAAAAACTACTTGTATTTTGAAAGTTAGGATGGAAATAGTTAGATTCGCGCTTTGCTCTAGCAGTTTGCAGACATACCTCCGATTGGATGACCATAACTCACTCAATTCAACTCGGAATTCATTGAAATTTGTTCCATTTCGAAGGAGTCGAAGTGTAGTTTAAAACGGAAGAAACAGAGATGAAAAACTCCAATTATTTTGAGAGTTATTATGGAAATAGTTAGACTCGCACTTTGGTCTAGCAGTTTACAGACCTACCTCCGATTGATTGACTAAAACTCACTCAATTAAATTTGAAATGTATTCAAATTCATGCCATTTCGAAGATGTCAAAGTGCAGTTGAAAACGGAAGAAACGGAGATGAAAAACTGTAATTATTTTAAGAGTTATGATAGAAATAGTTAGACTCGCGCTTTTGCCTAGCAGTTTACAGATCTACCTCCGAGTGAATGACCATAACTCACTCAATTCAACTCGGAATTCATTGAAATTTGTTCCATTTCGAAGGACCCGAAGTGTAGTTTAAAACGGAAGAAACGGAGATTAAAAAAGCCAAGTATTTTGAGAGTTATAGTGGAAATAGTTAGACTCGAACTTTGGTCTAGCAGTTTACAGACCAACCTCTAATTGATTTACCATAACTTACTCAATTTCACTCGGAATTGATTCAAATTCATGCCATTTTGAAGATGTCGATGTGTAGTTCAAAACGAAAGAAACAGAGATGAAAAACTCCAAGTATCTTAAGAATTATGAGGGACATATTTAGACTCGCGCTTTGATCTAGCAGTTTACGGACCTACCCCCGATTCATTGACCCACTCAATTCGACTCGGAATTTATTCAAATTCATTACATTTGGAAGATGTCGAAGAGTAGTTGAAAAGGAAAGAAATGGAGATGAAAAACTCGAAGTATTTTAAGAGTTATGATAAAAATAGTTAGACTCGCGCTTTCGCCTAGCAGTTTACAAACCTACCTCCGATTTAATGACCATAACTCACTCAATTCAACAAGTAATTCAGTGAAATTTGTTCCATTTCGAAGGAGTCGAAGTGTAGTTTAAAACGGAAGCAAAGGAGATGAAAAACTCAAATTATTTTAAGAGTTATGATAGAAATAGTTAGACTCGCGCTTTCGCCTGGCAGTTTACAGATCTACCTTCGAGTGAATGACCATAACTCACTAAATTCAACTCGAAATTCATTGAAATTTGTTTCATTTCGAAGGACTCGAAGTGTAGTTTAAAACGGAAGAAACGGAGATGAAAAAAGGCAAGTATTTTGAGAGTTATGGTGGAAATAGTTAGACTCGCACTTTGGTCTAGCAGTTTACAGACCTACCTCCGATTCATTGACCATAAGTCACTCATTTCGACCCGGAATTTATTCAAATTCATACCATTCTGAAGATATCGAAGTGTAGTTGAAAACGGAAGAAACGGAGATGAAAAACTCAAATTATTTTAAGATTTATGATAGAAATAGTTAGACTCGCGCTTTCGCCTGGCAGTTTACAGATCTACCTTCGAGTGAATGACCATAACTCACTAAATTCAACTCGAAATTCATTGAAATTTGTTTCATTTCGAAGGACTCGAAGTGTAGTTTAAAACGGAAGAAACGGAGATGAAAAAAGCCAAGTATTTTGAGAGTTATGGTGGAAATAGTTAGACTCGCACTTTGGTCTAGCAGTTTACAGACCAATCTCAAATTGATTGACCATAAGTTACTCAATTTAACTCGGAATTGATTCAAATTCATGCCATTTTGAAGATATCGAAGTGTAGTTGAAAACGAAAGAAACAGAGATGAAATACTCCAAGTATCTTAAGAGTTATGATGGACATATTTAGACTCGCGCTTTGGTCTAGCAGTTTACGGACCTACCCCCGATTCATTGACCCACTCAATTCGACTCGGAATTTATTCAAATTCATTCCATTTGGAAGATGTCGAAGAGTAGTTGAAAACGAAAGAAATGGAGATGAAAAACTCGAAGTATTTTAAGAGTTATGATAAAAATAGTTAGACTCGCGCTTTCGCCTAGCAGTTTACAAACCTACCTCCGATTTAATGACCATAACTCACTCAATTCAACAAGTAATTCAGTGAAATTTGTTCCATTTCGAAGGAGTCGAAGTGTAGTTTAAAACGGAACCAAAGGAGATGAAAAACTCAAATTATTTTAAGAGTTATGATAGAAATAGCTAGACTCGCGCTTTCGCCTGGCAGTTTACAGATCTACCTTCGAGTGAATGACCATAACTCACTAAATTCAACTCGAAATTCATTGAAATTTGTTTCATTTCGAAGGACTCGAAGTGTAGTTTAAAACGGAAGAAACGGAGATGAAAAAAGCCAAGTATTTTGAGAGTTATGGTGGAAATAGTTAGACTCGCACTTTGGTCTAGCAGTTTACAGACCTACCTCCGATTCATTGACCATAAGTCACTCATTTCGACTCGGAATTTATTCAAATTCATACCATTCTGAAGATATCGAAGTGTAGTTGAAAACGGAAGAAACGGAGATGAAAAACTCAAATTATTTTAAGAGTTATGATAGAAATAGTTAGACTCGCGCTTTCGCCTGGCAGTTTACAGATCTACCTTCGAGTGAATGACCATAACTCACTAAATTCAACTCGAAATTCATTGAAATTTGTTTCATTTCGAAGGACTCGAAGTGTAGTTTAAAACGGAAGAAACGGAGATGAAAAAAGCCAAGTATTTTGAGAGTTATGGTGGAAATAGTTAGACTCGCACTTTGGTCTAGCAGTTTACAGACCAACCTCCAATTGATTGACCATAACTTACTCAATTTAACTCGGAATTGATTCAAATTCATGCCATTTTGAAGATATCGAAGTGTAGTTGAAAACGAAAGAAACAGAGATGAAATACTCCAAGTATCTTAAGAGTTATGATGGACATATTTAGACTCGCGCTTTGGTCTAGCAGTTTACGGACCTACCCCCGATTCATTGACCCACTCAATTCGACTCAGAATTTATTCAAATTCATTCCATTTGGAAGATGTCGAAGAGTAGTTGAAAACGAAAGAAATTGAGATGAAAAACTCCAAGTATTTTAAGAGTGATGATAGAAATAGTTAGACTCGCGCTTTCGCCAAGCAGTTTACAAACGTACCTCCGATTTAATGACCATAACTCACTCAATTCAACAACTAATTCAGCGAAATTTGTTCCATTTCGAAGGAGTCGAAGTGTAGTTTAAAACGGAAGCAAAGGAGATGAAAAACTACTTGTATTTTGAGAGTTAAGATGGAAATAGTTAGATTCGCGCTTTGGTCTAGCAGTTTGTAGACATACCTCCGATTGAATGACCATAACTCACTCAATTCAACTCGGAATTCATTGAAATTTGTTCCATTTCGAAAGAGTCGAAGTGTACTTTAAAACGGAAGAAACAGAGATGAAAAACTCCAAGTATTTTGAGAGTTATGGTGGAAATAGTTAGACTCGCGCTTTGGTCTAGCAGTTTACTGACCTACCTCCGATTCATTGACCATAAGTCACTCATTTCGACTCGAAATTTATTCAAATTCATACCATTCTGAAGATATCGAAGTGTAGTTGAAAATGGAAGAAACGGAGATGAAAAACTCTAATTATTTTAAGAGTTATGATAGAAATAGTTAGACTCGCGCTTTCGCCTAGCAGTTTACACACCTACCTCCGATTTAATGCCATAACTCACTCAATTCAATACGTAATTCAATGAAATTTGTTCCATTTCGAAGGAGTCGAAGTGTAGTTTAAAACGGAAGAAACGGAGATAAAAAACTACTTGTATTTTGAAAGTTAGGATGCAAATAGTTAGATTCGCGCTTTGGTCTAGCAGTTTGAAGACATACCTGCGATTGAATGACCATAACTCACTCAATTCAACTAGGAATTCATTGAAATTTGTTCCATTTCGAAGGAGTCGAAGTGTAGTTTAAAACGGAAGAAACAGAGATGAAAAACTCCAAGTATTTTGAGAGTTATTATGGAAATAGTAGGCTCGCACTTTGATCTAGCAGTTTACAGACCTACCTCCGATTGATTGACTAAAACTCACTCAATTAAATTTGAAATGAATTCAAATTCTTGCCATTTCGAAGATGTCGAAGTGTAGTTGAAAACGGAAGAAATGGAGATGAAAAAGTCCAAGTATCTTAAGAACTATGGTTGAAATAGTTAGACTCGCGCTTTGGTCTAGCAGTTTACAGACCTACCTCCGATTCATTGACCATAAGTCACTCATTTCGACTCGGAATTTATTCAAATTCATACTATTCTGAAGATATCGAAGTGTAGTTGAAAACGGAAGAAACGGAGATGAAAAACTCAAATTATTTTAAGAGTTATGATAGAAATATTTAGACTCGCGCTTTCGCCTGGCAGTTTACAGATCTACCTTCGAGTGAATGACCATAACTCACTAAATTCAACTCGAAATTCATTGAAATTTGTTTAATTTCGAAGGACTCGAAGTGTAGTTTAAAACGGAAGAAACGGAGATGAAAAAAGCCAAGTATTTTGAGAGTTATGGTGGAAATAGTTAGACTCGCACTTTGGTCTAGCAGTTTACAGACCAACCTCCAATTGATTGACCATAACTTTCTCAATTTAACTCGGAATTGATTCAAATTCATGCCATTTTGAAGATATCGAAGTGTAGTTGAAAACGAAAGAAACAGAGATGAAATACTCCAAGTATATTAAGAGTTATGATGGACATATTTAGACTCGCGCTTTGGTCTATCAGTTTACGGACCTACCCCCGATTCATTGACCCACTCAATTCGACTCGGAATTTATTCAAATTCATTCCATTTGGAAGATGTCGAAGAGTAGTTGAAAACGAAAGAAATTGAGATGAAAAACTCCAAGTATTTTAAGAGTTATGATAGAAATAGTTAGACTCGCGCTTTCGCCAAGCAGTTTACAAACGTACCTCCGATTTAATGACCATAACTCACTCAATTCAACAAGTAATTCAGCGAAATTTGTTCCATTTCGAAGGAGTCGAAGTTTAGTTTAAAACGGAAGCAAAGGAGATGAAAAACTACTTGTATTTTGAGAGTTAAGATGGAAATAGTTAGATTCGCGCTTTGGTCTAGCAGTTTGTAGACATACCTACGATTGAATGACCATAACTCACTCAATTCAACTCGGAATTCATTGAAATTTGTTCCATTTCGAAGGAGTCGAAGTGTACTTTAAAACGGAAGAAACAGAGATGAAAAACTCCAAGTATTTTGAGAGTTATGGTGGAAATAGTTAGACTCGCGCTTTGGTCTAGCAGTTTACTGACCTACCTCCGATTCATTGACCATAAGCCACTCATTTCGACTCGAAATTTATTCAAATTCATACCATTCTGAAGATATCGAAGTGTAGTTGAAAATGGAAGAAACGGAGATGAAAAACTCTAATTATTTTAAGAGTTATGATAGAAATAGTTAGACTCGCGCTTTCGCCTAGCAGTTTACACACCTACCTCCGATTTAATGACCATAACTCACTCAATTCAATACGTAATTCAATGAAATTTGTTCCATTTCGAAGGAGTCGAAGTGTAGTTTAAAGCGGAAGAAACGGAGATGAAAAACTACTTGTATTTTGAAAGTTAGGATGCAAATAGTTAGATTCGCGCTTTGGTCTAGCAGTTTGAAGATATACCTCCGATTGAATGACCATAACTCACTCAATTCAACTCGGAATTCATTGAAATTTGTTCCATTTCGAAGGAGTCGAAGTGTAGTTTAAAACGGAAGAAACAGAGATGAAAAACTCCAAGTATTTTGAGAGTTATTATGGAAATAGTACGCTCGCACTTTGGTCTAGCAATTTACAGACCTACCTCCGATTGATTGACTAAAACTCACTCAATTAAATTTGAAATGTATTCAAATTCTTGCCATTTCGCAGATGTCGAAGTGTAGTTGAAAACGGAAGAAATGGAGATGAAAAAGTCCAAGTATCTTAAGAACTATGGTGGAAATAGTTAGACTCGCGCTTTGGTCTAGCAGTTTACTGACCTACCTCCGATTCATTGACCATAAGTCACTCATTTCGACTCGAAATTTATTCAAATTCATACCATTATGAAGATATCGAAGTGCAGTTGAAAATTGAAGAAACGGAGATGAAAAACTCTAATTATTTTACGAGTTATGATAGAAATAGTTAGACTCGCGCTTTCGCCTGGCAGTTTACAGATCTACCTCCGAGTGAATGACCATAACTCACTCAATTCAACTCGGAATTCGTTAAAATTTGTTCCATTTCGAAGGACTCGAAATGTAGTTTAAACCGGAAGAAACGGAGATGAAAAAAGCCAAGCATTTTGAGAGTTATGGTTGAAATAGTTAGACTCGCACTTTGGTCTAGCAGTTTACAGACCAACCTCCAATTAATTGCCATAACTTACTCAATTTAACTCGGAATTGATTCAAACTCATGTCATTTTGAAGATGTCCAAGTGTAGTTGAAAACGAAAGAAACAGAGATGAAAAACTCTAAGTATCTTAAGAATTATGATGGAAATAGTTAGACTCGCGCTTTGGTCTAGCAGTTTACAGACCCACCTCCGATTCATTGACCATAAGTCACTCAATTCGACTCAGAATTTGTTCAAATTCATACCACTCTGAAGATATCGAAGTGTAGTTGAAAACGGAAGAAACGGAGATGAAAGAAGCCAAGTATTTTGAGAGTTATGGTGGAAATAGTTAGACTCGCACTTTGGTCTAGAAGTTTACAGACCAACCTCCAATTGATTGACCATAACTTACTCAATTTCACTCGGAATTGATTCAAATTCATGCCATTTTGAAGATGTCGAAGAGTAGTTGAAAACGAAAGAAACGGAGATGAAAAACTCCAAGTATTTTATGAGTTATGATAGAAATAGTTAGACTCGCGCTTTCGCCTAGCAGTTTACAGACCTACCTCCGATTTAATGACCATAACTCAGTCAATTCAATACGTAATTCAATGAAATTTGTTCCATTTCGAAGGAGTCGAAGTGTGGTTTAAAACGGAAGAAACGGAGATGAAAAACTACTTGTATTTTGAAAGTTAGGATGGAAATAGTTAGATTCGCGCTTTGCTCTAGCAGTTTGCAGACATACCTCCGATTGGATGACCATAACTCACTCAATTCAACTCGGAATTCATTGAAATTTGTTCCATTTCGAAGGAGTCGAAGTGTAGTTTAAAACGGAAGAAACAGAGATGAAAAACTCCAATTATTTTGAGAGTTATTATGGAAATAGTTAGACTCGCACTTTGGTCTAGCAGTTTACAGACCTACCTCCGATTGATTGACTAAAACTCACTCAATTAAATTTGAAATGTATTCAAATTCATGCCATTTCGAAGATGTCAAAGTGCAGTTGAAAACGGAAGAAACGGAGATGAAAAACTGTAATTATTTTAAGAGTTATGATAGAAATAATTAGACTCGCGCTTTTGCCTAGCAGTTTACAGATCTACCTCCGAGTGAATGACCATAACTCACTCAATTCAACTCGGAATTCATTGAAATTTGTTCCATTTCGAAGGACCCGAAGTGTAGTTTAAAACGGAAGAAACGGAGATTAAAAAAGCCAAGTATTTTGAGAGTTATAGTGGAAATAGTTAGACTCGAACTTTGGTCTAGCAGTTTACAGACCAACCTCTAATTGATTTACCATAACTTACTCAATTTCACTCGGAATTGATTCAAATTCATGCCATTTTGAAGATGTCGATGTGTAGTTCAAAACGAAAGAAACAGAGATGAAAAACTCCAAGTATCTTAAGAATTATGAGGGACATATTTAGACTCGCGCTTTGATCTAGCAGTTTACGGACCTACCCCCGATTCATTGACCCACTCAATTCGACTCGGAATTCATTCAAATTCATTACATTTGGAAGATGTCGAAGAGTAGTTGAAAAGGAAAGAAATGGAGATGAAAAACTCGAAGTATTTTAAGAGTTATGATAAAAATAGTTAGACTCGCGCTTTCGCCTAGCAGTTTACAAACCTACCTCCGATTTAATGACCATAACTCACTCAATTCAACAAGTAATTCAGTGAAATTTGTTCCATTTCGAAGGAGTCGAAGTGTAGTTTAAAACGGAAGCAAAGGAGATGAAAAACTCAAATTATTTTAAGAGTTATGATAGAAATAGTTAGACTCGCGCTTTCGCCTGGCAGTTTACAGATCTACCTTCGAGTGAATGACCATAACTCACTAAATTCAACTCGAAATTCATTGAAATTTGTTTCATTTCGAAGGACTCGAAGTGTAGTTTAAAACGGAAGAAACGGAGATGAAAAAAGGCAAGTATTTTGAGAGTTATGGTGGAAATAGTTAGACTCGCACTTTGGTCTAGCAGTTTACAGACCTACCTCCGATTCATTGACCATAAGTCACTCATTTCGACCCGGAATTTATTCAAATTCATACCATTCTGAAGATATCGAAGTGTAGTTGAAAACGGAAGAAACGGAGATGAAAAACTCAAATTATTTTAAGAGTTATGATAGAAATAGTTAGACTCGCGCTTTCGCCTGGCAGTTTACAGATCTACCTTCGAGTGAATGACCATAACTCACTAAATTCAACTCGAAATTCATTGAAATTTGTTTCATTTCGAAGGACTCGAAGTGTAGTTTAAAACGGAAGAAACGGAGATGAAAAAAGCCAAGTATTTTGAGAGTTATGGTGGAAATAGTTAGACTCGCACTTTGGTCTAGCAGTTTACAGACCAATCTCAAATTGATTGACCATAAGTTACTCAATTTAACTCGGAATTGATTCAAATTCATGCCATTTTGAAGATATCGAAGTGTAGTTGAAAACGAAAGAAACAGAGATGAAATACTCCAAGTATCTTAAGAGTTATGATGGACATATTTAGACTCGCACTTTGGTCTAGCAGTTTACGGACCTACCCCCGATTCATTGACCCACTCAATTCGACTCGGAATTTATTCAAATTCATTCCATTTGGAAGATGTCGAAGAGTAGTTGAAAACGAAAGAAATTGAGATGAAAAACTCCAAGTATTTTAAGAGTTATGATAGAAATAGTTAGACTCGCGCTTTCGCCAAGCAGTTTACAAACGTACCTCCGATTTAATGACCATAACTCACTCAATTCAACAAGTAATTCAGCGAAATTTGTTCCATTTCCGAAGGAGTCGAAGTGTAGTTTAAAACGGAAGCAAAGGAGATGAAAAACTACTTGTATTTTGAGAGTTAAGATGGAAATAGTTAGATTCGCGCTTTGGTCTAGCAGTTTACAGACCTACCTCCGATTGATTGACCATAACTCACTCAATTCAACTCGTAATTCATTGTAATTTGTTCCATTTCGAAGGAGTCGAAGTGTACTTTAAAACGGAAGAAACAGAGATGAAAAACTCCAAGTATTTTGAGAGTTATGGTGGAAATAGTTAGACTCGCGCTTTGGTCTAGCAGTTTACTGACCTACCTCCGATTCATTGACCATAAGTTACTCATTTCGACTCGAAATTTATTCAAATTCATACCATTCTGAAGATATCGAAGTGTAGTTGAAAATGGAAGAAACGGAGATGAAAAACTCTAATTATTTTAAGAGTTATGATAGAAATAGTTAGACTCGCGCTTTCGCCTAGCAGTTTACACACCTACCTCCGATTTAATGACCATAACTCACTCAATTCAATACGTAATTCAATGAAATTTGTTCCATTTCGAAGGAGTCGAAGTGTAGTTTAAAACGGAAGAAACGGAGATGAAAAACTACTTGTATTTTGAAAGTTAGGATGCAAATAGTTAGATTCGCGCTTTGGTCTAGCAGTTTGAAGACATACCTGCGATTGAATGACCATAACTCACTCAATTCAACTCGGAATTCATTAAAATTTGTTCCATTTCGAAGGAGTCGAAGTGTAGTTTAAAACGGAAGAAACAGAGATGAAAAATTCCAAGTATTTTGAGAGTTATTATGGAAATAGTAGGCTCGCACTTTGATCTAGCAGTTTACAGACCTACCTCCGATTGATTGACTAAAACTCACTCAATTAAATTTGAAATGAATTCAAATTCTTGCCATTTCGAAGATGTCGAATTGTAGTTGAAAACGGAAGAAATGGAGATTAAAAAGTCCAAGTATCTTAAGAACTATGGTTGAAATAGTTAGACTCGCGCTTTGGTCTAGCAGTTTACAGACCTACCTCCGATTCATTGACCATAAGTCACTCATTTCGACTCGGAATTTATTCAAATTCATACCATTCTGAAGATATCGAAGTGTAGTTGAAAACGGAAGAAACAGAGATGAAAAACTCAAATTATTTTAAGAGTTATGATAGAAATAGTTAGACTCGCGCTTTCGCCTGGCAGTTTACAGATCTACCTTCGAGTGAATGACCATAACTCACTAAATTCAACTCGAAATTCATTGAAATTTGTTTCATTTCGAAGGACTCGAAGTGTAGTTTAAAACGGAAGAAACGGAGATGAAAAAAGCCAAGTATTTTGAGAGTTATGGTGGAAATAGTTAGACTCGCACTTTGGTCTAGCAGTTTACAGACCAACCTCAAATTGATTGACAATAAGTTACTCAATTTAACTCGGAATTGATTCAAATTCATGCCATTTTGAAGATATCGAAGTGTAGTTGAAAACGAAAGAAACAGAGATGAAATACTCCAAGTATCTTAAGAGTTATGATGGACATATTTAGACTCGCGCTTTGGTCTTGCAGTTTACGGACCTACCCCCGATTCATTGACCCACTCAATTCGACTCGGAATTTATTCAAATTCATTCCATTTGGAAGATGTCGAAGAGTAGTTGAAAACGAAAGAAATTGAGATGAAAAACTCCAAGTATTTTAAGAGTTATGATAGAAATAGTTAGACTCGCGCTTTCGCCAAGCAGTTTACAAACGTACCTCCGATTTAATGACCATAACTCACTCAATTCAACAAGTAATTCAGCGAAATTTGTTCCATTTCGAAGGAGTCGAAGTGTAGTTTAAAACGGAAGCAAAAGAGATGAAAAACTACTTGTATTTTGAGAGTTAAGATGGAAATAGTTAGATTCGCGCTTTGGTCTAGCAGTTTGTAGACATACCTCCGATTGAATGACCATAACTCACTCAATTCAACTCGGAATTCATTGAAATTTGTTCCATTTCGAAGGAGTCGAAGTGTACTTTAAAACGGAAGAAACAGAGATGAAAAACTCCAAGTATTTTGAGAGTTATGGTGGAAATAGTTAGACTCGCGCTTTGGTCTAGCAGTTTACTGACCTACCTCCGATTCATTGACCATAAGTCACTCATTTCGACTCGAAATTTATTCAAATTCATACCATTCTGAAGATATCGAAGTGTAGTTGAAAATGGAAGAAACGGAGATGAAAAACTCTAATTATTTTAAGAGTTATGATAGAAATAGTTAGACTCGCACTTTCGCCTAGCAGTTTACACACCTACCTCCGATTTAATGACCATAACTCACTCAATTCAATACGTAATTCAATGAAATTTGTTCCATTTCGAAGGAGTCGAAGTGTAGTTTAAAACGGAAGAAACGGAGATGAAAAACTACTTGTATTTTGAAAGTTAGGATGCAAATAGTTAGATTCGCGCTTTGGTCTAGCAGTTTGAAGACATACCACCGATTGAATGACCATAACTCACTAAATTCAACTCGGAATTCATTGAAATTTGTTCCATTTCGAAGGAGTCGAAGTGTAGTTTAAAACGGAAGAAACAGAGATGAAAAACTCCAAGTATTTTGAGAGTTATTATGGAAATAGTAGGCTCGCTCTTTGATCTAGCAGTTTACAGACCTACCTCCGATTGATTGACTAAAACTCACTCAATTAAATTTGAAATGTATTCAAATACTTGCCATTTCAAAGATGTCGAAGTGTAGTTGAAAACGAAAGAAATGGAGATGAAAAAGTCCAAGTATCTTAAGAACTATGGTGGAAATAGTTAGACTCGCGCTTTGGTCTAGCAGTTTACTGACCTACCTCCGATTCATTGACCATAAGTCACTCATTTCGACTCGAAATTTATTCAAATTCATACCATTCTGAAGATATCGAAGTGTAGTTGAAAATGGAAGAAACGGAGATGAAAAACTCTAATTCTTTTAAGAGTTATGATAGAAATAGTTAGACTCGCGCTTTCGCCTGGCAGTTTACAGATCTACCTCCGAGTGAATGACCATAACTCACTCAATTCAACTTGGAATTCATTAAAATTTGTTCCATTTCGAAGGACTCGAAATGTAGTTTAAAACGGAAGAAACGGAGATGAAAAAAGCCAAGTATTTTGAGAGTTATGGTGGAAATAGTTAGACTCGCACTTTGGTCTAGCAGTTTATAGACCAACCTCCAATTAATTGGCCATAACTTACTCAATTTAACTCGGAATTGATTCAAACTCATGTCATTTTGAAGATGTCGAAGTGTAGTTGAAAACGAAAGAAACAGAGATGAAAAACTCCAAGTATCTTAAGAGTTGTGATGGAAATAGTTAGACTCGCGCATTGGTCTATCAGTTTACAGACCTACCTCATATTCATTGACCATAAGTCACTCAATTCGACTCGGAATTTGTTCAAATTCATACCATTCTGAAGATATCGAAGTGTAGTTGAAAACGGAAGAAACGGAGATGAAAGAAGCCAAGTATTTTGAGAGTTATGGTTGAAATAGTTAGACTCACACTTTTGTCTAGCAGTTTACAGACCAACCTCCAATTGATTGACCATAACTTACTCAATTTCACTCGGAATTGATTCAAATTCATGCCATTTTGAAGATGTCGAAGAGTAGTTGAAAACGAAAGAAACGGAGATGAAAAACTCCAAGTATTTTATGAGTTATGATAGAAATAGTTAGACTCGCACTTTCGCCTAGCAGTTTACAGACCTACCTCCGATTTAATGACCATAACTCAGTCAATTCAATACGTAATTCAATGAAATTTGTTCCATTTCGAAGGAGTCGAAGTGTGGTTTAAAACGGAAGAAACGGAGATGAAAAACTACTTGTATTTTGAAAGTTAGGATGGAAATAGTTAGATTCGCGCTTTGGTCTAGCAGTTTGCAGACATACCTCCGATTGGATGACCATAACTCACTCAATTCAACTCGGAATTCATTGAAATTTGTTCCATTTCGAAGGAGTCGAAGTGTAGTTTAAAACGGAAGAAACAGAGATGAAACACTCCAAGTATTTTGAGAGTTATTATGAAAATAGTTAGACTCGCACTTTGGTCTAGCAGTTTACAGACCTACCTCCGATTGATTGACTAAAACTCACTCAATTAAATTTGAAATGTATTCAAATTCATGCCATTTCGAAGATGTCAAAGTGCAGTTGAAAACGGAAGAAACGGAGATGAAAAACTGTAATTATTTTAAGAGTTATGATAGAAATATTTAGACTCGCGCTTTGGCCTAGCTGTTTACAGATCTACCTCCGAGTGAATGACCATAACTCACTCAATTCAATTCGGAATTCATTGAAATTTGTTCCATTTCGAAGGACCCGAAGTGTAGTTTAAAACGGAAGAAACGGAGATGAAAAAAGCCAAGTATTTTGAGAGTTATGGTGGAAATGGTTAGACTCGCACTTTGGTCTAGCAGTTTACAGACCAACCTCCAATTTATTTACCATAACTTACTCAATTTCACTCGGAATTGATTCAAATTCATGCCATTTTGAAGATGTCGAAGTGTAGTTCAAAACGAAAGAAACAGAGATGAAAAACTCCAAGTATCTTAAGAGTTATGAGGGACATATTTAGACTCGTGCTTTGATCTAGCAGTTTACGGACCTACCCCCGATTCATTGACCCACTCAATTCGACTCGGAATTTATTCAAATTCATTCCATTTGGACGATGTCGAAGAGTAGTTGAAAACGAAAGAAATGAAGATGAAAAACTCCAAGTATTTTAAGAGTTATGATAGAAATAGTTAGACTCGCGCTTTCGCCTAGCAGTTTACAAACCAACCTCCGATTTAATGACCATAACTCACTCAATTCAACAAGTAATTCAGTGAAATTTGTTCCATTTCGAAGGAGTCGAAGTGTAGTTTAAAACGGAAGCAAAGGAGATGAAAAACTACTTGTATTTTGAGAGTTAAGATGGAAATAGTTAGATTCGCGCTTTCGCCTGGCAGTTTACAGATCTACCTTCGAGTGAATGACCATAACTCACTAAATTCAACTCGAAATTCATTGAAATTTGTTTCATTTCGAAGGACTCGAAGTGTAGTTTAAAACGGAAGAAACGGAAATGAAAAAAGGCAAGTATTTTGAGAGTTATGGTGGAAATAGTTAGACTCGCACTTTGGTCTAGCAGTTTACAGACCTACCTCCGATTCATTGACCATAAGTCACTCATTTCGACCCGGAATTTATTCAAATTCATACCATTCTGAAGATATCGAAGTGTAGTTGAAAACGGAAGAAACGGAGATGAAAAACTCAAATTATTTTAAGAGTTATGATAGAAATAGTTAGACTCGCGCTTTCGCCTGGCAGTTTACAGATCTACCTTCGAGTGAATGACCATAACTCACTAAATTCAACTCGAAATTCATTGAAATTTGTTTCATTTCGAAGGACTCGAAGTGTAGTTTAAAACGGAAGAAACGGAGATGAAAAAATCCAAGTATTTTGAGAGTTATGGTGGAAATAGTTAGACTCGCACTTTGGTCTAGCAGTTTACAGACCAACCTCCGATTGATTGACCATAACTCACTCAATTCAACAAGTAATTCAGTGAAATTTGTTCCATTTCGAAGGAGTCGAAGTGTAGTTTAAAACGGAAGCAAAGGAGATGAAAAACTACTTGTATTTTGAGAGTTAAGATGGAAATAGTTAGATTCGCGCTTTCGCCTGGCAGTTTTTAGATCTACCTTCGAGTGAATGACCATAACTCACTAAATTCAACTCGAAATTCATTGAAATTTGTTTCATTTCGAAGGACTCGAAGTGTAGTTTAAAACGGAAGAAACGGAAATGAAAAAAGGCAAGTATTTTGAGAGTTATGGTGGAAATAGTTAGACTCGCACTTTGGTCTAGCAGTTTACAGACCTACCTCCGATTCATTGACCATAAGTCACTCATTTCGACCCGGAATTTATTCAAATTCATACCATTCTGAAGATATCGAAGTGTAGTTGAAAACGGAAGAAACGGAGATGAAAAACTCAAATTATTTTAAGAGTTATGATAGAAATAGTTAGACTCGCGCTTTCGCCTGGCAGTTTACAGATCTACCTTCGAGTGAATGACCATAACTCACTAAATTCAACTCGAAATTCATTGAAATTTGTTTCATTTCGAAGGACTCGAAGTGTAGTTTAAAACGGAAGAAACGGAGATGAAAAAATCCAAGTATTTTGAGAGTTATGGTGGAAATAGTTAGACTCGCACTTTGGTCTAGCAGTTTACAGACCAACCTCAAATTGATTGACCATAAGTTACTCAATTTAACTCGGAATTGATTCAAATTCATGCCATTTTGAAGATATCGAAGTGTAGTTGAAAACGAAAGAAACAGAGATGAAATACTCCAAGTATCTTAAGAGTTATGATGGACATATTTAGACTCGCACTTTGGTCTAGCAGTTTACGGACCTACCCCCGATTCATTGACCCACTCAATTCGACTCGGAATTTATTCAAATTCATTCCATTTGGAAGATGTCGAAGAGTAGTTGAAAACGAAAGAAATTGAGATGAAAAACTCCAAGTATTTTAAGAGTTATGATAGAAATAGTTAGACTCGCGCTTTCGCCAAGCAGTTTACAAACGTACCTCCGATTTAATGACCATAACGCACTCAATTCAACAAGTAATTCAGCGAAATTTGTTCCATTTCGAAGGAGTCGAAGTGTAGTTTAAAACGGAAGCAAAGGAGATGAAAAACTACTTGTATTTTGAGAGTTAAGATGGAAATAGTTAGATTCGCGCTTTGGTCTAGCAGTTTACAGACCTACCTCCGATTGATTGACCATAACTCACTGAATTCAACTCGGAATTCATTGAAATTTGTTCCATTTCGAAGGAGTCGAAGTGTACTTTAAAACGGAAGAAACAGAGATGAAAAACTCCAAGTATTTTGAGAGTTATGGTGGAAATAGTTAGACTCGCGCTTTGGTCTAGCAGTTTACTGACCTACCTCCGATTCATTGACCATAAGTCACTCATTTCGACTCGAAATTTATTCAAATTCATACCATTCTGAAGATATCGAAGTGTAGTTGAAAATGGAAGAAACGGAGATGAAAAACTCTAATTATTTTAAGAGTTATGATAGAAATAGTTAGACTCGCGCTTTCGCCTAGCAGTTTACACACCTACCTCCGATTTAATGACCATAACTCACTCAATTCAATACGTAATTCAATGAAATTTGTTCCATTTCGAAGGAGTCGAAGTGTAGTTTAAAACGGAAGAAACGGAGATGAAAAACTACTTGTATTTTGATAGTTAGGATGCAAATAGTTAGATTCGCGCTTTGGTCTAGCAGTTTGAAGACATACCTGCGATTGAATGACCATAACTCACTCAATTCAACTCGGAATTCATTAAAATTTGTTCCATTTCGAAGGAGTCGAAGTGTAGTTTAAAACGGAAGAAACAGAGATGAAAAAGTCCAAGTATTTTGAGAGTTATTATGGAAATAGTAGGCTCGCACTTTGATCTAGCAGTTTACAGACCTACCTCCGATTGATTGACTAAAACTCACTCAATTAAATTTGAAATGAATTCAAATTTTTGCCATTTCGAAGATGTCGAATTGTAGTTGAAAACGGAAGAAATGGAGATGAAAAAGTCCAAGTATCTTAAGAACTATGGTTGAAATAGTTAGACTCGCGCTTTGGTCTAGCAGTTTACAGACCTACCTCCGATTCATTGACCATAAGTCACTCATTTCGACTCGGAATTTATTCAAATTCATACCATTCTGAAGATATCGAAGTGTAGTTGAAAACGGAAGAAACAGAGATGAAAAACTCAAATTATTTTAAGAGTTATGATAGAAATAGTTAGACTCGCGCTTTCGCCTGGCAGTTTACAGATCTACCTTCGAGTGAATGACCATAACTCACTAAATTCAACTCGAAATTCATTGAAATTTGTTTCATTTCGAAGGACTCGAAGTGTAGTTTAAAACGGAAGAAACGGAGATGAAAAAAGCCAAGTATTTTGAGAGTTATGGTGGAAATAGTTAGACTCGCACTTTGGTCTAGCAGTTTACAGACCAACCTCAAATTGATTGACCATAAGTTACTCAATTTAACTCGGAATTGATTCAAATTCATGCCATTTTGAAGATATCGAAGTGTAGTTGAAAACGAAAGAAACAGAGATGAAATACTCCAAGTATCTTAAGAGTTATGATGGACATATTTAGACTCGCGCTTTGATCTAGCAGTTTACGGACCTACCCCCGATTCATTGACCCACTCAATTCGACTCGGAATTTATTCAAATTCATTCCATTTGGACGATGTCGAAGAGTAGTTGAAAACGAAAGAAATGAAGATGAAAAACTCCAAGTATTTTAAGAGTTATGATAGAAATAGTTAGACTCGCGCTTTCGCCTAGCAGTTTACAAACCAACCTCCGATTTAATGACCATAACTCACTCAATTCAACAAGTAATTCAGTGAAATTTGTTCCATTTCGAAGGAGTCGAAGTGTAGTTTAAAACGGAAGCAAAGGAGATGAAAAACTACTTGTATTTTGAGAGTTAAGATGGAAATAGTTAGATTCGCGCTTTCGCCTGGCAGTTTACAGATCTACCTTCGAGTGAATGACCATAACTCACTAAATTCAACTCGAAATTCATTGAAATTTGTTTCATTTCGAAGGACTCGAAGTGTAGTTTAAAACGGAAGAAACGGAAATGAAAAAAGGCAAGTATTTTGAGAGTTATGGTGGAAATAGTTAGACTCGCACTTTGGTCTAGCAGTTTACAGACCTACCTCCGATTCATTGACCATAAGTCACTCATTTCGACCCGGAATTTATTCAAATTCATACCATTCTGAAGATATCGAAGTGTAGTTGAAAACGGAAGAAACGGAGATGAAAAACTCAAATTATTTTAAGAGTTATGATAGAAATAGTTAGACTCGCGCTTTCGCCTGGCAGTTTACAGATCTACCTTCGAGTGAATGACCATAACTCACTAAATTCAACTCGAAATTCATTGAAATTTGTTTCATTTCGAAGGACTCGAAGTGTAGTTTAAAACGGAAGAAACGGAGATGAAAAAATCCAAGTATTTTGAGAGTTATGGTGGAAATAGTTAGACTCGCACTTTGGTCTAGCAGTTTACAGACCAACCTCCGATTGATTGACCATAACTCACTCAATTCAACAAGTAATTCAGTGAAATTTGTTCCATTTCGAAGGAGTCGAAGTGTAGTTTAAAACGGAAGCAAAGGAGATGAAAAACTACTTGTATTTTGAGAGTTAAGATGGAAATAGTTAGATTCGCGCTTTCGCCTGGCAGTTTACAGATCTACCTTCGAGTGAATGACCATAACTCACTAAATTCAACTCGAAATTCATTGAAATTTGTTTCATTTCGAAGGACTCGAAGTGTAGTTTAAAACGGAAGAAACGGAAATGAAAAAAGGCAAGTATTTTGAGAGTTATGGTGGAAATAGTTAGACTCGCACTTTGGTCTAGCAGTTTACAGACCTACCTCCGATTCATTGACCATAAGTCACTCATTTCGACCCGGAATTTATTCAAATTCATACCATTCTGAAGATATCGAAGTGTAGTTGAAAACGGAAGAAA
This sequence comes from Tasmannia lanceolata, assembly GCF_043159265.1. Lineage (NCBI taxonomy): Eukaryota > Viridiplantae > Streptophyta > Magnoliopsida > Canellales > Winteraceae > Tasmannia > Tasmannia lanceolata. The sequence continues at coordinate 41,967,404 of NW_027518695.1, forward strand.
CGGAGATGAAAAACTCAAATTATTTTAAGAGTTATGATAGAAATAGTTAGACTCGCGCTTTCGCCTGGCAGTTTACAGATCTACCTTCGAGTGAATGACCATAACTCACTAAATTCAACTCGAAATTCATTGAAATTTGTTTCATTTCGAAGGACTCGAAGTGTAGTTTAAAACGGAAGAAACGGAGATGAAAAAATCCAAGTATTTTGAGAGTTATGGTGGAAATAGTTAGACTCGCACTTTGGTCTAGCAGTTTACAGACCAACCTCAAATTGATTGACCATAAGTTACTCAATTTAACTCGGAATTGATTCAAATTCATGCCATTTTGAAGATATCGAAGTGTAGTTGAAAACGAAAGAAACAGAGATGAAATACTCCAAGTATCTTAAGAGTTATGATGGACATATTTAGACTCGCACTTTGGTCTAGCAGTTTACGGACCTACCCCCGATTCATTGACCCACTCAATTCGACTCGGAATTTATTCAAATTCATTCCATTTGGAAGATGTCGAAGAGTAGTTGAAAACGAAAGAAATTGAGATGAAAAACTCCAAGTATTTTAAGAGTTATGATAGAAATAGTTAGACTCGCGCTTTCGCCAAGCAGTTTACAAACGTACCTCCGATTTAATGACCATAACGCACTCAATTCAACAAGTAATTCAGCGAAATTTGTTCCATTTCGAAGGAGTCGAAGTGTAGTTTAAAACGGAAGCAAAGGAGATGAAAAACTACTTGTATTTTGAGAGTTAAGATGGAAATAGTTAGATTCGCGCTTTGGTCTAGCAGTTTACAGACCTACCTCCGATTGATTGACCATAACTCACTGAATTCAACTCGGAATTCATTGAAATTTGTTCCATTTCGAAGGAGTCGAAGTGTACTTTAAAACGGAAGAAACAGAGATGAAAAACTCCAAGTATTTTGAGAGTTATGGTGGAAATAGTTAGACTCGCGCTTTGGTCTAGCAGTTTACTGACCTACCTCCGATTCATTGACCATAAGTCACTCATTTCGACTCGAAATTTATTCAAATTCATACCATTCTGAAGATATCGAAGTGTAGTTGAAAATGGAAGAAACGGAGATGAAAAACTCTAATTATTTTAAGAGTTATGATAGAAATAGTTAGACTCGCGCTTTCGCCTAGCAGTTTACACACCTACCTCCGATTTAATGACCATAACTCACTCAATTCAATACGTAATTCAATGAAATTTGTTCCATTTCGAAGGAGTCGAAGTGTAGTTTAAAACGGAAGAAACGGAGATGAAAAACTACTTGTATTTTGAAAGTTAGGATGCAAATAGTTAGATTCGCGCTTTGGTCTAGCAGTTTGAAGACATACCTGCGATTGAATGACCATAACTCACTCAATTCAACTCGGAATTCATTAAAATTTGTTCCATTTCGAAGGAGTCGAAGTGTAGTTTAAAACGGAAGAAACAGAGATGAAAAAGTCCAAGTATTTTGAGAGTTATTATGGAAATAGTAGGCTCGCACTTTGATCTAGCAGTTTACAGACCTACCTCCGATTGATTGACTAAAACTCACTCAATTAAATTTGAAATGAATTCAAATTTTTGCCATTTCGAAGATGTCGAATTGTAGTTGAAAACGGAAGAAATGGAGATGAAAAAGTCCAAGTATCTTAAGAACTATGGTTGAAATAGTTAGACTCGCGCTTTGGTCTAGCAGTTTACAGACCTACCTCCGATTCATTGACCATAAGTCACTCATTTCGACTCGGAATTTATTCAAATTCATACCATTCTGAAGATATCGAAGTGTAGTTGAAAACGGAAGAAACAGAGATGAAAAACTCAAGTTATTTTAAGAGTTATGATAGAAATAGTTAGACTCGCGCTTTCGCCTGGCAGTTTACAGATCTACCTTCGAGTGAATGACCATAACTCACTAAATTCAACTCGAAATTCATTGAAATTTGTTTCATTTCGAAGGACTCGAAGTGTAGTTTAAAACGGAAGAAACGGAGATGAAAAAAGCCAAGTATTTTGAGAGTTATGGTGGAAATAGTTAGACTCGCACTTTGGTCTAGCAGTTTACAGACCAACCTCAAATTGATTGACCATAAGTTACTCAATTTAACTCGGAATTGATTCAAATTCATGCCATTTTGAAGATATCGAAGTGTAGTTGAAAACGAAAGAAACAGAGATGAAATACTCCAAGTATCTTAAGAGTTATGATGGACATATTTAGACTCGCGCTTTGATCTAGCAGTTTACGGACCTACCCCCGATTCATTGACCCACTCAATTCGACTCGGAATTTATTCAAATTCATTCCATTTGGACGATGTCGAAGAGTAGTTGAAAACGAAAGAAATGAAGATGAAAAACTCCAAGTATTTTAAGAGTTATGATAGAAATAGTTAGACTCGCGCTTTCGCCTAGCAGTTTACAAACCAACCTCCGATTTAATGACCATAACTCACTCAATTCAACAAGTAATTCAGTGAAATTTGTTCCATTTCGAAGGAGTCGAAGTGTAGTTTAAAACGGAAGCAAAGGAGATGAAAAACTACTTGTATTTTGAGAGTTAAGATGGAAATAGTTAGATTCGCGCTTTCGCCTGGCAGTTTACAGATCTACCTTCGAGTGAATGACCATAACTCACTAAATTCAACTCGAAATTCATTGAAATTTGTTTCATTTCGAAGGACTCGAAGTGTAGTTTAAAACGGAAGAAACGGAAATGAAAAAAGGCAAGTATTTTGAGAGTTATGGTGGAAATAGTTAGACTCGCACTTTGGTCTAGCAGTTTACAGACCTACCTCCGATTCATTGACCATAAGTCACTCATTTCGACCCGGAATTTATTCAAATTCATACCATTCTGAAGATATCGAAGTGTAGTTGAAAACGGAAGAAACGGAGATGAAAAACTCAAATTATTTTAAGAGTTATGATAGAAATAGTTAGACTCGCGCTTTCGCCTGGCAGTTTACAGATCTACCTTCGAGTGAATGACCATAACTCACTAAATTCAACTCGAAATTCATTGAAATTTGTTTCATTTCGAAGGACTCGAAGTGTAGTTTAAAACGGAAGAAACGGAGATGAAAAAATCCAAGTATTTTGAGAGTTATGGTGGAAATAGTTAGACTCGCACTTTGGTCTAGCAGTTTACAGACCAACCTCCGATTGATTGACCATAACTCACTCAATTCAACAAGTAATTCAGTGAAATTTGTTCCATTTCGAAGGAGTCGAAGTGTAGTTTAAAACGGAAGCAAAGGAGATGAAAAACTACTTGTATTTTGAGAGTTAAGATGGAAATAGTTAGATTCGCGCTTTCGCCTGGCAGTTTACAGATCTACCTTCGAGTGAATGACCATAACTCACTAAATTCAACTCGAAATTCATTGAAATTTGTTTCATTTCGAAGGACTCGAAGTGTAGTTTAAAACGGAAGAAACGGAAATGAAAAAAGGCAAGTATTTTGAGAGTTATGGTGGAAATAGTTAGACTCGCACTTTGGTCTAGCAGTTTACAGACCTACCTCCGATTCATTGACCATAAGTCACTCATTTCGACCCGGAATTTATTCAAATTCATACCATTCTGAAGATATCGAAGTGTAGTTGAAAACGGAAGAAACGGAGATGAAAAACTCAAATTATTTTAAGAGTTATGATAGAAATAGTTAGACTCGCGCTTTCGCCTGGCAGTTTACAGATCTACCTTCGAGTGAATGACCATAACTCACTAAATTCAACTCGAAATTCATTGAAATTTGTTTCATTTCGAAGGACTCGAAGTGTAGTTTAAAACGGAAGAAACGGAGATGAAAAAATCCAAGTATTTTGAGAGTTATGGTGGAAATAGTTAGACTCGCACTTTGGTCTAGCAGTTTACAGACCAACCTCAAATTGATTGACCATAAGTTACTCAATTTAACTCGGAATTGATTCAAATTCATGCCATTTTGAAGATATCGAAGTGTAGTTGAAAACGAAAGAAACAGAGATGAAATACTCCAAGTATCTTAAGAGTTATGATGGACATATTTAGACTCGCACTTTGGTCTAGCAGTTTACGGACCTACCCCCGATTCATTGACCCACTCAATTCGACTCGGAATTTATTCAAATTCATTCCATTTGGAAGATGTCGAAGAGTAGTTGAAAACGAAAGAAATTGAGATGAAAAACTCCAAGTATTTTAAGAGTTATGATAGAAATAGTTAGACTCGCGCTTTCGCCAAGCAGTTTACAAACGTACCTCCGATTTAATGACCATAACGCACTCAATTCAACAAGTAATTCAGCGAAATTTGTTCCATTTCGAAGGAGTCGAAGTGTAGTTTAAAACGGAAGCAAAGGAGATGAAAAACTACTTGTATTTTGAGAGTTAAGATGGAAATAGTTAGATTCGCGCTTTGGTCTAGCAGTTTACAGACCTACCTCCGATTGATTGACCATAACTCACTGAATTCAACTCGGAATTCATTGAAATTTGTTCCATTTCGAAGGAGTCGAAGTGTAGTTTAAAACGGAAGAAACAGAGATGAAAAACTCCAAGTATTTTGAGAGTTATGGTGGAAATAGTTAGACTCGCGCTTTGGTCTAGCAGTTTACTGACCTACCTCCGATTCATTGACCATAAGTCACTCATTTCGACTCGAAATTTATTCAAATTCATACCATTCTGAAGATATCGAAGTGTAGTTGAAAATGGAAGAAACGGAGATGAAAAACTCTAATTATTTTAAGAGTTATGATAGAAATAGTTAGACTCGCGCTTTCGCCTAGCAGTTTACACACCTACCTCCGATTTAATGACCATAACTCACTCAATTCAATACGTAATTCAATGAAATTTGTTCCATTTCGAAGGAGTCGAAGTGTAGTTTAAAACGGAAGAAACGGAGATGAAAAACTACTTGTATTTTGAAAGTTAGGATGCAAATAGTTAGATTCGCGCTTTGGTCTAGCAGTTTGAAGACATACCTGCGATTGAATGACCATAACTCACTCAATTCAACTCGGAATTCATTAAAATTTGTTCCATTTCGAAGGAGTCGAAGTGTAGTTTAAAACGGAAGAAACAGAGATGAAAAAGTCCAAGTATTTTGAGAGTTATTATGGAAATAGTAGGCTCGCACTTTGATCTAGCAGTTTACAGACCTACCTCCGATTGATTGACTAAAACTCACTCAATTAAATTTGAAATGAATTCAAATTTTTGCCATTTCGAAGATGTCGAATTGTAGTTGAAAACGGAAGAAATGGAGATGAAAAAGTCCAAGTATCTTAAGAACTATGGTTGAAATAGTTAGACTCGCGCTTTGGTCTAGCAGTTTACAGACCTACCTCCGATTCATTGACCATAAGTCACTCATTTCGACTCGGAATTTATTCAAATTCATACCATTCTGAAGATATCGAAGTGTAGTTGAAAACGGAAGAAACAGAGATGAAAAACTCAAATTATTTTAAGAGTTATGATAGAAATAGTTAGACTCGCGCTTTCGCCTGGCAGTTTACAGATCTACCTTCGAGTGAATGACCATAACTCACTAAATTCAACTCGAAATTCATTGAAATTTGTTTCATTTCGAAGGACTCGAAGTGTAGTTTAAAACGGAAGAAACGGAGATGAAAAAAGCCAAGTATTTTGAGAGTTATGGTGGAAATAGTTAGACTCGCACTTTGGTCTAGCAGTTTACAGACCAACCTCAAATTGATTGACCATAAGTTACTCAATTTAACTCGGAATTGATTCAAATTCATGCCATTTTGAAGATATCGAAGTGTAGTTGAAAACGAAAGAAACAGAGATGAAATACTCCAAGTATCTTAAGAGTTATGATGGACATATTTAGACTCGCGCTTTGATCTAGCAGTTTACGGACCTACCCCCGATTCATTGACCCACTCAATTCGACTCGGAATTTATTCAAATTCATTCCATTTGGACGATGTCGAAGAGTAGTTGAAAACGAAAGAAATGAAGATGAAAAACTCCAAGTATTTTAAGAGTTATGATAGAAATAGTTAGACTCGCGCTTTCGCCTAGCAGTTTACAAACCAACCACCGATTTAATGACCATAACTCACTCAATTCAACAAGTAATTCAGTGAAATTTGTTCCATTTCGAAGGAGTCGAAGTGTAGTTTAAAACGGAAGCAAAGGAGATGAAAAACTACTTGTATTTTGAGAGTTAAGATGGAAATAGTTAGATTCGCGCTTTCGCCTGGCAGTTTACAGATCTACCTTCGAGTGAATGACCATAACTCACTAAATTCAACTCGAAATTCATTGAAATTTGTTTCATTTCGAAGGACTCGAAGTGTAGTTTAAAACGGAAGAAACGGAAATGAAAAAAGGCAAGTATTTTGAGAGTTATGGTGGAAATAGTTAGACTCGCACTTTGGTCTAGCAGTTTACAGACCTACCTCCGATTCATTGACCATAAGTCACTCATTTCGACCCGGAATTTATTCAAATTCATACCATTCTGAAGATATCGAAGTGTAGTTGAAAACGGAAGAAACGGAGATGAAAAACTCAAATTATTTTAAGAGTTATGATAGAAATAGTTAGACTCGCGCTTTCGCCTGGCAGTTTACAGATCTACCTTCGAGTGAATGACCATAACTCACTAAATTCAACTCGAAATTCATTGAAATTTGTTTCATTTCGAAGGACTCGAAGTGTAGTTTAAAACGGAAGAAACGGAGATGAAAAAATCCAAGTATTTTGAGAGTTATGGTGGAAATAGTTAGACTCGCACTTTGGTCTAGCAGTTTACAGACCAACCTCCGATTGATTGACCATAACTCACTCAATTCAACAAGTAATTCAGTGAAATTTGTTCCATTTCGAAGGAGTCGAAGTGTAGTTTAAAACGGAAGCAAAGGAGATGAAAAACTACTTGTATTTTGAGAGTTAAGATGGAAATAGTTAGATTCGCGCTTTCGCCTGGCAGTTTACAGATCTACCTTCGAGTGAATGACCATAACTCACTAAATTCAACTCGAAATTCATTGAAATTTGTTTCATTTCGAAGGACTCGAAGTGTAGTTTAAAACGGAAGAAACGGAAATGAAAAAAGGCAAGTATTTTGAGAGTTATGGTGGAAATAGTTAGACTCGCACTTTGGTCTAGCAGTTTACAGACCTACCTCCGATTCATTGACCATAAGTCACTCATTTCGACCCGGAATTTATTCAAATTCATACCATTCTGAAGATATCGAAGTGTAGTTGAAAACGGAAGAAACGGAGATGAAAAACTCAAATTATTTTAAGAGTTATGATAGAAATAGTTAGACTCGCGCTTTCGCCTGGCAGTTTACAGATCTACCTTCGAGTGAATGACCATAACTCACTAAATTCAACTCGAAATTCATTGAAATTTGTTTCATTTCGAAGGACTCGAAGTGTAGTTTAAAACGGAAGAAACGGAGATGAAAAAATCCAAGTATTTTGAGAGTTATGGTGGAAATAGTTAGACTCGCACTTTGGTCTAGCAGTTTACAGACCAACCTAAAATTGATTGACCATAAGTTACTCAATTTAACTCGGAATTGATTCAAATTCATGCCATTTTGAAGATATCGAAGTGTAGTTGAAAACGAAAGAAACAGAGATGAAATACTCCAAGTATCTTAAGAGTTATGATGGACATATTTAGACTCGCACTTTGGTCTAGCAGTTTACGGACCTACCCCCGATTCATTGACCCACTCAATTCGACTCGGAATTTATTCAAATTCATTCCATTTGGAAGATGTCGAAGAGTAGTTGAAAACGAAAGAAATTGAGATGAAAAACTCCAAGTATTTTAAGAGTTATGATAGAAATAGTTAGACTCGCGCTTTCGCCAAGCAGTTTACAAACGTACCTCCGATTTAATGACCATAACGCACTCAATTCAACAAGTAATTCAGCGAAATTTGTTCCATTTCGAAGGAGTCGAAGTGTAGTTTAAAACGGAAGCAAAGGAGATGAAAAACTACTTGTATTTTGAGAGTTAAGATGGAAATAGTTAGATTCGCGCTTTGGTCTAGCAGTTTACAGACCTACCTCCGATTGATTGACCATAACTCACTGAATTCAACTCGGAATTCATTGAAATTTGTTCCATTTCGAAGGAGTCGAAGTGTACTTTAAAACGGAAGAAACAGAGATGAAAAACTCCAAGTATTTTGAGAGTTATGGTGGAAATAGTTAGACTCGCGCTTTGGTCTAGCAGTTTACTGACCTACCTCCGATTCATTGACCATAAGTCACTCATTTCGACTCGAAATTTATTCAAATTCATACCATTCTGAAGATATCGAAGTGTAGTTGAAAATGGAAGAAACGGAGATGAAAAACTCTAATTATTTTAAGAGTTATGATAGAAATAGTTAGACTCGCGCTTTCGCCTAGCAGTTTACACACCTACCTCCGATTTAATGACCATAACTCACTCAATTCAATACGTAATTCAATGAAATTTGTTCCATTTCGAAGGAGTCGAAGTGTAGTTTAAAACGGAAGAAACGGAGATGAAAAACTACTTGTATTTTGAAAGTTAGGATGCAAATAGTTAGATTCGCGCTTTGGTCTAGCAGTTTGAAGACATACCTGCGATTGAATGACCATAACTCACTCAATTCAACTCGGAATTCATTAAAATTTGTTCCATTTCGAAGGAGTCGAAGTGTAGTTTAAAACGGAAGAAACAGAGATGAAAAAGTCCAAGTATTTTGAGAGTTATTATGGAAATAGTAGGCTCGCACTTTGATCTAGCAGTTTACAGACCTACCTCCGATTGATTGACTAAAACTCACTCAATTAAATTTGAAATGAATTCAAATTTTTGCCATTTCGAAGATGTCGAATTGTAGTTGAAAACGGAAGAAATGGAGATGAAAAACTCCAAGTATCTTAAGAACTATGGTTGAAATAGTTAGACTCGCGCTTTGGTCTAGCAGTTTACAGACCTACCTCCGATTCATTGACCATAAGTCACTCATTTCGACTCGGAATTTATTCAAATTCATACCATTCTGAAGATATCGAAGTGTAGTTGAAAACGGAAGAAACAGAGATGAAAAACTCAAATTATTTTAAGAGTTATGATAGAAATAGTTAGACTCGCGCTTTCGCCTGGCAGTTTACAGATCTACCTTCGAGTGAATGACCATAACTCACTAAATTCAACTCGAAATTCATTGAAATTTGTTTCATTTCGAAGGACTCGAAGTGTAGTTTAAAACGGAAGAAACGGAGATGAAAAAAGCCAAGTATTTTGAGAGTTATGGTGGAAATAGTTAGACTCGCACTTTGGTCTAGCAGTTTACAGACCAACCTCAAATTGATTGACCATAAGTTACTCAATTTAACTCGGAATTGATTCAAATTCATGCCATTTTGAAGATATCGAAGTGTAGTTGAAAACGAAAGAAACAGAGATGAAATACTCCAAGTATCTTAAGAGTTATGATGGACATATTTAGACTCGCGCTTTGGTCTAGCAGTTTACGGACCTACCCCCGATTCATTGACCCACTCAATTCGACTCGGAATTTATTCAAATTCATTCCATTTGGAAGATGTCGAAGAGTAGTTGAAAACGAAAGAAATTGAGATGAAAAACTCCAAGTATTTTAAGAGTTATGATAGAAATAGTTAGACTCGCGCTTTCGCCAAGCAGTTTACAAACGTACCTCCGATTTAATGACCATAACTCACTCAATTCAACAAGTAATTCAGCGAAATTTGTTCCATTTCGAAGGAGTCGAAGTGTAGTTTAAAACGGAAGCAAAGGAGATGAAAAACTACTTGTATTTTGAGAGTTAAGATGGAAATAGTTAGATTCGCGCTTTGGTCTAGCAGTTTGTAGACATACCTCCGATTGAATGACCATAACTCACTCAATTCAACTCGGAATTCATTGAAATTTGTTCCATTTCGAAGGAGTCGAAGTGTACTTTAAAACGGAAGAAACAGAGATGAAAAACTCCAAGTATTTTGAGAGTTATGGTGGAAATAGTTAGACTCGCGCTTTGGTCTAGCAGTTTACTGACCTACCTCCGATTCATTGACCATAAGTCACTCATTTCGACTCGAAATTTATTCAAATTCATACCATTCTGAAGATATCGAAGTGTAGTTGAAAATGGAAGAAACGGAGATGAAAAACTCTAATTATTTTAAGAGTTATGATAGAAATAGTTAGACTCGCGCTTTCGCCTAGCAGTTTACACACCTACCTCCGATTTAATGACCATAACTCACTCAATTCAATACGTAATTCAATGAAATTTGTTCAATTTCGAAGGAGTCGAAGTGTAGTTTAAAACGGAAGAAACGGAGATGAAAAACTACTTGTATTTTGAAAGTTAGGATGCAAATAGTTAGATTCGCGCTTTGGTCTAGCAGTTTGAAGACATACCACCGATTGAATGACCATAACTCACTCAATTCAACTCGGAATTCATTGAAATTTGTTCCATTTCGAAGGAGTCGAAGTGTAGTTTAAAACGGAAGAAACAGAGATGAAAAACTCCAAGTATTTTGAGAGTTATTATGGAAATAGTAGGCTCGCTCTTTGATCTAGCAGTTTACAGACCTACCTCCGATTGATTGACTAAAACTCACTCAATTAAATTTGAAATGAATTCAAATTCTTGCCATTTCAAAAATGTCGAAGTGTAGTTGAAAACGGAAGAAATGGAGATGAAAAAGTCCAAGTATCTTAAGAACTATGGTTGAAATAGTTAGACTCGCGCTTTGGTCTAGCAGTTTACTGACCTACCTCCGATTCATTGACCATAAGTCACTCATTTCGACTCGGAATTTATTCAAATTCATACCATTCTGAAGATATCGAAGTGTAGTTGAAAACGGAAGAAACGGAGATGAAAAACTCAAATTATTTTAAGAGTTATGATAGAAATAGTTAGACTCGCGCTTTCGCCTGGCAGTTTACAGATCTACCTTCGAGTGAATGACCATAACTCACTCAATTCAACTCGAAATTCATTGAAATTTGTTTCATTTCGAAGGACTCGAAGTGTAGTTTAAAACGGAAGAAACGGAGATGAAAAAAGCCAAGTATTTTGAGAGTTATGGTGGAAATTGTTAGACTCGCACTTTGGTCTAGCAGTTTACAGACCAACCTCCAATTGATTGTCCATAACTTACTCAATTTAACTCGGAATTGATTCAAATTCATGCCATTTTGAAGATGTCGAAGTGTAGTTGAAAATGAAAGAAACAGAGATGAAAAACTCCAAGTATCTTAAGACTTATGATGGACATATTTAGGCTCGCTCTTTGGTCTAGCAGTTTACGGACCTACCTCTGATTCATTGAGCCACTCAATTCGACTCGGAATTTTTTCAAATTCATGCCATTTGGAAGATGTCGAAGAGTAGTTGAAAACGAAAGAAATTGAGATGAAAAACTCCAAGTATTTTAAGAGTTATGATAGAAATAGTTAGACTCGCGCTTTCGCCAAGCAGTTTACAAACGTACCTCCGATTTAATGACCATAACGCACTCAATTCAACAAGTAATTCAGCGAAATTTGTTCCATTTCGAAGGAGTCGAAGTGTAGTTTAAAACGGAAGCAAAGGAGATGAAAAACTACTTGTATTTTGAGAGTTAAGATGGAAATAGTTAGATTCGCGCTTTGGTCTAGCAGTTTACAGACCAACCTCCGATTGATTGACCATAACTCACTCAATTCAACAAGTAATTCAGTGAAATTTGTTCCATTTCGAAGGAGTCGAAGTGTAGTTTAAAACGGAAGCAAAGGAGATGAAAAACTACTTGTATTTTGAGAGTTAAGATGGAAATAGTTAGATTCGCGCTTTCGCCTGGCAGTTTACAGATCTACCTTCGAGTGAATGACCATAACTCACTAAATTCAACTCGAAATTCATTGAAATTTGTTTCATTTCGAAGGACTCGAAGTGTAGTTTAAAACGGAAGAAACGGAAATGAAAAAAGGCAAGTATTTTGAGAGTTATGGTGGAAATAGTTAGACTCGCACTTTGGTCTAGCAGTTTACAGACCTACCTCCGATTCATTGACCATAAGTCACTCATTTCGACCCGGAATTTATTCAAATTCATACCATTCTGAAGATATCGAAGTGTAGTTGAAAACGGAAGAAACGGAGATGAAAAACTCAAATTATTTTAAGAGTTATGATAGAAATAGTTAGACTCGCGCTTTCGCCTGGCAGTTTACAGATCTACCTTCGAGTGAATGACCATAACTCACTAAATTTAACTCGAAATTCATTGAAATTTGTTTCATTTCGAAGGACTCGAAGTGTAGTTTAAAACGGAAGAAACGGAGATGAAAAAATCCAAGTATTTTGAGAGTTATGGTGGAAATAGTTAGACTCGCACTTTGGTCTAGAAGTTTACAGACCAACCTCAAATTGATTGACCATAAGTTACTCAATTTAACTCGGAATTGATTCAAATTCATGCCATTTTGAAGATATCGAAGTGTAGTTGAAAACGAAAGAAACAGAGATGAAATACTCCAAGTATCTTAAGAGTTATGATGGACATATTTAGACTCGCACTTTGGTCTAGCAGTTTACGGACCTACCCCCGATTCATTGACCCACTCAATTCGACTCGGAATTTATTCAAATTCATTCCATTTGGAAGATGTCGAAGAGTAGTTGAAAACGAAAGAAATTGAGATGAAAAACTCCAAGTATTTTAAGAGTTATGATAGAAATAGTTAGACTCGCGCTTTCGCCAAGCAGTTTACAAACGTACCTCCGATTTAATGACCATAACGCACTCAATTCAACAAGTAATTCAGCGAAATTTGTTCCATTTCGAAGGAGTCGAAGTGTAGTTTAAAACGGAAGCAAAGGAGATGAAAAACTACTTGTATTTTGAGAGTTAAGATGGAAATAGTTAGATTCGCGCTTTGGTCTAGCAGTTTACAGACCTACCTCCGATTGATTGACCATAACTCACTCAATTCAACTCGGAATTCATTGAAATTTGTTCCATTTCGAAGGAGTCGAAGTGTACTTTAAAACGGAAGAAACAGAGATGAAAAACTCCAAGTATTTTGAGAGTTATGGTGGAAATAGTTAGACTCGCGCTTTGGTCTAGCAGTTTACTGACCTACCTCCGATTCATTGACCATAAGTCACTCATTTCGACTCGAAATTTATTCAAATTCATACCATTCTGAAGATATCGAAGTGTAGTTGAAAATGGAAGAAACGGAGATGAAAAACTCTAATTATTTTAAGAGTTATGATAGAAATAGTTAGACTCGCGCTTTCGCCTAGCAGTTTACACACCTACCTCCGATTTAATGACCATAACTCACTCAATTCAATACGTAATTCAATGAAATTTGTTCCATTTCGAAGGAGTGGAAGTGTAGTTTAAAACGGAAGAAACGGAGATGAAAAACTACTTGTATTTTGAAAGTTAGGATGCAAATAGTTAGATTCGCGCTTTGGTCTAGCAGTTTGAAGACATACCTGCGATTGAATGACCATAACTCACTCAATTCAACTCGGAATTCATTAAAATTTGTTCCATTTCGAAGGAGTCGAAGTGTAGTTTAAAACGGAAGAAACAGAGATGAAAAAGTCCAAGTATTTTGAGAGTTATTATGGAAATAGTAGGCTCGCACTTTGATCTAGCAGTTTACAGACCTACCTCCGATTGATTGACTAAAACTCACTCAATTAAATTTGAAATGAATTCAAATTTTTGCCATTTCGAAGATGTCGAATTGTAGTTGAAAACGGAAGAAATGGAGATGAAAAACTCCAAGTATCTTAAGAACTATGGTTGAAATAGTTAGACTCGCGCTTTGGTCTAGCAGTTTACAGACCTACCTCCGATTCATTGACCATAAGTCACTCATTTCGACTCGGAATTTATTCAAATTCATACCATTCTGAAGATATCGAAGTGTAGTTGAAAACGGAAGAAACAGAGATGAAAAACTCAAATTATTTTAAGAGTTATGATAGAAATAGTTAGACTCGCGCTTTCGCCTGGCAGTTTACAGATCTACCTTCGAGTGAATGACCATAACTCACTAAATTCAACTCGAAATTCATTGAAATTTGTTTCATTTCGAAGGACTCGAAGTGTAGTTTAAAACGGAAGAAACGGAGATGAAAAAAGCCAAGTATTTTGAGAGTTATGGTGGAAATAGTTAGACTCGCACTTTGGTCTAGCAGTTTACAGACCAACCTCAAATTGATTGACCATAAGTTACTCAATTTAACTCGGAATTGATTCAAATTCATGCCATTTTGAAGATATCGAAGTGTAGTTGAAAACGAAAGAAACAGAGATGAAATACTCCAAGTATCTTAAGAGTTATGATGGACATATTTAGACTCGCGCTTTGGTCTAGCAGTTTACGGACCTACCCCCGATTCATTGACCCACTCAATTCGACTCGGAATTTATTCAAATTCATTCCATTTGGAAGATGTCGAAGAGTAGTTGAAAACGAAAGAAATTGAGATGAAAAACTCCAAGTATTTTAAGAGTTATGATAGAAATAGTTAGACTCGCGCTTTCGCCAAGCAGTTTACAAACGTACCTCCGATTTAATGACCATAACTCACTCAATTCAACAAGTAATTCAGCGAAATTTGTTCCATTTCGAAGGAGTCGAAGTGTAGTTTAAAACGGAAGCAAAGGAGATGAAAAACTACTTGTATTTTGAGAGTTAAGATGGAAATAGTTAGATTCGCGCTTTGGTCTAGCAGTTTGTAGACATACCTCCGATTGAATGACCATAACTCACTCAATTCAACTCGGAATTCATTGAAATTTGTTCCATTTCGAAGGAGTCGAAGTGTACTTTAAAACGGAAGAAACAGAGATGAAAAACTCCAAGTATTTTGAGAGTTATGGTGGAAATAGTTAGACTCGCGCTTTGGTCTAGCAGTTTACTGACCTACCTCCGATTCATTGACCATAAGTCACTCATTTCGACTCGAAATTTATTCAAATTCATACCATTCTGAAGATATCGAAGTGTAGTTGAAAATGGAAGAAACGGAGATGAAAAACTCTAATTATTTTAAGAGTTATGATAGAAATAGTTAGACTCGCGCTTTCGCCTAGCAGTTTACACACCTACCTCCGATTTAATGACCATAACTCACTCAATTCAATACGTAATTCAATGAAATTTGTTCAATTTCGAAGGAGTCGAAGTGTAGTTTAAAACGGAAGAAACGGAGATGAAAAACTACTTGTATTTTGAAAGTTAGGATGCAAATAGTTAGATTCGCGCTTTGGTCTAGCAGTTTGAAGACATACCACCGATTGAATGACCATAACTCACTCAATTCAACTCGGAATTCATTGAAATTTGTTCCATTTCGAAGGAGTCGAAGTGTAGTTTAAAACGGAAGAAACAGAGATGAAAAACTCCAAGTATTTTGAGAGTTATTATGGAAATAATAGGCTCGCTCTTTGATCTAGCAGTTTACAGACCTACCTCCGATTGATTGACTAAAACTCACTCAATTAAATTTGAAATGAATTCAAATTCTTGCCATTTCAAAGATGTCGAAGTGTAGTTGAAAACGGAAGAAATGGAGATGAAAAAGTCCAAGTATCTTAAGAACTATGGTTGAAATAGTTAGACTCGCGCTTTGGTCTAGCAGTTTACTGACCTACCTCCGATTCATTGACCATAAGTCACTCATTTCGACTCGGAATTTATTCAAATTCATACCATTCTGAAGATATCGAAGTGTAGTTGAAAACGGAAGAAACGGAGATGAAAAACTCAAATTATTTTAAGAGTTATGATAGAAATAGTTAGACTCGCGCTTTCGCCTGGCTGTTTACAGATCTACCTTCGAGTGAATGACCATAACTCACTCAATTCAACTCGAAATTCATTGAAATTTGTTTCATTTCGAAGGACTCGAAGTGTAGTTTAAAACGGAAGAAACGGAGATGAAAAAAGCCAAGTATTTTGAGAGTTATGGTGGAAATTGTTAGACTCGCACTTTGGTCTAGCAGTTTACAAACCAACCTCCAATTGATTGTCCATAACTTACTCAATTTAACTCGGAATTGATTCAAATTCATGCCATTTTGAAGATGTCGAAGTGTAGTTGAAAATGAAAGAAACAGAGATGAAAAACTCCAAGTATCTTAAGACTTATGATGGACATATTTAGGCTCGCTCTTTGGTCTAGCAGTTTACGGACCTACCTCGGATTCATTGAGCCACTCAATTCGACTCGGAATTTATTCAAATTCATGCCATTTGGAAGATGTCGAAGAGTAGTTGAAAACGAAAGAAACGGAGATGAAAAACTCCAAGTATTTTAAGAGTTATGATAGAAATAGTTAGACTCGCGCTTTCGCCTAGTAGTTTACAGACCTACCTCCGATTTAATGACCATAACTTATTCAATTCAACACGTAATTCAATGAAATTTGTTCCATTTCAAAAGAGCCGAAGTGTAGTTTAAAACGGAAGCAAAGGAGATGAAAAACTACTTGTATTTTGAGAGTTAAGATGGAAATAGTTAGATTCGCGCTTTGGTCTAGCAGTTTACAGACCTACCTCCGATTCATTGACCATAAGTCACTCAATTCGACTCGGAATTTATTCAAATTCATGCCATTTGGAAGATGTCGAAGAGTAGTTAAAAACGAAAGAAACGGAGATGAAAAACTCCAAGTATTTTAAGAGTTATGATAGAAATAGTTAGACTCGCGCTTTCGCCTTGCAGTTTACAGATTTACCTCCGATTTAATTACCATAACTCACTCAATTCAACACGTAATTCAATGAAAATTGTACCATTTCGAAGGAGTCGAAGTTTAGTTTAAAACGAAAAAAAGGAGATGAAAAACTACTTGTATTTTGAGAGTTAAGATGGAAATAGTTAGATTCGCGCTTTGGTCTAGCAGTTTGCAGACATACCTCCGATTGAATGACCATAACTCACTCAATTCAACTCGAAATTCATTGAAATTTGTTCCATTTCGAAGGAGTCGAAGTGTAGTTTAAAACGGAAGAAACAGAGCAGAAAAACTCTAAGTATTTTGAGAGTTATGGTGGAAATAGTTAGACTCGCGCTTTGGTCTAGCAGTTTACAGGCCTACCTCCGATTCATTGACCATAAGTCACTCATTTCGACTCGGAATTTATTCAAATTCATACCATTCTGAAGATATCGAAGTGTAGTTGAAAACGGAAGAAACGGAGATGAAAAACTCAAATTATTTTAAGAGTTATGATAGAAATAGTTAGACTCGCGCTTTCGCCTAGCAGTTTACAGACCTACCTCCGATTTAATGATCATAACTCACTTAATTCAATACGTATTTCAATGAAATTTGTTCCATTTCGAAGGAGTCGAAGTGTAGTTTAAAACGGAAGAAACGGAGATGAAAAACTACTTGTATTTTGAAAGTTAGGATGCAAATAGTTAGATTCGCGCTTTGGTCTAGCAGTTTGAAGACATACCACCGATTGAATGACCATAACTCACTCAATTCAACTCGGAATTCATTGAAATTTGTTCCATTTCGAAGGAGTCGAAGTGTAGTTTAAAACGGAAGAAACAGAGAT
Source organism: Tasmannia lanceolata (assembly GCF_043159265.1). Classification (NCBI taxonomy): domain Eukaryota; kingdom Viridiplantae; phylum Streptophyta; class Magnoliopsida; order Canellales; family Winteraceae; genus Tasmannia; species Tasmannia lanceolata. The sequence continues at coordinate 41,984,998 of NW_027518695.1, forward strand.
GAAAAACTCCAAGTATTTTGAGAGTTATTATGGAAATAATAGGCTCGCTCTTTGATCTAGCAGTTTACAGACCTACCTCCGATTGATTGACTAAAACTCACTCAATTAAATTTGAAATGAATTCAAATTCTTGCCATTTCAAAGATGTCGAAGTGTAGTTGAAAACGGAAGAAATGGAGATGAAAAAGTCCAAGTATCTTAAGAACTATGGTTGAAATAGTTAGACTCGCGCTTTGGTCTAGCAGTTTACTGACCTACCTCCGATTCATTGACCATAAGTCACTCATTTCGACTCGGAATTTATTCAAATTCATACCATTCTGAAGATATCGAAGTGTAGTTGAAAACGGAAGAAACGGAGATGAAAAACTCAAATTATTTTAAGAGTTATGATAGAAATAGTTAGACTCGCGCTTTCGCCTGGCTGTTTACAGATCTACCTTCGAGTGAATGACCATAACTCACTCAATTCAACTCGAAATTCATTGAAATTTGTTTCATTTCGAAGGACTCGAAGTGTAGTTTAAAACGGAAGAAACGGAGATGAAAAAAGCCAAGTATTTTGAGAGTTATGGTGGAAATTGTTAGACTCGCACTTTGGTCTAGCAGTTTACAAACCAACCTCCAATTGATTGTCCATAACTTACTCAATTTAACTCGGAATTGATTCAAATTCATGCCATTTTGAAGATGTCGAAGTGTAGTTGAAAATGAAAGAAACAGAGATGAAAAACTCCAAGTATCTTAAGACTTATGATGGACATATTTAGGCTCGCTCTTTGGTCTAGCAGTTTACGGACCTACCTCGGATTCATTGAGCCACTCAATTCGACTCGGAATTTATTCAAATTCATGCCATTTGGAAGATGTCGAAGAGTAGTTGAAAACGAAAGAAACGGAGATGAAAAACTCCAAGTATTTTAAGAGTTATGATAGAAATAGTTAGACTCGCGCTTTCGCCTAGTAGTTTACAGACCTACCTCCGATTTAATGACCATAACTTATTCAATTCAACACGTAATTCAATGAAATTTGTTCCATTTCAAAAGAGCCGAAGTGTAGTTTAAAACGGAAGCAAAGGAGATGAAAAACTACTTGTATTTTGAGAGTTAAGATGGAAATAGTTAGATTCGCGCTTTGGTCTAGCAGTTTACAGACCTACCTCCGATTCATTGACCATAAGTCACTCAATTCGACTCGGAATTTATTCAAATTCATGCCATTTGGAAGATGTCGAAGAGTAGTTAAAAACGAAAGAAACGGAGATGAAAAACTCCAAGTATTTTAAGAGTTATGATAGAAATAGTTAGACTCGCGCTTTCGCCTTGCAGTTTACAGATTTACCTCCGATTTAATTACCATAACTCACTCAATTCAACACGTAATTCAATGAAAATTGTACCATTTCGAAGGAGTCGAAGTTTAGTTTAAAACGAAAAAAAGGAGATGAAAAACTACTTGTATTTTGAGAGTTAAGATGGAAATAGTTAGATTCGCGCTTTGGTCTAGCAGTTTGCAGACATACCTCCGATTGAATGACCATAACTCACTCAATTCAACTCGAAATTCATTGAAATTTGTTCCATTTCGAAGGAGTCGAAGTGTAGTTTAAAACGGAAGAAACAGAGCAGAAAAACTCTAAGTATTTTGAGAGTTATGGTGGAAATAGTTAGACTCGCGCTTTGGTCTAGCAGTTTACAGGCCTACCTCCGATTCATTGACCATAAGTCACTCATTTCGACTCGGAATTTATTCAAATTCATACCATTCTGAAGATATCGAAGTGTAGTTGAAAACGGAAGAAACGGAGATGAAAAACTCAAATTATTTTAAGAGTTATGATAGAAATAGTTAGACTCGCGCTTTCGCCTAGCAGTTTACAGACCTACCTCCGATTTAATGATCATAACTCACTTAATTCAATACGTATTTCAATGAAATTTGTTCCATTTCGAAGGAGTCGAAGTGTAGTTTAAAACGGAAGAAACGGAGATGAAAAACTACTTGTATTTTGAAAGTTAGGATGCAAATAGTTAGATTCGCGCTTTGGTCTAGCAGTTTGAAGACATACCTCCGATTGAATGACCAAAACTCACTCAATTGAACTCGGAATTCATTGAAATTTGTTCCACTTCGAAGGAGTCGAAGTGTAGTTTAAAACGGAAGAAACAGAGATGAAAAACTCCAAATATTTTGAGAGTTATTATGGAAATAGTAGGCTCGCACTTTGGTCTAGCAGTTTACAGACCTACCTCCGATTGATTGACTAAAACTCACTCAATTAAATTTGAAATGTATTCAAATACTTGCCATTTCAAAGATGTCGAAGTGTAGTTGAAAACGGAAGAAATGGAGATGAAAAAGTCCAAGTATCTTAAGAACTATGGTGGAAATAGTTAGACTCGCGCGTTGGTCTAGCAGTTTACTGACCTACCTCCGATTCATTGACCATAAGTCACTCATTTCGACTCGAAATTTATTCAAATTCATACCATTCTGAAGATATCGAAGTGTAGTTGAAAATGGAAGAAACGGAGATGAAAAACTCTAATTCGTTTAAGAGTTATGATAGAAATAGTTAGACTCGCGCTTTCGCCTGGCAGTTTACAGATCTACCTCCGAGTGAATGACCATAACTCACTCAATTCAACTTGGAATTCATTAAAATTTGTTCCATTTCGAAGGACTCGAAATGTAGTTTAAAACGGAAGAAACGGAGATGAAAAAAGCCAAGTATTTTGAGAGTTATGGTGGAAATAGTTAGACTCGCACTTTGGTCTAGCAGTTTATAGACCAACCTCCAATTAATTGGCCATAACTTACTCAATTTAACTCGGAATTGATTCAAACTCATGTCATTTTGAAAATGTCGAAGTGTAGTTGAAAACGAAAGAAACAGAGATGGAAAACTCCAAGTATCTTAAGAGTTGTGATGGAAATAGTTAGACTCGCGCATTGGTCTATCAGTTTACAGACCTACCTCATATTCATTGACCATAAGTCACTCAATTCGACTCGGAATTTGTTCAAATTCATACCATTCTGAAGATATCGAAGTGTAGTTGAAAACGGAAGAAACGGAGATGAAAGAAGCCAAGTATTTTGAGAGTTATGGTTGAAATAGTTAGACTCGCACTTTTGTCTAGCAGTTTACAGACCAACCTCCAATTGATTGACCATAACTTACTCAATTTCACTCGGAATTGATTCAAATTCATGCCATTTTGAAGATGTCGAAGAGTAGTTGAAAACGAAAGAAACGGAGATGAAAAACTCCAAGTATTTTATGAGTTATGATAGAAATAGTTAGACTCGCACTTTCGCCTAGCAGTTTACAGACCTACCTCCGATTTAATGACCATAACTCAGTCAATTCAATACGTAATTCAATGAAATTTGTTCCATTTCGAAGGAGTCGAAGTGTGGTTTAAAACGGAAGAAACGGAGATGAAAAACTACTTGTATTTTGAAAGTTAGGATGGAAATAGTTAGATTCGCGCTTTGGTCTAGCAGTTTGCAGACATACCTCCGATTGGATGACCATAACTCACTCAATTCAACTCGGAATTCATTGAAATTTGTTCCATTTCGAAGGAGTCGAAGTGTAGTTTAAAACGGAAGAAACAGAGATGAAACACTCCAAGTATTTTGAGAGTTATTATGAAAATAGTTAGACTCGCACTTTGGTCTAGCAGTTTACAGACCTACCTCCGATTGATTGACTAAAACTCACTCAATTAAATTTGAAATGTATTCAAATTCATGCCATTTCAAAGATGTCAAAGTGCAGTTGAAAACGGAAGAAACGGAGATGAAAAACTGTAATTATTTTAAGAGTTATGATAGAAATATTTAGACTCGCGCTTTGGCCTAGCTGTTTACAGATCTACCTCCGAGTGAATGACCATAACTCACTCAATTCAACTCGGAATTCATTGAAATTTGTTCCATTTCGAAGGACCCGAAGTGTAGTTTAAAACGGAAGAAACGGAGATGAAAAAAGCCAAGTATTTTGAGAGTTATGGTGGAAATGGTTAGACTCGCACTTTGGTCTAGCAGTTTACAGACCAACCTCCAATTTATTTACCATAACTTACTCAATTTCACTCGGAATTGATTCAAATTCATGCCATTTTGAAGATGTCGAAGTGTAGTTCAAAACGAAAGAAACAGAGATGAAAAACTCCAAGTATCTTAAGAGTTATGAGGGACATATTTAGACTCGTGCTTTGATCTAGCAGTTTACGGACCTACCCCCGATTCATTGACCCACTCAATTCGACTCGGAATTTATTCAAATTCATTCCATTTGGACGATGTCGAAGAGTAGTTGAAAACGAAAGAAATGGAGATGAAAAACTCCAAGTATTTTAAGAGTTATGATAGAAATAGTTAGACTCGCGCTTTCGCCTAGCAGTTTACAAACCAACCTCCGATTTAATGACCATAACTCACTCAATTCAACAAGTAATTCAGTGAAATTTGTTCCATTTCGAAGGAGTCGAAGTGTAGTTTAAAACGGAAGCAAAGGAGATGAAAAACTACTTGTATTTTGAGAGTTAAGATGGAAATAGTTAGATTCGTGCTTTGATCTAGCAGTTTACGGACCTACCCCCGATTCATTGACCCACTCAATTCGACTCGGAATTTATTCAAATTCATTCCATTTGGACGATGTCGAAGAGTAGTTGAAAACGAAAGAAATGGAGATGAAAAACTCAAATTATTTTAAGAGTTATGATAGAAATAGTTAGACTCGCGCTTTCGCGTGGCAGTTTACAGATCTACCTTCGAGTGAATGACCATAACTCACTCAATTCAACTCGAAATTCATTGAAATTTGTTTCATTTCGAAGGACTCGAAGTGTAGTTTAAAACGGAAGAAACGGAGATGAAAAAAGCCAAGTATTTTGAGAGTTATGGTGGAAATAGTTAGACTCGCACTTTGGTCTACCAGTTTACAGACCAACCTCCAATTGATTGACCATAACTTACTCAATTTAACTCGGAACTGATTCAAATTCATGCAATTTTGAAGATGTCGAAGTGAAGTTGAAAACGAAAGAAACAGAGATGAAAAACTCCAAGTATCTTAAGAGTTATGATGGAAATAGTTAGACTCGCGCTTTGGTCTAGCAGTTTACAGACCTACCTCCGATTCATTGACCATAAGTCACTCAATTCGACTCGGAATTTATTCAAATTCATACCATTCTGAAGATATCGAAGTTTAGTTGAAAACGGAAGAAACGGAGATGAAAGAAGCCAAGTATTTTGAAAGTTATGGTGGAAATAGTTAGACTCGCACTCTGGTCTAGCAGTTTACAGACCAACCTCCAATTGATTGTCCATAACTTACTCAATTTAACTCGGAATAGATTCAAATTCATGCCATTTTGAAGATGTCGAAGTGTAGTTGAAAATGAAAGAAACAGAGATGAAAAACTCCAAGTATCTTAAGAGTTATGATGGACATATTTAGGCTCGCGCTTTGGTCTAGCAGTTTACGGACCTACCTCCGATTCATTGACCCACTCAATTCGACTCGGAATTTATTCAAATTCATGCCATTTGGAAGATGTCGAAGAGTAGTTGAAAACGAAAGAAACGGAGATGAAAAACTCCAAGTATTTTAAGAGTTATGATAGAAATAGTTAGACTCGCGCTTTCGCCTAGTAGTTTACAGACCTACCTCCGATTTAATGACCATAACTCATTCAATTCAACACGTAATTCAATGAAATTTGTTCCATTTCGAAAGAGTCGAAGTTTAGTTTAAAACGGAAGCAAAGGAGATAAAAAACTACTTGTATTTTGAGAGTTAAGATGGAAATAGTTAGATTCGCGCTTTGGTCTAGCAGTTTACAAACCTACCTCCGATTCATTGACCATAAGTCACTGAATTCGACTCGGAATTTATTCAAATTCATGCCATTTGGAAGATGTCAAAGAGTAGTTAAAAACGAAAGAAACGGAGATGAAAAACTCCATGTATTTTAAGAGTTATGATAGAAATAGTTAGACTCGCGCTTTCGCCTAGCAGTTTACAAACCTACCTCCGATTTAATGACCATAACTCACTCAATTCAACAAGTAATTTAGTGAAATTTGTTCCATTTCGAAGGAGTCGAAGTGTAGTTTAAAACGGAAGCAAAGGAGATGAAAAACTACTTGTATTTTGAGAGTTTTGATGAAAATAGTTAGATTCGCGCTTTGGTCTAGCAGTTTGTAGACATACCTCCGATTGAATTACCATAACTCACTCAATTCAACTCGGACTTCATTGAAATTTGTTCCATTTCGAAGGAGTCGAAGTGTAGTTTAAAACGGACGAAACAGAGACGAAAAACTCTAAGTATTTTGAGAGTTATGGTGGAAATAGTTAGACTCGCGCTTTGGTCTAGCAGTTTACAGACCTACCTCCGATTCATTGACCATAAGTCACTCATTTCGACTCGGAATTTATTCAAATTCATACCATTCCGAAGATATCGAAGTGTAGTAGAAAACGGAAGAAACGGAGATGAAAAACTCAAATTATTTTAAGAGTTATGATAGAAATAGTTAGACTCGCGCTTTCGCCTGGCAGTTTACAGATCTACCTTCGAGTGAATGACCATAACTCACTCAATTCAACTCGAAATTCATTGAAATTTATTTCATTTCGAAGGACTCGAAGTGTAGTTTAAAACGGAAGAAACGGAGATGAAAAAAGCCAAGTATTTTGAGAGTTATGGTGGAAATAGTTAGACTCGCACTTTGGTCTAGCAGTTTACAAACCAACCTCCAATTGATTGACCATAACTTACTCAATTTAACTCGGAATTGATTCAAATTCATGCAATTTTGAAGATGTCGAAGTGAAGTTGAAAACGAAAGAAACAGAGATGAAAAACTCCAAGTATCTTAAGAGTTATGATTGAAATAGTTAGAGTCGCGCTTTGGTCTAGCAGTTTACAGACCTACCTCCGATTCATTGACCATAAGTCACTCAATTCGACTCGAAATTTATTCAAATTCAGACCATTCTGAAGATATCGAAGTTTAGTTGAAAACGGAAGAAACGGAGATGAAAGAAGCCAAGTATTTTGAAAGTTATGGTGGAAATAGTTAGACTCGCACTCTGGTCTAGCAGTTTACAGACCAACCTCCAATTGATTGTCCATAACTTACTCAATTTAACTCGGAATTGATTCAAATTCATGCCATTTTGAAGATGTCGAAGTGTAGTTGAAAATGAAAGAAACAGAGATGAAAAACTCCAAGTATCTTAAGAGTTATGATGGACATATTTAGGCTCGCGCTTTGGTTTAGCAATTTACAGACCTACCTCCGATTCATTGACCCACTCAATTCGACTCGGAATTTTCTTCAAATTCATGCCATTTGGAAGATGTCGAAGAGTAGTTGAAAACGAAAGAAACGGAGATGAAAAACTCCAAGTATTTTAAGAGTTATGATTGAAATAGTTAGACTCGCGCTTTCGCCTAGTAGTTTACAGACCTACCTCCGATTTAATGACCATAACTCATTCAATTCAACACGTAATTCAATAAAAAAATTTCCATTTCGAAAGAGTCGAAGTGTAGTTTAAAACGGAAGCAAAGGAGATGAAAAACTACTTGTATTTTGAGAGTTAAGATGGAAATAGTTAGATTCGCGCTTTGGTCTAGCAGTTTACAGACCTACCTCCGATTCATTGACCATCAGTCACTCAATTCGACTCGGAATTTATTCAAATTCATGCCATTTGGAAGATGTCGAAGAGTAGTTAAAAAGGAAAGACACGGAGATGAAAAACTCCATGTATTTTAAGAGTTATGATAGAAATAGTTAGACTCGCGCTTTCGCCTAGCAGTTTACAAACCTACCTCCGATTTAATGACCATAACTCACTCAATTCAACAAGTAATTCAGTGAAATTTGTTCCATTTCGAAGGAGTCGAAGTGTAGTTTTAAACGGAAGCAAAGGAGATGAAAAACTACTTGTATTTTGAGAGTTAAGATGAAAATAGTTAGATTCGCGCTTTGGTCTAGCAGTTTGTAGACATACCTCCGATTGAATGACCATAACTCACTCAATTCAACTCGGAATTCATTGAAATTTGTTCCATTTCGAAGGAGTCGAAGTGTACTTTAAAACGGAAGAAACAGAGATGAAAAACTCCAAGTATTTTGAGAGTTATGGTGGAAATAGTTAGACTCGCGCTTTGGTCTAGCAGTTTACTGACCTACCTCCGATTCATTGACCATAAGTCACTCATTTCGACTCGAAATTTATTCAAATTCATACCATTCTGAAGATATCGAAGTGTAGTTGAAAATGGAAGAAACGGAGATGAAAAACTCTAATTTTTTTAAGAGTTATGATAGAAATAGTTAGACTCGCGCTTTCGCCTAGCAGTTTACAGACCTACCTCCGATTTAATGACCATAACTCACTCAATTCAATACGTATTTAAATGAAATTTGTTCCATTTCGAAGGAGTCGAAGTGTAGTTTAAAACGGAAGAAACGGAGATGAAAAACTAATTGTATTTTGAAAGTTAGGATGCAAATAGTTAGATTCGCGCTTTGGTCTAGCAGTTTGAAGACATACCTCCGATTGAATGACCATAACTCACTCAATTCAACTCGAAATTCATTGAAATTTGTTCCATTTCGAAGGAGTCGAAGTGTAGTTTAAAACGGACGAAACAGAGATGAAAAACTCTAAGTATTTTGAGAGTTATGGTGGAAATAGTTAGACTCGCGCTTTGGTCTAGCAGTTTACAGACCTACCTCCGATTCATTGACCATAAGTCACTCATTTCGACTCGGAATTTATTCAAATTCATACCATTCTGAAGATATCGAAGTGTAGTTGAAAACGGAAGAAACGGAGATGAAAAACTCAAATTATTTTAAGAGTTATGATAGAAATAGTTAGACTCACGCTTTCGCCTGGCAGTTTACAGATCTACCTTCGAGTGAATGACCATAACTCACTCAATTCAACTCGAAATTCATTGAAATTTGTTTCATTTCGAAGGACTCGAAGTGTAGTTTAAAACGGAAGAAACGGAGATGAAAAAACCAAGTATATTGAGAGTTATGGTGGAAATAGTTAGACTCGCACTTTGGTCTAGCAGTTTACAAACCAACCTCCAATTGATTGACCATAACTTACTCAATTTAACTCGGAATTAATTCAAATTCATGCAATTTTGAAGATGTCGAAGTGAAGTTGAAAACGAAAGAAACAGAGATGAAAAGCTCCAAGTATCTTAAGAGTTATGATGGTAATAGTTAGACTCGCGCTTTGGTCTAGCAGTTTACAGACCTACCTCCGATTCATTGACCATAAGTCACTCAATTCGACTCGGAATTTATTCAAATTCATACCATTCTGAAGATATCGAAGTTTAGTTGAAAACGGAAGAAACGGAGATGAAAGAAGCCAAGTATTTTGAAAGTTATGGTGGAAATAGTTAGACTCGCACTCTGGTCTAGCAGTTTACAGACCAACCTCCAATTGATTGTCCATAACTTACTCAATTTAACTCGGAATAGATTCAAATTCATGCCATTTTGAAGATGTCGAAGTGTAGTTGAAAATGAAAGAAACAGAGATGAAAAACTCCAAGTATCTTAAGAGTTATGATGGACATATTTAGGCTCGCGCTTTGGTCTAGCAGTTTACGGACCTACCTCCGATTCATTGACCCACTCAATTCGACTCGGAATTTATTCAAATTCATGCCATTTGGAAGATGTCTGTAGACACCCCATTTTGACCGAACCCTTTTATGTTTTGTTTTAAATAATTACCCTAATAAGCTAGTGTTTTAAGGTCCCAAATTGTGCCCTAGGTTAGCTTAGGGTCCCACCAGGATCCCTGCAAAATTTCGTCGCGATCCGAGCCCGTTTGCCTAGCGAACGAGCCAAGACGATGTTGTGGTACAAGTTCAGAAGGGTGGCAATTTAGCCAGAAAAGGGGTTGTGCTGAAATCCGAAAAACCAGTTCAAATTAGCCATTGTGGGCTGTCCAGGAGGATATGTGGGTGCGCAGATTAGTGTACAGCTTAATTGAGGGGTGCATTATCCGGAAGCTGGGTATTTCTGTAAATAAGAAAGATTCCTTTCTTCTTCTGCAAGTAATCATTAGACCCTAATCTAGCTTAAGGGAAGTTAATGGTTAGGATTAGTTGAGAGAGCATCTTAGGAAGCTTCCTTGGAAGCTTCCTAGGTTGTTAAAAAGCCTTCGATCCCAACCCTCCATCCATAAAGGTGATTTGGAGGGTTGAGATCGAAAGAGAGAAGATATTTTGCAAAGATTTATTCCCCCCTTGTTTCCTACCTGGACCACATGCCCTGTATGGAAGAAAACCTAAATACATAGATGGGGGCTGCCCATGGAACAGCAAGGCCCTGAGTAATAGCATTTCTATTTTTCTCACCCGAGGCACCCCCCTTGGCTGTGAAAAAGACTATGGGTAAGTGCACTAAAAGGGGCTGTTTTAGAAGAAATGGGGGGGGGTCGGATTTGTCATTTCCCTTTGCCTTACATAAGCCCGTCGAGCTAGGGTTAGGGAGAGATTTTTTTCGTTTTGAGAAAAATCGATTTTCTACCAGAGAGCAGAGAGAGGAAGAAGAGAGCCCACCCCTAAAAATCCAAACCCACCACCGAGCCACCATCTCCTTCTCCGGCCATCTACTCCGGCCATCTACTCCGGCCCCGCCATCTTCTCCCCTCTACCATTGGTCAACACCACCATTCATTCATTCTTCTTCTTCTTCTGTTCTTCCAATCCGCCACCCATCTTCTCCGGTAGGTTTGCCGGAATCCGGCAAGGTCCTCACAGCCACCACCTTCCACCTTCACAACCTCAATCTCCACCAACCGAACCGCCACCTCCTCCACTAACCCATCTCCTCAGCCATCACCATCTCTGTCTTTCAAGCTTTGAAAACCCATTTCTGCAACTCCGGCCGGCCACCTCCATTAAATCCGATCAAACCCCCTCTAGAAACCCATTTCGTTTTCTCCTCAAGGACCCATTTCAACCACTCCCAACCCCTCACCTCCACCATTTTATCTCCAACCCACATAGAAACCCCATTTCCACACCACCCGTAGCCATCAAAACCCACCTCTGCAATTTCCTTCTCCGGCAACTCTGCCGGAATCCGGCACCGGCACTTTTCCTCACCCAATCTAACAGCCACCTCCTCCGACCACCAAAACCACCACCCCATTCCCATTTCTCCGCACAATCCAATACCCCATCTCAAACCCACATCAACCTCTAACCCCATCCATCTCCTTCAACCCCAACTCCTTTTCTACCGGTAAAATCCGTAGATTCCGGCCCGGAATCCGACCATCCTTCTTCCACCACCGGCCTCCTCCATCAACCCCCTTTTCTCCATTTCTAAATCCACCACTATCTTTGACAGATTCCACCCAAACCAATCTCTCCCATTTCTCTGTCATTTTCTCAAGAGGGTTCTGCTGATTTTTTTTATTGAGAAAAATAAAAATAAAAATCAAAGAAACTGAGGTGTCAAGCGAAGAAGAGATAACTCAAAATTATTGTTGGTCATCTCCAAGACAGGAAGTTTTGGAGCATCGGCTGCCTGCATTGCGAGTGTCGAAGGTATGAGCTTTGTTTTTTTTTATTTTATTTTATTCTCTTGCTTTGGATCGGTTGTTTAGCAGGCTCCTTGATTTCTTGACCCCTTTAATTTCTTTGGTTTGGTTTGATTCTAAAAAGAGATAACAATATGATATAGTTCAGCTTGGTGGCATTTTACTTCTTCTCGATGTTTGAGCTAGATAGGGAGTTAAACTAATCATGGTGAGAGGTGGAAAATATACTGATGTGGTTCATAGGAAGGATCTGTAGCTTGTTTCGTTTGTGTTGGATATCACTGTCCAAATGTAGAATATTCACCATAGATTTTGTCATCTATTGGACTCTTGTGTGTTGCTTGATGTTTGTATTCCTTTATTTTGGTTACTCATGACCAATTCATTGTAAGGAAGTAATGAATTTAATCTCAGTAAATTGGTGTGTTGTGTTATTGGAATTGTTGTCTCCTTTGGGTTGAAAAATAATTTGAACTGGGAATACTCATATCCATAACAGGGCATGGTGATTGTAAATGGTGATTTATATATATATATGCTCATATTATTCTTGCCGACCATAGCTTTGCATATGAGAGTGAGCGTGTGTGAGCAGGACCGCCTCTTATGGATTTGTTTTTTTTAGAAGAAATGCTAGTGTAGCCATTAGTTTCTGGTACTCATGATTTTTAGCTTGTTCTATTCGTTTGTCTAACCATGCCTTGGGTAGCTGTGTGGATGGTGCGATGTAAAAGTTGCGACAGGCGTGTTTTATAGCTTTGTTTGATAAGAGATATAGTTCTAATAGCATTTGGGTTGCTGAGATATCACCTTTCATTATGGCTGTTGAGTTACATGATACACTCCAAGAAATTTCATCTTCAAAGAGTTGTAAGTGCATTCTATCATCCTGTGGTTTCAGTCTTGTTTGAAGAATTTATTTGATCAAACCTCTTTTGAACTCTCATTACAATAGTTAAACCCCTCATATTTTTTTTATTATTATTCCTGAATCTGTCCCAATTCTCTGTCCAGTCCAGCCCCTGAATCTGTCCCAGTCCTATCACAATTCAGTCCATAAATCAGCCCATGTTTTGTACTAACTCAGCCCTGTTCGTAAGCACAATTCAGCCACTGTTTTGTCCATAACTCAGCCCATAAATCAGCCCCATTTAGTTGATTGAATGAACCTTGCCCATTTGCTGTTGTATAATAGAGCAGTAAGCTTAAATGAAGTAGACAAATGAGATGAAGCATGAAGAAAATGAGCCTATATGGCTGTTCTCTCATGCAGCAGGACAGTAACATGGTGTAGGTATGTGTATGAAGGTACACATGGCTATGAGAATAAGTGTATACATGCTTTTGTGAATGTCTCTACATGTCAATGTACAGTTGCAGGATTTGAAATAAGCTTCATATGAATATTAAGTGAGGAAATGATTGCATTGGCTACTTGATTTGTTAATCCTGCTGTGAGCATATTACTTGTGTAAATTGAAACGAAAGGAATGAAGTAAATTCGGGGTGGCTTGTCAAAACAGGGGTTTGCTAGTAATAATGAACATTAATACTGGCATGCTTGTGGTTTGAAATTGCACAAGTTCAGCTCCCTTCTTCTCGGTTAGCACAACAAGCTGCGAGTTTAGTTCTACTCTTCATTGTGTACATTAGGAGTTGTACAAATTCATTTTTCCCCTTTAATGTCTGTATCAATAGGTGTATAAAATTCATTTTTTTTTTCTCTTAATAATCAGTATTGCATGAGTTAGTTTTCTCTCTTCATTTCATATGCTACACATTGCAAGTTCAGTCCAGCACTCCTGTTTGTTTGAATGTTATATATATAACTGAGGAGGGAATATGAAATCTATGACGCTATATTTCAAAGAACCTTAATATTAATACATATCTTAAATAACAATGGGTTATGCTAACTTGGATTTTGTCCCTGAAGGAGAATAGATTTATCCAAACAGTGTTTATATTAGTCGGGTTTCTTGTGGTCTAAGTGAACAAATGATTATTGCACATGAAATTATTGCTTATTATCACACTCTAAAGCTGGTGCATCATTAATAATGTCTTTCTACTTTGGTATTTTAATGGCCATATACATGTGGTAGGCCTTTTACTTCCGAGTACATGATGCATTTATGGCAGTTGAACTCAAAGTGTGTATCATAGTGATGTCAGCGTTTCTTAATGATAACATCTATCTTACTATGTGTTAATTCCATAGTATTTGTCTCATATGTTGGCATGTGAGATATTCTCATAAGCTGTAGAATGATCTAGCTGTTTAGATGTCTAACTTTTCATTGCAAGGGGCGATGAAGGCGATAGCCCAAGCCCATCCTTAGGGGACTCGCTCAATCCAAGTAGCACTCCCCTCTTTTGTTTAGTAGGCCTACCTAACCTTTTGAATTTCTTTTAACCATTTTTTTTAAAAAAGAGCCCTTCTCGGGGCAATGATGAGGTTACTTGGAGCCCGTCTTTGTGTTTTGTGGCTCACCGTTTTTGCACTTGAATTATGCACCAAAATGTATAAAAATCAGAAATATCATTGCATGCATTTGTATAATTTGTTGAAAATTTAACATTCTTCTTTTATGTTAAGTTTTGAGTTAGGTTCTGAAGATGAATGGACTTGTTCAGGTGAGACTATCTTGAAAGCTTATCATTTTTTTATTATTTCATTAGGCTACCCAGCGGCTGGTCTGGGCTAATTAATTTTTTATTTTTATTTAAATAAATTGTTTAATTGAAGAAGGAAATCAGATGACTACTCTATTCGATGTTATCGACATGAGTACTGTTTGATTTCAAGGCGGTTTGTAGGAATATTATCATGTGTATTATGATATCAGATGATTACTTTAGCATCATCTGATTTCATCCCCATATTGGGGTGGTGTTTGTGGTTGGGCATAGAAGTGTTTGATATTGTTTTCTTTTACTTTATTAGGCTATCC